>NC_089854.1:12125259-12725259 GCF_036373705.1 Amia ocellicauda | reverse complement strand
AATGTGATAGTGCTTTCTGCCAAGATGACTTCTTAAATTTCCAAATGCCTGCTAGTCAATTGAGACAGTAGCTGTATTTGAAAATGCATACTACCCTACTGCATACTGGATAAGTACACACTGCATGGTACATACTGATGTTCTGACTAGTAAGTAGTGCAGTACTCAGTATGAAGATTAATGATTCAGTGTAGTATATATGTCATGTGACCTCACATGACATGGAATGTCAGTTGAATGTGAAGCATGTGGGATGCAGTATTCATTGTAGTGAGCTCTGGTTGTATCCTGCATATTTTGGTGAATGTAGCAAGCCATCCGGGTACTTTTACCATACTACAAATTCATTTACTATGTCCAATATGCATACTGCATACTTCTGACATGTTAGAATGTAGTAAATGTAATATGGTAGTTTGCAGTTTCGAATACCGTCAATACCTACATATTATTGTTTTTCTTGACTTGTGTCGGGCTAAGGCTTTTTACTGGTACCAGCCATTTATATTTGGGACCCTTGGTGGACACATGGAATCCTCCAGGAACAGGTTTGGGAGCACCCTACTTTCTTTTCCATCAAGGAAACGTGTCTTGTTCATCATAGGGATCCTTAGTAACACACACCTATATACACACACACACACCAGGTGTTGAATGGGATTTTTGGGTTTGGTTTGTGCAGGTAAGGAGCGGGAGCACAACTTGCAGCCTGGAGACAATGTGGAAGTGTGTGAGGGGGAGTTGATCAACCTGCAGGGGAAAATCCTTAGCGTGGATGGTAACAAGATCACCATCTTGCCAAAGCACGAAGACCTCAAGGTATGGATGCCAAAGCACACTCACAGACTGCATCTCTTTCATATGGATGCATGCAGTGATCCGTAGGCCTGTTCTGTGTTAGCTGGATACATACTGTCAACCACCTGGCTGATATGAACTATGTTATAAAGTGTCATACTCGGGCATCCCACAGATCACCAAAATGTACATAATTTCCATTAATTATGAAGATAATGCTAGAAACCACCAAGATGATGACCATGAGATGCACGTGTAATTGCTGGCCCCTTATTATGACTTAATTCGTTTTCAATTAGCAAATGTACAAATCGCAATGCACCTCTGTTGCGACACAAATGTAACTGCAGTGCTGTACATACGTGTTAACAATGAATTACACTAATAAGCTATTACAGCATAAAGTGACCTGAAAAGGTAAGGGCTCTACTGATACTTCAAAAAAATGTAGGCTATGGATTTAAAATGTCATTCAGCATGTTTTATCACTAACTGTGTCTAATCCTTTCTCGTAAGGACCCTCTGGAGTTCCCAGCCCATGAGTTGAAGAAGTACTTCAAGATGGGTGACCATGTTAAGGTCATTGCTGGGCGTTTTGAGGGTGACACAGGACTCATTGTGAGAGTGGAGGAGAACTTTGTCATCCTTTTCTCAGACTTGACCATGCACGAGGTATGGAGACCAACTCCTGTACAGTAATATGCAGACTTGCAGTTACATTGTTCAGGAAATAGAAAAATAAAATGTACACAAGAATAAAAGCTTTATGTAAGTTTCAACCCAGTGTGGTTCAATAAATCAGCTATCTTCTGTAGAAGCATTTCTGTATGTTTGTTTATTTGCAAAAACTGAAGAAAAGAATGTTGAAATGGTGACATCACTTGACGTTCTGCCTGTCCCTCTGCGTGTCTGCAGCTGAAGGTGTTGCCGCGAGACCTGCAGCTGTGCTCGGAGACGGCATCGGGGGTGGACGCTGGGGGGCAGCACGAGTGGGGGGAGCTGGTGCAGCTGGATCCTCAGACAGTGGGAGTGATTGTGAGACTGGAAAGAGAGACATTCCAGGTAGAGTTCTCCAAGTATGCCTCTGCTGCTCAGCCCTGTGCTTCTCAATCTTGTATTCCCAGGTTTGGAATTGGGGTTGGCCTGTGGTTGCTTTGTGGTTTGGCACAGCCTCTTCTAAAGCCTTATCTAAAAGTCACTGTCGTGTCATGTCTTCCTCAAAAGGCACCTGGGAGCCAATGTTTAAAAAAAAAAAAAAAAAAAAAAAAGAAAACAATTTACAATTTAATCGAGTTATTGTGTCTTTAGTTCCTGAATAAGCATTGCGATGAATCTGGCACACCACCTGTTTATTTGGGTAATGTTGAGTCAGGAGCATTGAGCACTGAGCCTGGCATCTCTTCTGTCAATTAATTTCCCAAACAATTACATCCCAAGATGTCTTTCCTTTCCAAGTTTGCTGAGCTACATTGAGTCATATTAAATATTGCCTTTTGAGTTGAAAAAGTATTTTAGTAGGGATCCAACAGAGATAAAGTCCAGAGATAAAAAGATTTCAGCTGGTTTGATTTGCCCACTGACAAAGAAATGATCAGTCTATCATTTTAATGGTAGGTGTATTTTAACAGTGAGAGACAGACTAACAACAAAAAAATCCAGAAAAACGCATTTCAAAAACGTTATACATTGATTTGCACGTTAATGAGGGAAATAAGTATTTAACCCCTTCGACTTAGTACTTGGTGGCAAAACCCTTTTTGGCAATCACAGAGGTCAGACGTTTCTTGTAGTTGGCCACCAGGTTTGCACACATCTCAGGAGGGATTTTGTCCCACTCCTCTTTGCAGATCCTCTACAAGTCATTAAGGTTTCGAGGCTGACGTTTGGCAACTCGAACCTTCAGCTCCCTCCACAGATTTTCTATGGGATTAAGGTCTGGAGACTGGCTAGGCCACTCCAGGACCTTAATGTGCTTCTTCTTGAGCCACTCCTTTGTTGGCTTGGCTGTGTGTTTTGGGTCATTGTCATGCTGGAATACCCATCCACGACCCATTTTTAATGCCCTGGCTGAGGGAAGGAGGTTCTCACCCATGATTTGACGGTACGTGGCCCCGTCCATCGTCCCTTCGATGTGGTGCAGTTGTCCTGTCCCCTTAGCAGGAAAACACCCCCAAAGCATAATGTTTCCACCTCCATGTTTGACGGTGGGGATGGTGTTCTTGGGGTCATAGGCAGCATTCCTCCTCCTCCAAACACGGCGAGTTGAGTTGATGCCAAAGAGCTTGATTTTGGTCTCATCTGACCACAACACTTTCACCCAGTTTTCCTCTGAATCATTCAGATGTTCATTGGCAAACTTCAGACGGACCTGTACATGTGCTTTCTTGAGCAGGGGGACCTTGTGGGCGCTGCAGGATTTCAGTCCTTCATGGCGTAGTGTGTTACCAATTGTTTTCTTAGTGACTATGGTCCCAGCTGCCTTGAGATCATTAACAAGATCCTCCCGTGTAGTTCTGGGCTGATTCCTCACCGTTCTCATGATCATTGAAACTCCACGAGGTGAGATCTTGCATGGAGCCCCAGACCGAGGGAGACTGACAGTTATTTTGTGTTTCTTCCATTTGCGAATAATCGCACCAACTGTTGTCACCTTCTCACCAAGCTGCTTGGCGATGGTCTTGTAGCCCATTCCAGCCTTGTGTAGGTCTACAATCTTGTCCCTGACATCCTTGGACAGCTCTTTGGTCTTGGCCATGGTGGAGAGTTTGGAATCTGATTGATTGATTGCTTCTGTGGACAGGTGTCTTTTATACAGGTAACGAGCTGAGATTAGGAGCACTCCCTTTAAGAGAGTGGTCCTAATCTCAGCTTGTTACCTGTATAAAAGACACCTGGGAGCCAGAAATCTTGCTGATTGATAGGAGATCAAATACTTATTTCCCTCATTAACATGCAAATCAATTTATAACTTTTTTGAAATGCGTTTTTTTGGATTTTTTTGTTGTTATTCTGTCTCTCACTGTTAAAATACACCTACCATTAAAATTATAGACTAATCATTTCTTTGTCAGTGGGCAAACGTACAAAATCAGCAGGGGATCAAATACTTTTTTCCCTCACTGTATGCCCAGGGGAATAGGATAGGGTATTTTCAAAAAGACTAACAAAAAAACAAACAAAAAAAACTGCACAGCCAGCCAACTAAAACCAAATTAAAAGCATATTTGACCTTGTCGCCTTCAGGTGCTGAATATGCATGGCAAGGTACTGACAGTCCGACACCAGGCTGTAAACAGGAGGAAGGACAACAGGTTTGCTGTGGCTCTGGATTCGGAGCAGAACAACATCCACGTCAAAGACATCGTCAAGGTCATCGATGGCCCACACTCAGTAAGAAACGAGACTGCCTTTTGCATTGCAGAGCCAGACATCTTTGCCTACATACACAACCATCAGTGTCTGGCTGATTAATTAATCAATTCTCTGTTTCAGCACATTTTTATTGACGGTTCAAGTGAAGTACCGTTTGTGTCCTAGTATTAACTTCTTTATTAACTTTATTGCCACAGTAGTGTTTGACCTTTGACCTTTTCATCCTGTCTTAGGGACGAGAAGGAGAGATCAGACATTTGTTCCGTGGGTTTGCTTTCCTGCACTGCAAGAAGCTGGTGGAGAACGGAGGCATGTTTGTGTGCAAGACCCGACATTTGGTCCTGGCTGGGGGCTCCAAGGTGACTTTCCCCACTGTAGACATGGCAATTTTTGAACTATACAGCGATAATGCCTGTCGACTTTCATAACTAACCCGTTGTTATTCTTGCATTTAATGAAGATTCAGATGTTAAAGAAAAAAGGGGTACATTTGGCATTGCAAATGTGTGTGTCTAGGGTTGTGGATTAGGCTCTTGTTAGAGCTTAAAATGTGGCCGGTAATCAATGGATTTAGTGAAGTGTCAAGTATGTGTTTTGCACCACAACACAGCACCACTGTTCAGAATAGAGATCTTGACAAATTAATACAAATTACAAGTTGAAAGAGGCTTTTAAAGTACGTTAAGATATTTTTTTAAAAACCTACGTATTGCTGTTTTAATGGATTTATTCTGTTATCCACAGAGACTCAGAACTCAATCATACAATCGTAGGTGCACCATAGAAAACGGATTTCGATTTCAGTAGATTCAGTAGATAGTGTTAATGCGATACTGCCCCCTAGGGATGCGTCAACCTTACGTGCTTGTATGTTGGCAGACAGCATGTACGCAGAGATGCAGACGCAGAAGTATAAATCAGCCTTAAGGTGAGACAGATAGGGGATATGCTTGCTTGATTGACATTTCTGAGCAGGAGGCACCTTTTGTTTTAGGGCTCCTTTGTTATGAATGCAGGCAAGCAAACAAATTATACCTGACTCCTGAGTGTCTGCAAGTTTGACTTTTAAAACCTGTTTCTGAAATGGAGCTGTACCCATCTATTGTCTTTTTGCAAACCTTGTCCCCAACCCTTCCACAATCAGGCATGGGCAAAGATGCATCAAAATGTATTTTAAAATAAGATACCAAATACCTTAATTTTAAGTGTATCCAAATAAACTACAAAATACAGCAGGCACACCATGTATCAAAATAAACTACTGTATTTTTGTATTTTAAAAATACTAAAAATACTTTTACAAGGGAGCGTGAAATTACTTCGCAAACCTTCCATCGGCCTATTTGATCTATCCCTTCACCAGTACACTGACTCAGTTGATTTAAGTAGACAATGTTTGATAGCAACAGCTTTTCTCTGCCTAACGAGTCATGTGTAAATCTGACATATGCAACCAGTTAACGGATCAAATATTCAAATATCCCTGTGATCACCCAGATGAAGGTTAGTTTTAAAGTAACCAACAGTTTGCTAATGACTCATAATTGTATCCTAATTTAGTTACTTGGTGTTTTGTAATGAAGGGCCTACTTTGCATCAGCAACACTGACTCAATGACAAACAAGTCATTCATAAGAAGACAACTGATGGCACCTTTATTCATAGCAACTAGTTTCTAAGAAATTAATCATTTGATTGTTAATCATAAATATAATAATAAATTATGTGTCAGGCAGTCATTCATGCAATGGTATGCAAAATCATGATCCTATTAAACCGCTACTTCAATTAGGGTACAATCATTTAGCAATTAATTATTTATCAATCATTGGACACCTATTTGAAAGTTGAAAACAAACATTTTAGCACTTTTTGTAAACAATTATTAAATCAATATGATTTTAATGTAGCCAGAAACGTAATCAGAAAGTAGCAACAGAATTGTCAAGGAGTATTAACCCAACTCCAACCACTGAATCTATTGAGAGCCTATAGGTATACAGGACACTTACACATTAATAGTGTAGTAAGAACATTTACTTTAACTCCAATAGAGAATATTACAGACCAGGTATTCCAAAACAGTTCAAAAGTTCTACCAAAAACAGTCAAACTTACAGTGAGGGGAAAAAAGTATTTGATCCCCTGCTGATTTTGTACGTTTGCCCACTGACAAAGAAATTATCAGTCTATAATTTTAATGGTAGGTGAATTTTAACAGTGAGAGACAGAATAACAACAAAAAAATCCAGAAAAACGCATTTCAAAAAAGTTATAAATTGATTTGCATGTTAATGAGGGAAATAAGTATTTGATCCCCTATCAATCAGCAAGATTTCTGGCTCCCAGGTGTCTTTTATACAGGTAATGAGCTGAGATTAGGAGCACTCTCTTAAAGGGAGTGCTCCTAATCTCAGCTCGTTACCTGTATAAAAGACACCTGTCCACAGAAGCAATCAATCAATCAGATTCCAAACTCTCCACCATGGCCAAGACCAAAGAGCTGCCCAAGGATGTCAGGGACAAGATTGTAGATCTACACAAGGCTGGAATGGGCTACAAGACCATCGCCAAGCAGCTTGGTGAGAAGGTGACAACAGTTGGTGCGATTATTCGCAAATGGAAGAAACGCAAAATAACTGTCAGTCTCCCTCGGTCTGGGGCTCCATGCAATATCTCACCTCATGGAGTTTCAATGATCATGAGAACGGTGAGGAATCAGCCCAGAACTACACGGGAGGATCTTGTTAATGATCTCAAGGCAGCTGGGACCATAGTCACCAAGAAAACAATTGGTAACACACTACGCCGTGAAGGACTGAAATCCTGCAGCGCCCGCAAGGTCCCCCTGCTCAAGAAAGCACATGTACAGGCCCGTCTGAAGTTTGGCAATGAACATCTGAATGATTCAGAGGAGAACTGGGTGAAAGTGTTGTGGTCAGATGAGACCAAAATCGAGCTCTTTGGCATCAACTCAACTCGTCGTGTTTGGAAGAGGAGGAATGATCCCAAGAACACCATCCCCACCGTCAAACATGGAGGTGGAAACATTATGCTTTGGGGGTGTTTTTCTGCTAAGGGGACAGGACAACTGCACCACATCAAAGGGACGATGGACGGGGCCATGTACCGTCAAATCTTGGGTGAGAACCTCCTTCCCTCAGCCAGGGCATTGAAAATGGGTCGTGGATGGGTATTCCAGCATGACAATGACCCAAAACACACAGCCAAGGCAACAAAGGAGTGGCTCAAGAAGAAGCACATTAAGGTCCTGGAGTGGCCTAGCCAGTCTCCAGACCTTTATCCCATAGAAAAACTGTGGAGGGAGCTGAAGGTTCTAGTTGGCAAACGTCAGCCTCGAAACCTTAATGACTTGTAGAGGATCTGCAAAGAGGAGTGGGACAAAATCCCTCCTGAGATGTGTGCAAACCTGGTGGACAACTACAAGAAACGTCTGACCTCTGTGATTGCCAACAAGGGTTTTGCCACCAAGTACTAAGTCGAAGGGGTCAAATACTTATTTCCCTCATTAACGTGCAAATCAATGTATAACGTTTTTGAAATGCGTTTTTCTGGATTTTTTTGTTGTTATTCTGTCTCTCACTGTTAAAATACACCTACCATTAAAATGATAGACTGATCATTTCTTTGTCAGTGGGCAAACGTACAAAATCAGCAGGGGATCAAATACATTTTCCCTCACTGTATGTGTGAGTGTGGGTGAGAGAGTAAGTGTGTGATTGAGTGAGTGTGTGGGTGTGTGTGAGAGAGGGAGTGTATTGAATGAGTGAGTGCCCCCTGTGACCTGCATTGCAGAGGTCTCTTTTTCTCACTTTAACCTTCTTCTTTGGGTATGGATGAATTTTATGTTCTGATCTGAACAAGTCTGGGCAAATTACTGAGTATGCACCAATCAGAGGCAGCATTTTTATGATGTCATCATGTAGACTTCTCACAAAGTATTTTAAAGTATTTGTAAACTACAAAATACATAACACTAAAGTATTTTGATACAAAATATGAAGACATTTTCATCAACCCTATCAAATACTGCCCATCCCTGTCCACAATTATGTTAATACAGAGTCCAGTGTGCCTTTAGGAATATTTTTTTCCTCCTCATTACCCAAATGTTATTTGAGTTGTAGGATTGCCCTTTAAATTGATTTAAATGGAGTTGAAAATCATTTCCAGCTTATTTCTGAAACCACAACATTGCTGGGGAAATTGTTCCCAGTCACCCTATCGCTCTTTGTGAACAAGCGTCTCCTGTTACCATTTCAGTTAATTTTGTATGTTCTTGAATTAATGCTGCCAGTAACTGATTGTTAGTGAGAGAGGTTTTCCAATTTGCCCAGGATAAGCTTTGTGTTTGTCTTTAAACATAACTGAAATACTGTTTATTACTTTTAGTATTTTACATTACAGAAGAATACAAAAATACAAAATTGTAATACTTTTGATTACAATTTGATAAAATCAATTTCTAAAATCATTTAAAACTTTTTAAGTGATTTTAACCAAAATACCAAAGTGGATTCAAAAGAAAATGCATTAAAGCAATCAAAATGTGCTAAAATGGTAAACTGCCAAAAGAATAAACAACAATTGATCTAAACAGTCTAATACATTGAAATTAGCCGGAAATGCATCAGATATAAACACAAAAACAAATCAATCTGATGCATTTAAAGAAAATAAGAACGGTCAATGTATTAGACAAAAAACAAAAACAAACCACCAAATTATTAAAACAAGAATCAAGTGTCTTTAAAAACAATTAATTCCATTAAAAACAATTAAAATATTTGTTTTAGTCATTTATCAATAAGAGAATAAAAGTTCTTGGACTCGGGCTCCAGTAGGGGGAGTATCCGTCCCCGGGGGTGGGGTGCCCCAGATCTTGGATATGCCAGTTCTTAAAGGCTTCCTCCCTGCCCCTCTGGTGGATCTCCAGATTGATATGGTATCTCACTAGGACCATGCCCCTCCGTGCAATGACTTTCGGGTCCAGCTTCTGCTCGTTGAAAAGACAGATGTTCCGTCCCTCCCACAGGGCCTGTAGCCCCGTGCAGACGACACGCCACCAGCACCTTAGGATTGATGTTTTTAGGCCCCTGACTGGTCCATACAGGACCTGCTGGGTGGTCGTCCGTGCAGGAACAGCGAACCTGTGGAGGAATGGAGAAAACGGGAGACAGACCCTGCAAGCGGAGGGGCAGTCCTTAAAAATATGAGCCTCGGTCTCCCTTCCCAGGCAGCCCTTGTAGGGGCATTTGTCAAACAGGGCCAAACCGGTTCTGTACATGAACACTCGGGTGGGGAGACACTGACTCACAGCCATCCAGTAGACATCTTTCTGCGTATTTGTTAGGCAAACGTGCGTAGCGTTAGCCCAGATATTCTGCCAGGTTTCGGGAGGGAAATCTTCTATTCTGCTGGTCTCCTGGGTAGATAACTGAAAGGGATTGTCTTATGTCTGCTTGCAGCCCAGGGATGTGACAAACTTCACTGTGGGAGGGTTTGCACCCATGAGTCCTCGTATCAGCAGCCCCATGCACCCAGGGGGAGGAGGTGGGTACAGATTCAATTAAAATGCTAAAAGACTTGGAACATGTAGCACAATACACCATTTATTTTAAATTGACTGCAAAGCTGTGCAGAGGTTTTATTTCTTTCTTTCTTGCAAATCCCGATTAAAACATGCAAAACTGTTAAATCAGTGTTGTACTTCCCATATACATTTACAGACAATTTCTGGACAAAGTGGAGAAGCTTCATAGCACCAAATTCTGAAAAGAAATAAGATCTTAGTGGAGGGTTATAATGGAAAAAATATATAAACATATCTGACCTCAATAATGTTTTTTCTTAAGAATTGACTTGGGTATATTGGATTTCCAATCAAACCTGACTTTTTAAAAAAATGACTCTGTGCAGCTGTATTCAGTTCTAAGCAGCGTAGCTGTTCCTGTGGATCCGAAACTGATTGCAAACTTTAATTTCTCTTTAAAATACTGAAAATTTTTGTTTTTAAAATAAATGATTCCCTTGATCTTCATGTAATCTAAACAGTGTTCTCTGATTTACAGGACAGCAACAGAGGGGTGGGGGGGGGGGAGGAGGAGGAGGAGGAGGAGGAGGAGGAGGCGGCGGTGGTGGCGGCATGGGGCGGGGAAGAGGCAGAAGAGACAACGACCTGATTGGTCAGACAGTCCGCATATCACAGGGACCTTACAAGGGTAAGTGTGGCCTAAATTCCTGTGTGTTTGTGTTTTAAGCAGATTTGTAATATGGTGAGTTACATATAACCTCTACCCAGTTATGTAAGCTGCAAGTAACTGGAGTTCTAAATGCTGAAGTGCATCATACACAGACAACGACAATTAAACTAGAAATGTGTTGGAATAGGACAAAAGAAAATATTCTAAACAACCTTTTTGGAAATAAAGAGAACAAATTAATAAATTGAAACATTGTAAATAAAAAGGGGTAGGGCAATAATGGGGATAATTAATGACTGTAAATAAAGGCACTTGGATTATGTCCAAGAACTTTGTAGCAAGCATGCAGGTCCACAGTTATGTTTTTTATTGTTAATATCTGGCATAAATACCCATTATGATACATAATTGTGAGTCGTTTTCTCCCATCTTGCCAGCAGTTAAAGTGGATTGGTACGTGTCTGTATGCATACAGTTTAAAAAAGAGGGGAAAGGTGGGGCTCTGTGCTCTGTCAAAACAGAGAGGTTCCTGGCTAAGGTTCCTGTACCATGTAATGATGTTAAATGACCGCGCACTCCCAATCAGGGATTTATATAACATTTCTAAGATATTCCGGCTCACCCCAAAGTTATTCAGTCTTTTAAGTGGATGGCGGCGTTTCCTACATTTCTTTAAAAAAATATATATATAGTCTGAATTCTCGAAAAAGCTTAATCTTTTATCCAGGAATGTGTCTAGATATTTAAGTCTGTGTACAGTTTCTACAGGTTGGCCAATAATCATCACTGAATGTACCACAAGTTCTTGTTTAGCTCAAATTACTATCTCTTTTGTTTTCCCCTAATTTATTTCTAATGCACTTTCTTGGCACCATGTTTGTAATGCCTTAGCATGGTTCACGTACTCCCTTTCAATTACTGCATCTCCCGTTCTTAAAAGGCCAACTAGGACCATGTCATCGGCGCATTTCTATAAGTTCTGGCATTGAACTTGGATAATAAATTCATTTGTGAACACAAAAAATAAAACCAGTGATAAAACAGCCCTGTTGGGAACCTGTATTTATGATGAGCTGCTCAGACGCATTCCCATTAATACAACTCTCTGTAACCGATTTGAGAGAAAAACCCTTATCTAAAGAATAATGCCATTGTTGACGCCAATATCATATAACCTTTACAAAAAATTGTGCAACTTCATTGTATTAAAAGCTTAACTAAAATCTAAAAAAAACAAAAAAAAAACTGTTAAAATTGCATTGTCTGTTTGTTTGGGCATTATCTCCTGGACATGTGGAACCAAACGTAAACTTTTATTTTTTGCTTCTTTCTTTTCAGTAAATATGTATAACATATATTAAAAAAATATCGCATGTGTTTTTATTAATTAATTTCTCACTTTAACTATATATATA
This sequence comes from Amia ocellicauda, assembly GCF_036373705.1. Classification (NCBI taxonomy): domain Eukaryota; kingdom Metazoa; phylum Chordata; class Actinopteri; order Amiiformes; family Amiidae; genus Amia; species Amia ocellicauda. The sequence continues at coordinate 12,713,450 of NC_089854.1, read as the reverse complement.
TGCGTGTGTGTGTGTGTTTGTGTCATATATATATATATACAGTGGGGGGAAAAAAGTATTTGATCCCCTGCTGATTTTGTACGTTTGCCCACTGACAAAGAAATGATCAGTCTATAATTTTAATGGTAGGTGTATTTTAGCAGTGAGAGACAGAATAACAACAACAAAATCCAGAAAAACGTATTTCAAAAAAGTTATAAATTGATTTGCATGTTAATGAGGGAAATAAGTATTTGACCCCTTCGACTTAGTACTTGGTGGCAAAACCCTTGTTGGCAATCACAGAGGTCAGACGTTTCTTGTAGTTGGCCACCAGGTTTGCACACATCTCAGGAGGGATTTTGTCTCCCTCCTCTTTTTAGATACTCTCCAAGTCATTAAGGTTTCAAGGCTTACGTTTGCCAACTCGAACCTTCAGCTCCCTCCACAGATTTTCTATGGGATTAAGGTCTGGAGACTGGCTAGGCCACTCCAGGACCTTAATGTGCTTCTTCTTGAGCCACTCCTTTGTTGCCTTGGCTGTGTGTTTTGGGTCATTGTCATGCTGGAATACCCATCCACGACCCATTTTCAATGCCCTGGCTGAGGGAAGGAGGTTCTCACCCAAGATTTGACGGTACATGGCCCCGTCCATCGTCCCTTTCATGCGGTGGAGTTGTCCTGTCCCCTTAGCAGAAAAACACCCCCAAAGCATAATGTTTCCACCTCCATGTTTGACGGTGGGGATGGTGTTCTTGGGGTCATTCCTCCTTCTCCAAACACGGCGAGTTGAGTTGATGCCAAAGAGCTTGATTTTGGTCTCATCTGACCACAACACTTTCACCCAGTTCTCCTCTGAATCATTCAGATGTTCAAAATCAGAAGGGGATCAAATACTTTTTTGCCCCTCACTGTGTGTATATATACAGTGAGGGGAAAAAAGTATTTTGTATGTTTGCCCACTGATAAAGAAATGATCAGTCTATAATTTTAATGGTAGGTGTATTTTAACAGTGAGAGACAGAATAACAACAAAAAAATCCAGAAAAACGCATTTCAAAAAAGTTATACATTGATTTGCATGTTAATGAGGGAAATAAGTATTTGATCCCCTATCAATCAGCAAGATTTCTGGCTCCCAAGTGTCTTTTATACAGGTAACGAGCTGAGATTAGGAGCACTCTCTTAAAGGGAGTGCTCCTAATCTCAGCTCGTTACCTGTATAAAAGACACCTGTCCACAGAAGCAATCAATCAATCAGATTCCAAACTCTCCACCATGGCCAAGACCAAAGAGCTGCCCAAGGATGTCAGGGACAAGATTGTAGATCTACACAAGGCTGGAATGGGCTACAAGACCATCGCCAAGCAGCTTGGTGAGAAGGTGACAACAGTTGGTGCGATTATTCGCAAATGGAAGAAACGCAAAATAACTGTCAGTCTCCCTCGGTCTGAGGCTCCATGCAAGATCTCACCTCGTGGTGTTTCACTGATCATGAGAACGGTGAGGAATCAGCCCAGAACTACACGGGAGGATCTTGTTAATGATCTCAAGGCAGCTGGGACCATAGTCACCAAGAAAACAACTGGTAACACACTACGCCGTGAAGGACTGAAATCCTGCAGCGCCCGCAAGGTCCCCCTGCTCAAGAAAGTACATGTACAGGTCCGTCTGAAGTTTGCCAACATCTGAATGATTAAGAGGAGAACTAGGTGAAAGTGTTGTGGTCAGATGAGACCAAAATCGAGCTCTTTGGCATCAACTCAACTCGCCGTGTTTGGAGAAGGAGGAATGCTGCCTATGACCCCAAGAACACCATCCCCACCGTCAAATATGGAGGTGGAAACATTATGCTTTGGGGACAGGACAACTGCACCGCATCAAAGGGACGATGGACGGGGCCATATACTGTCAAATCTTGGGTGAGAACCTCCTTCCCTCAGCCAGAGCATTGAAAATGGGTCGTGGATGGGTATTCCAGCATGACAATGACCCAAAACACACAGCCAAGGCAACAAAGGAGTGGCTCAAGAAGAAGCACATTAAGGTCCTGGAGTGGCCTAGCCAGTCTCCAGACCTTAATCCCATAGAAAATCTGTGGAGGGAGCTGAAGGTTCTAGTTGGCAAACGTCAGCCTCGAAACCTTAATGACTTGGAGAGGATCTGCAAAGAGGAGTGGGACAAAATCCCTCCTGAGATGTGTGCAAACCTGGTGGCCAACTACAAGAAAAGTCTGACCTCTGTGATTGCCAACAAGGGTTTTGCCACCAAGTCCTAAGTCAAGGGGGTCAAATACTTATTTCACTCATTAACATGCAAATCAAATCAGTCAAATCAGTCTCTCACTGTTAAAATACACCTACCATTAAAATTATAGACTGATAATTTCTTTGTCAGTGGGCAAACGTACAAAATCAGCAGGGGATCAAATACTTTTTTCCCTCACTATATAATACACACATTTATTTGTTTGTTTGTTTGTTTGTTTGTTTGTATGTATTGCTGTTAATTGTAGTGATTGAACTAATGGTTAATTGCGATATAAACAATGCATTAATGAAGTATAATGTTGGTTTGATTTAAAGCGTATTTCCACATTTTGTGCTTTTTATTTATTTAGAGTTCACATTGTATCGAATCTTAGACTGCTAACAGAATTTCTGGTATCTTGTTTTCAATTCAGTGTAGTTCACCATACATTGAATGTGATTTGTTTGCATCTTTGGAAAGCAAATTAATAATACATAATTCATACAAAATTTAAATATAAAAGCCTTGCCTATTTGCCTATTTCTACAATGAAGCAATGTTCCAGGCTCTTCTTACCCTGCATGAGTCCACAATATCTTTTTATTTGTTAATGTTTAATACAATCGCTGGTCTCCAATTGACGCCGGGCCTTCTTGCAGTTATTTAGAATAAACGCTGTGTGCGTTTAATTGTTTTACAGTATATTAAAAATACTAAACAAATATCATAACTTGATCAATCTGGTGTTGCCATACACCTTCTACTTAATCATCTTGACCTTGCTTTAAGGGATATTCAAGACCATTGTTGTTTTTTATACGCATCTCCTGATATGTGCCTTTCAGCATCTTTGACCTGGAGTTCTTTTGAAAGCTCCTTGTTGCTCATGGTTAAGTCTTTGTTTTGAAATGCACTACCCAGCAGAGGGAACCTACAATCTATCTCAATCTGCAACTGCTCAATCTATCCTGAAACCATGTGAAGCACTACAATTTAACACCGGTGGAGGCCACTTAACTAGGTGTATGACTTTGAAGGCAATTTGTTTCCACCTAAGATCATTGAGATAATCTTCATTATTTTTCCAACTGCTGCTGCTGCTGCCGCCTCTCCTCATTTTGTAAACACATCTACAAGTTTTTCAGCCATCAGAATGACATTCTACACTTTTTGCACTATATCTGAAAATGGTTATTACTACTTTTGGTTCCGATTGCTATTCCTGATTCTCTTGGGGTACCCAAGGACCACAAAACATTCAACAAATAATAACTCTTGATAGGTTATTTTTAGCACACTACTTCCAATTATTATTAGGAAACCATAGATTTATTTTGACCTTCACAGATCCAGATATTGCAGGTTGGTTACGTTAGATTGTGTCCTCAGATATTGAACATCTCATTACTCCTTCCATGCTTTTATAGGCAATATTAATATGGAACATTGATAGGAACTCATGTATGTAGTTTTCAAAAATACTATCCATTTTCCCATCTGAACAATGCATCATGGGATATCGCAAAAATGAAAAAAAACGCTTTACGGGTAACAGAAACATTAAAGGTCACTATAGAACACATATAGGGAACCATATGTCCTCTATCCAGGCTTGACCTTGAACCTAACCTCTGACCTCTGCTTCAAGGTCAAATGTTTAATTTTTATTTATTTAAATTTTGCAATGTAGGGTTACAGATTGTTACAAATGGCATTAGTCAACAAATACCATGTGATAAAGGCCCAAATGTTTTCTTGTGAAAATGATTGAACTTTGACCTTTATTTTAGGGTTTAAAGGTCAGTCATGTTTTTGTGCCTTATACGTTTCAGATTACATTTAGTACATGTATAGGAAGCCATTGTTCTATTTGAAAATATGCTTGATTTTGACCTTTGACCTCCTGTTTAAGGTCATATGCAACATTTTACCACTGCTCTATAATGCCTAACAGAGAGGGGATAGACCCATGGTGTATTTAGAACACATAAGAAACTATATATGTGGTCTCAAAATATGATGCTAAATTTGACCTTTGACCTGTATTTCAAGGTCAAACTCAAACTTGATTATTAAGAAGAAAAAAAAAACCTACATACTTTCTCCTAGAAGCAAGGTTCAAATCTGCAATTACTTCAGATTTGTGAAGAACATCTTAAGCTTACTAATAGTCCAAGCTCCTGGATCTTGACCTTTAACCTCTCCTTAAAGGTCAGTCAATGCTTAATATTGTGTATTGCCCTAAAGAGTTGCTGTACAACTCAAATAGGAACTCATGTGGTCTCTTCACACACGTCCTGCAGTGTGACCTTTGACCTTTCCACTCAATGTGAGAACAATCTCATAACTCCTTAAATAGTGCAGTCAGGCTTATACTTACTATGGAATACATATAGGAACCCATGTATGATCTATATGAGAGATGAGTGTCCTTTCTGATGACCTTTGACCTTCCTGTAAGGTCCTGTAAATTAGGCTGGACCTAATTTAGTTTTAACTGTGGCTGGACCCTTCCATTTAGGAACTAGTTTAGCCATGAACCCAGTCCCAGCATCGGAAATAGGATGTGTTTGTACCCAGACCTTATCACCAGTTTTAAAGTTGACCTGTCTATGGTTTAGAGTGTAATATTTTACCTGTTTTGTTTGTGCTTTGGCGATGTAAGAGAATTCCATATGCTTGGTTTTTCAGTCAATCAAAATAAATAGTTGAACTGAAAACTCATAGGTCAATTGGTTTCTCTTTTAAGATTATTTTTAGAGGGAAGATGCAGTCAATTCACAGATTTGCAATAATCATTTCTTTGTGACAAAACTAGAAAACCAAAATTATTTAATTATATTACTGAACATTAGTAATATTAAGCTTCTGCTGGATTACAGCAAGGATAGGATATTACCCCTATTCTCCTCTTTTCCTCACAGGCAGCTTAGGTCAGTCTGGTCAGGTCGGCAGCGGGTGTATCTATCTTCTCTCTTCTTCTTGTCTCTGTTTTCTCTTTATTATAAGGTTTCTCTTTAACCAATCATATTTTGCCAACATCACACAATATTTCAATATGGCAGTAAGAAACCTAACTGTGTGGCCTCTTTGAGGTGTTTGGCCTTGTACTCTTATCTCTAGTTTAAGTGCTAGCAGGGCCCCTCGGAATCTCAGGAACTAGGCAAAAAGAGGGAGATGTCGGTTTTCCTGTATCAAACCAGACAGCAAGATATTTCCCATCGAAAAATGTATTCTAACAAATAATATCTTACAGCGTCATTTCTTCTCACTTCCTCGAACAATGTTTCCTGTCTCTCCAAAAGAGTGTATGAGTAAAGTCAGGACTTTAGCTAGAAGTCTCTCTAGTGGACCTTTAAGGAGACAGCTGGTATATTGAACTCCTCTGTCTGAAACTAGATATTTGGATGTACCCCACCTAGTGAAAATCTCATTGGTTAGCATGGAAGCTTTTTTGGGTGTTTTTGCATCTCGTAGGGGAAATAACTCGACCCATTTAGTGAAATAGTCCACCACGACCATCAAGTACTGGTTCCGTTGTTTACTTTTGTGGAAAGGGTCCCATCAAATCCACTCCCAACATCTCTCCAGGCACTGTCCCAGGAGTGGATTGTAACATCCCAGCAGGTTTAAGCCAGGTGCAGGTGGGCTTATTCTGTTGACACACCAGACAACCTTTGGTGTGCTCCCACACGTCTTGAGGCACTTGTGGCCAGTAGGCTACATCAAGAATTCGCAGGAGTGTCTTCAGCCTCCCAAGGTGTCCAGAGGATTATTATGATAGTAGTGCAGAAATGGTTTTCGGAGCACAGCTGGTACAAACAATTGAAAACAGAAACCGCCATTTGTCCCAGGTACCTGTCGATAAAGAATACCCTGCTCCAGCAAGTAATTGATGTGGTGGGGTTGAACTATATGACTTGCTTAACTGTGCTATAAGGGCCTGTCTCTTGATCTTGACCCTGGAATTTCATTATGTCAGGCCAGTCTGCAGGTAATGCTGGGGTCACACTACACGATTTTAAGCCCGATTTGGCCCTCACGACAGATCGGCACTGATTGTCACGACAGGCAGCGTGGTCGGGGCGCCTCCCCGATGCTGATGGTCGTGTAGTGTGAGACGGGCTGCGATGAGATCGCTTGCCCTCCGATCCGATCGTAAGCTTGTAGCCCCATTTTATTTAAACGTGTTTAATATTTACGACTCGATCGGCGCCGATCGTGGAGAGTGACGTGATCAGCAGCCAATGAGAGCCGAGCTGACTGAAGAAGAGAAAAGAATCGGCAAGAATAAATGTGACAAGAATACGATTGTCATACGTATTTATTAAAATACACAGACGAACATAAGTGCAAAACAAAGTGCAAAAATACAGTTAAGTAAACGGCACCAAACATTACAAATTCAATTTAACTAAAACATAGCAATTCAAAATATAATACATTTTACAAATTCCAATTTACAATGTACACAGGCAAGTACAGTAAGTGAGGTCCTACATCCTGGATGGTAAAAGCTAAGTGCTGTCAAGATGTAGAGTCACAGTCAAGGGCTACGGGAAAGGGAGCATGGAGGAAAACAAATTGAAGACAAAAGAAGCATAATAAAACTGAAGTGCTATCTAGCAGGGATAAAATGACTAAATTACAAGTACTGTCGGAAAAGATGCATCTTGAGTGCCGGATTGAGGTCAAGGACTCTGCTGTTTTGACTTCAGTTGGCAGGTCGTTCCACCATTTAGGGGCCAGGGATAAGAAGGAGCGAGTTCTGGAGGAAGGAGAGTGGAGAGGAGGTAGAGTTAGTCTTCTGGCACTGGAGGAGCACAGTGGTCTGTAGGGAATGTATGTAGAGATGAGTGCCTGAAGGTAACTTGGTGCAGTGTGGTCGAGACAGCGGTAGGTGAGGGTCAATGTCTTGAACTGAATGCGTGCCGGTATCAGGAGCCAGTAGAGGGACCGGAGCAGTGGAGTAGCGTGTGCAAATCGTGGCAGAGAGAATACCAAACGAGCTGCAGAGTTCAGGATGAGCTGGAGCGGCGGGTAGTAGTTGCAGGCAGGCCGGCCAGGAGGGAGTTGCAGTAGTCCAGGCGGTAGAGGACCAGTGACTGGATGAGCAGCTGAAGAATCTACAGGTGCTTCTCAGCGTGGTGATGTGCTGGGTGTAGGAGAGCGCAGGATTGAGGGTGACTCCTAGATTTTTAGCGGAAGAAGAAGGAGAGAGTGTGGTGGATTCCAAGGGGATCGAGATGGGGAAGTTAGCAGAAGGTGAGGAAGAGTGGGGGGGAAAAACAAGAGATTGTGGTGGTGCGAGTGCATCCAGGCGGAAATAGCAGACAAGCAGGAAGAGATCCGAGAGGGGATTAGAGGGTCAGAAGAGGGAAAAGACAGGAAGATCTGGGCATCATCAGCGTAGAAGTGGTAGGAGAAACCATGGGAAGCGATGAGGGGGCCCAGGGAGCGAGTGTAGCGAGAGAATAGGAGCGGGCCCAGGACGGAGCCATGGGGAACGCCTGTGAGTAGAGGTTGGGGGGTGGATGAGGAGCCTCGCCATGTCACTTGGTAGGACCGGTCGCTGAAGTAGGAGGAGAACCAGGTGAGAGCAGTCCCAGAGATTCCAAGGTCAGTGAGGCAGGAGAGGAGGATGGAGTGATCAACAGTGTCAAATGCTGCGGAGAGGTCAAGGAGAAGGGAGGCCACCCGAGCACAGCTGAGGAAGTCAGTGACTGCCAGGATAGCAGTCTCAGTGGAGTGAGCTGTGCGGAAGCCGGATTGCAGAGGATCAAGGAGTGAGTGTTGGGACAGAAAGTCAGAGACCTGACGGTGGACCGCCCGCTCGAGAGTCTTTGAGAGGAAGGGGAGTAGGGAGACAGGGCGTTAGTTCTGAGGAGAGGTGGCATCAAGGGTTGGTTTCTTGAGCAGTGGGATGACCGCAGCTTTTTTAAATGCAGAGGGGAAACAGCTAGAGAGGAGTGAGGAGTTGAGGAGGGAGGAAATGAAGGGGAGAAGATCAGGAGCGGTTGCTTGGAAGAGGCGAGAAGGCAGAGGGTCCAGGGCACACATTGTAGGTTTGTGACGTAGGAGGAGAGCAGAAACTTCAGCATCTGAGAGAGGTGAGCATGAAGAAATGGAAGCTTGAGCGGTGGGAAGTTTGGGTGTGATGGGAGAGGAGGGTGGAGTATTGAAGAGCCTGCGGATGTCTGCAATCTTGGAGGAGAAGAAGGAGGCGAAATCATCAGCAGTGAGAGATGAGGGAGGAGGAGGAGGGGGGGGGGCGAGGAGGGAGGAGATCCCAAACATCTTCACACATTAGGGTGAAGGTATAGCCAGTGTCCATCATGGCCTTACATTGCAAGGATCTCACCTCCACCAGCACTGTAATCTGACCCAAGAAGGTGGGGTTGCTCTTTGGCTGGATAACCCCTTGATTACCTTTCTTAGGAGGGAATTTGAACTTGATGGAAAACTGGGTGCTTTGATGTTCTTACTAGGCTCAGTGACAGAAGAAACAGTTTACTTTTGTCCAGTATTGTTTCTGCACAGTCCAGTCCGTTTCAATCAAGGTGCCCACACGAGCCACCTCATCCACGGTAGTGATGTTTCCTCTCAGACTACTGGCCAATTTGGGGTTACTGTTTCACAAAATAAGCTGGACTAAATCCTTCTCTGATATACCAGATTTCCAACACATGCATAACGCCCGATAGTGAAAGGCGAGAGTGAAAGGTCTTCTGTGAGAAAAGAATGCTGAAAGGCTGCCTTGAACTGAGGCCATGTGAAAACTGAGGAACGCATAGCCACCCACCAGTCTTTGGCTGTACCCTTCAGGACTGTGTTCAGTGTGGCAAGAACTTCAGCATCCGACAGAGGTTATAAAGCCAGGAATTCCTCACAATGTTCCATATGGGACACTGGCTCAGTTTAATTTCCAGCTCCTCCAAAACTCCAGTTGAATAGGCTGTTTCTTTTGGTATGAAAAATGTTGAGGCATGTGTCACAGCAAGACTACTTGTGCTAGCACTTGGCACAGGATAAAGGAAACTCACATTTTCTGTTAGGGTTTATGAGGAGTACTGCTTTTAATGGCTTGAATTTTGAGATTGGCTTCTATTTGCTTATCTCTTCTCAAGAGATAATCTACTACAGATTTCTGAAGTTCCTTCAAAGCCTGGTTAATTAATAATGAAGGGACTTTTCCTAGCGATTGGAACACGTATGACATGCTTTGACCTCATCTTCGATGCAGGACACACAGTGGCTAAGCTGATTTATACAGCTGCATCAATTCTTGATTTTCAGTGATCCCTGCTAACTCCTCATCAGTAGGGGCAGGGGGAAACTCATCAGGAGGAGGTTCCTAATCACTGTCTATTTGTTCTCTATCAGTAAGGTACATGTCATTCAAGCTTGTGATAAGGTAATTAATTGGGATAAGGACTGCAGAATGTCTGGTTGTAAACCCAAAGTGTACTATACAAGATTTGTACATGTAAATAAGTATCTTGAAACCATTCCCCTATACCGACACAGCAAACTGTATATACAAATAAAAACAACAATAGAGTACACACTGAAGTATATGAAAACGTTTAGTGCCTTCTCACCTCAGCATTAAATTTGTATGTGTCCCGTGTTTGAGTCTCTGCACAGTAGGGAAGAATCGCACCTTTCTCAGCCACTGGCTGGTCTTACCACTTCTTGGGCTAGGCCGAAGATCCAGGACCTATCCAGGAATGATTTGGTAATCCACCAAAAAAGGAACAGAAATTTCCCAAATACTCCAAAATTGATTCAAAGTTCAAAAGGCAATCCAAGACTCAAATCCTTTCAAAAAATAACTAGGCAAACTAGCCAAAAACCAAAAAGGCTTCAACAAACAAAAAGGCATGAACCACCTCACTTAGGTCAGCAGACTAATAAGCCAAAAGGGACAGAGGTTATAAGTATGCTAGAATTTAGAGAAGTCAGAAACGCATCTCATCTCTTGACAAACACAAAGGGCTGGCTATATACTGTTTTTTCTGGTTTCAGAAAACTCATCTAACCTGAGAAACTGGTTTTCAGTGAAGGCTGCAGGCAGCCTAAAAATAGCAGGCAGAAAAGAGGAAGACTTGACCAAGCCAGCTTAGAACTGTCAACTTATTCTGACAGCTGTGTAATGGTGTTACAATATATATGTAAAATACGTAATGTAGTGTGGAAAGAGGGGAAAAAAAAACTTCTCCATGGCTTGATTTTGCATTGTCGCCCATTGTGTTTTTTCCCAGGGTACATTGGGGTGGTCAAAGATGCCACGGAATCCACTGCCCGTGTGGAGCTACATTCCACCTGCCAGACTATCTCTGTGGACCGTCAGAGACTCACCACTGTGTAAGTGTCCTGTGTGAAAAATGGGAATAACAGCCGTGGATGGGGGGACATACAAAATAGTCCTCCTGCTCCTCCACAGGGTTAGATGAAAAACTGGGTCACCCATGTGGTGTATGAGATGTGACACTTCTATCAGGCATATTTGCCAACTGTATGTCTGAATCAGTTAATGAGGCCAAATGCCTGCTTCTATGTCTCCGAACATTCAAAGCACCCCCCCACCCCAGCCGTTCGAAAATTGATGGTAATGGATGTAAAACATAAGTTACACAGAGAGGACAGAGTGTGTTGTCTAGCCCCAGCCAGTGAAGTGTATTTATTTTGGACTTAGGGCAAGGCACAGCTGCTCCAAATCAAACCGCAAAGCCCCCTTAAGTAATCATAGCTCTTTAGGTTCTAGCCTTTTGTACTAATAACAGTTTTTCTAATGATTCAGAACAGACTTCTGGATTTAATCTCCCCACTCCACTCCCCATTAAATGCTTAAGTTCAAGAGCATTCTTCTTGAATTAAGCTTTTCACCTTTCCACTGTGACTTCCTCCTTCCCCTGAGATATCTACTTGGCAGTACAGAAATATCTGTGCCCTTTCTAATAAATTGTTCCAAGCCAGCTGACTTCTAACCTCTGACCTTTTCTGTATCGGTCACCCAGGGGTGCAAGGAGACATGGAGGAATGACCTCAACTCATGGACGCACACCCATGTACGGCTCCCAGACTCCCATGTATGGGACTGGCTCCAGGACCCCGATGTACGGCTCTCAGACACCACTCCACGATGGTAAGGCATCCCAGAACCCCCACAGCAGAACATTCCATCACCACCCCCACTTTTCCCACTTTCAGTACAACCCTGTTCTCCAGCTACTTAACGGATCCCTGGATCTAATGTTACATTTGACGTTTCTTGAAATTTCTTAATTTTAATTGTTTTTCAAATCTCCCAACAGTTACAACTGAGTAGACAATTAAGACTTGGGTCATTTTTTACATAGAATAATTTATTAAGAGCACAGGGAAAGTTTATATTTGAATACTGTCCAAACTCATACATAAAAAATGACAGACGTGTATACATAACAATCTCACCCTTTTATCTGTTTTGTGCCAATTTGACAGCTGGAAACCGTACCCCTCACTATGGTTCTCAGACCCCGCTGCATGATGGGAGTAGGACGCCAGGGCAAAGTGGAGCCTGGGACCCCAACAACCCCAACACCCCCTCAAGGTACAGCATTACACTGGCACACTGGAAAACTCTGACGCACTGTATGGCGGAGGGATGCTGTTCACGGACACACTGCAGCGCTGAGGGATTCTGCACACTGTGTCAACAAAAGCATTGACGGCAGTGCTTTGCAAGACTGTTTTTAAGAAAAATCATGTCACCTTCATTCAGAATGGTGGAGTTTCCTCAACACCATGTGGAATGTGCGAACATCGCCACTGACTTCTCATTCCAGTTCTGTCTTTAATCTTGTCTGTTGTGCACAGGGCGGACGAGGAGTACGAGTTTGGCTACGATGACGAGCCCTCCCCATCTCCGCAAGGTTACGGAGGCACCCCCAACCCACAGACCCCTGGCTACCCAGAAGTGCCCTCTCCGCAGGTCAACCCCCAGTACAACCCCCAGACACCAGGCACACCAGCCATGTGAGTTCAAGTACCGCCTTACACTTGCAGCTGCACCACTCAACATGGTGGGGGGGGGAAACTTGCCCACAGATTACCATAGACCTAAATGGTTTCCTGCCAGCCCTGTTCAAATAGATCCCTAGTCCAGTTAGTTTCATAGGTCTCCCACTTGCTTTATAGCCCCCATTTTGAAGACTTCAGAATGCATATAAAGTTGATAGACTTAAGGGGAGTTGACCGCAACACCCGTTAGTTTCCAAGTATTTGTAAATCAGAAATGCTGATATTGAGATTTCAGAGAAGTATTCTTAGCAAGCATCAGTGTTTAATTTGTCATGTCCTTGCTTGTGCTTACAATCAAACCTGGCAGAGTAGACTGCAATATAAGAAGATATCTAAAAGCGGTTTTGCACAGATTGCGTGCACACAATTAATCCTCATCCTCCATATTGTTGTTCTGGTTAAACAAAGATTATTTCTTCTGAAACTGTGACGGGAACACCCTCCACGCCTACAAGAAACATGCAATGCTTACATCTCTCTTGGATAATATTCAAAATTCAGATTTCCAAGTAGTAGTCTGTGTGGGGCGAGAGGTGGGTTGGATGCACAAATTGTATTGTACCTTTGTTCAACACTTATCAGCGCAGCTCTGTCATGCCTCTAAATATGATATCCCAGAGCGGGGGATTTTACTCCGCTTGTATCCTGTAAGTCACCCTGTATAAATGTGAAGGAGAAAACATGTTCCCCTTCCCTAATTATGAACTTGCGAATGCAGATGCATATTGAATAATACTGCTTGTATGTATACTGGGGCTGCACTGAAATTAATATCACTTATAGACATCTTTGTTTATTTTGAAAATATACCTTGTGGAAGCTTGAACGGAAAGATAAGGGAAATGTTTAATATGCACATTTATTTATTTTGTTAGTGTTGTACTTGTCAGCTCTTAACAACTCTTATAATTAAAAAAGGAAATTAAAACAAGAGCTTTATTTTAATGACAGGGTGCACATGGCCATTTTAATTTGCTGAGTCAGCTGGCTATTGCAGCTGCTCTTAGGATTGCACTGAATCATACAATCTGTTTTAAAGGGCCGGATGGGAGTGCGCTTGACCATGCTGATAAATTCTGAAATGTTTAGAGCTATGTGATCTGCTCAGATTCTGCCAAATGCTTCAAAACTCATTGGTGGCATTTCACAGTGCAGATGGACAATGACCCAAAGCATACTGCGAAAGTAACCCAAGACTTTTTTAAGGTGAAGAAGTGGAATATTCTGCAATGGCCGAGTCAGTCACCTGTCCTAAGTCCAGTTGAGCATGCATTTCAAGGCAAAACACCCCAAGGACAAGCAGGAACTAAAGACTGCTGCAATGCAGGCCTGGCAGAGCATCACCAGGGAAAAAACCCAGCATCTGGTGATGTCTATGGGTTCCAGACTAAATGCATTTAAAGATATCTCATTGATTTAGAGATCTACAAACCATTTAGAGATATCTAAATAAGTTGATTTTTAAACATATCTCGAAATGATTTGCACATATCTCAATGATTTGGAGATATCTTCAAATTACTTCCTGTAATTTGGCTGAGATTATCACTATTATCACTAACCGATAGGAACATGTATTTCCAAAGATATGATAGAGACAAGCGGGGTGAATAATATTAAAAGTAAGAGTGAGAGGAGATCTATCCAACACTCGAATTTTGACTCGAGGCACAAACAATGTAAAATAACAAACAGGTACAATTTAGAGCCCACACACAACTAGGTTTTATGTAATTGTGATTTACCTAATTCTTGACTAGTACACAAAATGTACTACCTGTGTGGTTTACTGAGATTCAGTTATGCAGACGTCCGATAGCTGGAAGGGCTGGCAGACTGCATCCACTTGAGGACGGTTACAAAGCTTTCAGGTTTTTGGTGGAGAAGTTCTGGTTCCGTTCAGTCTTCCTGGATTTCGTCTCATTGGTTTCTTCTCCCAGGTTGTTCCACTCCACTCCACCCCAAATTGTGCAACACCAAATTGCTAGTTTTAACTTTGTTCTTATACATTTTACACAGAGATTGTAATCTTTCCTTCCAAACTTCTGATTGGTCTGGTTTTGAGTAATAAAATTGAAGTTTGAATTGAAGCAGTCTTTGCCATTTCTCTCCCTTGATTCCTACAGAATGTGTATTGGGGGTGTGATGGCTTTGAGGAATGTGAAAATGGTTCAAATGTTACCTAGAGTTTCTAACTCTATATTGTCAAGTTTTAGTTCTATCAATTACATTTTCAAATCCCTCAAAGCCTGACCTTATAGTTGATACCAAACAAGCCAGGTGTTCCTTCTCGATGTTAAATTTGAGTCTTCTTGGAATTCCAGGGGGGCTGGTCTGATGCCCATGTCAGTGGAGGATCCATTAGGATGTGTGAATAATTATCTTACCAAATGTTAATGTTGCATTGTATGTGAAATATAAATGGTCCAGTGGTTGTTTTAGCCAATGCTCTTTCTTTTAAGACTAAACATGGCTTATTCATGTTTTGGTTCTGAGGTAGAATTACTTAAGTGTCATTAAGTTAGTTTTAAGTCACGTTTCATGGTTTGTTATGAAATTGAAGAATAAGCTGTGTAACACTTCTGTTAGCAGCATGTAGTTTGGATTTGGGTTTGTTGCCCTGGTCTGTGGAATATTTAAAGTACCATGAATGTCTGTATTTCACAAAATAAATCTTCAGTTGGAATGTGGTGCTAGTCTCTGGAGATCATAACACCTTCTGTCAATCACAGCTAGTGTGCAGTATCCATTACGCTTATTGACTAATCCAATACACTGTGTAGTGGGATTCCTGTGGGGTTTAATTGTTTCTGTAGATTATGTCATTAACACTAGAAGCGCCGACATTTCGAACTACCTACAGGCGCCAAAGCCGGTCATTGTAACGAATAGCTCTTTAACAGCTGCAATATTACAATCAAAGGCAAACCATCATATGAAACTCAGAAGTTTTATTCATGAACTTCAAATCCAACATTTACATAGCATAAATGTAGTATTTAAATTGAAATATGATCATAAAACATTATTGCTATAAAGCACTTTTTTTCTAAATGCACACACTGCAGTCAAAACATGAATAACTATATAGCCTACAATAAGCTAAAACAGCATACAATAAGAGAATGTAACAAGTGTAAACATAAATATTGGAATAATGCTCAAAAGCAATATTTTATAGTTCAAAAATAACTATTGCATTTATCAAAACATAATTGTACACTAAAGTAAACATTTTCAACACTGTGTAAACTTTGTTTTCAACATACAGTGCTTGTATTCACTGTAGCTTTGTATTTCAAGAAGCAATTTAGAATATATTTAGCCTGCATACCTGACAGCTCGGGACAGTCCACACAGGACACGTTTCTCCACTTTCCCTGCATGAGCACGGACCTCACACTGCATTTTGACAGTGCTCTCCAGGTGAACACTTTTGCTCCATGAATATATATCATTGCAATAAATTCTCCTCCGCTGATAATGTCCGTGAATCATTATTTTGCATGCGATGTGCCTGCATTATTGCATTGTACTATGTGCAGTAGCAATCGCGTATTGATCAGTAGAGTAAAAGCGGTCGGTGCCATTTGGACCTGGCGTTTCACTCGCAATGTTTTCACACCACTGGCATAAACCCATGAATTATCTGCCATTTCCAGTATCGCTGATGCCCCTGAATCAGTCATGTTTCCAATCCATGTTTATTTGCTGGTAATCACTGTATCCACTCAATCTGAATACAGCTGTAAGAAAACACCTGTTATGCTGTACAATGCGTGTGTTTTTCAAACACATGAAAGACTATAGACAGGTAGAGATCGCCACTTGAGTGCCAGACTGACTGTATTGTAAAGGGCAGGCAGGATTATGTGTTATATTTGATTTATTATGTATTTAAATGATAAGTCAAAATAACCTGATTTTGGCTATTCTAGGTAAATGTGTTTTATAACTTATTTATTTTCACGTTTATCCAGCTAAAACGCTGTAGGCATGTTTAATACATATATTTAGGAAAAGTCACGAACGGGTGCGTGTATTTAGGAACACAGAGTAATTCAAATTTTAATTACCAAATCGGTCAAATTGATCGGCTCGGCACTTCTAGTGTTAAATAACTGCAGTATTGGAATAAACGATACATGTTTTTGCTCTTTCTTTTTCAATTGGAGCCCACTACACATAATGTATTGCATTAGCCAAAAAGCGTAGCTGTGATTAACACAGGGTGGTCATTGAAAAAGAAATCAAGAACATGCTTCAAAATGTAAAAGCACACAGATAAATGTAAATAGAAAAGCAGCAAATGGGAAATAAATACATGTTGAAATAAATACATAAATAGATAAATGTCCATGTAATTTATTTCTGTATTTATTAATTTATTATTTTTTAGTTTTGGCATGTGAAGAGTTGTAGAAATCCTGAGAGAAATAATGAGGCAATCTCAAGAACAGTCTTAGAGAAGTTACAAACTATAGGCACTTTTATGCAGACCAGACTGGAGAGAAAGATAACAGGCCCACGTCTGTCCCGTGATGAGTGCAAGTTCGGATAGCTTCCATAGATAAGGGCATCTGCCAATAAATAATTACATTTAATATTAAGGTACAGAATGTGTTTTGTGAAAATCTCACATCTGGGGGAATTTGCAAGCAGTTCCATTTCTTTACACTCCGTACGCCTCCCCCACCTCCCTCGGCATTTGTGAATGGTAAGAAATGGGAGGGATCTTCATGGACGATGATTTGAGAATGAAGATTGGGGCCCCCAGGTAGTGACTTTATCGTGACCCGCAGGAAAAGATCTGCGGATTTATCTCATCTTTTACTCGGACGCATAAACATTTCTTCTCCTTACCTCTGTCCTTTATGTTTTTTTGATGTCATTTTACAGGTACAACACAGACCAGTACTCTCCCTATGCGGCCCCATCTCCTCAAGGCTCCTACCAGCCCAGCCCAAGCCCCCAGAGCTATCATCAAGTCGCTCCCAGTCCAGTGGGCTACCAAAACACCCACTCCCCAGCCAGCTACCATCCCACGCCCTCACCCATGGCCTACCAGGTAAACCCCTCACATCACTTCCTATGCGAAGAGCCCCACAAGCCGGCAGCCAGTCCCCCTCCCCACCTGTTTTCCTGTGCTGGCTTTTGTAACTAACTTCAAAATTTAATATTGATTGGTAACCTCAGGCTGTTTTTTTAAATATTTATTCAGTTTGTGTCAAGGCAAAAATAGTTTTGAAGTGGGTGTGTATAGGTAGATACAAAGTACAGTCAAGCCCTATGAAGGTTGATGGCTTGTTGTTTTTCTTTGCCAAATTACCCATGAGATAGGGCCCTTGGCATGGCAAATGATTTCCTGTATTCATAAGTGTGATGCTCAAAAAAAAATAAACAGAATGACATAAGATGAAAGATGAAGCAATGTTGATAGGTTGACAGGTGTTTATTTGGAATAGTTTTTTCCAAGCAGCAAAATAGAAGGTAGATTGGTGATGGTTAGTTTATTAAGACCTGCTTACACTTAGATTTCTATCTCAGCTGCACAGGGTTTAATTCATACTTCAATACAACTTGTACTTGAATCCCTTTGTATAATGCCCAGAGCCCTAGCAGGAGATAGACCTAAATTGGATGAGTTACAGCCCACTGTGTGTGTGTGTTTTTTTTTTTTTTTTTTGGCTCACAGCATTACACTGGATTTAAAAGGGCCTCTTATTTGTGATTCTTGTGATTTGTGAGATAGGCTAGGATTCAAATGCAGTACCTTATACAGCTACCTTATACAACCTCATATCAGGTGATTAACGTCTTATCACAGCTCTCACAGTTAACTGTAGGTTCACTGCAATCGCACTGCAGCCTCACTGTCACTCTGCATGCTTTTATCTGTCAACATGTTTTCACATTTTGTATCTGAACCCCTCCCCCAGGCCAGTCCGAGCCCCAGCCCGGTAGGCTACAGCCCGATGACCCCGGGAGCACCCTCTCCTGGAGGGTACAACCCCCACACCCCCGGCTCCAGCATCGATCAGAGCTCCTGCGACTGGGTCACCACTGACATCCTGGTGCGTGTCAGGGACACCTTCCTGGACAGCCAGGTGGTCAACCAGACTGGGGTGATCCGCAGCGTCACGGTAAGTACAGACCCCCTGATCCCTAAATCTCCCCTTGGAAGTGACGGTCACACAGTGAACTCTAACGCAATGTTTTCGTGATCAGCTGTGTCTTTATTTATGTATCCCCTTCCACAAATAAAATGCACAAGTAGGCATTCTATACAAAAGAGCTCATACATTAAAAGAATATAAAATGCAATTAAGACCATCAGTCCAGCCAGACTCAATGGAAGTATTGTACTTAGGTTTGCCGAGTTGAGCATGATCTTACAATTGGCAAATGTCTTTTGCAAATTCCCTATTTCATCCACTTAAAGGTAAATATTTGGACAGTGACACAATCATTTTGGCTCTGTACGCCACCACAATAGATTTCAAAGGAACCATAAATGAAAGTGTACTTTCATCTTTAATTTGAGGGTAGTTACATCCAAATTGGGTCAATGGTGTAGGAATTACACCCATTTTTATATGTGGTCTCCCCCAATTTTAGGGCCTCAAAAGTATTTGGACAAACTAACATAATCATGGATTAAATTGTGAGTTTCAATACTTGGTTGCAAATCTTTTGCAGTCAATGACTGTCTGGAACCCATTGACATTACCAGATGCTAGGTTTCTTCCCTGGTGATGCTCTGCCAGGCCTGTACTGCAGCTGTCTTTAGTTCCTGCTTGTTCTTGGGGCGTTTTGCCTTCAGCAAGTGAAATGCATGCTCAATTGGATTCAGGTCAGGTGATTGGCTTGGCCATTGCAGAACATTCCACTTCTTCACCTTAAAAAAGTCTTGGGTTGCTTTCGCAGTGTGCTTTGGGTCATTGTCCATCTGCACTGTGAAGCACTGTCCAATGAGTTTTGAAGCATTTGGCTGAATCTCAGCACATAATAGCCCTAAACACTTCAGAATTCATCCTGCTGCTTTTGTCAGCAGTCACTTCATCAATAAATACAAGGGAACCAGTTCCCTTGGCACCCATACATGCCCATGCCATAACATGCTGCACAGATGAGGTGGTATGGTTCGGATCATGAGCAGTTCCTTCCTTTCTCCATTCTCTTCTGTTCCCATCATTCTGGTATAACAAGCAGGAACTAAAGACAGTAGGTGTAATTATTATAGAATTATTAGTTATGTATTTCTTGGCAGACGCCCTTATCCAGGACGACTTACAAAATATAAGTGCAATACAAAGTGCAAAAATACAGTTTAAGGCATAAAACATTACAAATTAAAATGTACATAATACAGTGCAATTCAAAGCATAATACATTTTACAAATTCCAGTTTATACAAGTGAATACAATATGAGGTCTTACATCCTGGATTGTAAAAGTGCAGACAAGATGTTAGATCACAGTCAAGTCATAGGGGAAATCAAAATAATACGTGTACTAGTAACGCTAGGCAAAGAAGTATGATAAAACGTTGTGAAGTGCTAACTTACAGGAGAGTAAATTACTAAATTACTGTCTGAAAAGATGTTTTGAGTAGGCGCCAGAAGGAGGTTGAAGAACCCAGTCATGATGCACAGAGGATAAAATTATTTATTTAACCTGACATGGAAGCTCTCCACCTGAGAGGAGTCTCTCTCTCAATAGCAGAAGTGAACAGCGTTTATACAATGCATGACATGTGGTTCAGTGGGCAGGGTCAGTCACAGGTTTCCCAAAGTGTTGTCTTGAGGTCAGGTCCCTGACCCTTGTAATGTTTGTGATTGTTTTCCTGAGGAGGGAGGTCGCCATGGAAGCAGGTGTTTTCCTGTTACGGCATACAAACTGCCCAATCTCACAGTTTGCTTTAAGATGGACAATGGGGTAATCAGTCACTATAATGTAACATCTTCAGCCGTGAGAGAACAGGAAACCACAAAATCTGTGGGCTATTTATCTGTTTGGGTGTTCCTCTTATAATAAACAGAAGTCAAAGTGGAGAGGAGAATGTCTAGAGGGTATGCTCTGAACAACTGCCTGTCACTAGCTCAATAAATCTAATTTGCTCGGTCTGCATACTATTATTAATATAAAACATTAATATGGGCTCAAGGACTGTTTTGACTTCAGTGGGAAAGTCATTGCACCACTTAAGGGCCAGGGATGAGAAGGAGCGGCTCTGGAGGAAGGAAAGTGGAGAGGCACCAGAAGACCGCAGTGGTCTGGAGGGGATGTATGGAGAGACGAGGGACTGTAGTTTGGTGTAGTGTGGTCGAGACAGTGGTAGGTGAGGGTCAGTGTCTTGAACTGAATGCATGCCAGTATTGGGAGCCAGTGGAGGGAGCAGAGCAGTGGGGTAGCATGTGTGAATCGGGGCAGAGAGAATACCAGACGAGCTGCAGAGTTCTGGATGAGCTGGAGTGGGCGGGTAGTAGTTGCAGGCAGGCCGGCCAGGAGGGAGTTGCAGTAGTCCAGGCAGGAGAGGACCAGTGACTGGATGAGCAGCTGAGTCGAGTAGTTGGTGAGGAAGGGTCGGATTCGGCGTATATTTCTCAGGAAGAATCTGCAGGTGCGTGTCAGCATAGTGATGTGCTGAATGTAGGAGAGCGTGGGATTGAGGGTGACTCCTACGTTTTTAGTGGAAGAAGAAGGAGAGAGTGTTGTAGATTCCAAAGGGTTTGAGATGGAGAGATCAGCAGAAGGTGAGGAAGAGTGGGGAAAAAAGAGGAGATCCGATCTGCAGAGGTTGAGCTTGAGGTGGTGTGAGTGCATCCAGGCAGAGATAGTAGATAAGCAGGAAGAGATGCGAGAGGGGATGAGAGGGTCAGAAGAGGGGAAAAGACAGGAAGATCATCTGTGTAGAAGTGGTAGGAGAAACCATGGGATGCGATGAGGGGGCCCAGGGAGCAAGTGTAGAGAGAGAACAGGAGGACTGAGGAGAGAGAGGCCGCCCGAGCACAGCTGAGGAAGTCAGTGACTGCCAGTAGAGCACTCTCAGTGACGTGTGCTATGCGGAAGCTGGATTGCAGGAGTGAGTGATTGGAAAGAAATGCAGAGAGCTGACGGTGGACAACACACTCGAGGCTCTTTGAGAGGAAGGGGAGTAGAGAGACAGTAGAGAGGTAGTTCTGAGGAGAGGTGGGGTCAAGTTGTAATTCCTACACTTAAAGCACATCTTGATTGTTTCCTTTCAAATCCATTGTGGTGGCGTACAGAGCCAAAATTATGACAACTGTGTCTCTGTCCAAATGTTTATAGACCTAACTATTTATATGCGTACATAATCGCCAAGCTGTCCTCTGCTGTTATGGAAATTCTCCCCATTCCATTCCATTCTAAAGGTAATTTCCCTGCTGAAGTACAAACTTTTTCTTTTTTTTGTTTTGTTTAATAGTGCCGTTTTTATTTTATTTTATTTTATTTCTCAAAGACATACTATCATTAGGTTAAAGGACGATAGAGAGATTGATGACTTTGTTATTGTAACAGTTTTTTTCCTTTCCATGTGCAGAAACCTTGCCTGTGTGAACTAGCATTAACATGTTACCAAGACATCCAAAAATCCTGTTCTTTCATCTCTGATCGTCGTATGTGATAGTGTACCCTCAAAAGCATCCGTAAATGTACCAGGTCCGTGTTACGTTTCTCTTTTGGTATTTCAGTCTGGAGCAAAGACAGGCCTCGCAAAATTTCAAAATCTCTGGTAGCCCTTCGGGCAGGCTCTCTTCAGATTTTGGTAGCCCGAAATGAATTTTACAAACCCAAATATTTTTTTTTTTTTTTTTTTTTTTTTTTTTTAATGTAGAAAATTGGTTAGGAGTCCAAACATCAATCAAAAACTTTTTCAAAACACAAATATCAACAATCAGATTTAAAATAATCAAATTAGAATCATCAATACAAATGTGCATCTGGTTCTAACTGAACTGAAATTTCTATTAATCTATCATGTAAGTGTCTGCTTGGTGCTGAGTGATTTACCTTTTGAAACCATGAGGTAAAGGGAATGAATGTGATTTATTTGTATTTCTACTGGACCATTTATCTAGCACCAACACACCCATTTTGGTGAAACCCTCTACTTTCCCGCTGTGGTACCATGGGGTCTCTGTGACCCCACCCCAATGTCAGTTTAACTTTTTTCATGGTACAAGTGCAGGGTTAAATTAAGTGGCAGTGTATGGGTCCAATCACAGTGGTTCACGGAGAATTTTGCCTTAAAGAAGTGGAGTGACCAAAATGTTCGGTGCCGTTTGGCGTAACATAAGAACATAAGAAAGTTTACAAACGAGAGGAGGCCATTCGACCCATCATGCTCGTTTGGTGTCTATTAATATCTAAGTGATCCAAGGATCCTATCCAGTCTATTTTTAAATGTTCCCAAACTTTCAGCTTCTACCACATCGCTGGGGAGTTTGTTCCAGATTGTGACAACTCTCTCTCTCTCTGCCCTGGCTGAGGGAAGGAGGTTCTCACCCAAGATTTGACTGTACATGGCCCCATCCATCGTCCCTTTTGGTGCGGTGCAGTTGTCCCGTCCCCTTAGCAGAAAGACACCCCCAAAGCATAATGTTTCCACCTCCATGTTTGATGGTGGGGATGGTGTTCTTGGGGTCATTCCTCCTCCTCCAAACACGGTGAGTTGAGTTGATGCCAAAGAGCTTGATTTTGATCTCATCTGACCACAACACTTTCACCCAGTTCTCCTCTGAATCATTCAGATATTCATTGGCAAACTTCAGACGGACCTGTACATTGGCTTCCTTGAGCAGGAGAGAGTGCTCCTAATCTCAGCTCGTTACCTGTATAAAAGACACCTGGGAGCCAGAAATCTTGCAGATTGATAGGGGATCAAATACTTATTTCCCTCATTAACATGCAAATCAATGTATAACTTTTTTGAAATGCATTTTTCTGGATTGTTTTGTTGTTATTCTGTCTTTCACTGTTAAAATACACCTACCATTAAAATTATACACTGATCATTTATTTTTCAGTGGGCAAATGTACAAAATCAGCAGGGGATCAAATACTTTTTTCCCTCACTGTATCTAACGCATGTCTAGATGGGCAAAGGGGGGTTGTGTGCCCACTTCCACATCTTCTTATGGTTTTACTAGAATGTACGTTCTGTACTAAATTTGTATTGTGTGTCTGCAGAAAGATGCATCTGGTACAAACCGGTAGAAACTAGTCTCATTATGTGCTCTTTAGTAACCTCATGTACGGGTGAGGTATTTGGGGCCTCTTCAGTATATAACTTCTGACATATACCTGATAATAGTTAGCATTACCTGTTGGTTCATCAATAACACTCAGAATTGCTGTGCCTACATTATTTTCAACCTCCACCATTTTTGCACCGCTATTCTGATTGCTTATGCTAGTTAGCTAACGCACTGTGTCGACAGTGCAAGCACATGACGCGTCATATACCGTCGGAATTAGTTTTCCTGCTATGTTCATACTGACCCGTTGCTGGAAAAATGCTAGCATTTACACTAGGTCCTGAGGTGGAAAATTGGTGGTGTCGAAATCCCAGCATAAACCCTTTCACACAGAACTTGCAGACAACAAAATGCCACCAAAAAGCCAGCATTTGTTTCAGTGTGAATAGGGTTATGACATGGTTGTTAAAGTGCAGTGTACTTGTGGTGTGTTTTTAAAGACCATTGTTTGAGAGGACACAACATGTTGCTAGGGATAAGCGAGAGAAATAAATGGTTTTATCTAGGATGAAGGAGTTGGTAAGTTTATCGTTCCCACTTTTTCTTCTTCTTCTCCACTCTGCTGAAGAAGTCTGTTTTACTTTTCTTCCCAGCAGCTTTACCATTCTACCAGTGATGGGGGTTTCACTATGATCCCATATCTACCCTGAAGTTAATGGTCTATAACGTGTGATTCTATCTGCAGGGTGGAATGTGTTCGGTCTTCCTCCAAGACACGGAAAAAGTGGTCAGCATCTCCAGTGAACATCTGGAGCCAGTAACACCCACCAAGAATAACAAGGTACAACTCATTCTTATCCTGATTTCACTGGAAGGGTGCCAGTCTTCACAGCAGGACATGCATGTGCAGCTTTATATCAGTTTTTGTTTTTGGTCAATCCTCTCGTTGGCCCAAACTTTTGTTTTGCATTCTACTTTCTTGGAACCTCCACATCAAGCAGAGTAGGGCTTAAACAGCCATCACCTAACAGGAAGATTCAAATAATGATAGGTTATTATCATAACCCCAGTTCCCTGGGGAAAGAAAGACGGCCATTACCGAATGGGAAGACTATACCAGAGCTGTCACGAGTCCTGACACTTGACTAAGTCTAAACCCACAATGACAAGGATAGCAGAGGCTCACAGTTTGAAGTACCTGAAGTACAACAGCCGGTCCCCCACGTTGAGGCGGTAGAACCTTGTGAAGGTCTGTTGACCGGACCAGGTTGCAGCATTGCACAGTTCTTGCAGTGTGGCACCGTGAAAAAGAGCCCACGACTGCACTGAAATGTGTTCATGCATGGGAACATTAGCAGTCTCGTAGGTGAGCCGGATCGCGTCCGCCACCCAGTGTGCCAGTCGTTGTTTTGAAATCGCTAGCCCTCTGGTGGTGGAACCGTAGCAGACAAACAGCTTGTCGGATTTGCGGCTCTGCGCAGTCCTCCGCATATACACTGAGCACATGTGACAGAAGTGAAAGAGTCTGGACACGCCGTGGTGAATGTTATGCTGCCTGCAACATCATCCAGCATGACCGGAGGGTATCCTTGGAGGGTTGCACAGACCTCCACGTGCTAGCCAACTGTACCCTGACTGCTGTTAGGTACTGGGATGAAATTCTCAGACCCATCGTCAGAACCTACGCTGGTGCAGTGGGCCCTGGGTTCCTCCTGGTGCAGGACAATGCCCGGCCTCATGTGGCCAGAGTGTGTAGGCAGTTAGTGGATGACGAAGGCATTAATGCCATTGACTGGCCCTCACGTTCCCCAGACCTGAATCCAATTGAGAACCTTTGGGACGTTATGTATCGGTGCATCCGACACCACCAAGTAGCGCCATAGACTCTCTCATCAGGAGCATGCCCAGACGTTGTCGGGAGAGCATACAGGCACGTGGGGGCCATACACACTACTGAGTCACATTATGAGTTGCCGTGATGAAATTCACGCAAGTTTTCGGTGTGAGTTTGAATCCAGCCCCAATCGGTTGGTGATTTTGGTTTCCATTGACCGTTGTTACATAATTTTCTTCTCAACGAATTATACAATGTATAGTAAAGATTTTGATCTTTAATAGATTTTTTTCATCGATATTCGATGTGTGATTTAAGTGTTCCCTTAATTTTTTTGAGCAGTGTATTTTGTAATCTTTGACCTTTGCTGGGGACATATGG
The DNA here is from genome assembly GCF_036373705.1 of Amia ocellicauda. Lineage (NCBI taxonomy): Eukaryota > Metazoa > Chordata > Actinopteri > Amiiformes > Amiidae > Amia > Amia ocellicauda. The sequence goes on along the minus strand of NC_089854.1, from coordinate 12,687,719 downwards.
GGCACCTTCTATGTTTTTTGTTTTCTGCTGTTGCCTGATATTTGGAGAGGGTAGCTTTCTGTAGAGACTATTTTTTTTAAATATTATTAATGTGTGTACCCTGCAGGTGAAAGTGATCCTGGGAGAAGATCGGGAGGCCACGGGTGTCCTGCTGAGTATAGATGGGGAGGACGGTATTGTAAGAATGGAGCTGGACGAGCAGCTCAAAATCCTCAATCTTCGCTTCCTGGGCAAGCTAGAAGTGTGACCCGCTCTGTGTGACCCCACAGACAACTCACTCAGAAGTAACTAAATAAGGAAGAAATATTAAGAACATACTTTTCAGTGTGTTAGTTTTTTGTTTGTTTGTTTATTTACCCCTTCAGTTCCCTAACTCTAGAAAAGTGATCTGTAAGACTTTACAAAGGCGAAACAATAAAAGGAAAGGAAAAAATTATGTATGGAGGACTTCATTCCAAGTTGTTTTTTCTCCTTTTTTTCCTGGGGGGGGTGCAGGGACAGACACTTGCTGGAACCAAGTTGTGGGGTAGTAGCCTCCTGCTCTTGAATTGTGTAGTGTCACTGATTGTTTTGTTTTGGCCATTAAAAAAAGTTCCACAACTCAATAAAGCCTGTCAAATGCACTCAGTATGATGTGGTTTTTTCCACCTCCTCTTCCACAAAAAAATGAAAATTCCTTTTTTCTTTTAAAACCTGGATTCTTAGAACAGTGTGTTCATGCCTTATAATAATCCTGTACACTTAAATTAATAGTAGAGACCAATGACTATCAAGTTATTGAGACTCCATCAGTAATTGTATATTAGGGGTTATACTTTTTAAATGTAATTTCTCTACCTTACTCCAAAGTCTGATATTTAGTGTTTATCATAGGCAATGCAGAGAAGCTGAAGGTATTTCCAGGAGGTCACCCATCCAAGTACTGACCAGGCCCTGCCCCATTTAGCTTCTGATATCTGACGAGATCGGGCGCGTTCAGGACGGTGTGGCCGCAAAGCCAGAGAAGCTGAAGGAGGTGTAGAAGGTCATCAATAACCACAGTCCCTGTCCAGCAAGAGATCTTGGCTTTGCTGCTCTCCAGAAGGACAGATCAGTGACACCCAGGGGAGGATGGGGAGGATAGTGAGTAATGCCGTCAGTGGCTGTACAGACTGGCATGGAGCCCTTAAAGGGGAACTCCACCGAAAATCTGGAAGTTAATGAAGAAAATCATAGTCCGCACTGTGCTGTAGCCTTCATGGCAGTGCCTGGAATAAAATATTCATGATTTCTGGTACGTAGAATTAGCTGGACATGAAAAACTCATGCCACAGAATGTTTCTACTTATAGAATAACCTGAGAAATTATGTATTATTGGTTGAGTTCCACTTTAACACAGTAGGTCTCAACCCTACTCCTGGGAACCAACTGACCTACAATCCTACCAAACAAGCTCAGTTACTTAGTTAAATCATGAATTGAACTAATTTGCCTTGTCCGAGCATTTTGATTATTTTAAAACCGTTGAGATTTTGATGCAAATCCTAAGGCTCTTGAATTCTCCAACTTCTTGTGGTTTTAGAATTTGACATGTCCGACAATTAGTCAGATTAAAGGTTTCAATGAAGTAACCGAGGCCTCAGAAGCTACTAAGGTCAGTATGTTTTTTTTGTTCTTGACATTTTTAAAACATTTCCACCTTTCAGTTGGTTTACTTGTTCTGGTGATATAATGAAACTCTGTGACTTATGCCCCGTTTCCACTGGCAGACGCGTCCGTGTTTTGTGGACGGTTAACTTGCTGGTGCTAGACGTTTCCGTAAGCGTCCGTCCCGCCCACTGAGGACATGATTCGCTTTCAGAATTGGAGGTGTGTGTTTGACTTGCAGACACAGGGAAGAGATCAGATGCATTGTTTCGGAAGATATAATCTCAAGTGCCGTGTGCGATCACGAAGAAATTGCAGTTTTATTAACAGCATGGAGTGAAATCCACTTACAGAAACAATGACTGCTTACAGTTAATATCCGAGTGCATTAAAAACTTGGATTTCACAGGACCTGTGCAGTGCCCTGACTAGTTAAAATACAGTGCATCCGGAAAGGCTGTGAATACTTATGTACATGTGCTTTTTTTGTTTTTTATTTTTAATAAATTTGCAAAGATTTCAAACAAACTTCTTTCACGCTGTCATTATGGGGTATTGTTTGTAGAATTTTGAGGAAAATAATGAATTTAATCAATTTTGGAATAAGGCTGTAACATAACAAAATGTGGAAAAAGTGAAGCGCTGTGAATACTTTCCGGATGCACTGTAAACTGAAGGATAATAATCGGATCGTAGCAGCCGATGTTATTAATATTGTATGAACAGCTGGCCGGTGTTTCAGGCTGTGTTGTGTGAATGGTGTGCAGGACAATCCGCAGAGACAGTCAGTGTGAAGGCGAACACGATTCAGTTAATGTGTGTCCATTTACAAGATAAATTAATGAATAAATACAGCAGAGCTGGGTTTCCCTCTAAAACATAAGGACTGGTTTAATAAATGCGTCCATAAACGCCATGACTGAGACGTGCACACTTTAGTTAAATTAAACCTGCTATATTGTAGCCGGATAATTAATCGTTAAACGTGTGTATTTTGTTTCAACTGTGACTTGCCCTGGTTAAGGACATCTGATAAGTAAATTATAAATAATACGGCAAATAGTATTGTTTGCAGTTACAAATCTGTAGTAAGAGTAATAAATTAAGGGAGTTACGCTGTGCCGTTTAAAATACATATATACTAGCCCAAATGATGACGATAATAATAATAACTGCATATTAGCTATTTAGTATTATTGTTGCGCATGGAAACGTATTCTTATGGGGACGTGCTTGTCTGAATATAATGTTGTCTACACACATTTAGCTTTTCCTGATATCTCTTAACAGAAACGTGTAATTTATTATGCTGTTTACAATCATGTAAAGCACAAAGAATAAAACACACAAAAGTCCTCTCCACGTCAGGCTGTGCCGCATCATAGTGTTTCCTGTCTCGGTTTTTAAAACGAAACACAAACCAAACCCACAGTCGCTTCTCCTCCCATCAGAGGGAAGGACATCACAACGGCCTGGTTTTGCAAAAAGAGTTCTGGGACGCATCTGAGGACGGACGCGTCCGGCACGGCACGGATGCTTATGCAAGTAGAACCGAGGCATTAGTTCTTTGTTTCAGTTTTATGGCCTTCCATGTAATTGAATAGATGTTTCCTGATACCCAGTGCTCATCTTTCAGAAGTTGCTGCTTTAAATGATCTGTTCAGGCCTAAAAATCTGGTTCGGCCTGTAATGTCTTTATGTAATGGAACTTCCTCCTTGTGGAAGTGTTCAACTTTAGGATAGCCTTCAAAAAGGTCCAAGCCCTGAAGCTTTCCCTTGAATCTTAAACTGTACTACCATAACTGGAGCTGGCCATGATGTCTGAAATAATCAATTATTCCTGATTACCTGTAATTAAGATTACAATATGTTATATTTGCAAAGAAAACTTGTTACCCAAAGTAGGACCACAGTGCATGAGGTCAGGTAAAATAAAAGTGAACCACTTGGAGACAGATTCTAGATTTAACCCCCCCCCACTTTAGTATTAGAAAGTTTAGTCATAAGGTGTCTCTTCTCGAGACTGGCAGTCTAAATTGTATGGTCCTGTTGAAATTTTATTGTGAAAACAAGGGAGATCAAAAGAAAGGTCATGACAGCATTCGACCTACAATAGCAATGAGTGTGAGATGGTGTACTGCACTGTTATTTAATAGAAATCTGTGTCGGCATGTTTAGTTTGCTTTTGGGTTGTGGGTAGGGTGCGTAGCTAATTTTTATTTGTTAGCTGAAAAAGGATTGCATATTTAAGTACTAGTATCGAAATTGATGGTTTCTGTCCATAGCATCGTGGCAACTGTAGCTGAACAGTATATGGTGTTAATTTCTGCTTTAAGATATTTGTTAGAATACATTTTTGCTATGGGAAATATCTTGCTGTCTGGTTTGATACAGGAAAACCGACATCTTCCTCTTTTTGCCTAGTTCCTGAGATTCCGAGGGGCTCTGCTAGCACTTAAACTAGAGATAAGAGTACAAGGCCAAACACCTCAAAGAGGCCAAACAGTTAGGTTTCTTACTGCCATATCGAAATATTGTGTGATGTTGGCAAAATATGATTTGTTAAAGAGAAACCTTATAACAGAAGGAATAGACAGAGAAAAGAAGAAGAGAAAAGATGAAGACATGAAGAAGAGGAAGAGCAGGAGGAGGAGAGAGAGACACACCTGCTACTGACCTGACCAGACTGACCTAAGCTGCCTGTGAGGAAAAGAGGAGAATAGGGGTAATATCCTATCCTTGCTGTAATCCAGCAGAAGCTTAATATTACTAATGTTCAGTAATATGATTAAATGATCTTGGTTTTCTATTTTTGTCACAAATACATGATTATTGCACATCTGTGAATTGACTGCATCTTCCCTCTAAAAAGAATCTTAAAAGAGAAACCAATTGACCTATGAGATTTCAGTTCAACTATTTATTTTGATTGACTGAAAAAACAAGCATATCAAATTCTCTTACATGCTCATATGCACTGTGGTTCCAGAATCAATAATGATACAATCTCTAAATCCCTGCTCTAGACCTCCTCCAGGGAGAGGAGAATTAATACAATGTATTATCTGCAGTGTGTTTTACTGTAATCTCTGTGGACTACACTGAGCTTGTTATTCTTATTTAACACAAGAAAATGCACATTGGTATAGTATATACACATATGGGTGACATTTAATAATATAACAAAAAGCTAAATGCATAATTTCACTGTCATTTTAAATAGTAAACATGCTTTCTTTAATAAATACACATATTTAAATACATTGTTTCCTTGAAAAGGAACTGTATGATCCAAAGATCTGATTAATTAAGAACAATTAATTTTTAGATTTCAGTATGAAACATTTATATCTCACTATTATTTGAAACAATGTTTTCATGCTTTTCCAGAATTCCTGATAAGGTTTTTCTTGGAGTCCACATGTTGCTTGCTGGTGCTGATAATATGTGGGAAAAAAAATTAAAATATTCAGGATTAAAAATGTATGAAAAAGCTCGTAGTACATGAAGCAACACATATTTCAAGCATTATTCTAGCAATTCTAGCTTTATTACCAGTAACTTTAAATAGTACCATGTATTTTGTGTACACAGTAGTAGGACTTTTTCTTCATTCTGCAAACTATATATTTTTATATACACTCACCTAAAGGATAACACCATACTAATACTGTGTTTGACCCCCTTTCGCCTTCAGAACTGCCTTAATTCTATGTGGCATTGATTCAACAAGGTGCTGAAAGCATTCTTTAGAAATGTTGGCCCATATTGATAGGATAGCATCTTGCAGTTGATGGAGATTTGTGGGATGCACATCCAGGGCACGAAGCTCCCGTTCCACCACATCCCAAAGATGCTCTATTGGGTTGAGATCTGGTGAATGTGGGGGCCAGTTTAGTACAGTGAACTCATTGTCATGTTCAAGAAACCAATTTGAAATGATTCAACCTTTGTGACATGGTGCATTATCCTGCTGGAAGTAGCCATCAGAGGATGGGTACATGGTGGTCATAAAGGGATGGACATGGTAAGAAACAATGCTCAGGTAGGCCGTGGCATTTAAACGATGCCCAATTGGCACTAAGGGGCCTAAAGTGTGCCAAGAAAACATCCCCCACTCCATTACACCACCACCACCAGCCTGCACAGTGGTAACAAGGCATGATGGATCCATGTTCTCATTCTGTTTACGCCAAATTCTGACTCTACCATCTGAATGTCTCAACAGAAATCGAGACTCATCAGACCAGGCAACATTTTTCCAGTCTTCAACTGTCCAATTTTGGTGAGCTTGTGCAAATTGTAGCCTCTTTTTCCTATTTGTAGTGGAGATGAGAGGTACCCGGTGGGGTCTTCTGCTGTTGTAGCCCATCCGCCTCAAGGTTGTACGTGTTGTGGCTTCACAAATGCTTTGCTGCATACCTCGGTTGTAACGAGTGGTTATTTCAGTCAAAGTTGCTCTTCTATCAGCTTGAATCAGTCGGCCCATTCTCCTCTGACCTCTAGCATCAACAAGGCATTTTCGCCCACAGGACTGCCGCATACTGGATGTTTTTCCCTTTTCACACCATTCTTTGTAAACCCTAGAAATGGTTGTGCGTGAAAATCCCAGTAACTGAGCAGATTGTGAAATACTCAGACCGGCCCGTCTGGCACCAACAACCATGCCACGCTCAAAATTGCTTAAATCACCTTTCTTTCCCATTCAGACATTCAGTTTGGAGTTCAGGAGATTGTCTTGACCAGGACCACACCCCTAAATGCATTGAAGCAACTGCCATGTGATTGGTTGGTTAGATAATTGCATTAATGAGAAATTGAACAGGTGTTCCTAATAATCCTTTAGGTGAGTGTAGATTTCAGTACATGGTACAATGCATTATTTGAGAAAGAAGCAGCAGCACACACTGAAAGAGATCAAATATAGATACAATCTTTCATCTAAAATAAATGAGCAGGCAAGCTTGATTTTGGTAAGTTTTGTTAATATATCTAAACAGTAATTGTATTATATATTAGGATCATTATAGTACTGAAAGATTACTAACCTCTGGGCAAACATCTTCTATATTTTCCATTTTGTAATAAAGTATCTTCAATTTCATATTTTTGTGGAATTTTGTAGACATATGTTTAACTCCTTCAGCAAATTTCTTCAGGTTTGAAGTACTGCAGTTTACATTCTGAAAAGGAGAACTAATTTTAGAAATCAATTTAGTTATTAACAGAGTTAATAGCGTGAAGATGAAAAATTGATGAACAAACATGATGTACAACACAGTTATTTTTGTAAGCAAAAACAGGGCACACAAATTGAGTGGAGGAATGCACAATACTCTTTCTTCTTCTCTTTGCTACAGAGATTACTAATATCATCCTGTGTCGAATGAGGTATCTTAAGGTATATCGCGTGAGTGTCAGGGACCATATTGATCGAGTTGCCTGAGTGGTCCCTGCAGTGGTGTGGACCTTTGCGGAGTGGTCTCTGGAGTGGTCCCTGTTCTCCCAACAACTTTGTTGTTTGCAACAACATCTTATGTTGGTTTGTACATGGTGCTTTGATTTGCGAGTTCATTCAGACCATTGAGGAACATTATTTGATTTCATATCGTTGTTTGGTTTTAGTTGTTGTTAGCAGCCTATATTACGTTATGTTTCTGTATGTTGTCGTTTTTTCTTTAAAAAAAATTCCAAAGATAGTATTTTAATTTTTCATTAATAGGCTATTCGTGGCAAATGTATATTATATATTAAGTGCTATAACAAAATCACAATAAATGTGTAGCAGTGCTGATGAGTAAGGGAATGGTTAATAACTAATGACGTTGGAGCTCCTGTATAAAAGGGGAAGGAAACCCCATTCGAGCCTGTGGTAGATAATGCAGGAGGGTTTGGAGACAAAGTAGCGAGCAGTGGGTCTCTTACTTTTTAAAGCTCCCTTGTTGTTTAAAGGTCTGTTTTTAAATATTGGCTGACAAGTGTATTTTAATTTATTAAGGTAGAGAATCACTATTCAAGATCTTCTGGGAAGGACAAAGCGGGTGAGTAAAGGACCAGCTGCACAAACCATTGTAACACCTTCTTGGAACAAGGAAAGTAACAACTTTAGTGTCCCCCATTACTTGTTTTTTATATGACAAATAAAAGAGAACAAAGACCCCGTTCATACTTGAGATTTAGGCCGGCCCCAGGCGTGTGACGCAACTCAAGCCCTACCCCCAGAGACGCGTGTCTGAGAGACACGGAATAAACACAGAATAAACACAGAGTAAACACGGGCACCGACATAGCTACAGCGCTGCAGGACACACAGTATTGTCTCTGTATTGTTTGAATGTCATATCGATCTATAGCCTTAAATGTACTGATACATTTCGCTAGCTCACATCTTTATATACAGTGAGGGAAAAAAGTATTTGATCCCCTTCTGATTTTGTACGTTTGCCCACTGACAAAGAAATGATCAGTGTATCATTTTAATGGTAGGTGTATTTTAACAGTGAGAGACAGAATAACATCAAAAAAATCCAGAAAAACGCATTTCAAAAAAGTTATAAATTGATTTGCATGTTAATGAGGGAAATAAGTATTTGACCCCTTCGACTTAGTACTTGGTGGCAAGTCTAGGCTAAGTAAACTACTCAAAATACTCGGTCGATTAAAATAAAAGTGTGTAGCTGGTAAACTTGCTATTGTTTGTTCTTGTACTAAGTATGATTGAAGTCTGAAATTTAACAGCGTGCATTTTACACGTGGAAATTGCATTGTGAAATTGTGAATGGGACCATAACTTTATTAATTATACGAATTTTGCATTAAAACCATATAAATTAAACCGAAGCAGGTTTCCATTCAAATCAGTGCATTTTAATACGAGACCAGCTATTTACTATGCAATCCGAAATGCGATTATATTGAGCTGAGCAGTACAGTCACAAATGCCAGTGTTAGAGGTGACAGCTGGGACGATGCAGAAATGAAAGCGCTGTTTACAATGTGGATGAAGATACAGTTAAAACAGAAACCGCAGGAGCGCAGCGCTGCTGTCTGATAAAACTATAGACGCGTCACAGAGGCTGCTTTCCATGCATACGATTGCATACTAATGCACACGATTTCTTGTGATTTAAAGCAGATGACCTAATAAATGTGCTTCTCTTTCGGGTGAATTGTATAACAGCACTTTCAGACGTGCAGAACTGAAGATAGACATTTGAAAAGGGAAATATATTAATTAGATTCCCCATTGAACCAACACATGTTTAATTATTTTAGAAAGCTTCGGCTGCAAAGGGTTAAGATTACTTTCAAATTAAATATAGAACCGAACAATAGCCAATCGATATTAATAAGTTGTGATTATAAATACAGCGCATACACCTGTAAGCAAACGTAATGTCCTGCGTCACTGGTTTGTTTGAGAAGATTTGTTTATTCCCGGCATGCATTTCGTTTAGGCCGCCTTTTCACCCACATATGTGACACACTTAGGCCTCCTAAAACCGCAAGTGTGAACGGGGTGTCTGAAAAAAGCCGGCCTAAATTTGAGGCGGCCCAGGGCTGGCCTAATAAGTGTGAACGGGGTCAAAGGAGTGTACTACTCTGGTGTCTTCCTTAATCTGGATTGTTACTGTACCTATACATCCATCCATCCATTTTCAGAAGCGCTTATCCTGGTGAGGGTCGCGGGGAAGCCAGAGCCGATCCTGGCAGGTATAGGGTGCAGGGCAGGAATACACCTAGGATGGGACGCCAGTCCATCGCTGGGCCACACACACACGGCAATTTAGAGTGACCAATCAACCTGACCCGCATGTCTTAGAACATGCAAACTCTACACATGGTTAATTATATTTATATTTATGAACAATGACAACAGTAATAAATACGTTAATTAATCAACTAACACAAACAGGTATTTTTTCCTTAGTGTTCTAAACAAGTAGTAAATGCATAACATTTGTTTACAATGTTTGTGTGTGGTCACGTTTCTCTGGTCCTTAGCGTGATCTTGAGTGTTGTAACTGCGGCACTGTTGTGTGTTCCCCTGTTATGATCTCTGTTGTGATTCTGAGTGGTCCACACTACGATGCACTGTACACTGTGCTTTGTAGTTTGAGTTAGCTCAGACCATTATGTAATCTGTTATTACTTTTTGCTTGTGTAGTTCTTGTTATTTATTTTGTATTATTATTTTGCACTTTTTGTGGATCTCAAGATTTGTTGTTTGATTGTCAGCTTGTTTTCTAACACGAGATGTATCTCTCTATTTACGTATTTGTCTTCTGTTATGTGTGTAGCCTATTTATTTGTTCCTTCAATACTACTGGATTTATAGTTGAAGAATCCCCCTTGTAGGGTTAATAAGTGAACATTTTGAATTTATGTGTACGTGGTGTCCTGTTCCCCGAGTGTATAAGTATGGGACAGAAGACTACGCCACTCCTCATCTTAAGAGAAGGAGAGCTCAACCACTCTTTACCTCCCTGCGCGGGCCCATTTCAGGATCACGGCACACCACACAGACTCAATAATTACCACAATGCTAAAACCTACTCTAAGTTAAAATACCTTTAATAATCCAAGCATAAAACAATATAATTCTATGTGAAATATATGGTTGATCTGTCCAATTATTTCTTTCCTAGTGTGAATAACACCTACTCTACTCTTCTGGTTTCTTGGTCTCCAAGTTGGAGTGTGTTGTAATACAATTCAGTCTTTGCAACTATAATTCTAAAAATCAATCCAAGACTTGTCTTCCTCCCTTTTCTCTTCACAGGACTCTAGAACAAAACAGACAACTGAAGAGGAGAAGAAATTGCGGGTAAGTAGAAAGGATTGTTAGTATAATTGGCTGCACGTCGGTATGCCTCATGCAACTGCAGATGGTGCCGGCCACCCACCCCTCTAATGTCTGGGGCGCCTCAGGCACCAAGGCCCCATATCCGCCTGGCCTGCCTGCCAAACATCAAAAAGAAAGCCGGTAGATTCATGGATGACATTATTGTAGGCGTGAACCAATTCAGGCAAATTTTCGGGCCACTGCAGGTGCTCTGCCTTGCCAAGCGAATCAAGCAGGGAGAGCAGGGTCTGGTTTACCCTCTCCCCGGTCACTGTGCAGTCGTTCAGGACACCCAAATGGCTGGATAATGGCTGTCCATAACACCTTAACAGTAGTGGGAGCAGTCTGACCCTTCACTGGAACAACCCAAACGAAACAGGAGAATAGATCAACCATCACAAGGATGTATGGATAATCATTGCCAGTACCCACTGGCCAAGTCAAGGGTAGAGTACCACAAAGCCACGGTCAGGCTAGGTAGCAACTTGTCAATTCAATAGGGAGCAGATAGGCATCTTTATGGGTTTCCGCGTTGAGCCTAGTCCACACAGAACCTCAAGGATCCATCCTTTTTCTTTACAACCACCATGGGTGCCACCCAGGGACTACTGCTTTCAGTTATAACACCCTGGTCCCTCATCCGATGGATCAGCCCTCACGATTCCTGATACATCTCCAGGGGCACCGGTTGATAACATTCTCTTGAGGGTGGGGCCGTCCCGGTGGGGATATTATGATAAACCACAAATGTTTAAACACTTTAAACTTCCCAAAATCCATCACTGTAATAGAGCCTCCAGGAATGCCCACTGGTGATTCAACAGGGTGGGCATTTCCCTGGGCCACTGGACTACAGCTCCCACCAGGGAGAACTGGACCAGACAGACATCACCTGCTACCACCCCCGGTGACTCATACTGCAGCACGATGTCATGCTCAATATAGATCTCCAAAGGATCCATCGGAGTCACTCGGGCCAATGGCCGGTGCTGCGGGATGTCTACGGGATAGGGGCACAGATTTAACAATTTCAGCAACACCCAACCCTGATGCACCCATGCAATGGCCCAGGCCACTTGCCACTTGTGCTCTCAGTTTAAGATTTAAAGTTTCAATAAGATTCCTTGTCTTATTTATATCCTAGGATATATTTATATTCAGTTCTAACTAGTTTAATTCAGTATAATAAAGAAAAGGATAGAGGTTTAATTGGATTGTAAGAGTTTGCAGACCCAGTATGCCTTAAAAAATAGCATTATAATAATACTGACATCTAGTGGAAGTGCTAATAGAATGCTATGAGAACCTCTATTTTATTTCCAATCCACGTGGAGCAAACATTTATTTTAACTTGCGTACATTTTCCTAAATAAACAGACTTCAAAAATATCTTGTTCCATTCCATATCTCTAATATTCAAACGTAAGCTACACTGTAATTTCTTCTGTGTTTGATTTCTTATTTCTTTAGTATATTTTCTACCTTGTAATGAAACTCTTCTTAAGGATATACATTAACACGAACAGCAAAAGATACACACATTTCACATTTAGTACTAAAGGGACTAGCAGAATTAAAATCAATCAAATCACCTGGGCCAGATGGGATATTTCCAACAGTACTTATTTTTAGGGAAATTATTTATAGGCCGCTAACTCAATTATTCCAAATGACACTTAGAACAGGGGATGTGCCAACTGACTGGAAGACAGCAAATGTCATACCAATCCACAAGAAAGGGGACAAAACTGAGCCAGGAAATTACAGACCAATCAGTCTCACCTGCATCACCTGTAAAATGTTGGAAAAAATGATTAGACAGAAAATAGATCTTAATGAAAACCATATTCTTGGAGATAGTCGACATGGGTTTAGACGAGGCAGATCATGTCTTACTAATTTATTAGAATTTTTTGAACATGCAACTGCATGTGAAAGCATATGATATGATATACTTAGATTTTCTTACTTAGATAAGTTGTAGGCATTCAGGGTAATGTAAGTAGATGGATTATGAACTGGTTGATGTATAGGAAACAGAGGGCGTCGATTAGAGGAGTCGCTTCTAACTGGAGTGAGGTTGTTAGTGGAGTTCCACAGGGATCAGTACTAGGGCCTTTGCTGTTTCTAATCTATATTAATGATCTGGACTCTGGGATAGTTAGCAAACTTGTCAAATTTGCAGATGATACTAAAATAGGTGGCTCAGCAGATACAATCTCAGCAGCACAGGCTATTCAAAGGGACTTAGATAATATTCAGTTGTGGGCCGACACCTGGCAGATGAAATTCAATGTGGACAAGTGCAAGGTATTATATGCAGGTGACAAAAATGTCCACTATAATTACACTATGGGAGGAATAGAACTAGATGAAGTAACGCATGAGAAAGACCTAGGAGTCTATGTGGACTCCTCACTTTCTCCATCCAAACAATGTGGGGAAGCAATAAAAAAGGCAAACACAATGTTAGGGTATATTGTCAAAAATGTAGAATTGAGAACAAGGGCAGTAATGTTCAGACTGTACAATGCACTAGTTAGAGCTCATCTGGATACTGTGTACAGTTCTGGACTCCACACTTCAAGAAAGATATCGCTGCTCTAGAGGCAGTTCAAGGAGCAACCAGACTTATTCCAGGTCTGAAGGGAAAGTCCTACTCGGAGAGACTGAGGGAACTGAACCTTTTCACCCTGGAACAGAGGAGACTACGCGGGGACTTGATTCAAGTCTTCAAAATCATGAAAGGCATCGACCACATCAAAGCAGAGGAGCTTTTCCAGATCAGCAGGGACACACGCACCCGGGGACACAAATGGAAATTGGGCTTCAAGGCATTCAAGACAGAAAACAGGAGACACTTCTTTACACAGAGAGTCGTCACAATCTGGAATAAACTACCCAGCAATGTGGTAGAAGCTGAAAATTTGGGAACATTTAAAAACAGACTGGATAGGATCCTTGGATCACTCAGTTATTAATGGACCCCAAACGAACACGATGGGTCGAATGGCCTCCTCTCGTTTGTAAACTTTCTTATGTTCTTATGTAAATAGAAGATCAATTTAAAAATCTCTGATGCAGTAGTGAGTGAATTTTAAGCTCGACACAGGTTTTGAGAGAAGCTGATCTGATGCTTGATGGAGCAAATGTGATTCCACTATTGCCCCGTTTCCACTGGCGGACGCGTCCGGACGCTTAAACGGGTGTTTCCACTGGCTAAGCGTCCGGACACGTCCGTGTTTTGTGGACGGTTAACTTGCTGGTGCTAGACGTTTCCGTAAGCGTCCGTCCCGCCCACTGAGGACATGATTCGCTTTCAGAATTGAAGGTGTGTGCTTGACTTGAGACACAGTGAGGAGATCAGATGCATTGTATCGGAAGATATAATCTCAAGTGCCGTGTGCGATCACGAAGAAATTACAAGTTTATTAGCAGCATGGAGTGAAATCCACGTACAGAGACAATGACTGCTTACAGTTAATATCCGAGTGCATTAAAAATTTCACAGGACCGGTGCAGTGCCCTGACTAGTTAAAATAAACTGAAGGATAATAATCGGATCGTAGTAGCCTATATTCTTAATATTTTTTGAATAACTGGCCGGTGTTTCAGGCTGTGTTGTGTGAATGGTGTGCAGGACAATCCGCAGACAGTCAGTGTGAAGGCGAACACGTTTAGTTAACGCGTCCATTTACAATTTAAATTAATGAATAAATTAATACAGCAGATCTGGGTTCCCTCTAAAACATTAAGGACTGGTTTAATAAATGCGTCCATAAATGCCATGACTGAGACGTGCACACTTTAGTTAAATTATAACCTGCTATATTGTAGCTGGATGAGTAATCGTGAAACGAGTGTATGTTGTTCCATCTGTAACTTGCCCGGGTTAAGGACGTCTGATAAGTAAATTATAAATAATACGGCAAAAAGTATCGTTTGCAGTTACAAATCTGTAGTAAGAGTAATAAGTTATAGGAGTCACGCTGTGCCGTTTAAAATACATATATACTAGCACAAATGATGACGATAATAATAACAATACATATTCGCTATTTAGTATTATTGTTGCACATGGAAGCGTATTCTTATGTGAACATGCTTGTCTGAATATAATGTTGTCTCTACACGTTTAGCTCTTCCTAATATCTCTGAACAGAAACGTGTATTTATTATGCTGTTTACAATCATGTAAAGCACAAATAATAAAACAGACACAAAAGTCCTCTCTACGTCAGGCTGTATCGGACGCCTCCGGCAAGGCATGGCACGACACGGACGCGTAAGCCAGTGGAACCGAGGCATAAGTTTGTTCCACAAAATAAGTAGAGACAAATAGTTGGAGAAAGTAAAAGTATCTACTTATACGGAGGGAGAAATAAAGGTTGAAGGCAAGTGCACACTCAGAGTGAACTACAAGGATCAATGCCAAAATCTGCAATTCCTATTTGTGAAAACCAATGCAAAACCCATATTAGGAATAAAAGCTTGCGAAAATCTGAAAGTAAGACAGAGAATAATGGCTGTATCCAACAATAATATACTGATTGAGGATGAGGATTTTTTAAAGGTATTGGCAGCCTGGAAGGGGAACATTCAATCAAAATAGATTAACCATTACACCCAAAATACATCCACCCAAAAAAGGTCCTGTTATGCTGGGAATTAGACAGAATGGAGAAACTTCAAGTCATCAGGAAAATTGAAGAACCAACAAAGTGGGTTAATCCAATAGTAATAGTGGAAAAAGCTGACGAGAGTTTGAGAGTTTGCCTCGATCCCAGAGATCTTAAGGCTGTTTAGAAAGAACACTATCAGCTGCCCACAGTTAAAGAGATCTCCTGTAAGTTGGCAGATGCCAAATACTTTTCAGTCCTGGATGCAAGTTCAGGTTTCAGTTAACTCATGTTGGATTATTATTTTTATTATTTTTTATTTCTTGGCAGATGCCCTTATCCAGGGTGATAAAAAGTGCAAGAATACAGTTAAGTACAAGGCATCAAACATTATAAATTCAAATGTACATTATACAAAGCAATTCAAAGTAAAATACATTTTACAACTTCCAATTTACACAGGTAAGTACAGTGAGTGAGGTCATACATCCTGGAAAGTAAAAGTTAAGTGCTGTCAAGATGTAAGGTCACAGTTAAGGGCTACGGGAAAGGGAGCAAGGAGGAAATCAATCAATAATACAAGTATTGGTAAAGCAAGAAGCATGATAAAATGCTGTGAAGTGCAATCTAACGGGGAGTAAAAGGACTAATATTACAATAACTGTCTGAAAAGATGTGTCCTGGGTAAGCGCCACAAGGTCAAGGACTCTGCTGTTTTGACTTCAATGGGAAGGTTGTTCCACCACTTAGGGGCCAGGGATGAGAAGGAGCGGCTCTGGAGGAAGGAGAGTGGAGAGGAGGCAGAGTTAGTCTTCTGGCACTGGAGGAGCGCAGTGGTCTGGAGGGGATGTATGGAGAGACGAGGGACTGAAGTTAGCTTGGTGCAGTGTGGTCGAGACAGCGGTAGGTGAGGGTCAATGTCTTGAACTGAATGCGTGCCGGTATCAGGAGCCAGTGGAGGAAGCAGAGCAGTGGAGTAGCTTGTGTGAATCGGGGCAGAGAGAATACTACTCGAGCTGCAGAGTTCTGGATGAGCTGGAGTGGGCGGGTAGTAGTTGCAGGCAGGCTGGCCAGGAGGGAGTTGCAGTAGTGCAGGCGGGAGAGGACCAGGGACTGGACGAGCAGCTGCGTCGATTAGTCGGTGAGGAAGGGACGGTTTTTTATCGGAAGAAGAAGGAGAGTGTGGTGGATTCCAAGGGGGTCAAGATTGAGAGATCAGCAGAAGGTGAGGAAGAGTGGGGGGAAAAACAGGAGATCTGATTTGGAGAGGTTGAGCTTGAGGTGGTGCACCCAGGTGGAGATAGCAGACAAGCAGGAAGAGATGCGAGAGGGGATGAGAGGGTCAGAAGAAGAAAAAGACAGGAAGATCTGGGCATCATCGGCGTAGAAGTGGTAAGAGAAACCATGGGATGCGATGAGGGGGCTCAGGGAGCGAGTGTAGAGCGAGAACAGGAGCGGGCCCAGGACAGAGCCTTGGGGAACACCTGTGAGGAGGAATGAGGAATGAGAAGATGAGGAACCTCGCCATGTCACTTGGTAGGAGCGGTCGCTAAGGTAGGAGGAGAACCAGGTGAGAGCAGTCCCAGAGATTCCAAGGTCAGCGAGGCAGGAGAGGAGGATGGAGTGATTGACAGTGTCAAATGCTGCGGAGAGGTCAAGGAGAATGAGGACTGAGGAGAGGGAGGCCGCCCAAGCACAGCTGAGGGAGTCAGTGACTGCCAGGATAGCAGTCTCAGTGGAGTGAGCTGTGCGGAAGCCGGATTGCAGAGGATCAAGGAGTGAGTGTTGGGACAGAAAGGCAGAGAGCTGACGGTGGACCGCCCGCTCGAGAGTCTTTGAGCGGAAGGGGAGTAGGGAGACAGGGCGGAAGTTCTGAGGAGAGGTGGGTCAAGGGTTGGTTTCTTGAGGAGTGGGATGACAGCAGCTTGTTTAAATGCAGAGGGGAAACAGACAGAGAGGAGTGAGGAGTGGACAGGACTGGGGGTTTGGTCAACTTGTAAATGGTTGTGTGGATATTATTACATGTGTGAGTTGACTTGTGAGTCCCTTACCCCTCTGGTGTGCACTTTATCACTCTCACCCTGGATTTGTCAGAAGGAGCCTGGCACAGCCCCCCTGCCTCTGCCCTCTATGTGGGACTCTCTCAGTGTACAGTTCTACATGGTCTAATAAGAGCATGTGAGCAGATGAATGAATGAATGAATGAATGAGTAAATAAATAAATGGTTTGGTTCAGAGTGATATTTTGCATTCAACCGGTTTAGCACAGTAAGTACTACAATATGTATTTTAGTTTGTTTAACTCATCATCAATTTGATTAAATCAAGTGTTTATGAAAACATTACACTATATTTGTCATCATCAAATTGGGTACAACACAAATCTGACTTTCCCTGCACCACTATATTTGTATTGTGTTTCTCAATTTCAATTTTACAGTCACTCATTTCATACAATAGTTGCCATGACTTTAAGCTTATAATGTTATATATACAACAACAATAATAAAAATAAGTTATTAAAACTGGGGTATAATTAAGCTAATGTATTTTATAATTAAGCTTTTATGGGTGAAAATGGTGTTTCACAAATGGCACAATGCATGGTTCCATGCTGTGGAACCTCTAGGATCCCTACCATAGAACTTAATAAAATTGTTCAATATGTAACCTTTTGGAGGGCAATACATGAAGCGAGCCACAAACACATTTTTGGACTCATCATTTATTGTAAGAGTGTATGGGAATACTTGAACTTCTGGGAACAACTCCAAGTACTGGACAGTATCTGACTGGCCATCTGGAGCACAAGGACAATTAAATATATTGTATATTAAATATTATTTCCCGGTCCTGGCCATTAGAAAAAAAAGTTTTTAAAAGGGGGGGCTGTTTTCATCTCTCCCTCTGTGCAGTGCCTGCAGCCCTTAGCTATGTTATGATGAAATACATTAGGGACATAATTAACCCTGTGGTACATTTCTTAGCAGACGCCCAAAACAAGGTCAACTATACCTGACGAACAGTATAAAATAAACGAATTACCATGGGCTCAGTGCAATATAATAGGTGCAATTAATGTGAGTTAAGCTCTCTGAGCTCTCTGAGTCAATAGTGACTTGGCACAAAGGCTGTAATTTTTTCATTCTATATAAAGTATAGGGCCTGATCAGTATATGAAATGAGCCAACAGAACCTACACTTCTAATTTTATTTCCCTTCAAAGTATTTACAGTCAATAGTGTCATCATATGTATTCAGGCAACGTGTTGTGTTACGTTTTTCTCTCTGCACATCCCAATAATCCCTTTTTACATTTGTGTTTAGTCTCTTTAATGCCAACAGTTTTCACAAGCCAAAACATCTAAAAGGACCCAGGTCCCGTATCTCTCCTCTAGTATGGTGTGGTGCCTATTAAGCACTTACTTCAGATAAAAAAATGAAAACCCTTCCCAGGTACCAGATCTGAAAATATGGATAATAATGTTTTAACACTTGAAATTGCTTTAAAATTTAAATATATGATTAATTAAAAAAAAAAGAACCAGAATGTGTTTTTCATTAAATCTTTACGCTCCAGTGTACTAAATATCCATGTTCAGTAAATAGATAAAAACTAAAAACAAAGAAAACAATGCAAATGCAATATAAATAATGTTTTAGTTTACAATATTATACTTTATAATAAATAATGAACTTTTGTAATAATAAAAACAATACACTTAAGTGCAATTAAACATACTTAACAAAACACAAACACCCTTACAAATATCGCACACTGGAACTCATATGAACATAATAAACAATACACTGAAACGCTATAATAATAATAAACAATGAACCGTAATTATCAAATAAAACTCAATCACTATTAAAAATCTGTGCTATTATGAGGGGCCGTTCAATTCAAAATTAACAGAAAAAAAAAAATCATATACCAAAATGGATACAGCATGTAGTAGAAAAAAAAAAATCATATACCAAAGTGGATATATCATATAGTAGAAAAAATAATTCATATACCAAAGTGGATATATCATATAGCAGAAAAACAAAAAATCATATATCATATAGTAGAAAAAAGAATTAATATACCAAAGTGGATATATCATATAGCAGAAAAACAAAAAATCATATAGTAGAAAATATAAATCACATACCAAAGTGCATATATCATATACAGTGGGGGAAAATAGTATTTGATCCCCTGCTGATTTTGTATGTTTGCCCACTGACAAAGAAATGATCAGTCTATAATTTTAATGGTAGGTGTATTTTAACAGTGAGAGACAGAATAACAACAAAAAAATCCAGAAAAACGCATTTCAAAAAAGTTATAAATTGATTTGCATGTTAATGAGGGAAATAAGTATTTGACCCCTTCGACTTAGTACTTGGTGGCAAAACCCTTGTTGGCAATCACAGAGGTCAGACGTTTCTTGTAGTTGGCCACCAGATTTGCACACATCTCAAGAGGGATTTTGTCCCACTCCTCTTTGCAGATCCTCTCCAAGTCATTAAGGTTTCGAGGCTGATGTTTGGCAACTCGAACCTTCAGCTCCCTCCACAGATTTTCTATGGGATTAAGATCTGGAGACTGGCTAGGCCACTCCAGGACCTTAATGTGCTTCTTCTTGAGCCACTCCTTTGTTGCCTTGGCTGTGTGTTTTGGGTCATTGTCATGCTGGAATACCCATCCACGACCCATTTTCAATGCCCTGGCTGAGGGAAGGAGGTTCTCACCCAAGATTTGACAGTATATGGCCCCGTCCATCGTCCCTTTCATGCGGTGCAGTTGTCCTGTCCCCTTAGCAGAAAAACACCCCCAAAGCATAATGTTTCCACCTCCATATTTGACGGTGGGGATGGTGTTCTTGGGGTCATAGGCAGCATTCCTCCTTCTCCAAACACGGCGAGTTGAGTTGATGCCAAAGAGCTCGATTTTGGTCTCATCTGACCACAACACTTTCACCTAGTTCTCCTCTTAATCATTCAGATGTTGGCAAACTTCAGACGGACCTGTACATGTACTTTCTTGAGCAGGGGGACCTTGCGGGCGCTGCAGGATTTCAGTCCTTCACGGCGTAGTGTGTTACCAATTGTTTTCTTGGTGACTATGGTCCCAGCTGCCTTGAGATCATTAACAAGATCCTCCCGTGTAGTTCTGGGCTGATTCCTCACCGTTCTCATGATCATTGAAACTCCACGAGGTGAGATCTTGCATGGAGCCCCAGACCGAGGGAGACTGACAGTTATTTTATGTTTCTTCCTTTTGCGAATAATCGCACAAACTCTTGTCACCTTCTCACCAAGCTGCTTGGCGATGGTCTTGTAGCCCATTCCAGCCTTGTGTAGGTCTACAATCTTGTCCCTGACATCCTTGGACAGCTCTTTGGTCTTGGCCATGGTGGAGAGTTTGGAATCTGATTGATTGATTGCTTCTGTGGACAGGTGTCTTTTATACAGGTAACGAGCTGAGATTAGGAGCACTCCCTTTAAGAGAGTGCTCCTAATCTCAGCTCGTTACCTGTATAAAAGACACCTGGGAGCCAGAAATCTTGCTGATTGATAGGGGATCAAATACTTATTTCCCTCATTAACATGCAAGTCAATTTAAAACTTTTTTGAAATGCATTTTTCTGGATTTGTTTGCTGTTATTCTGTCTCTCACTGTTAAAATACACCTACCATTAAAGTTATAGACTGATAATTTCTTTGTCAGTGGGCAAACATACAAAATCAGCAGGGGATCAAATACTTTTTTCCCTCACTGTACCAAAGTGGATATATCATATACCAGAAAAAATATTTCACATTTCAGAAAAAAAATGTATACCAAAGTGACGTGGTGGAGATGTTGGTTGGACATGAACAGTGCGCCCAGGTGGTTAGCGATGAGAGGATCCTTCACAGGTCACAGGCATTAGACCCAGATGAGGGAGACATCGATGCGGACATTTTGCGCAGGTATTCATCATTAATTAAAGTGTACATGTGTATACTCTGAGGCTAGTGTATACGTTGCTCGCTATGTTTTATTGTATGCTGTACTTTATTATTAATAGGCTATGCTTTTATCATGTTGGTGTTTTCAGAAGAAGAATTAAAGACAGATGATGGGAAGTCTAGTGCATTGTGTTCATTTCATGATACGGATACACCATTCAATACAGACCAGCTGTGTCAACGCGACATTAATCCCATTATAATTGTTCCTTCTACTTTGATCCCGTTAAACACAGGGATATATATTCCAAAAATTTAATAAAAACAATCTGTACATAAGAAATAACACCCACACATCAGGACCCGCAACACTGCACTCACAGCGCTATTCACCAGCAGACACTTCATTGACAGTTTGATCAAAATACGTATTATTATTATTATTAATTTTATTTCTTGGCAGATGCCCTTATCCAGGGTGACTTCCAACATAAGTGCAAAAATACAGTTGTAGCGTTATGTTGGGTGTATTTGGATAAGAGCATTTGGGCTCTGAGCTGAACCACTGATCTAAAGAAGACCTCTCCCCCCCCAAAGTTATCAGATTTCCTTAACTCATCAGCTTGGAACTGGTTTACATCAAAGTGACAGTTTTGGGGAGGATGGCACCAAGAAGAGGCCAAATAGTTTGGAATTCTGCTATGAGATGTCTGGAGAAAGGGGCCTGTAGGTGATAAAAACTCTTTGAAATGGATGAGAGACGAAATCCCGACATAGAGCTACGAACCCGGGCCAACCGGCATTTCCAAAAGATGGCATGGATTGACATCAGTCATAAATCAAGCCCCCCTCCAATAGGACACTGGGGGCTGAAACCGAAATCCAATCTCAAAAACTCAAGAACCAATCACCTATTGATCTGACAGACTATAAGGAACAGCGGACAGTCTTTCTCTCTCTCTCTCTCACCTGAACCAGTAACTCGCTGCCACAGCTCAACCTGTAGCTCTGTTGCCAGAACCGGAACCAGAAACCAACTAAGTCTTTGCCGGCAACAGAAGAGTTAAACTGGGAGAAGGAGATTGAGCCGTACGAAGAATTCTTTTAAAGGACTTTATTAAATAAAGAACTTTACAGACTGCGCTGCCCACCTGTGCCCACCTGATCAGTGGAGTTTTACAGCTGGACAATTGACTAAGTCGACTGTATACGAAAGTGTCAGTCATTTAAATAGCTATTGAGTCTTAAGAAACTTGACCCTTGGAACAAACAGGGCCCTGCTTTCCTCAAAGACTTTGTCTTCAAGTAACTACGGTGGAACCCTGCTTACAAAGAAGATTTTGTGCACAGCCTTGGAGCCTTCAAACCAGTGGAAAATCTGTTTGGAAAAGACTCTACATTCGCGAGACCCCAACTTCCAGGTGCATCGACTGAGTGGAAGTTCTTGGACAAAGCCGAACCGGACTGCCTTTGTTCCAAACCACACGGACCTCGTGCCGTGTGCTGTTATCTGAGCCCGAAGACAGAGAGGCCTCTCTGCGACGAAGTTCAGATAAGTTTAACAGTTTGGAGTTCATGATTCATGACATTTGAGAAATCAATTAGAAATGTTAATCTGTGACTCATAACTCTAGAATGTGTAATATCATTTAGTTTTCTTAAATATAAATGTGTGTTGCATTAAACGGTTTTGTTGATAATTTTAGAAATAAAATCTGTCAACGCCGAGAAATATCTTCTCATTCCTGTTTAACTGTTTAGTCTGAAATTGATACAAGTTAATAGACATTAGATTATTGGTGACCCTGCCTATCCTTAACCATTGAATAATAATCAGTTAAGGGAAATTGTGGTAACAAGTAATGATAGGATCTTTCTCGGCACCTAAACGTAAATGAGACTGATATATATATAACGAGAAGTTACCTGACATAAATACTAACCTGCGTAGTTATTTAATGTCTGACTAATAATACTAACGAGAGACTCACCTTCGTCTTACTAACCGGTATTGTAGTCAATGTGTTTATAACCTTTTTTGTTTAACGATTTGTGTTATCATATGCGATCCCATGGTCTTTGATTTGGTCACGGAAGTGATTTGTCTTTGATTTGTTGATCTAGAGTTGAATTTTAATTAGTTTTTCCCTTTTGTATAATTAGTGTAGTGCTACATTTAGTCTTTGTTTTGAATAAATTTGACAATTTATATCTTTGGAATTGGTGTCTGCGTCCAATTATTACAGAAATTGAGTTCTACAAGATTCCAGGATTCGTGATAAGGTGATACTATAAATTCACTTCTTTAATTGAAATTTATAAGTGTACCTTACGCTACACAGTTAATTACAAGGCATCAATCATTACAAATTCTATTTAACTTAAACATAGCAATTCAAAATAATACATTTTACAAATTCCAATTTACAATTTACAGTAACAGTAAGTAAGTGACAGTAAGTGACTTCCTACATCCTGGACGGTGAAAGCTAAGTGCTGTCAAGATGTAGGGTCACAGTCAGGGGTTATGGGAAAGGGAGCAAGAAGGAAAACAATCAAGAACGCGAGAAGCATAATAAAAACTGTGAAGTGATATTTAGCAAGGATAGAGGACTAATATTACAAGTACTGTCGGAAAAGATGCGTCTTGAGTAAGTGCCGGAATGAGGTCAAGAACTCTGCTGTTTTGACTTCGGTATGTAAGGGCAGTACTGGGCAGTACTGTACATTCATGAGTCTAGATTGATTTCACTACCCTAATTGTCTTGCCTTGATTTTGATTATTATTAGCCCATATGTTCTGGCTTGGAATAGCATCACATTGGCCACCACCAAATTACATTAAAAAAACAAATGGAGTTATTAATACATCACAAACAACAAATACAGTACCAGTACCAACTGTTAAAACTGTAATATAATATGTGTATATAAATGTATATGTACACTCAGCGATAATGATCTCCTGCTCGTAATCGATCGATGTGTCCCTCATTGGGCTCTCATGCCTGTGACCTGTGAAGGATCCTCTCATGGCTAACCACCCGGGCGCACTGCGCATGTCCAACCCAACATCTCCACCACGTCACTTTGGTATACATTTTTTTCTGCTATGTGAAATATTTTTTCTGGTATATGATATATGCACTTTTGTATGTGATTTATATTTTTGTGCCATATGATATATACATTTTGGTATATGATTTTTAGTTTTTCTGCTATATGATATATACACTTTGGTATATGAATTATTTATTTTTTCTACTATACGATATATCCATTTTGGTATATGATTTATTTTGTCTGCTATATGACATATCCACTTTGGTATATGATTTCTTTTTTCTGTTAATTTTGAATTGAACAGCCCCTCATATGCCATTTACTGAAATGTTCAAAAGGGCTTTGCACTGCATTGTGATGGATGCTTCATTGCCTTGTAGTCAGCACTGTTTAGCTTTTGCTAAGAACTACATTATCTACAACTAAACAAAGAAAACTAGCTATCAAACTAAAAATAATATAAAACTCTATTTATATATACTTGTGTAAGGTGAATGGATTGCCGCAACAAACAAAATACTTCTAGACGTGCACAGGTATATTGGAAACTAATCAACATGTATGGAGCATTATAAGGGTCAAAATTAAATCTTTAATTTATAAATGAATTAGCCAATTCGTAAATTAATTAATACATTAGTCAATTCGTAAATCAATTAATCAATTCATAAACTTTTGTTTGCCAAGTGATCTTTCAATTTGGCAAACGAACTTCTTTCTAATGCTTGTCAATCACCTGCGGGGGCGGGTTTTGACCTTCCCGAGGCACCAATCGCACGCAGGGGGCGGGTTGATCGATGGCTGCTGTGCTGGTGACGACTGGTTTTGAGAGAATTTCACGGAGTTTCGAGAGTCCGTTTTGACCCGTGATAAGTACTTTAAAGTCTCCTAAGTGCTGTATCATTAATGTCCAAAAAGCAAATGTAACCCCATACACACATATTATTCTCAATTTATACATTTATTTTAAATGGATTCCACTAATTCAGTCACATAGACTACACCTAATTAGGACAGTTGACTATGAACTTGGGGTTGTGGGTTCGATTCCACACACTAGGGGAGTTATTTCTTATGTAGGTATTGGATATATACACTCACCTAAAGGATTATTAGGAACACCATACTAATACTGTGTTTGACCCCCTTTCACCTTCAGAAATGCCTTAATTCTATGTGGCATTGATTCAACAAGGTGCTGAAAGCATTCTTTAGAAACGTTGGCCCATATTGATAGGATAGCATCTTGCAGTTGATGGAGATTTGTGGGATGCACATCCAGGGCACGAAGCTCCCGTTCCACCACATCCCAAAGATGCTCTATTGGGTTGAGATCTGGTGACTGTGGGGGCCAGTTTAGTACAGTGAACTCATTGTCATGTTCAAGAAACCAATTTGAAATGATTCGACCTTTGTGACATGGTGCATTATCCTGCTGGAAGTAGCCATCAGAGGATGGGTACATGGTGGTCATAAAGGGATGGACATGGTCAGAAACAATGCTCAGGTAGGCCGTGGCATTTAAACGATGCCCAATTGGCACTAAGGGGCCTAAAGTGTGCCAAGAAAACATCCCCCACTCCATTACACCACCACCACCAGCCTGCACAGTGGTAACAAGGCATGATGGATCCATGTTCTCATTCTGTTTACGCCAAATTCTGACTCTACCATCTGAATGTCTCAACAGAAATCGAGACTCATCAGACCAGGCAACATTTTTCCAGTCTTCAACTGTCCAATTTTGGTGAGCTTGTGCAAATTGTAGCCTCTTGTTCCTATTTGTAGTGGAGATGAGTGGTACCCGGTGGGGTCTTCTGCTGTTGTAGCCCATCCGCCTCAAGGTTGTACGTGTTGCGGCTTCACAAATGCTTTGCTGCATACCTCGGTTGTAACGAGTGGTTATTTCAGTCAAAGTTGCTCTTCTATCAGCTTGAATCAGTCGGCCCATTCTCCTCTGACCTCTAGCATCAACAAGGCATTTTCGCCCACAGGACTGCCGCATACTGGATGTTTTTCCCTTTTCACACCATTCTTTGTAAACCCTAGAAATGGTTGTGCGTGAAAATCCCAGTAACTGAGCAGATTGTGAAATACTCAGACCGGCCCGTCTGGCACCAACAACCATGCCACGCTCAAAATTGCTTAAATCACCTTTCTTTCCCATTCAGACATTCAGTTTGGAGTTCAGGAGATTGTCTTGACCAGGACCACACCCCTAAATGCATTGAAGCAACTGCCATGTGATTGGTTGGTTAGATAATTGCATTAATGAGAAATTGAACAGGTGTTCCTAATAATCCTTTAGGTGAGTGTATATAGGTCAATGACAAATAAGGTTTTCAAAATGAAAAAAAAAATGCACAGCAAAATGGATGTAAAATACATTTTTATGTTCACAAGAATGTATTTTGTGTATTCTTGTTTGTTTTATAGCTTTTAAGATGGCATTTATTATTTTTGTATACGATTTCTGATTTTACCACCCAAGAAATGTCAGATTGCACAAACATATATTAATTTTAAAATATATACTTTTAATGTATTTCCCACAACTGGAAACAAGTACATATGAATCTGAAATACATAAGACATACTAAATGTCCCTTTAAATTCTTTATTTATGGGGCCATGACTGGTTGTAACACCTGATATGCTCAATAACACAAAATAACAAGAAAGAAGTTCATGCATTTTATTCTGGTTTCGTTTGGCTTTTAACTCACCCCCATTTCCGACTGTTTTAAACTTCTTAGACTACGTTTTTAAATATATATATTTTTATATTACATTTTTAATATGGACACCTATCAAATGAAAATAGACAAACTGTACTATAATTTGCTGCATAGTTGATCATGATCAGACAAACTATATTAAACTACTACCAAGTTTTTTTTTTCACAAAAACAGAAATGCGTTTTTTGAAATTTAAATGTTTTACCTTTTCCTCCATTAAAGTGTAAGGAACATTTTGAGATGAAAATGTTATGTTGAAATACCACTCAAACTGAAATTTGTTGGTATTTGTTGAAGACTTTGTTGGGTGAAAATAGCATATGAAATGAAGGAATAATGTGCAATTGAAATATCCTAACCTATGTGGAAAATTTATCGAAAATGTGTACCACAAAATGCAAAAATATAAATCAAAATCACTTTTCATGGGGGGATCATGTGACCTGTGTACCAGTATGGTAGTCTGTGGTTAGAGCTCAGAATGTCCTCATTACACATACGGATAAGCTGGAGTCTGTAGAATGCATTATGGTGGAATTGGAAGATCATTCACAGCGTAGCAATATCCGCATTGTAGGCCTGCCAGAGGGTGCTTAACAAGACAATCCCATCGGATTTATAAAACCTGCAATCCCTGAATGGTTTCCTTCAATTGCGAAGCGGGAATTTGACATTGAGAGGGCTCATCGCATTTATAATGGACGTTCATCTGGAGGCCGAGACAAGCCCAGAGTCTTTATTTTTAAGTTCCGTTATTCAGAGAGACAGCTACTCCTGCAAGAATGTCGGAAGTCTGGTACAGTATGCTCTGCTACAGGCTCGGTAATATGATTTTACCCAGACTACAGCCCCACTACTTCGCAGATGAGACATGCTTTCTCTGGTGTGAGAAATGATGCCCCCTATCCTGACCCACAAACAAGGGAACAAATAAAATATAACATGGCAAACAGTAACACAAGGGTCAGGATAGAGATGACATTTGGGGTTACCAAAGCACGCTTTGCTTGCCTGCAAGGCTTGCGGGTGCGTCTGGAGCTGGTATGTGAGGTGGTGGCAGCATGTGTGGTGCTCCATAACATTGCCACTATTAGAAAAGAAAGAGCACTATGCCAGCTGCCAATGCCACCAGATGTAGTGGACCCAGTGGCGTTGGATCACCCAACAGGAAGAGCCATCAGAGAGGCCATCACAAATCAATTTTTCCACCAATAAGAAAAGACACATTACATTTTTCTTTTTTGATTTGTGTATTTATTTATTGGTATTCTCCTTTTCCTAAAAATGTAAAGAAAAAAGTTAGATGGTAGAGACATATTGATCAAAGGATGGTCAATGTATAGCAATACCTTTTTGTCATGTTCCAGATTTTTTATTTCCAATTTAAGTTTCTTTATTTGTAGCCTTTTTTCCTGGCAGTCGAGCTCACGCATATGCTTATAGAGCGACCGCACTCCGTAGCAATGAGTGTTTCACAGATATTCCAGCTGTCAGAGCTTCAGAGGGCTCACTGATGTCAGATCCAGTGAAGATTAATTCAGCATTCCACTCATTTTATTCCAAATTATACAGTAGTGATATTCCTTATGATCAGGGAAAATGTATGAGATTTCTTCAAAATCTTCAGCTTCCTCATATTTCCTCAGTTGAGGCAGTAGAACTTGTTACACCTATATCCCTAGCTGAACTGAAGGGGGTGCAACCAGACATGAAAAACGGTAAATCCCCTGGAATTGATGGCATTCCCTGAGTTTTATTTGTCCTTTGGGCCTCAGTTAGGTCCCCTTTTACGTGATATGATACACACCGCTGTCAAGAAGGGCTCATTTCGGAGAGACGTTGAAGACTCTGTATAGGAAGTTGAAGAAAGTGTTTTGTGATAATTATTTAATGTTTTGTATTGGTACTAGCATTGGTACCAGATTCAATTTAGCAGGACAAGTAAAGGGTCAACAAGGTCGATTTGTTAGAAACTCCCGTCAGTAATGAAAGATTATGCAGTGCCGAAATAGCCTACAGATGTCTGCTGTGAAATTGTTTATGGCTTAATCGTTTCTCCAGATAAGGCAGGAATGTTTCTGTTAATGAGCGATTGACACTAGGTAAATGACCACCGTGGGATCGCATCTTCCTAGTGCACATCAAAGACGGACATCTGCTTTTTGTATCCATCACCTCTTCACGGGAGGACAGATCGTAAACGGACCCGGACCTGTATCTTCTGATTGGATGAACGGCCATAAGATGTTATGTCATTTTCCCTATAAAAGTTGTACTCATGTCTGTAAACATTAAGCCTCACTGAAGGAATTATTTCTGACAGTGGAGCTTCTGAGCCAGCCCGATTAAAGTTCTGTTTGCTTTGTCTCCGCGACTTCTCCACTTATTTCCGACACGGTTCTACAGACGTTAATGTTGCAGTTATATCCTTATTATAGAAAGCAGACAAAGATCCCACTTTATGCGGAAGCTATTGTCCTTTCTCTCTGATTGGTGCGTATGCTAAGTTGTACGCCAAAGTGTTTGTCGCGTCGTCTTGAGACATATATGACCAAGTTAGTACACCACGATCAGACAGACTTTATTAAAACCCGTCTTGCGGCTGATAATATCCATTGCCTCCTTCATATTTTACAAGCGGCCACTGACATTGTCTGTCCTTGTGCTATTCTTTCACTGGACACTGGACAGCCTCCTGTGCACCGACTACAAGATACTGGCCAAAGCACTGACGCTCCGGCTGCAGCGGCCACTCCCTCAAGTCCTGGGTCCCGACCAGGTCTGTGGTGCCCGGGGGAGATCGGCGGCCGACAACGCCATGCTGCTCAGGGATGTCGTGGCCTACTCGAATGAGAGAGGGCTTCCCCTGGTCCTAATCAGCTTGGACCAGGAGAAAGCCTTCGACAGAGTGGGCCACGAATACCTGCAGCTCGTCATGGAGAGGATGGGTCTCGCTCTTGGCCTGAGGAAATGGGTAAAGATCATTTACAGCGGTCTAAGCAGCAGGGTCCTTGTGAACCGCCACCTGACCGAACCATTTCCGGTCAGGTCGGGGGTCCGGCAGGGTTGTCCCCTGTCGGCCCTGCTGTACGTCCTCTGTCTGGAGCCGTTCATGCAGGCGATCCGCCGGGACGTCCGGGTGACAGGTTTCCATCTCCCGGGTTCCGGCGGAGAGCAACTGAAGGCCCTGGCCTACATGGACGACGTGGCCGTGGTTTGCACGGACGCTCCGTCCGTTGCCAGGGTCGAGGAACTGCTGGACGGCTTCTGCAGGGCGATGGGGGCCGCTGTCAACAAGGCCAAGAGCGAGGTCTACCTCTCCAGGGCATGGCCTGTCGGCCGGGGCCCGCCGACCGTGTTCCCTGTGAAGCCGTTTATCAAGGTTCTGGGGATCACGATCGACGGGACCAACACGGGCACCCGGAGCTGGGAGGAGGCCATATCTAAGGTCCAAAAGAAGATCCACGGCTGGAGCACAAGGACCTTGACGATGGCTGGTAAGGTGCTGGTCGTAAAGGCCATCCTCTTCCCGATACTCCTCTACGTAGGAATGATCTTCCCCCCAGACAAGGTCATCGCAAAACTAGTGACCCGAATTATATTTCGGTTTGTCTGGGGGAGCAAAATGGAGAGGCTGAAAAGAGTGCAGATGATGAAGGGTACCCTGGATGGAGGCAGGGGGGTCCCGGACGTTGTGCGGCTGATAAAGGCGCAGGGGCTGGCCAATGTGGTCAAGAACATCCAGGCTGCTGGCAAGAAAGTGAGTTTCATGAACCGCTTTTATTTTGCCAGCAGTCTGAGACCATTCGGCCTCTGAGCCATGGATAACACCAGGCCGCACTCGTGGGATCCCCCGCCGTTCTACAGGGCGCTCCGAGCCTTTGCGCTCAAAGTAGGCCTCCATAAAGTCGTGCTGGCCTCCTGGGATTATAAGACCCCAGATGAGATCTACCCAGGAGACCAGCCGGATAGAAGATTTCCCTCCCGAAACCTGCCGGTTTATCTGGGCTAACGCTACGCACGTTTGCCTCACGAATACGCAGAAAGATGTCTCCTGGATGGCTGTGAGTCGGTGTCTCCCCACCCGAGTGTTCATGCACAGAAGGGGCATAGCTCCTTATGACACCTGCCCCTATAAGGGTTGCCTGAGGAAGGAGACGGAGGCTCACATCTTTAGAGATTGCCCCTCCGCCTACAGGGTCTGGCTCCTGTTTTCTCCGTTCCTCCACAGGTTTGCCGTTCCTGCGCGGGCGACCGCCCAGCAGATCTTATATGGTCCTGCCAGGGGATTAACATCTTCCACCCTGAGGTGCTGGTGGCGTGTCTTCTGCGCAGTGAAGCAGGCCCTGTGGGAGGGACGGAATATCTGTCTATTCAATAAGCAGGAGCTGGACCCGATTGTCATCGCGCGGAGGGGCATGGTGCTTGTGAGGGACCACGTCAATCTGGAGGTCCATCAGAGGGGCAAGGAGGAAGCCTATAAGAACTGGCATATACAAGATCTGGGGGAGCTCAGGATCCCATGATGGTACCCACCTCCGGGGATGGTCAGTTCCCCCTGCTGGAGCCCGAGTCCAAGATCTTTTAACTATTTTATGAATGATTGATTTTAAAATGACTTTTAAAAATGAATTTTAACTGTTTTTAATGATTTAGTTGTTTTTAAAACACTAATTGTTTAGGGGTTTTTTTTGGTTTAGTTTTGTTCTATTTTTTTGTCAAATACATTGTCCGTTTTGGATTTAATTTTAAATGCATTGGACCTTTTTGTTTGTTTTTTATTTTTACCTTTTTAATTGTTTTTTTATTTTGTCCAGTGCATTTTCAGTTATTATCAATGTATTTGACTTTTATGTTGGTTAGCAGTTTTGCTTTAATCACGTTTGTTTTGTTGTTTTGTGCACTTGTTTATTTAAAGTTAAGTTTTTTTGTTTTTGTTAAATCACAAAGATTTTAAAAATTTTAAGTGATTTTAAGAATTGATTTAAAAAAAGTTTTTAATCATAAGTATTAAAAAATTGAAATGGTTTTTATTTGTAAAATGTAAAATACTCTAAACAATAAAACAGTATTTCACTGGACACTGAGAAGGCCTTTGACCGACTTGAGTGGGAATATCCGTGGTCGGTTGCGGTCTCTTAAAAATGCCATGGTATTGACGGGTAATAAATGTTCTTTCCAATTTGCTATTTCTAGGGGTACTAGGCAGGGCTGCCCACTTTTACCTCTCGTTTGCTTCATCCCTTGAACCGTTAGCTCAGTCCATCCGCCAATCACAAATTGTAAAACAAATTGTTATATGAAAATGTGTTTTATCTTTGTTTATTTCTTTAAATAATAAACATTTGATCAGAAAAAATCACTGTTTTCATTAAATACCAAAGGCATTATTTTCTGAACACATAAAATAGTGAAAACATCTTTGAAAATATTTTAAAAATACGTTTTCTATATGAAGTGTATGAATTTATAAGCCTGACCATAAATTCAGTAGTTTACATACATTAACTATCAACATTCTTTCATGTATGACTCTGTGTCACAATGGACTGGAGGTTCACAATGAGATGCTTGGTTAATTAGTTTATTTAGTTCAAGTGTTTCTTTTGAAACAAAAATGAATTATAATAGATGCACTTAAATAACTTAATATCATACAGAAAGATTATTATGATTATTCAAATGTTTTTAATATGTTCAAAAACATTAATTAACATGACTTGTTTCCATTGGTGTAACTGTAATTCTTCTTTTGTGATGCCATATCCTGTTCATAGTTTTCTTAAAGTGATATTACATATCATATTTTATGAGTTGCGCCATTTGACATTCGGAGAAATGCATTTTTCAGACAAAAGTTTTTTGTTTTTTTTGAATGAATTTAACATAGCACTGTTTCACAACTTTTAATAATTTATAAGCAATTTAACATACAATTATGCCAAACTATTTGATTAAGAATTTTACTGAGTAAAATAACCTTTTTACTACAAATGTGTTCTATGCATATATGTTTGGACGGTTGCACCACCTGACATTTTGGGGCTTTGAAACACCAAAACTCAAAAAATGTATTATATTTAAATAAAATTAAATTGTTCCATATAAAGTAGATAGATCATAGACTAATTTTATATATTACATGTATTTATTTAAAAAATGTTTAGGAGAAGAATGGCTTTGGACACAAATACATACATGTCATGTCATTGACCCATATATATTTTATTCCTGGAGTTAAATAGAATGAACACTTATAACGCGATTAATAAGGTTTTTACAGAGTTTCTCTTAATTAGAATTGCGTTTTAATAAGAACAACGCTTCAGGGAATGTAAATAGTAGCAAGCAGTGGCGCATTTAGGCAGGTGCCATTTTCATCAGATGTGTCCCTTAGTGATATGTGGTTTTGAAGTGCAGATATGAGTCAAAATCTGCCAGATTTCATATATTTCATGGACATTTTGAGCTAAGATCTTCGACTTCGAAATGACTCAGAATCGTGCATTTCAGGTCTTTAATTTTCAAAAGGTTATGGGGAAGGGCCCCGCCATGTCCCTTCCCCTTGCGAATTCCTGCCTACGCCACTGGTAGAAAATGTAATATAAAGAATATCACCAGTCAGAGTGGATCAAATTAAATGTTAGAAATCAGTAACAATACAGTATTATTATTATTATTATTAAGCTGTGTTCAAGCCTTATGAAATTATATTATAATAATTAATTTTATTTAAAAAATCAATACATCAAAAATAATACCCCCTCTATGTGGAATCAAACCCACAAGCCCATGTTCATAGATGTGCTTCTTAACCA
Organism: Amia ocellicauda; assembly: GCF_036373705.1. Classification (NCBI taxonomy): domain Eukaryota; kingdom Metazoa; phylum Chordata; class Actinopteri; order Amiiformes; family Amiidae; genus Amia; species Amia ocellicauda. The sequence continues at coordinate 12,654,062 of NC_089854.1, read as the reverse complement.
CTACTCCAGCACATACACAGTAAAGTTCCCTAATAACACAGTGAACTGTCCTAATTAGGTGTAGTCCATGTGACTGAATTATTGGACTTCATTTAAAATAAATGTATAAATTGAGACTAATGTGTGTGTATGGGGTTACAGCACTCTATTACATTTGCTTTTTGGACATTAATAATACAGAACTTAGGAGACTTTAAAGTACTTATCACCAGTCCATTTTGACAAATTAATGTATTAATTAAATATTTAATTTAATGCTCCATAGTCATGCGATTGGATAAAAACATCACATGATCGCCTTCCCCGGCTTTCAGTATACCTGGTACAGTACGAGCACTTTGGGAGTGAAACCTGAAATGCTAGACTCAGAAGCCGCTAATAGAATAGAATACGAATCTTGACGTATGGAGGTTTGGCATGGTGCTGTGTGAGGGTTTTCATTTGACGTACGTGTGTGTCATGGTGTTGAAGTGGTTAAAGGTACGGTGTGGACAAGTGGGGTCACATATTACCACTGAGATTCAAACCCCAGTCTCCCGTGCCCAGTGTAACAAACTAAAGCCCAGGCCCTTTAGTGAAGCTTCAGGATCACTACATTATTTTTTGTTGTATTAGGATGATGATGATGATGATGATGATGTTTAAACTTCAGCCTGGTATCATTACAAGTAAACCTCAAAGAGAACATTTATAAATTAAAAAAATTACATGAACTTTAAAATAACAGTGATTCAAACAAAAGTCTAATATGCTTACATTAACTAAAAACAAACAAATGTAACAGATTAAACAGTCTTCCATTGTGTTCTGAAAGAAATTGCAATTCACAGCACACCATACTGAGCACTAAGGTGTCCAGCACAGTAGTCTGGACTTCAAAGGAGGCAAAAAGTTCACACATATAACAGAATGAAGAAGCCACTGCTGGCCAAGAAGGCACGAAAGCAAACCACTTAAAAGTTCAGGGTGAATAGGAAAATCTGTACTGTTCCTTGAAACGATAAACAATGTCTTTTACAATGCTGGCACAGTTTTTCTTTTAGACATTTGTTTGATTCACTTAAAATTTTAGATTTTTACCCATCTAATAGAAGAGTTCAGGTCAAAATCTATTAAAAATGTCTAGTTCAATTGTCTCAGAAATGCTCTAATTTGCATGGCCAGGGGCACTCAAAATTCCCCTGCCTGGAACTGGGTCTTCACCACGTGTCAGAGGGCTTCACCACTCATGAGACCGCCCTAAATGAAAATCCTGTATCCTCCGCTGATAGTGTCTAATTTTAGAGATTACTCTTCATGCTCAGATGTATATTTTTAGTAATCCTGGGAGCAACAATATTGTGTGTATATAATATTTTGCCTCCAAACATTTGAAATGCATTATGTATATGTACATATCATCATAAATAATTAACAAATACTATTATTAGGAACAGTTTGAAAGCTACACAAAACAATATCATATATATTTCTAAAAGAGATGTCAAATACTTACATGAATGCTCTGTGGTGTTAGAAGGAACCCTTTTCCATGATAGTTTTCCTTGAACAAATACAAATGAAACAGATCAGATTATTGTAAAATAAATTACACATGCCTAGAATCACTTCAGTCTGCATTCTGTTTTGTTCAAAGGTTAAAACAACTGATAAGATTTGCATTACATTTTTCAAGAAAATGGAAGAGTAGAAAAATACATACCTTTTTCTCTATTTTACTTACTATTGCTAAGATTTCCTGAATGCGAGGTGCATGGCGAAATGCAGTACAATTTGCACACACAACTAACAAAAACAAATATAGCAAATGTTTTGCCCTAGTGTGCAACATGTCAAGTTTGTTAAACTTTTACACATTGTCTTCAAAAGGTGGGGCTAGTAGAGCTCTGACACAATGGAATATTCTCTTGATTTCTCTTGAAATCTGAAACCCTTACTTTTTAAGAGTGACTAGAGTGGGGGTGTCACATTCCTGTCCCGGAGGTCCATGGGCAGGGCTGACCCTAGCCTTTTTGGGGTCATAGGCGATATTTCACTGTGAGGTCCCCCACCTCGCTGCAAAACAATTTAGTGGTGCCTATCTTTAAGGTGACTAGCAAGTATATAAAGTACACAATAGTGGCATCTAGTGGTGAGAATGTATTCACACCATCTACATTTTAAAAGTAATTTCCTGAGATTCTTAGTTTTTAGGCAACAGATGCATGTTAGTACCATTTTAATATTTTGAACAATTGTCACAGGAGTTAATTGGTGATTTATTTATATTTGACTTTTGGTGGCTTATTATATGGCATGTATTATTTTCTCTATTTTCTTTTCTCCAGAGGGAACAGACAGCCTGGGCAAGGGGCACTATTGCCCATTACACCAACATAGAAATTAATGATTATTATTATTATTTATTTATTGGCAGGGCAACTTACAGCATATAAGAGCAATACAAAAGTGCATTAATACTGTATACAATTTCAGATCACCACAGAGTTCGGATGAGCTGGACCGGGCGTGTAGTAGTTGCTGGCAGGCCGGCCGGCCAGGAGTAAGTTGCAGTAGTCCAGACGGGAGAGGACCAAGAACTGGTCAAGCAGCCGAGTCAAGTATTCGGTGAGCAAGGGTTGGATTCGGCGTATGTTGCTCAAAAAGTGTTCTGATCACTTCTGGTTCTGAGGAACATTGTTAAAGCTCAGCTTAGACGGATAGTCATGGATAAGTTGGTGGAAGGGCAAGTGCTTGTTGTGCCTCCGGTGTTGCCTGACCCTGTCCCTGTCCCTGTCCCTGTCCCTGTCCCTGATCCTGATCCTGCCTCTGTCCCGGTTACCCCAGTTATGGGTGCGACCGCTGCGGATGCACGCCTTGTGCCAAGTGTGAAAGAGAGAGTGGGGAGCGCTAAGTTTGGCTCCACGGTCACGGATGCAGAGACAAATGCTGCCATAGAGGCTAAGGTCCTGGTACCTATGCCACACTTTGAACCCTCTCCCCTGTGTTCACTGGGTCCTTATTACAGGAGAGGTGCGGACACGCTCACATCCTATGCCACACTTAGTCGTCGAGGGCATGTGGGTGCAGAAGTGTGGAGGGTGGGGGCGGGGGTGTCAGTGTGAGAAGAGACCCCAGTTCCTGCTATTGATCCTGGGAAGGTGTGGAGGCTGGAGGTGCAGGGGACTCAGAGCTTTCTCTCCTGAGTTAGGATGAGAGTCCAAGAGCGCTGGTGGGATCTAGACCGAGGGAATGATCAGATGCAATGGAATGGTCCTTCAGGAGCAGATTAACAGCAGGGCACAGTACTGAGTGTCAAATTAGAGTTAATACCAACAAAACACAATCAGAGATTAACATTTACTAACCACGTCTTGTAGCTTTCCACACACTGAAATAAGTCAGATACATTCCTTATGCAGTTCATTTCACATGTTAATTTTGAGTTGTAAATATTTAGTTAGTAGAAAATTCTCTATGAAAACAAGTCATCAGCCTACAGAAGATAAATAGGCTACTTCCCTGAAACCATGGTACCCTTGAAAAAAATATGAAATAAAAACACAATACATCCTTGACTAACAGGCTGTCCAAGAGATTTGGAGAAAACAGGGACTTATGTATAAAACATCCTCCTGTTCCTTATTAGAGAAAACATCAATCTTTCAAAATGTTACTTGAACAGTTCCTGTTTTCCACTCTGGGACAACAGTTTCTTAATTTCAGATATCCAATTTGCTCCCGCAGCGCAACATCTTTGTGATTCCAGGCTGCCTTCCAGGATAGCTGGGTGAAGATGCTGTAGTTTTCTTTCAATTATTAGTGGGGTTTGAAGCCCTAATAAAGTTGGGCTGAGACCATATTTCACTGACTTCCCGGTGTCAGTATCTTTTGTGATCAATTATTTTGATTGGGGGAGATAACAGAAGAATACCATATCTAGACTACCTAACTTGTGTACCTTGTGTACACTGTGTTGTGTGTGTGTGTTTGTTTTGTTTTGTTACAAAAATAAACAGGCATAATTTACGTCCATATTTTGGAATCTGAAAGATAAATAAAAAGTCGTCGACCTCACCTCGCACCATTGAACTTGCCAAGAAGATTAATTGAATCCGTGATGTAACTTTAACTTAGCCTTTGGGGCTTCTGCCCATACTTTACATGGCAGCTTCGGGCTTCTTAGGAAGGTCAACTGTTTCTCCCTTCTGATTGGCTCATATTCAGCACGGCCCGCCTCCAGAAGCTGGCCCCTGCGCTCCCGAGTTTTAATTGCTCCCTTCAGCCGTCAATCGAGCCAACGCCGTCCAATCGGAGGTGTCTGTCCTTTTCACTGACGTTACGACGACCCGGCTGTCCCACATTCAACATGTCGGCGGTGTCTGTGTCCCCCATGTGTGTCCGGGCGAGCCGGGGCCTCCTCCGGCTAGTCACTGGGATCAGGCTCGGTTCTGCTCCACCGGTACCGGTCTGGTTGCGGGCCATGTCTACAGAGCGCCCCGGAGGTGCAGAGAGCGGCGGGACTGGCGGCTTGGCACAAGCGATCCTGCAAGACCGACTCCGACAGGGAACGAATCAGGTTTGTCTGTGGTTTAACTCCCTGTTGATGGAGGGGGAAAACGTGTGTATTACACCTGTATATAAACGTATAGATTTGAAACGCGTACATGTAATAATCGAAGATGGCACTAGTAACGTGCGACAGTGTAGGGGGTTAGGCTGTTGTATTGGGATGAATGAGTGCAATACACCGCTCGACAAGTCGCTCTTGTATTTACGATGCCCTCTACCACCGAGGGAAGAGGTTTATAGATAACTGGCAGTAATCGTTAAGAAAACCGTTTTGTTTTGACACAGTCTTTGCATCCCAGATGTTAGATGTGGAATAGGAGTCCACTAGAAGCGTGCTGCGATATCGTTATCGGTAAGCGACTATGAGTCCTGCGGTTGCTAAATTGATCTGATTATGACAGTTGCATTGAAAATATTATATATCCATATACAGTATACATATAATAAATAAATAGAATGATATTTAAGTCGGCGTGATAGTAACGTGTGTTAATCAATTCCAGCTTAATTGGTCGATTATGTACCAGACCTGTGCAGTGTGTCCCTGATGTAGTTGCCAAGGTCAGCATAGTGGAAAACGAAAGGCTCAATAATGACGTTATCTGTAGGAGTAGTATTAGTGTATTATTTATGTTTGGATACTGTCAACCTGAACTGCTGTTCTGCCCTTTTCCATGCCGTATCTCTAATATTTGCCATGTTTTTAAATAAGCTGCCCACCATACCTGTAATCACCCCTTATGCTCATGGTGGCACACAGTTGTCGCAAAATGTACATAATTCACAAAACTGTATTACAAGACATCATGGAGTACATCAAATGCAGTCCTAGCTGAAGTAACGTGCATTGGAGCATGGTGCAATATAGCAAACCGTGCAAAATTCTTACACTGGAGTAGTTTAGAAGTAGCTATTGAAGAAATGTGCTAAGAGTTACACACTAGAAAAACAATTCTGAAATATACACACTTTTGAAAACCTAAATGTTTTTTTCCCAAAATATAAAGCAACCATGCCAACCTTTCCTCCAGTACTGAGGGGCAGTTAACACTTACCTTGCAAAAAGCTTATATTTTCACATATAGTATATATATATATATTTTTGCTAGACCTCCTGGAAATCAATTTAAATTGTAAAATATAAATTGAAGGAGGATTTTGTTTGTTTATTTTCTCCCGTGTGTGTTACAGGTGAAGCCCCCCCCAGATGCCGAGGGGGCGGGGAACACGGGGGGCTCCGAGCAGAAGCAGCAGGAACAGCGGGATGAGAAGAAACAGAAGGAGAACACCGCCTATGCCAAAAAGATGGTCTTGAGGCTGGCAGGGGTGCTGGGCCTGGGCAGTGGCATTGGGGTAGTTTACATCTTCGGTGAGTGGCTGTCCTGTTCCAGACCCCATTCATTGGTTGTTTCACATTTCAGGTGATTTTATTCATGCTCTTCATTTGAATGCCCTGTCTAACTTTGGTTTGTCTCTCCTCCTTTTCAGGTAGCAATTCTGTGGATGAACAAGGGAACAAGGTACAGTCTGTTTATTTTGATGGGTTGCAGGTTTGAGTTGGGCCTAGGTCATGTGGTTTGCTAGATTGTGCCCACAGCTCTTGCCTTTGTTGCTCACATGTGTCTCGTGTAAGTGGCGCCATTGTGCACTAGGTGTCGGCCCTGCGGTGTGAAGCAGGGAACACACATCAAAGAGCACACTTCTCACTCGCAGTCAGGTGTGACTGGGAGGAGGACTGGAGTGTGCCTACAAGAGAGGTGCGGACACGCTCACATCCTATGCCACACTTAGTCGTCGAGGGCATGTGGGTGCAGAAGTGTGGAGGGTGGGGGCGGGGGTGTCAGTGTGAGAAGAGACCCCAGTTCCTGCTATTGATCCTGGGAAGGTGTGGAGGCTGGAGGTGCAGGGGACTCAGAGCTTTCTCTCCTGAGTTAGGATGAGAGTCCAAGAGCGCTGGTGGGATCTAGACCGAGGGAATGATCAGATGCAATGGAATGGTCCTTCAGGAGCAGATTAACAGCAGGGCACAGTACTGAGTGTCAAATTAGACAGACTGAAACTAAGGGAGCTTACTCCAGCTGGAAATGTTTCCTGTGTGGATCCTGTGTATAGTTTAGCAGTTTTCTGATTTATATATATTTTTTTAAAGGTAGAAAATAAAAAATGCTGACTGTGACACTTCAGTAGTTTTGAGAACGTGACTATTAATGTTCCTGTCCTTATTGCCCAAAGTGTTGGGTGTCTGCTCTCTCTCTCGTTCCCAAGGGAAAGTGGCTGCAGTCGGTTTCCCTCATCCTCAGTGTGGCGTTAGGTTGTAAACTGAGCCCGGGAGCTGAGCACACTCCCAGAGTCTCTCTGTTTGTGTCTGTAATCTCTTTAGCACAGGGGCATCAATGGCTTTTGACAGTGCTGCTAAATGCACATTCAAAGTATCAAAGCTATAGCGGGGGGGGGGGTTAATTTTACATTAACTCTGAAACGAGATACAAAACGTGGACAGTGACTTAATAAATAATACATTATAGATAAATATACTATTAGTATGTTTTATTCAATCTTATAACCTTGTATTAAACTAGTTGTTTTATTTGTTTTTGTTTTTATTAGTATTATTATTGCTGAAAAGAGATCTGTAGCAATTGTTTACCCCCCACAAATTAATCTGTTGGTTTGTATATAATAAAGCCTGACCTAAAATGCAGGAGTTGCCAAGTTCCTGAGTGTGGAAGTATATGGCACGCCGTTGTGACATTTAATCTGTAACCGGATGTTAATTAGTATGCATTGTTGATATCAAGCATTAACTGCCCAGATTTGTTGTTTTTAAATAAACTGCAGGATATTAAAGACACAGCTGAAACTGGTACTATCATACAGGGAGTGGATCTAAATAAACTAGATAAATAAATTAATACACTTTGGTAAACTAGATAGATTTGACCAGAATGTTAGTATTTCCAATCCCAGTAGAGCCTAATGTTCTTTCATGCAAAAAAATAGTTTATCTGATGCTTGGAGACTTTTATACCCCACCACAAAAGACTACACATTCTAGTCTCACCCTCATAACAGTTATTCAAGACTTGATTATATTTTTAAATCTAATTCTGCTTAAGCAACTTGTTAAATTGTAAAATGAATGATATTTTAATTTCTGCCAATGCCCCAATGACGTGCATTTTAACTCCGACTGATAAGATATGGGGATTTAATAGAAAGTACCTCCTGGTTAGTGAGTTTATCAAATATATAAATAACCATGTTGATTTATTTTATACTACAAATGTTAATTCTGAAGACCCACATAAACCTAATGTTCATATACAGGGTTCCCACGGTCATGGAAAATGCTGGAAAAGTGATGGGGAAAAAAGAAAAAAAAAATGGTCATGGAAAGTTATGGAAAATTACCAAAATATAAAAAGTAATCGAAAAGTCATGGAAAATGACCAAACAATTTGAAGTCATGGGAAATAGCAACACATATACACAGTCAAACCCATTTACAACATACATGGGATACAATGTACACTCTGATACAAAGTAACAGTTTAAAGGATGCAGAATGAAATTGTATTAAATCCTGTTTAAAATTTCATTTTAGTACATACTCTTTAATACATGTGATTATTATGAACGTCATGGCACACAGTGGTCTGTGCCAAATATTGTGTACACAGGGATTTCCAAGTCTTGGGAGAGACTGTATGAAGTGCATATACACTAAGCACAACTCCTATAACCATATAGCAACACAAAGAAGCTCGGTGCGTTCACAACACGCAGACTTTCGACATTCTGCACAGATTCTCAAGATCATTGGTTGCGTTCCTGTACTACAAATTGACCTAATTCTGAACAGAATCTGACCATTCAGCCAGTAAATTCACAGTGTTTGTGTAGAATAGAGCAGAATTACGTAAATCCGTGTGGTCAGGATCTGCCAGAATGATGATCGCCCTTTTATGTGAAATAAAGTTAATAGTAAAAGTTAATCACATGCACATCCAACTTACTTAGTAAGTGCAGGGTACAAACATCCATATAAAGTAAAAAGAAAGAAATATCCGCACACTTACCACAGCTCCAATGCACACATAAAAAGTATTTATGTAACCCATGCTTCACAGGTTTTTAGCAAAAACTTTTCGATCTACACAAGATCTTCACACAAGATCTTCATCAGGATCCACATTTCGATCTTCAAGTGATCACCATATCCTGATGAAGATCTCTTGTAGATCGAAATGTTGTTTTTGTGAAATAAAGTTGAATTGCTGTTTTCATTGTTTTCTCATTATCATACACATAGTGTTCCGTGTTTTTGGTTTTAATTTTGAAATAAAACAAACAATAAAACCAGGTTTAATAAGATGAGAGAAAAAAAAAAATACTATAGCCTTGCGTTTCTCAACCCAGGTCCTGACAAACCACTGTCTCTTCTAATGTTCGCTCAAACCTGTAATTGAACAAATTAAGTGATTAATTAGACATTTCATGTTATTTTCAGCTCTCAAGTGTTGGTTGATTATTCCATTTAAGTTTTCAATTAAACAAGTGAGCGCTCTGCTAGAACAAAAAACAGCCGACACAGGGGTTCCCAGGACCAGTGTTGAGAATCCCTGCCTACATTAAATACTCAAACTTTGCAGTGTGTCCGTTGCATTTAAATTAAGTCGCTAAATGTATGATATGCATATTTATTTAAAATCAAGTAAATAATAACAATACATATTTTTCTATTCAAGATTTTTTTTTTCAAAACCATAAACAAGTTCTACAAAAGTTACAAATATACACTGTTTATCCCAAAGCTCACTTTTGCTGAGTTTCTTGTGCCATTTGCTTTCTACATGCCGCTTTATTCTGTCAGCGCAAGCTCTGTCCAACCTCCGTATGTGAGCCAGTCATAACGTGTGATATTAAACACATGACCTCCAGCAAACATCTGTGAGTTGTACACTGCAGAACAGCTTCGATGTGAGCGCTGGCAAGATAATGTCATAATATCAAACAAGCTTGTGAAGTAGTGTTTCATAAAAAATAATTACCCATAAGATACTGAAAATAATATTGGATGTGTTTAAAATGGGTATAAATCAGTAAAATCAAAACCCCTCAAATACAAAAATCTGGTAATTTATTGGTAAAAATCATTATTTTGAAAGAAAGAAAAAAATAATAATCAAAAGCTTTCAAGTTTAAAACAAAGCAGTCGTCTAAAATTTAGCAGCATACAGGAAAGGATTACTGTAGGCCCCTACTGAACTGACCATTTGTATATCATAATGTTTTAATGTTTTAATTAATTTAGCTGATTTATAGTAGTTTATATACAAGGCAAATCAGAATTACTACTAAAATCATTAAAATACAGACTGTTAATAATTTGTACTGTAATTAGCATTTATACTACATATACATTGTTCAGATAATGCAAAATTTAACCTAGTACTTACATCTTTGTGTACTCTTTATTAATTGATGGTTGGTAGCATGTTTTTTAAAGTGGGTGGATTGAATGGCTATAATGGGAGGAGGAGGCTGTCATGACAAAAGCTGATTATGTGCTTCTTTCCTATTGTGTTTATCAATATCCTCATTATTTTCTGTGTGCATTTCCAACTTTCCAGCATTTTTGTTGTAAATGAATAAACAATTTAGTCATGGAAAATCAGAAAATTAACATGGAAAAGTCATGGGGAAACAAAATCTGATATGCGTGGGAAGCCTTCATATAGTATGGTACACTTTTAAAGCATATCTAAGAGGTAATTATCTCACATACAGCTAAATAATAATCTGAACTAGAACTGAAAATTAAACAAATTGAAATAAATATTTTCACCCTAGAAAAAAACATAAAAAAAGATGTTGAATACTGATAAAATCAAACTAAAAAACTTGGAACATGATCATCTTCTACAAAGAGCTTATAGTTACAAATGTAATTCTTACAAAATATTATTTATCTGCGAATAAATCAGGAAAACTGTTATGTTCTATTACTAAACGTATAAGGGTTAGTGACGAATTAGGATTTTAAAATGTTAAAAAAGAAGTTTAAAATACAAATTAAAGCTCTTTCTACCTTCATTAGAATGTTATGCATATATTTCAAAACGTTTTATTTCTGAAAATAATCATTTATACTTTTTATTATAAATCATATGATTTCTAGTATCACAAATGTCATACCGGATAACAATGATAGATTTGCAAATTATTTGACTTTAGTTTTTCATCAACATAAAGTGGTTTAAAAGTATTCATAGTTTGATCTCAACAAACATATTCAGCCCAGAAAAAAAAAAATCTGAATTAATCTCACAAATTTGGGCTTTTCTATCGACACTGGTGCATTTTGTGAAGTTAGTCACACAAAACATAACGCTGAATAGAGAAAAATTATGGGAAATGTCTGATAATGCTTTCTATGTAAAAGTTATATGATTATTGTTGTATCCTTAACTCAAGGACACTGACTTATGTATTTTTACAAGCAAAATCTGTGTTGTCCTAACTCACTGATATTGGTACTCGGAATGACATACTTTCAGATTTCATATTTGATGATATCTAAAGATAGTCTCAGCAACAAAGATGTACTTAAAAAAATCATTCTGTATTTAACCGAGAGTGAGAGTCTCTAAATGTATCTTCTTTTTTTTTTTTTTTTTTTTATAATTAACAGTAAATAATCAGAAGTGAGCAGCCACTTTGATGCAATACAATTCCACTCAAGGCATAGGCTTTGATAAAACAGTACCAGTAAAACAATTTAAGATTTAAAAACATGAAATATTTTTAGCACACCAACTATTTTTTAGGTTATACGGGAAACATGTAACATATATAAACATATGCTATTTAAAAAAAAAGTAAACCGTAACAACAACATTGTAACTCATTTATGACATGAAGTCAATTCAATTCAGTTCATTAACATTTCAACAGATTAAAAAGTATATTGAACATTTTGATATCATAACATTTTAAATATATAGGAATTATGCTATTTTTGAACTTGGATTTATATATTCTCTTAAAACTTGCAAATGGCTTTATGGCATAAACATAAATTAAAACAATAATGACCATGTTGCCATCTTGTTTGTTATTTAAGGACATCAACAAATTGCATTAAAACTACAGAAATAATGTTATAAATTTTATTGCGTTGTTAAAATAACATGTCAATGTAAATGTGTTGCCTACATGCTTACAAATACTCCTAAAAACAATAAAAGTATAAGCAAGTCACTCCAGATAACGAGTAACAGATAACAGAAAGTGATCGTTTTCCAGTATGACAAAATCATTTTCTGGTATGACAAGTTTTAACTTCTGAATCAGGTGATTACTTAACCACTTATATAAATGTATTACTTTGACATACAACTATTCGATGTTATCTGTCACATTAAATATACTTTTTTATATATAAAACAATATGATAAATGGTTTTTAAGTATTGTCCAGTATGACGCACAATTTTGTACACTAGTGCAGTAGTGATCGAAAGTGTCAAATTATCAACATTTTAGGAGAGACTTACTAACCTTCTGCACAGCCTGCAGGTCCTTCATAATCTTCTGAACGATGTAATGTCCTGCCACATGGCTAGCAAAATGCATTCTGATGTAAAAATGCTCCTGAATGTCTGTTGTCTGGAATGACATTGGAAGAAATCCCAATATGGGGACAAAAGATTTTCATGTAAAAGTGAAGTGAAATTAAGTCTTTGCAATATTTTTATACATTAATGCAAACACTCACACAATTATGCCCAACTCCAACTGTTAGATCTAAGGTTTTATAGTTTTTGTTTTTGTAACATTTTTGTTTTTTCATTTTAGGTGTTGACAGTTATCCGGTTGGACATTTTGGATGATTGGAGATTAATAGCTCCTAAAATTGTAAATACTCATGAAAAATACTCCTATCAGTGAATAAAGATAGGAGTGTTGAGACATATTATTCAGTTTTAATAACAAATAACTACATGTAATATTTGTAATATGCTTGGGACACCAAAATTCATGCATTATGTCATTGACCCATAAACTTAAAGCCCCCAATTGTTCTTAAAGACCCTCAAACTAACTCATTAATAAGAAATAATAAAATTATAAACAATACTTTTAAATTATTTTATGAAAATGTTTAGAAATCTCAGATCTCAGAAGCAAATTTTGACCCTGCACCCTTTTTTGAATTCAGTTGACCTCAAACAATTATCTAAAAATCAGAAGAACATGTTAACCAAAGAATTCACTCAATTAGAAATCAAAGATATTATAAAATCCTTTCCACGCAGGAAGGCTCCAGGTATGGGCAGCTTTGTCTCTGAGTTTTATCTAAATTGTTCAGAGAAAATATCACCTAATTTACATCTAATTCCACTAACTAACTCGCTACCACCCTCCATGTACCAAGCGGTAATTTCAGTTATTCCCAAACCAGGTAGCTCCTGACATTCTCTTTCGGCCTATAGACCTATTTAATTAATTGTGATGCAAAAATAATTACAAAAACTTTTAGGAACAGAATCAATAAGGTACTAGCAGATATCATTCACTGCAACTAAACAGGTTTAATAAAGAATAGACCTCTTCAAACTAACAAGCGTACCTGTCTAAGTCTTATACAATATGCTAAGAAAAACAAAATCGATCTGTTCTTAATATTGGTTTGAAGCAGAAAAAGCTTTTGACCGTTTGGAATGGCCTTTTTATTTTAAACCTTGGAAAAACTTGATTTTCCAACTAAAATAATTAAACTCATAAAAATTATATATCGGTTATAGATCGGTTCTTTGTGGCTGGTTTCCTTTATCTAGAGGTACTCGTCAAGGCTGTCCTTTATCACCACTACTTTTTGCAATTGCAATTGAACCATTAGCTCAGAATATCAGAGCATCTCAATAAATTACAGGCATTAATAGGGCTGTGCGATATGACGATAGATATCGTATGACGATAGAAAAACGTCTATAGTTTCATATTATGCTATATCGTGTTGTCGCAAATTGCAATCTTTACGGCAGTATTTTTCGTCATTAGGAAGTTTTGCATTCTTCCCGGTTCTTCCACACGTGTCGGATGCGGCAAGAAATGTGCATCAGAAACACAGACAGACATGAGGAGAGAGAACTGACACACAATAACCAACACAACCAAGAGATGCTTTAATGCGCAGGCGCACACGCTGCGCCCCGCTCTCGTCGCCGGGCTGAACTCGATCTCCAAGCACCCCCCACCCCCTCTAATTTAGACTGATATCATTTGTATAAAAATAATAATAACGTTTGTTTGCATTTTAATAAATTGGAAAGCAATGCAAACACATGCAGAAAGTATCATTTTCTTTTTATTAAGATGGTGAAGTGGTTCAACAGTTGTATTATTATTATTACTATTATAACTATTTTGTATTAACAACGTGCTGTACTTGTAAGTAGAATCGAGACGCGACAGTCAGAGGAGAAATGTCTCTGTCCAGCAGATGTTAATGCGCCACTATAAACCCGGCTGTGCTAAATCTACCTGAATCTGTACCTTTACAGCGCATGTGTTACGTGATTACTATTACTTGTGTTATTGTTGTTATGTGACAGTAAATCATACTGTGTATATGTATATATGTGCTCTGAGGAAGATAAGTGGAAACGCGTAAGCATTATGATGTTCACTTTTTCTCTAAAAAAAATTTTGAGACATCGGTGAATATGGACTGTTTTTAGACGGGAGCTGCTGTACCATTCTATATAAAATCCCTGGGATAAGGCACCCCGCATTTAAGATTTATTAAAACTATTGTAACGCCAGATATTTTTAAACGTATGTGTATATATATGTATGTGTGTGTGTGTATATATATATATTTATCCCATAACAACATAACGCATGTAATAGTAATCACACAACACTTGCCCTGTAATGTGTTGCATTCTGCATATATTTACCATGACAGCCTGCATGTAGTATTTGTTAGTTTTGCTTATTGAAGGATTAACGAAATACTTGTAGTTTGAATGTCTTTGGTCTTATTTTGTGGCTTGATTGGATAAAAACAATAAATATCGTGATATATATTGTATATCGTCCAAACTTCTAAAAATATCGAGATATTATTTTTAAGTCATATCGCCCAGCCCTAGGCATTAATATTGGAAAACAAAATAATAAACTTAAGTCTTTACTTCTTTACTTAACTAATATTGGATCATCAAACTTATGTGTATTTTTAAAGAATATTAATTAATTAATTCATTCATTCATTATAATCTCACATTATAAAATAAATAAGGATAAAACAGAAATAACGCCTATTAATATTAATTCGGTTCCCAGTTTACTTAAAGACTTTGTGACAAACTAAAAGTAATTTCCTTCCGCTAATTACACAATTGAAATCCAGTTTGAATAAATTGTCTGATCTCCCAGTTAGCTTTTCAGGTAGAATCAGTCTTGTCAAAATGATATGGCTACCAAATTTTCCATTTACATTCTCTATGATTCCTATTATTCCACCCAAAACTTTCTTTAAAACTATATATTCATTGATTACATCATTAATTTGGTTCAATAAATCACACAGACTTAAGAGAGACTTGCTTCATATCCCAAAATCCAGAGGAGTTTTAAATCTTCCAAATATTAACTTTCATCATCTTGCTTCACAAGGCTTTTATCTTCATCATATTATAAATGCTTCGGAGGAGGGACTGTGGATAAATATTGAAAAATCTCAGGTTTATCCTAAAACCTTTTTTCTTCTATTCTTGAAAATCAGACGCCCCAATACTGACAACTTTTTAATCAATAATACAATCCGATCATAGTTTAAAAATCACAATTCCAGAATTTCACTGCTTTGGAATAATCCCATGATCAAGATCCATGGAAATTCCCTTTCCTGGCCTTCTTGGAAAGATAAGGGTATAAATCAGATATGGGACTTGGCAAATAACAATTCTATTCTGACATTCTCTGAATGAAAAAATAAATTCAAACTATCTGAATTTGAACCTTTCAGATAACTTCAAATGAAAAGCCTTATTACACATAACTTTTCAATAGAATACAATACGGATATTAGTGATATTGAATGTATACTATTTAACAAAAATCTAAATACTGATTTTATAGGAAAGCTATATAATATTTTAATTAACTCCTCTTGTAAGAACTCCACAGAATATATGACAAATGGAACATGGATCTTGGTCATGATAATGCATCTCTAAACTGGAAAGGATGTTGGGCAAATACCTCTGAGATTACTACCAATTAAAATCTTTGTTTAATAAAGTATGAACTGATGCCTAAAATGTACTATGCTCGTAAAGTCCTTTACACTTTTAATAATACCATACCAGATACTTGTTCAGAATGCAAAATACAGACAGACTCCCTGATACACTCTTTTTGGAACTGCTGGAAAATTAGAAAATTATGGTGCAAGTTGGAGAGTTTAAAAACTACCATAGTTTTTACCCCTTGATAGAAGATTGGCAGAAGACAAAAATAAATTAGCTCAATTTGTAAAGATCTGGGGCAAAGTAATGAACCTCCTTCAGCTCTCCAACTTCTAAAAAAATAAGAGCGAGAAAAATAAAAAAGAGGAGGACGGTAGAAACATTTTGTTAAGAGATATTTGATGATTGATTGGCTTGACTCATATAATGTACCTTTTAACAAATGTTGCAGGATCTAAAGTGTTTCTAGGGTAAAATGCTGTAACTGCCGATAGAATGGTACTGTTGTACAGTACTCCCAGTCGCTTTGTAATGTGATTCCCCCCCTTCCCTATGAACTTTACTTTATAGTGTGTGTATGTATTTAGGTATACATGCTAGTATTTTTGTTATTTTGTTCTGTGACCTGTACATCAAAATGTAAAACAATAGAAACAGTTTTACAAAAAAAATGAACTGCCAATTGTTGATATCAAGAATGATCTGCAAAAATGTATTTTTGATATCAGAAATGATGGATTAAATGTCACAACGGCTTGCCAAAGTAGTAAGAGAGAACGACCAAGGCTTATTTTATATATAAAGCCAGTTAACATTGGGCTGCACTACTCCTGTATAGCCACAAGAGGGAGCACTGAGCCCACTTGAGGATACACCGCAGTACTCAGTACTTCAGAAAGGTTGCAGTGTTGGACTTCAAGCTTGCTCAATCCCTTTCCAGAAATACTCCAGAGTTTGCCATTGGCTCTTAACAGTTTCTAACTCGAAGTTTGAGATCTGAAATTATAATCTGCTCATCAAAAAACAAAACAAACAATTCCTAATGCTAAATTACCAAAAAAATATGTATACTATATATCCTTTCAAAAACTGATACATTGATTTATTTTCCCATCAGTACTTTCTGATATCATGACTTATTAACCAGTATGTAAGCACAGCCATGAAAGTGCTTACTGTGGAGAAAGTAAAAAAAATGGCATCAAAACAGGGGGATGAGGAGTCAAAATCTATCAGTTTCTTTTTATATAGTTAGATAAATAAGTTTTGTAAAATTATAGGAAAAACTATGTTTGGGGAAATGTTGATGCATAAAATATGAATACATATCAAATTGGGTACTAATAAAATGGACAATCTTAAACCACTAGAGAGTTGAGGATGGGTTAGTGTCTTTCAGCGGACGCTGTGTGGAAGCACGCCCGTCTGCCTGTGTTCATTTGTGGACAGTGGGGACCAGGCGGCTGTTGCGGTGTTAGGATCAGTGGTCCCTCGGGAAGGGAGCGGGGGTTCAGTAAATCAAGCCTCCCATCTTCCCTCCTCTCCTTTCCCACGCTTGGCTTTGCCTGCAGCATGTGTTTTGTTTTTTTCTGGCACCCCAGGTGGAGCTGGGACCTGCTGGCAGATGTATCTGAATATTCATCTGTTTGGGAGATTAATTTAACTTGTAATTGGATGGATGGTGCGGTGTGCCGCGCTGTGCTGGAGTTTGAACACGTGCAAACGCACACCGGCGCAGAGACCAACACACTGCCATGCACAGACGCACACACAGCCGCACACATGCACAGACGGACGCGCACAGGCAGAAACGCAGACCTTGTTCTTGTTTTCTTTTTAAAATCTTTGAACTTTGCCTCCCTCTTGTCTTTTCTTCAGTTGTATTATATTTCCTTGGACGATTTCATGAGCCTGTGAAATTTTGGCATTTCTCTATGCGAAAGCTTTCAGTATCACAATTTGTAACTGACCTGATTAACTCATCGACTCTAGGAAAGAGAGAGGTTGGGGTTGCACAAATGCTGAATTGGAGAAGTTGAAATTGTCATTTATTTATGGACCAACACATGCAAATACTGCTTTAAACTTTGAAATTAAATTAAAGCTCTAACAAGTGATCAATAAATACATCTATGCATAGATAAAGAATTTCTCTTCCTGGCTCACTTTCATTTTCCTCTCTTCACAGATTCCAGACGAATTTGACAATGGTAAGTTTCACTCATAGACTGTTTAACTTTTCCCTTTGATTTTGAAATGTATCTCTGATTTGGATATCGATCGGCATACCAATTTGTGTGTGCCTATCATAGAGAGTGTTTGTCAGAAAGTGTGTTAGTGTGTTGGAGAGTGTGTCCATGTGTGCACACCTGCCTAGCTGTGCACCATCAACGTGATTGATCCCACATTTCGCCCCAGCTTGGCAAGTTAAAACCCTCCAGCTATTTTCTTGACCAGTCCAGTCCAGTTTGCATTTCCATCTCTATAGCCACTCACTGGGCTCCCCTGCCTCCAGCCCAGGCCCCTTCTGGCTGACTGGTGTATCTTTCCCTGGGGCTGTGTCAGGGGGTAGCACAGTACTGATTAATGTCTCTTTATCCCCTCGCCACCCCTGTGCCCACCAGTCTCCCCCACACCAACGGGCACCAAACAGCCGAATGGCGATTCAATTTTGTTTTCTTCATTCTTGCGTATGAGTTCTTTCACCTGAGTTCTTTCAATGCATAAGGATCGCTCTGTCGCTGCCAAGTTTCTTCTAGTGTTTCGTAGGGTTTAGAAGGGCGCTCGGCTGTGCTCCAGTGAGGGTTGTACAAAGCATTCACATTTCGTTTTCTCTTTTTTTCACTCTAAATTCCTCCCAATAGAAATTGTTTGCCTGCATGCTTGTACACGCACACATTAGTGAGAATGTAAGACACGGAAAATGGTTAATAGTTTCTGGGAGTATTAATGATGCCAACTAAACGATGCCAACATCCAGTTCGAATATCTTCGCTTCTGCAAATGAACAGTATCTTGGCAAATATTTTGTCTTTCTGACTCTTTGTTTGAATGCAGAAAAACTGCCTTCCTCGAACTGCAAAAGTGGTGCCTCTGTTGCTGCTACTACAAAGCTATTTTAATCTAATCCTGTTTTTTTAACCCGCAGCAGCTGTACCATTTTTATTAGTGGTAATTTGAAATGAGATGCAGCAGCAGTCATCCTCAAAAGTGGAACAATTGGCCAGTGATGTAATACTGACATAATTAATTCCACTACCTCCCCTTTGCCCGTGCCCCCTCCCCTCTCTCTCTCTGTGTCCCAGCAGGGTTATTACCCCAGGGCTCAGAATGATGCTGCCGAAGACTAATGCACTAACACCGTTTAATACTGTAATGAAGGGTAATGATGACCTTAGGGACCAGGGTAAAACGGCCAACCCTCTAGGGGGGTGGGGGGGGATGCACCTAGCAGTGCTTTCCAGCTGCCTTCCTCATACGATCCCTAAGTGAGCAGATTGGTGCTGTGCGTGCCTGAAAGGAAAGCGAGGGAGAGATTGAAGGGAAAACAATATTTATTTGGGCACCTTCCCCAGGGAGAGCAAACCGAGTCCGCTATGCAAACAGGAGGAATACGAAATAAATAAGGAGACTGACTTTCCCACGCCAAGTAATGGTATTCGGGAGATGACTGGAGATAAGGCCTGCGACTGATGGTGGCAGCAGGCCACGCTGGGCAGGTGCACGCTGGAGCTGCGTACTACAAGAATGAGGCTTTGTGTCCTAGGTCTTTGTTCTGGGTTTATAAGTGTGTGTGTGTGTGTGTGTGAGTCCTAATCATATCATCATCAGTCACTGACAATCTCCAATCTCAGTATCCTTCTGCCTCCAAGTCAGTGCTTCCTTCTATATCACCATCATCATCATCATCATCATCATCATCATCATCGTCGTCGTCAACTTGAAGGCCTCCAGAAGATGTTTCCACTTGTCGATTTATAGCATCTCCTCCTGGTGACACCTGCAGAAACCTCTGATCTTTTCTTCCCATCTTTTGGGTGCCTTTCTTCCATCTCTTCTATGCCACAGCTTCTTTAGTCAATTTCTTATCCATGCTTCTTGCAATTTGTCTGCCCCCCCATAGCTTCCTTCTCCTCTGCATTCATACGTTAATACAGCTAATACATTGTGTTTCATACTAATATAAATAATATAACCCCTATAGCATACCCTTACAGGGTCATCTTGTACTACTTTACCCTTTCTGTGTTTTTTCCACCACATCTTAACTGGCCTGCAATGCATTATTAAAATGTGAAAATCCCATGATTTTAGCCCAGGAGTGTTTTTAGATGGTATAGTATATAGTATATTAGTGCAGTGAAAGCAAAGGGAAATCATTGGAAAAGATTGATTGATTTAAGAACATAAAGTTTACAAACAAGAGGAGGCCATTCAACCCATCGTGCTCATTTGGTGATCCAAAGATACAATCCAGTCTATTTTTAAATGTGATTTTTGTCCTGGTCAGAGAACCTCCCAAGCATGTTTTTCTGGCCAAACTTAATCACCTCACCTTAATACTTAATATCAATGACTGAACTGCATGTAATAATCCTTTGATAATTAGTCACCGAGGTCAAGACTGTTTAGATTCTAAGAGGATCTTTGACTTAATCAGTGCACAGCAGTGAAAAGTGAGTAGGTTTGGATTTATTTCTGTTTGTTTATCCTCTGGCTTTCCAATGTATTCCCCATTAATGATTGAATGCCTACAGATATTTGCATTGCACCAGAGTGGGCAATGAGGCAGGTTGTGTGCACCAGAAGCTGCTGGTCAAGAGAAGGGAGGGGGGTGAAGGTCCAGCCTGGGGCAGGGATGCAATAGGAGTTCATGTGTGTGGTGGGGGGGCAGTTGTTCATCACCCAGAAGAATGAGGAGTGACAGATCTGGAAAGCAAGAAGGTCAGGGGGTGGGGGAGGAAAAGCAAAAGAGAAGAAGAGGAGGCAATTGACTAATAATGACATTTGGCAAACATTGCGAGCATATGCCACCACTGTGCAGGATGAAAGAGTTCCATTGTGTCGCCCAGGCCCCGCCGTCCCCCCGGCCTCTGCCCCTGTTTAAATAAACACCCTGTGCCGAGTGTCCGACAATGATGACCGCTCTCTCGTGCAAACTGACCAGGCTGAGAGAGGTGGTGTGGGCGAGGTTTTCGGTTTTGGTTTTGTTGTGATGTCGTAGCGATGTCCCACTGTCCCCCATTCTCTTGCTTCAGTGACACTGTCATTGCTGAGGTCTACGGCCTGGGGTTTAAACGTGTTCATTAAATTCCAGTAATACAAACCCCAAAGGTAGAGAACGATCCTGCACCGAATGAACATTCGATTCGTTCAAATTTGAATTTCCTGTCATAATGCTTCTACTTTCAATTTCTTGTGTGTGTGCTGAACACAAACATTGTTTGTTAGGGTATATTTTCTTTTCTTTTTTTCCTTCCCATCTCTCCTAATGTCTCCTATACAGGACGTTTCTCTGTCTGAGAAATCGGCCTTGGCACTCGGCACTTATGCCAGGCCCATGAAGTGTTACAGAAGCACTGCTGTTTTGTGCTTTGTATTTTCTTTCCCTATCCGCATTTCCCATCCCTGTCTCAACTGATATGATGCATTAGAAGTTCCTTTAGTCAAACTTATAATAATAATAACTAGAATGAGAAGTTTCTGGAAATTTAATCGGCATTGTAAAAACTGCTGTTTTAAGACCATTTAAAGGAGTATCTGATGAATAAGCAGTTCAGCATGTTAAATATATTTTAAAGAATTCTAGCTTTAAAGCAGATTAATAGCTCTTCTGTGGAAGGATTTATGAATGCATATTTAATTTACCTTACAGGAAGGTATAGGGCATTTTCGGATAGATCATACATGGTTTCCTATATGTGTTCCATAATACGAGTGAGCCTAACTGCATTATGTAAGGAGTAAGGTCAAAGTGAAGGTGCTTGGACTATTTTAGAAGTAAACATATGTTGTCCATTTATGAATCTGAAATCAGATTGGAGCTTTGAGCTTTGCTTCCGAGTGATGAAAATTATTTAATACTCATAGTGACTTTGACCTGGAAGGAAAGGTTAAAGGTCTCACTCAAGGTCATATTTTGAAAGCCCATATATGGTTTCCTGTATGTGTTCCATAAAGACCATGGGTCTTTTTCCTCTCTGTGAGGTGTTATAGAGCTAAAAGTAGTAATCTTGCATTTGACCTGAAAGGAGAGGTCAAAGGTCAAAATAAAGGCCATATTTAAATAGACCACTTACGGTTTTCTATACATATCCAATACTAAATGTGAGTATCTTCAATCTGGAAGCATTTATTAGGCAGATAACATAACTGACCTTTGAATCCTGAAGGAAAGGTCAAATTTATTTATTTATTTTTTCAAAAGAACACAATTGGGCCCCTATGACATGATTCATAATGATTGTGTTGGATTTTATAAAGTGTAACCCTGAAATGGGAGAAAATCTGATCTGATATTGAAGGAGAGGTCAGAGGTAAAGTTAAAGGACATGCACGGATAGAGCACATATGGTTTCCTATACATGTTCTATAGTGACCATCATCGTATCTGCCACACGTAAGGAGTTATAAGCCTTCAAAAGTCAAGGAGTTTTTTGGTGATATTCCATGATCCATAGCTCCGATCAGAAAATGGATAGCAATTTTGGAAACTTCATACACATTTTCCTATCAATGCTTAATAGTAACATGACTGATAAAAACACCCTTAAATGAGTAATGTGATGTTAAATATCTGAGGACAGTTTCTAACGTGGCAAACCTGAAGTATCTGACCCAGAGAATGTCAGAGGTCAAAGTCAATGACATATTCGGAAAGGAATCTATGATTTCCTATTAGTGTTCAATTCTAAATATGTTACTAAAAGTAACCTATCAATAGTTATTAGCTGTTGAATGTTTTGAGGTCATAGAGAGCCTCAGGATAATCTGGATGACCAATCAGTACCAAAAGTAATAGCAACCATTTTCAGATATAGTGCAAAAAGTGTGCACATACATATGTGTCATATAGATGGCTGAAGAACTGTAGGAGGAGATGCGTTTACACTAAGTGGTCGGAAACGAGAATAATAATAAGAAAAGACTGGAACAATAATAAAGAAACCGCTAAAGAACAAGATCTGCATTTTACAATGAATAAGACTCTGTGTAACACAACCTCTATCTTATCGCCCTGTTGAATGTTTCCCCCAGTGTATATCTTTATCCCTCTGTTTATGAATACATAAAATTACATTGCTAAAATGCAATGTTTTATTTGAAATGCCTTAAAAAAAACATGAACTAGCTCTCCTGTGTATAAAAAAGAACTCATAATTTTCCTGATTAGGCCACTTAAGCCGAAGTAAAGCTCAAGGCAGCTGACGCACTGGGTCAGGGGAAGAAAGAAGTCTCCGCTCATTCTAATGTGGTACCTCTCTGGATATCAGATTCCACTAAAGCAACTGCACAGGCCGCGGTTAGACACCTGAATCCCATCTCCCGAATCCAAGGGTGGGTGGATGGGGTGGGGTTTAGGGGGGGTGCACAAGCGTCCCAGTCAAGCTGTCCCTTTTCCTTGTCTGTGCTCATCTGGACCCAGCCCAGCCCCTCTCTGCGGCATTACCATAACAATCGGCAAGCCAAGCACACCACAGACTGTCTAGGCCTGACCTGACCACCACTCCCCAAACACACACACACACACACACACGCACGCGCTCGCACACACACACACACACACGCTTGCACACAATCCCCAGGCCCCCAGTTGATAAAGTAGCCACCGCACAGTGTCAATAGCTGCAGCCGGTCTGAATGCTAATACCCTAATCTCTGGAGAGGGGTATTTAACAGTGCGGTCACAGTCACACGCTCCCTGAGAATAATCTACAGCACAACCCCCACCCCCCTTCCTCCTCCTCCTCCTCCTCTTTACCCCATCCCACCATCCCTGATCCCCTCCCCTGTGAATGAAAGAGATTAAAACTAATCAAACCAGAAGAAAAGAAGAAAAAAATGTGTGCGCACACATAAAGGTAACCGAACAGTCCCCCCCCGTTCTTCTCGGGGTCTCTAGGGGAATTGGTTTCTTTTAAACCCGGGAGCATTGTTGCACAGGCTCAGATGGGGGACAGTTGTTGGCCAGGCTGTTTAAATTGCTCGAGTCGACCAGATCAGAGAAGGTTCTGGATTTACATGCGTGTTATCGGGGGCCTGGGAAAAAGGAGGAAGGGAGGGTAAGAGGGGGTAGACTTCTGCCCCTGGTCCTCAGAAGCATCTAAAGATATTTTGGGTGACTCTCAATGATCTGCAGCTTTCTCTGCCCACCTAAATTTCCTTCTTTGTTTTCCACAGATGCCCCAGTTGTGCAGCAGATCCGACGAACGTACAAGTATTTTCAAGATTACAGACAGGTGGGTGACGTCACTTTTGGAGGGTGAAAATAGCAGTAGAGAGAGAAGTCACTGAGATGAATGATTGGAGATACAGTACATTATCAACATTTCTAAACACTGATGAACTGTATAGTATAGAATAGTCAACCCAGGATTCCAGTGCATGTCTGGGCCCCTTGTCTGTAGATTGTAACTGCAATTCAAGGAATTTGGAATTTCAAGAGTTCCTCATTATCTTTTGATATAAACACCTGCATTGTGTTCACCAATTTCATCCATGAACTATATTTTTTAAGCGATCGAGACACTGACCAACAAACTCTTTGGCCTTGTACTTGTCTGAGGACCAGTTCATAACAGCTGCTGTCCTCCCCAGTCTCTGGTTGTTTGCGGGTGTCTGCTGATGCAAAATCAAGCAGCTGTTCTTTAGCTGAAGTGTTTAACCACGCACCCTGCCCCCCCTAAACACACACCCACCCTCTCAGCCTAGCCCCCTCCCACACAGCAGTGCGAGTAGCTTATCAATGCATCTGTGATGAATTTCCCTCAAACTTCAATCTAATAGAATTATTATAGGCCCAATATTGCCAGTATCCAAAACATGTGCCAACTAACTGAGACACCTGACTTCAGCTGCTGCTTAATACACATCTTAGATTTGCAGTCTCCTTTGTTTTTGTTTCGTTGGTCAGTGTCCCGAAACATTTTCTTCAGAAAGAGAGTTGCAGGGAATCTGTGCTTTAACATCCGACAATATATTTAGTTGTGTTGGTGAATAAAGGACACTATATGTTTTGCCTTCTGTGGGAACACCGTTTGAGAACTTCTGGGTAAAAAATGTAATCAATCTATACATGTTCATCATCTGTAATGCTGCTGGATTATGGACCACAGGTCACCATTTTGTAAAAGGCCTGATCCATAATAAACAAACTAGTAAATCTTCTGTAAAATTCTGCATGATGGATCTCTGTTTGGTTTTCCCCAGATGATTATTGAGCCCACAAGTCCCAAGCTGCTCCCGGACCCCCTGAAGGAACCATACTACCAGCCCCCCTACACCCTGGTCCTGGAGCTCACCGATGTGCTGCTGCACCCCGAGTGGTCGGTATGTAGAGGGCAGGGGTTCCTGTTTTTGTTTGTTTAGGAACAATCTTGATTGTAATGATTTATCGTATGGTCATGAATCCACAGTGTGGAGAGTAATATTGAATGTTTATTTCTCTCACTTCTTCTCTATCTGTGCTGCTGTCCCTTTCCCTGCATCTATCGTTCTCACTGAAATTCAAAATGAGCTTTAGTGCAGTGTTGGCCAAAGCATTTACACATAATGTAAAGGGAACAGAATAAATACAATAACAAAATAAAAGTAAACGTGTACAATTATTCTACATGTATGTACAGACAGGGCTAGTCTGCTGTCTTGTTGATAGTGGTTAGGAGACTTTGAAGGAGGCCTTTCTCCCTCTTTCTCTCATCTCCTTTAGTTTTCTTCCTTGCTTCCAGCTTATTTTCTTTCTCATCCCTGTCTCTGCCTCTCTCTTATCCCTATCACTTTCCTGTGTCTTTGTATGTGTGTGTGTTTGTATGGAGAGACCAGCAATCTTCTGTGAAGTGAGCATTGCAGTGGAATGTGTTCTCCAGCCTGGGTGGGGAAGGTTTTCCAGAGCTGCAGGAGATCTGTAGAAAGATGATCTGTAACTCAGCCCTCAGACGAGACACGGGGTCCTGAGTGGAATTATTCAACACAAAACCTTCCCCCCCACCCCTCTTGTCCACTTACTTGCCTAACTCCACTCAAACAAGCCATCTGGATACAAGTAACCACCTGTCACCCCCCCCCACCCCAGCCTCCCCCCCCACCCCAGCCTCCCCTCCCCCAGCATTGCTGTGTCTCACCTGGCCAGCTGTACACCTCCCCCTCCTCTCTCTGTCCCTCTGTCCCGCAACCCACAAGCCCAGCTAACAGGTGGACAGCTACTAATGCAATCAGAAACCAGATAGGAGAACAGGTAGAGTGGTACAACAGACAACAGCTAGTCCATTCAATCTGATCTCTGATTTGTTTTGTGTATTTATGAAAGACGGAGAAAAAGAAACTCAAAGACCATTATTATTATTATTATTATTATTATTATTATTATTATTAATGCTATTTTGTTTTTATGTAGATTACGTTCAAATTCGTGTTTTGTTTTTATTTGTGTATGTATTCAGTGATGGATTTTCTCTGAGAATCGGGGGGAAATTTAATTTAGTAATACTAAACTGCACACTTTGTTCCAGACACACACAAAAAACAGACTTCTTGGTGCAATCCCATATCTTGTTGCTCTCCTGCTTATTTCTGGTCCCATTCATTTTACTGGGTTTGCAGACCTGTGCAGAAAACAGGAAGGCTACATCTCTCATTTTAATGATACTATATTGTCAAAGACTACCCCATGGTTACAGCCAGGCAGGTTTATAGTCGTTTTAGTCAATTGCAATCCTTACATTTTATTCTCTCTGTGGCAAAATCAGTGTTCAACCAAACTTGGCAGCAGTGTCACTGATAAATAAATCTAGTATAACGAGCAGTGGTTATTAAACTGAACAAATGGCCAGATAATAGGTGTTACTTTGCCTTTTGACTTGAACGGACTGTATTGTTGGCACTTCACTCAGCCTGGCTCTCCAATCTCCCTCTGGTTCACAGCTGGTGACTGGCTGGCGCTTTAAGAAGAGGCCGGGCATTGACTTCTTGTTTCAGCAGCTGGCGCCTCTCTATGAGATTGTCATCTTCACCTCCGAAACTGGCTTGGTAAGCGGGCACTGCGTACGCTTTGTTTCGACTGTGTTCGAAATCCCTCCTGTCTTTTAGGAGGGAACTAGACGTAAACAAACGCTTTTTGGTTTTATTGTTGTTTATTTTGGGGTCGTTTTTGTTTTTGTGTTTCGTATGGTTTGCTCAGTCGCTCACAGTCTCCCCATTGTCAAAATAACGAGCATTCACTCAAACACCGATTGCTGTTTTTATTTAGTTTGTGCGTTTGTTTACGTGTTTAGTTTTGCTATTAAGATGCAAATGAGCTGCACATAACAGCCAATTAGGACTCTTTTGTTTTTCTTTCTTTTTTTAATCAGTCCGCTTCTGTCTTTTCAAAATCTTTTTGAGGCGCGTCTTGTTGTAACACAAAGCCCAGAGAAATAAAGCTCTAAGGACCTAACCCAATCAGTTTTGTTTGTTTGTTGCTTTTGTTAGTCTTTCAGCTGTTTTTATTTTTTGAGGCATTAGAAATGTGAGTGCTTGGCAGTCTTTTCCAGGTCCATTTCAGCTACTTCTCCTCTTGCTATATTTATAAACCAACTCTCCCAATATCCACTTTAATTCATTCCCCCACTGTGAAACCATTTTCAAGGTTCACAAATCTGGTGAAATGGCCCGTCTTGGGACGGGCTGAGATGCTTTTCCAGTTACAATGCCCTAAAATGTTGTAAAAGTGATGAGAGAAGTTGCATTTGTTCTTTTTATTTATCACAGATCACAGATTTCCTTCCTTCAGCTTTATAATACTTAATCCATGTATGTACGTGTCATTGTGTTGTGTGTGTCCGCAGACAGCCTTCCCTCTCATTGACAGCATAGACCCGCAGGGCTTCGTCATGTATCGCCTATTCCGAGACGCCACGCGCTACGTGGAAGGACATCATATTAAGGTATCTCTTTACATGTGCACAAGTCTCTCACAGTTTTCCTGATAATTTTATTCTGATCTTTAAAAATATATATATTTTAAAAGGCCATAGGAGAGGGGCTCTTGATCTAGTTGAGATCAATTAGTTGAGATTTGTATTTGCATTTTTTACCTTACAGAAGTTGTTACAACTCTCTATTAGTGCACTATTATCAGAACTCTTGGTCATTTTGGCCAAAAAGGAACACATAAGACCTAAAAACAGTGCAATGCAGTTTGTCTGTTGTCTAACTAACAATAAGTGTCTTTATAATGTTGAGTTAAATGTTTATGAATTTCCTACATTAACTGTTGTGATGGAGAGTTTTGTTTTCCCGTTCTGTGACATCCGAGTCAGAATAAGGTGTGATAAACCTACAGCTTTACTCAATCCTTTGGAAAGGTTGTATATGAGCAGGCTTACACAGACAATGCTGTGCTCTTTTGATCTGATGCACTGTTGTTAGCTCTTGGTGGCAGGATGGCGCCGCTGTGTAAGCCTCCTGGTACACAAGCCTCTCTGTCCTGCTAACTGACATAAACACACAGACACAGGGAGTCCAACACAAGGGTTGTGCTCCGAGGAAACTGCCACACTGCAGATCGGGTTGCCAGCCATTTTATAGAAACCGCAAAGCCTGACCTACTGCAAGTGTGCCCCCTCCCCTCCAGAGACACACTCACCTCTTAAAAACCCTTCTGTTACCCTATTGGTCTCCAGCCTCTCCCTCCATATCTTTCGTTCTCTGTGTGCAAGACTTGACAATAGTGAATGAGTTTCCTTTTCTTTCTTTTTTCTTTCTTCCCTCCCTCCCCCATTTGGGTGCCCCATTAACCTTCTGTCTTTTTTTCTCTATATCCCCCCTGCTCTCTCTCTCTCAGCACTTAGAGTATCCCCTTTATAAAAAAATTAAAGTTGAGAAGATTTTTTTGAGATTACTTTTTATGTTCAGAATAATTAATTTAATAATGAAGGCATATTGGCATTCAGATCTTAAATCTAAACTGTGCTTTGTGTGTAACAGTTTGAAGTCTTTTCTTTTTAAGTTTGTATGTAAGCCACTGAAGTAGTAGATTTGATTTTGTTTATTTGTTTTACTCGCGTATCTGTAAATTATTAAAGTTGACAACTCTAAGGCCCAGTGGGAGAAATATATTGTATGTATTGTTTTTGTAGCCTATTTAGTTTAAATTAAAACATTGGGGAATTTTAGAGATCAATATTTTTACTGGAACTAATACCACTGCTGCTCTCTCTCTCTCATTCTCTGACTGCTCCATACACGTGTCTTATGTTTTAGAGACATTACAACAGTGCAAGTGATTGTGTCTTCCTTCTCTTCTGTTCCCCCTATCGACCTTCTGTCTTTCTTTTCTCTCTCTATACCCCCCTCCTTCTCCTCCCTTCCCTCACTCATTCCCTCCCTCATCTTCCATCTGGACCTAAGGCAGCAGCAGGGGTGCTAGTGGAGAATGAGAGCGAGAGAGAATTGTAGATGTGAGCAGTTTTCTGAAAAGAGAGAGTCCCTGGAGAAATGGTGTTGTCTCCTGTTGAATAACGATGGTTAAAAAAAAAGTTTCTGAAATCTTGCTGGTGCAGCAGCCCAGGCGGTGACTGAACAAAAGATTGCATTTTTTTATTATTATTTTTAATTTTATTTATTTATTTTGGAGAGCAGAAGCGTGGTGCTTCTTTGCTTCTGAAGGGTAATTGAATGCAACGTGGCTGGATCTGATACAATGTGAAATAACTGCTGCTGCTGGGAAGTTCAATTTGAGATCCATTGTTTTTTGTGTTTAAAGAGGAAAAAATAAATCTAATCAAGAAAGGATAAAAAAAATCTACAACTCCAAAACAAGATGGCAAAGATTGAACCATTTATAAAAAAGTGAAATAAATGATTAAATAAATACATTAATCAATAAAATGCAAATCACACACAAAAACTAAATATATATATCAATTCTGTGTATGCTTGTATAGATGCATAAAAAAATGAAAAGCCAGAGCAGTGAGCTTAATTTTGGCCCAAAATGTTAAACAAAAACAACTTTATGTATTTATTTCAACACGTCGGCATAATAGTTTACATTACTTTTGGTATCATTAACACAAGCTTGTGAGGTTTTCAATGCCTAAAGTGCAAGAGACGCTGTATCAAATAGCGATTGATTGAACAGGTGTGTACTGCCACACACACACGCACGCACCTCCACAGTCGTGTTGTGTGAAGAGGGGGCAAGATGGCTGCACGCAAGCTGTGGAAGCATGAGAGAGATCTGCAAGCACACAAATACACACAGACATGCATGCACCCCCACCCCCAGCACACTCCTGCACACGCACCGCCACGCTGCGCCACTCCCGACGCATTGTGAGTCTGTCAGTGGATATTGACCAGAAGCCTGCCTTCTGTAGTTGCAGCCCCCCAAGGGTGTGTGCTGTATTGTGAGCAGAGGCAGATGCTCACAATCTAGTTGGACGTTTTCAGAGAGTGTGGCGATGCTAGTAGGTTCCCATGACCTCCACTCCTGCTTGTGTCTGTACCTTAGGGAGATCAGAGTTGACCTTTTATTTTATTTTTTTTCAAGGGGGGGCTGCAGGGTACGTAACGTTCCTGTCCATCTGCTATGTACCAAATATCAAGCCCAGAGACGGAGACAGCTGGCCCCAGAGAGATGTTTTTCTGTGATTGTGTGCGTGCATGCGTGTGTGTGTGTGTGTGTGTATGTGTGTGTAAGTATGAGGAGCTTGAGAAGTGGGGTTTTGCGGTGTGTTTGTATGTGTATGTGTGCCTTCCTTTCTTATCTTTGTGTGCTTATTAGCTTCACAAAGTCCATTTACCACAGATTCTGTTAATAACCTGAACAAACAAATATGTTAACCTGATTGCCATGCTCGCTCACACACACACGCACACTTATTCACTGGGTCGACACCAGTTCCTGCAGTGCCCATTATAGACTCCCTTCATGATCAGAATTTTGCAAACCCCACCCATGGTACAAATATTTGTATATATCCAAAAGTATAAACAAAGCTCTGATTAACCACAAAGTACAACCCAAATGTCAATGCCCATGTCACTGTTAGCTGGTATCTTTGTAATAATAATGTTAACTCCATAACACTCCTTAATTACGTGACTGTCGGAAGCAAGATTAATTAACCAATTCAACTTCAGCTAGAATTATTAATTAAGCAAATAAATTAATAAAGTGTGGGTTGGACGAAAGTGCATTGAATGTGCTGTGTCTGCTGCCCTCTGCTGTGGCAGGGCATCCCTCATCCTTGCTGACTCGAGTCTCCTCTCTCTCCGGCGGGCAGGATGTGTCCTGTCTCAATCGGGACACCTCCAAAGTGATCGTGGTGGACTGCAAGAAGGAGGCCTTCACCCTGCAGCCTTTCAACGGCCTGGCTCTGCAGAAGTGGGACGGCAACTCCGAGGACCGCACACTGTACGACTTGGCTGCGTTCCTGAAGAGTGAGTATAGGATCCACCCCTTATCTCATCCTCGCCGAGTGTTAACCTCGCCCTGCCTGCCCAAACAATAATTAGTATCATTTTCATTATGATTGTTATTGAATTCCACCAAAATCAGATATCTGTCCAATAACATGTAAAATGCCCCGTGCCCCAAGGGGCCTGTATGAGTTACCGCACCAAAGGGGCACACAAACACTCATTGCTCAGTAGTGGCGCTAAGCTATGCACTTTTTGGGATCGGACTCATGTTTGAGGTCTTTTTCCACATCAAGCCCCTGAGACTCCATGTTTTACAAGTGCTACAATATATAGAGAGATCTGGAAAACATCAATCATATTGTTAACCCCTCTGTCTCTCTGTCCCTGTTCCATTCTCTGTCTGTCTCTCTTACTGATAGCAATTGCCCTGAGTGGAGTGGATGACGTACGCACTGTGCTGGAAAACTACGCTCACGAGGACGACCCCATCGACGCCTTCAAACGCAGACAAGCTCAGCTTGCACAGGTAAACACACACACAGAACTACCCATCCAGCCCTGCCACTTGAAATCCCTTGAGATTACTGTATCCATTCCTGACCAATTTCTTAGCAAAGAGAAATATAAAGGCCTTTTTGTGACCGGAAAAGTGACACTAAATTGTGTTTTTTGTTTATTTCTTTGTTTTGTGTGCGCATATAGGAGGAGCAAAATCGACTATCAGAACTCTCTCAGCAGAAGCAGCAGGGGATCTCATTGAGCTCCATAACGAGCAGGTTTTGGTCCCGCTCGAAGCAACAGTGACCTCTGCTCTCAAATCCACCAATTGTAGTCCATCTTACCAGGCAGCCAGCCAATCGGAGACGGCGCTGCCGGCCCGTGACGGGCTGTGTGGCTGTGAGGTTGGGTTATTGTGGGGGGAGTGGGAGGGGGGTGTTGTAGTCGAGTGTGGTCGGGTGGGTATTGAAAGGGTTGGAATGAGGAGGTGGTTTCTAGCTGCCCAATCCGGTTCCACGCCCGTTGGTGACATCACAAGCAGAGGGGAGAGGCTCCTCATGGTGTCAGGTCAAGTTAATTTTCCTTCTGCGATGACCTCCATGCCCCCCACCCCCCCGCCCCTGTTCACCATCCCACAAGCACTGCCTGAACACCTTTCCAGGAAAACCTGTTGCTCATTTCTCCTGTCGCCCTAAGCTTCAAACATCTCCCATTTCAGCAATGCACAATAAGAACAAGACTTTAAGACAAAACCAAACGCTTTTGTCAGACTCGAGGGTAGGCTTCACTTTCTACCTCAGACTCTTATCTGAACTCGGAGGAAGAGGAGGAAGAGGAAGATCTTGATCATGAAACTGGGCCTTGAACTTCAACCAATCTACAGGCCAAGTTTTACGGGCACACAAAGGACTTATTACATGGACTTGGCAACACTTTTTCCTTGGGCATCTGTCTGTGTATCATTGTCCTGTCACTTCATTGGCTTATGAGGTCTGAACTACTGGTTTCGGCCCTGTCTGGGAGAGGCTGGGGTGGGGAGGGTACAGGGGATAATTAAGTGATGTTAATTGAGTTGTGTGTGGCAGGGGGAGGTCAAATAGCCCACTGATTTTGTTTGTCTTGATTCTGACTGTGATTGTAAATGTGTCCGAAATGGGAAGGTCTTCTCTTTAGTTTTTTTTTTTTTAGTTTTTTTTTAAGTTTCCACTAAATGCAAAAAAACAACAACAAAATGTTTCCTCAACAGGATAAAGTGCTGAATCATGGGCAGTTGTGCAAGGGTTGTGTCTTTTAAAATAAACTTAACACGTGGACTGATGATCTTCGCGTTGTGTGTCATGGAAAACTTTTTGAACTACTCCACGCCTGTGACTAGCAGTGATTCAATACGACAAGCTCCAGACATATTGGGCATGTTCGAATGCCAGCAGTGAGGTGCTATGAACCAGTGTGAGCAAGAACTCAATCCATGTATTTTTATTTTTATTGACACCGTAATCTTATGATCACAGGGTAGCATTATTGACAAGAATCGTGTGATGTATGGACTTGTGATCACAAACATAAACAAGATCTTTGCCACAAAAGATGCCCTGATATGATAATGTGATATATGCAATCCTCTCTTATAAGGCGCTTATAAATATATTAATTTTAAAAGTATATGATTCCAATAATGCACATTACCAGGTCTATTTGAGTAACAATTTTGTCCCATAATTTGCCAGATGGCCTGATGCATACGTTTGCCCTAAAAATATATATATTTTGGGAAAGTAATGGTTTTCAAGTTAAATATTCCCAAACTATTTTAAAAGGCTCATTGACCACAGAGCTGCGTAATTCAGCAATAATGTTCAATTGTAAAGGGTTGTGGCATCTTCCCAGCAATCATTGACTCCGGCTGACCTGCTTTCTACACATGTATGTACTTTCACGCCATCGAAAATCAGAACCCAGGTTGCTAAGATGTGGGTCATGCCACCTGGGCTGGTGTGCCAGTGTGAAGGGGGCTTAAGAGCTGGAGTGTGGTGGTGTGCTTCAAAAACTGAGCATCGTACAGCAGTGACAGAGTATTCAGTGAACGCTGCACACAGTAATTTCAAAGGAAGGGGGGTGATGTGTAAATTACAGACCCACTGAGGGGAGAGGATAATCCAAAACTAAACAACATAAAACAAAAAATTGCTTTCACTAGGATGTCCGGTGGGCTGGTTTTGAGTTC
Source organism: Amia ocellicauda (assembly GCF_036373705.1). Classification (NCBI taxonomy): domain Eukaryota; kingdom Metazoa; phylum Chordata; class Actinopteri; order Amiiformes; family Amiidae; genus Amia; species Amia ocellicauda. Next base: position 12,619,902 of record NC_089854.1, on the reverse strand, counting down.
TTCTGTGTGTGCTGCGAGGAGTAGTGCTGGTATGACAGTGTGGACAATGCTTGCGGCTGCGAGATGTTTTTAGTTGGTGTCTCGCTAACTGGCATAGCAAGACTGCTGTTTGTTTGTTTTTCAATAATGGAAATCGGATGGTTGTTGTTAGTTTTATTTTTTGTTTAACAAAATACAGTATCTAATGGCAAATCAATGCCATTCGTTGCTTTGGAAATGTTCTGGCAGGGGGTTTCTTTTACATGCATGTGAGCAAGTGTTCCTATGTGTTCCCCTTTTGTGAACTTGAGCACCAAAAACGAGAAGAAGAGGAGGGGAAGGTGCAGAGAGTGGTGGGGTCTTGCCAGCTTGCCAATTCTTACAGTGGGTTCCTGTGGGAACGTCAAAGCGTTACCTCATCACTTCCTGTCTGTGGCGGCATTTGGAGCTCCCCCTGCTTCCTGTTCTGCTCATTACCTCACACTGTGGCTTGGCTTCCCACAATGCTTGGCAGTACCTTCTCTTTCCCTGGCAATAACATCCAACCTGATTCCTTTTGTCATGTTGGCCTTGTGGGCAACAGTTGTGGACAGAGAGAGGAAAGTGTTTTGAATTGAACCACAAAAAAAATTGTATTTGTTGTCAACCAGTATCTTCAGGGATCCAAAAAATGGCCACAGATGAAGTGTTAAGGTTATGTATAAGCCCTTTATGGTCAGTATTTGGGTTTAGGGTTACAGACTAGGGTTGGATTTAAGCCTTATTCATGTGATCAATATCAGAACTCGGAGGAAAAGCTACGTGAAATATTCAGGTGTTTTTCCTGTGACGTTCATACATTACAATAATGGCCACAGATTCCTCATGAATTATAGGAGTTACCCCAGTAGCTGCTTTGTCCACTTTTATTTGTTGGCCTGTGGTTTGTGTGCTGTTCAAAGTTGAGATTTGGTTTATTCCTTAGGTGAACTTATCGGTTATGTGCTTTTGTGTGCATGTGTTTTTGAAGCCACAATTGAGGTAGAAGAGATTTGGCCTTTCTACAGTGACCTTTAGGAGACCTCAACCAAACCACACTGGAATCTTCTGTGCTGTACTGGAGCTGCTTCTCTCACCTGTATGGGTAATATGCAGCACAAGCCAGTCTTTCAGCCGATTCAAGATACGCTTTGCTCATTTTCAGCTGTTCTCAGTGGGAGCTGCAATGTAACTTTTCGCAGGGAAAGCACAATACAAATGGAAAATTGTGGTTCATACTGTATAAAATTCGTGAAGTTCCACTGGGAATTATTTTGTGTCTGTTTTATCTTCCTTGTGCATAAATAAATCAACCACAGTATTCAAGTAGTTAAATTCTTCAGTCTTGTTATCTGTTAAGAGATCAGGCTTTTTGTTTTTAATCCCAGACAGACTGGCCGCTTTGGTATTTAAGACATCGGTTTGTCTTTGCCATTAGCACTTAAATCCGTTGTTTGCTATTCAATTGGCACCAAGTCACTAACCTTTTGTCAGGGATTTATAACAACTGGCTTTCATTGCTAATATAGTTATTCAATTCAATACAAAAGGACTACTAGTAATAGTAAGAAGAAGAATGTAATTGCTATAATGAATGTTAAGAGGTGTTGCTTGTTTTTATTATTTGTGTTCTACCTTTTAATAATCAATTAAGAACCACCGTCAAGTGCAAGTGTTTTATTTTTGTCTCACTTTTCTGTAATTGGTGTCTATTTAATGTTATTGAACTAACAAAATAATAAATACGTGTTTATTTTAATTTAAAATAATTTCCTGTTTTGTGCACAGAAAAGCGCAAGTCAGGGACAACATCTTTTGTGAACAGATTCGTACCAGAATTTAAGCAGTCCGATAAAGCGGTGTGACTCCTCTTTGGGAAGCGCGTTATCCTCTAATGCCACGGATTGATGCTTGCTGATCGCCTAATAGCTTATTAACAGAACTGTAAATACTCTTAATGACTTCCTCCACCTGCATGGCGCAGCGTGGGCCATAGCCAGTCAACCTTGGATGAGAGACGGATTGACTGATCATGTGTTTTAGCCTCTCCGAAACCAATATTTGAGAAGCTTTCCGTGTTCAAGGCAATCACTTGCACTGGAGCTCCGATGATTCTGTTTCTGAAAGAACAAACGCGCTCTAATTTCCTTTGTCTTAGATCTCTGTGTTGGGTGTGTGGAGAGTGCGAAGGAGGGGTGAATAATTAAAGAAGTTGTTTTTTTTAAGATAACCGACCCGCAACGCAAATATTATGTTTGCTTCCCTAAATTGCAATTAGAGGATTCTCTTTAATCTCGCTTCCCTCCTGTGCACCCAATGAAGCCCGCCCTGATAATCGCTTGATTGAAGAACAAATCCACAGTTAAATGTGTATAAATAATTTTCACCATTTTCTTTCGATGTACAACTAACTAAATAAAATAAGAGCACGGCTCACAATATCTTATTATTAATAGGGATACTGCTAACAGTGTATATGTCCATGCATTCCAATGTGGTTGTGCTCCTGACATGCTGTATCTTTTAGACACACATGCATGTTACATTTTGAATGCCCAGCCCTCAAAATAATGTGTGTGTGTGTTTCATGTATGTACAGCACGTCGTTAGAGTCTACAATGGCAATAGCTAATTATTGTCGAGTATTAATATGTATTTAATGTTTAATTAATCTGTATAGTTTGGCCCTGATACCCTTAATCAATGTAACAAGTGCGAGAAGTCGTGTGTTGGTTCGGTTGCAATGGCAGCCGGTCCGGTCAGGTTCAACTCCACCCCCACAACTCTGCGTAAATAAGCGCTTCTTGTTTTCGTTTCTAAACGCACTGATGCCGACCTCTTTGTTCACAACTACTGCAATTTGAGTGCTTCGGTTTAAATTAAACGTGCTCGAATCAACACAAAACCAAAGAGGCAATGGGCTTTGTACAATCAAGCGATACGTTTAATGGACCTCTCTGTAAGACAATAAGGGCAGAGAGAAACGGTAAATAGTCGTCAGATATTGGTGCATTGTGTGTGAATGTAGGGGGTATTTATATACCTAGCTGTGTGACTCGCTTGTCCTGTTTTGTTTGCCGGTGGCCTTTCTGTTGTCTGCTGGCTTGATGGAGGGACCCGGCGCCTGGAGAGGGAAGTCGAGCGCCACTCCTTCACTTGACACCTGTTACAGGTTCACAAAATGGCGCCTAATGATTCTGATTTGCAGTGTCATTTTGTTACAATATTCAGTCCCGGTGCCAACAAAGTACCAATTGTATTTTAACTAGCCTACCAATATCATCTGTAAATGCCATTATTTAGCCAGGACGTGGACAATATTTGTATCGACCCTAGTCATCATAATGAGAATAATAATTTCCTTGCACAAAACACTGACACAACCCTGCCATTAAAACAATCCGGACTCTCCAGGACAAGATTTCCACGCCTCTCCACGGCCGGCGCTTTTGGCGCTTTTGGCGCCCGCTTTGCAGCCATGTGTATCTTACCCACAATCTGCAGGAGAGATGGGTTCTGCCCGTCCGTGGGAGTGGGCCGTCGTGTCCCGCCACGCCTCTCCGGCCGCGGCGCGTTTACCCGGCGTGCTGTGCGCAGCTGCCCGCCCGCGCGGCCCTGCGCGAGAAATTCCTCCGCGGGGCGCGCGCCGACCTCGCGCCAACCGGCCGGTGCTCGCGCGCGCAGAGCTGTCACGCGTGTCCGCTGGTTTGTTTGGTTGTGGTTTTGAGTCACAAAAATGTGCAATCGATTAGATTTATCTCTTGAAAGCCATCTTCAGCCGCGATTCCCTTCACCGCTTCTGCAAAACTCCTGATTGCTGACACTCTCATTAGATGCGCAGAAAGCACTTTCAAATAGGCTAATTACAGTTTCTAAATATTTACAAATGTTGGATGGATAGTTCTGAACAATTTGGCTAATGCAAATGTCGGATTTTGAAATGTACTATTAATAATGATAATGATAATAATAATAATAATAATAATAATAATAATAATAATAATAATAATACATTATCATATTTAACAACAAAAACTAAAAATATATACTTTGCAAGCACCTAAATATTTGCATGTTGCGTTTAACGTTTTAATATTCTGCTACAACTGCAAATATGTAATAATAACAATAATAGGCTACTATTATTATCATTATGAGACATTTGGAAAACAATTGCTACACAATTTCTTGACAGCAGTGTTATTAGTGAGCTATTCTTTGCCTATGCAGAACAAACAACCCAATAATAAAACAACATAACTTGATTTCATAAAAGCAACATCTGTTGTTTCTCGTCTTATTTTGAAGGAAATAACTGTGTTCGGCTACATAATCGTGCTCAAGAATACGCCAAAAAAGCACAAGCTGCGATTGTTCTTTTGTTGTCTTTGCAAGAGGAAAATGCCCCCAGATTGTTTTAGTGAGCCAAGGCGGTGCTTCCTCTGCCCCGAGTCCTGTGCTACTTTATTTTGATTTCTATTAGAGAAGTTAAACCTCGGGAGGTCATGTCTGGCGCGGATTCTAACGCTTGGAGAAAGTGGCCCGCCTGTTACACCGTGCAATAATATACGGAAACGGTGGGGTTAAAAAGACTTGTGTCGCAGTACTGTTCTGCAGTCCGACAACACATCAGGCCAGTGGTTGTTATAGACCCGGGCGCTAAAGAAAGGATGTTGTTTGTGTATAAGAAATGCCCCTTGTAGGATATTATTGTTTTGACAGTGTATATGTAGTAAGTTTATGCTACGTGCACAACCGGGAATGAAAACTGGCAATCGCAAACCAGCAGTAGTTTCCTCTTGCCAGTGGAGTTGTTTGGGCCACAGTGCGGAAGGGACAACATAAAGGTTAAATCAAACATTTTGAAAGAACAAACAAATAAAAGAGCTTTGTGATCCTGTTATCCTTGCAGCTCCGGTTCTTGAAACAGGAGAGTTGTTTGCAATTAAACTAATTTGGTTTTAATTATTTTGTTTATGTATGCTTGTGTGCATGTATGTGATTGCTAGGCTTATTTGTAGATGTTTGGCAGAAACATGTATATTAATATAACGAAACAAACAGTTATGTTTTATTCTGTATACTGTATATGTGATAGATAGATGTTTTGATCCAACCAAGTGAATTTGATAACTATACACGTTTATAGTTTTACATTTATATCTTTGTTTCTGAACATTCTTTATATAATGGCGTGGGGACATCTACAGAATAAATATTTAACTATAGTAGGCTAAGTTCAAGTTCAAAATCCCATTCCATGTGCTATACATTGAATTCACATTCCATTCCCAATAAAGATTTGATTTGAACGGATGGTCTAAATAATTGCATAAAGGTTTTAGGAGTGCCAATAAATACACCTACCCAGCGTTTTAAACGCTATTTTTATGTATGACAATGTCTAGATAACTGGATCCACTCCATAACAGTTGTTTGGTTAAACTACGGTGACCTTGCTAAAGTAAATGTATTGAACATGTGGTGCAGCAACAAGTTGCAGAGTGTTAGGCATGGAAAGGTTCTGGGTGAAAAACATGCATCTACAAAATAACCAGGGTCTGTTGCAAAAGGCCTGCAAATTGAGAGGTGTCAATACTTTTTACAACCCTAAGCTTAACCCCCCCCCAGACCTCTTCACCTTTCACAATCAAATATGAGCCAATATTTCGGTAACACTTTATAATAACGGGCACTCTTAATTAATTCGTTTGAATCCCACATTAATAACATATGCATGTTTTGCCATTGAGTTCTGAGGTTGATCATATAAGCCCTAACCACAAACCCAGTAGCCCTATCCCAGACTGTGACCCTAACCCTTACACATGCAACATAACTCGGATGAAGTGCATAAGGTAATGAATGTTATTCCTATGTGGTATACATACAACAATTAATTAAGAATGGTGACAATTATAATATAATGTGACCAATAGATATATTTTGTATATAACCGAATATAATTACCCAATGGAATGTTAGACATCAGCACTATTTCTACATCAAAGTCGGTGACTTTGCTGCAAATTCCGGTTGTTTTATTGGCCCATCTGAGCTAAATTATATTTAATCTGTCTAGAATTGGAGCTATGTGAGTCACTGATAGCCAATTTGAAAGTGTTTATGCTGTAATATAAAGTAGGTATCATTAATAAATGCATACATATTATTAAACTGTGGTTGTAAATCAATATAATAAATCCCAAACTAATCTGAATTGTATTTCATTCTGTTCATAATCAGAGAAAAAAAAATAGAAGCATGGTATGGTGTTTCAGTTGACGGTGGATGCCCCAAAGAGCATTTTGGAAAGGTGTGAACAAACTGCACGAAAATAAGAAGGTGACACATTTCCTTTTTTTGGTGGAAAGGTGGAAAAACTGCACCCACATGCGAAAGCGTGGGAAAGAAGCTGATCTAGAGCTCAAGGTGGCAATTCTTACACCTCTGGCTCCAGCCTCAGAACTCCTTCTGGCACAGGGCGACACCTCAGCAGGCTCTCCGCAGCGTGTCTTTCCGCCCCGGTGCCCCTCGCCTGCTCCTCCCCCTTGGTTCTCACCTCCCTCCGACACGCGTGTCACCTCTGCAGCGGCGGGACACGGGTGTGCCATTGGGGGGGGGGGGGGGTGGTCTTGACAAGTGCAGAACAATTCGGTATTTCGTGTCTGTTACACTAAGGCATACATTATCTTTGATAATAATCTCCTTTAAAAAAAATCCTACTGTCCTTATAGATCATAGCTGTTGATTTAAAAAAAAGAATTAATAAAGTGTTCCAAAACTGTATTTAGGAAAGTCTTCCGGTGAACGTTTGTTTAAATGCATATATATATATATATATATATATTGGTATTTGTATGTATGTATGTATGTATGTATGTATTTATGTATACAACTGTGTATAACTAGAGTCCTGCCATTTCAAAATGAGACAATTGGAACCGTCCAAAATCCTGGACCATCTGCCTGGGTGTCTGCGTCAGGCTATACCAGACACTACAGTGCTTGTGTTGGTGTCTGTGCTCCGATTTGTGCTCGGACTTCTGTGTCGCTTATTCTTATCTCGGCGCTGCTGCTTCGCCCCAGACTGCTCATTTTCGTGGGCAGCGCTGCGCATATGCTGGGTAATTAAATATAGTCATACACACGCGCGCAAACCGTGCTCGCATTCACACATTCTCCGGGCAAATGTCTCTGCGCCACGCCGCAGCGGTGGCAGATGGCAGTCGGTTTGTTTAAGTGTGTGCTGCTGCTGCTGCTCCCTCTCAGTATCGCGCATTCCTCCTCTTTGCAAACCGCGCTGCACGGTTGACACCTGTACATTTGGGCTACGCCTGTATTAACATAAAGCTGATGGGTAGCGTGTCCTGCTCGGAGTCCCCCAGCGCACCTCAGCCACCAGCAAATCAAAACAGCGCATTGATTATCCGCAGCGGTGCATAACACAAACGGGCAAAGTGTAATTCACGCCATGCATCTATCTTCAGTCTATACAAACCGAATAATACTATTTATAATTGGCTATTCATAATCACATATTTTATTTTTATAATTATGCTTTTGTCAGAATAACTAAAATCATTGTAAGGTACTTGCTTGCTTTGGTGCATATTATGGGACAGATTGAAAGAGCCTCTTAATAGAAAATTGCAAACCTGTACTTAGAGCAGTCATTATTTCAGATGCTTCTTTTATTTACCAATAAATATAAACACTGCCAAGTACAGGTTTGTAGTTTGCTATTAGCGAGTGTTTTTTTCTTCTGGCCTTATGACTGCACTATAGTGGTATAGTTGTGGTGTAGAATAGGCTATATAAGTATTTATGTCTATTAATACTTCCCAGAGTTCAGAAACAAATCGAATAGTATATATAACTTTAATGTAACATACAGTCGTCTTCTTTGACGTATTTTACTGAAATATATCAGTTTAAGACAAAATTCAAATGAAAATAAATACATAAATAAAGATCAACTTTACAATAACAAAAAAGTCGGTAGTGCTACTAGCCTACATTGCTAGCCCACATAAACTTGCCGACTGGCGTTACAATAGAGAACCATTGCAACGAATTAGAAAATGCTGGGTGCTAAACATCAGGCTAACATATTTCTTCATGCTGGGGGTTTGTATTAAAGTATACATACGCACTTGAGGATTTGACAGGATCAGCACCCAAAATAACACAACGCTACAACAATCCGCAAACAGGCGCCCAGAAGTTAATTTATTTTTAATGCGGCTGCTCTTTGTCGTGGCATGGGGCTTACGCAGTGTGGAGAATTGTGTACAGAAAAAGGATGACAATGGACAGTTTTAACATCCCACCCAGACCCCGACTTTTTTTTCCTAGTTCTTTTTCTTTCTTTCTTTCTTTCTGTGTGTCTTGCGCTGCGGTGCAGACGGAGCGTGCCCGAGACGCCGCGCTGCCAGCGGAGGCACGTGTTGCCGTAATTAGAATGACAATGGTGATCGCCAGGGATGAGCAACAGTTTGCAAATCGAGGCTTTGTCCACACCCCAACACAATCATTCACACACACTCTCTCTCTCCCCTTGAAGTCTCCACAGACCTATTCTCTCTCTCTCTCTCTCTCTCTCTCTCTCACACACACACACACACACACTCTTCCAAGCTGCCCTTTCGGAGACAGGGGGTGGGGGGGGGGGGATGTTAAACAGAAATCGATGTGTTCTTTTTTTTTTTAACTACTGACACACGCCACCCTTCTGGACAAATTAACCAGAAACAATACACACCCCCCTCCAAAAAAATCTAAGAAAAGTTGGTTTCTTTTTTAAGTCTGGGGACGTATGGCTTCCCTTGCCAGCTGGCAGGGAGATCAATACCGCTGTGTTTTATTTCGATTTCTCAATTCTCAGTTTCCGAATTCGGCACTGTCATCCAAGAAATATTTTTTTGTTTAGGTTAAATACCGGTGTGGTTGATATATGTCATAATTATGTGTGTTATAATTTGGCACAGGCAGCTTTCTAAGGGAAAATCAAACTACTTCAATTCCAAGGGTATTTGGACACAAAATTAAGTGCACATAACTTTTCTGTTAAGTAATTTTAAACTGGATGGCCCAAACACACAATTTCGCGCTTAAATAAATAAATACATACAAGAAAAGTAGGCAACATACATAGCATGCCTTTATACATAATTTGGGGGGACCAATATACCCAACAGGTGTACGCACAGGTAAACTCAACTCAAACCAATCCAAGATAAAGTGGGGAAACTGCACATTCATTTTGTTTTGCCTTTAAATTGAATGAGCTGCATCTATCTGTTTCGACCGTTGATTTACTTTTTATAAGGTGGAATAACACCACAGGATATAGTTTTTCATCTCCCGGAGTAGATTCTCTGGCTTCGCTCTCAGAAGAATGTGTCCTCTCCAGCGAGCGGCCAGCGATGCACCGGGGTGGGGGTGGCGGGGACGCACTGCAAGAATGGCGGTCTCTGCGCTGCTGCTCGTATTATTAGAGAAAAGCATATGGCATACACACTGGGCTTGGCCACCCCGAGGCCAGGCGCACCTCTATTGAGCATCATAATGGAGCCCACAACCTCTTGCCTCCCTCAAAACAATGGCAGAGATTTCACTGGATTGCCCGTCTGCCGTTTCTTCGAGTACAAAAGAAGCGTGTGTGCATGGCCAGAGGAGGGAAGGAAAACGATTGGCGATTCTGCTTGGATGTGGATTTTTCATGTTTAGGCTAGAGCAAGTGTTAGACAATCCACGCGTTTAACCTTAATTGTAATTTAGCTACTACAGGGATGCAATCCGAGGAGCTTGGTATGAGTGTAACTACGAGGAAATGGTTTTGCAAACTGTTACAGAGAGAGGGAGGGGAGCTCAATAAACGACACCCTCTGCTTACACTTAAACACCTTACCTAACATCAAAGACACTAGATGGACGTGCGCACAAAAATAATGCAAAGATCATCCAAAACCTCACGTAATGAACTTTCCGTCATTTTAAAATCTAAATAGGGTCACAATACTGTTCAACACTTGCTCTGACAAACTGAGCTACTTGTCAGAATGATCTACCTAGCGAAATTACGCGTGCGCAGTGAGCACGCCCATAAATCTGTTGGTAATAATTATGTACATAATTTTGCCCGTCTTACTTCATAGTGACCATTTACTATTTAGTGCTATTTACGCATAGATGACAGGATGAGCTAATAGGGTTTGAAGGCTTCTAATACAGTAATATTGTTGAAAAACACAGGGTAGCCCATTCTGATAAGCCCCTTCTGTCCGACAGGATGAGCTGCATCGGTTTTTAAGGTTTAAAATACAGTAATAATGGTGAAAAACAGCTGCAGCCCATTCTGACACGTCCTTTCTGTCTGACAGGATGAGCTGCCTAATGTTTTCAGTCGGGGCAGCCCATTTGTTTCAGACTACCGGGCAGCCCATCCTGATAGGGAAGCTCAGTTTGTCAGAACACCGGTCGGTCGATGTGGGTCGTGTGTGTGTGTGTGTGATAGTGGTGTGTTTTGGAGGGGTGGGGGTCTGGGGGGGTCACGCAGTTAAGCAGGTGCTCTTGATTATCATACAGCTGTAAGCATGAAGCTTCCACAAAAGCAATTATCGGAAAATCTACAGCCCCCCAACGCCCCCCCTCTCCCCCAAACCTGCAGCCAAAACCACTATAACAAAAGAGTGTTCCCTCCCCCCCCCGGATCCCCCCGTGGCACCGTGACGAGGGCCCGTCCGAGCTCTGCGCGCTTTAACGACTCGCACGCGTCAGAACAATTACAATTTTTCTGAACTGAACAAAGGGGGGTTGTTCCGAAGTGGGGGGGGGACAGAGGAGTGTGGAATAGGATAACCCTGCACTCAGCCCCCCTACACACACACACACACACACACTCTCTCTCGGCCCTCCCACTGACCGCAGAACAAGAATGAAAACTTCCCCGAAGAATAGAGTGCGGCACGCGACACATTAAAGATTACAGAAAGAAAAAAGAAAGAAAGACAGGGAGGAGGGAAGGAGAGAGAGAGGGGGGCTGGTGAACCCCGAATAAACAAGCAAGCATGCAGGACAACCCAGTCATTCGTTGAATTAATAAATTGCATGTGCATTAAAGTCATTCCACCACTGTTATTACTGTTACATACTGTTACATACATGCATGCATCAATGTAGCCTGTGTATGTCTGCATGCATGGATATATGTATGTGTGTGTGACTCAATCACTTTAAGGTACATGTACAATGCAATTCAATTTTCTTTATATAACACTTTTTTGCATTACTATATATCTGTGTTTAGAGCATGTCAGTGGATTAAATACATTAACGTTGTAAATATTACATTAAAAGTAAATTTATGAATATAGACTAAACGCACGCATATGTATTATTGTATTATTTAAATGTGTGTAAAACTGCGGTTTGATTCTGTGTGCTTCAGTCCAGTGGTGTGAGGTAACTTAGTAAAAGCTATGAAGTATTACGCCTTCCATCTGTGTGTGTGTGCGTGTGTGTGTGTGTGCGTGTGTGTGTGTGTGTGTGTGTGTGTGTGTGTGTGCGTGTGTGTGTGTGTGTGTGTGCGTGTGTGCGTGTGCCTTCTTCAATCATCCACATCGACATATTCCATTACAGCGTTGAAATTAAATCAATGCATTTAATAGATGGGGGTCCTCAACCCGAGTCCCAATCTTCAATCTGCGAACTTCAATCTGCCCCGACTCACCCCCCCTCTCCCCTACCTCCCTCCCTCCCTCCCTCCTCCTCCTCCTCCTCCTCCTCGGTGTGGCAGTAGGCGGGGGCTCCGACATAAATAGGCAGCAGCGATCACCCTCGTATTAAAAAACACCAAACGTCCAACAACCTGCAGCAAGGGAGCGTAGGGAGATAAGTGTCCCGTAACATATTTGAATTTAGGGATTTGCTTTTTGGGAAGTTTTTTTCCCTTCCTTTTTTCCTTTTCCTTTTCTTCCTTTGGTATTGGGGATACACGAACATACCTGGACACTTACTGGATATCAATTATCTGTCTGCTCTTGATAGCGGACCAAGAAGACGCAACATGGCTTTACCTCTGTTAGTTTGTTTTTTGGCCTTGATATCAACGCATTTGGTAAGTTGCCAACCAACCGTTTTATTAATTAATCAATTCATGAAATGTCTGTATTGGACATGAAAGAAAAACAAAGTGCACGTTCTTGCTGTGTTGTGATGATTCGCACACTGAACTGACCTTTCCTTTTCTCTTTCTCTCTCTCTCTCCGTTTTCGATCATAGGTACAGTCTTCCGGTATGTTTGAGTTGAAGGTGCACTCCTTCAGCACTGCCCGCAGCATTTGTCGCAAATCAAGAGACTGCCAGATCTTTTTCCGAGTCTGTCTCAAACATTCCCAGGACATCATCTCTCCCGAACCACCGTGCACCTATGGCACCGGAGTCACGGATATATTTCGCTCTGATCAAGGAGCCATCTCCAGAAGCGCTCCCATTCGCGTACCTTTCCATTTTAAGTGGCCGGTAAGTATTTATTGTTATTATTATTATTATTATTATTATTATTATTACTACTACTACTACTGTTGTTGTTAGTGATCAATTATTTCCATTAAAATTGTGCATTCTGAAGCTTGAGTTCGTGTTTTTAAAAAGACGATTTCATTTTCTGCAGGGAACGTTTTCACTCATTATCGAAGCCTGGAACGCAGAATCCTCCGAACAATCCACAGGTAGGTAGTTGTAGTTCCTCGATCCTGCCGCTCGGGGGCGGCGTGTGGTGGTGGGTTCTTTTGGTGCATCCGGCAGTGCCAATTGTTTTCGCGTGGAGACGGCGGAAAACCCTATTCATGAGTAATTGAGATAGTGGCCCCATATAAATACATGACCTGATAGCCCTGAGAGCTGGAAGAGAAAACGGTACAGTCTTTGAATGTGCTTGATTTTGATCAAAGATGTTTATTAAGAAACACTTTTAAAATGTGTTTTTATATCAACCAGTGAACTTCATACTATCATAAAAGTTCCACATTAACGCTAAGCTCGGATCCCCCTACATTGACCCGTTTTATTGCAGTTTGTTTAGATCCGTCTTTTGTGGTATTGTATCCCTAAATCTATGCATATTGGCCTTTCAGATAACCCTGTGAACCTGATCAGTCGTTTGGCGATGCGCAGAAGACTGGCCGTGGGAGAGGACTGGTCGCAGGACGTGCACAACTCCGGGGAACAGCAGAGCGACATTCGCTACTCCTACCACGTCGTGTGCGATGAGCATTACTACGGGGACAGCTGCTCAGACTACTGCCGGCCAAGGAACGACACCTTCGGGCACTTCACCTGCGATGACGCCGGCAACCGAGCCTGTCTGTCTGGCTGGAGTGGAGAGTACTGCTCTGAACGTGAGTTCTGCCCCGACCGGACCGGTTCACAAAAAGCTCTTAACTTGTTGTGTGTGATTCATAAAGCGCTTAGCACTAGTAGTTTACAACACAAAACTCCTGTAACAGTTGCTAGCAGTCTGCTTTTGTCACCTGTGTCTTATGCTGGGTCACTACAAGAACTAGAAGACGCGAATCACGTTTGGTGTCTAACTGAAACTGGTGTCCCTATTTCTAATCGTGTTATTCATGCTGTTCTAATTGGTCATCTACGTTGTGTATACGTTTGAGTTGATGGTGTTTTTTTAAAAGGCCTCCGAGCAATGTCGTTCCTGGTAGGGGTCATAAAGAACGCGCCTAACGACGTTTTAATATCCTTGAATCATAATACAAAACTCCGGGCAACATAAATCTATTGCATTTGTCATAAACAAATGCCAGCTGTCTGAGGATGACAAGAGATCGCTGCTGTATAGTTCCAGGGAGTTAACAAACAATGCAAACTGTCAGCTGCCGGGGCGCTAGTGGCAGCTTTCAAAGGGGGAATTAATTTTAACACATTTCTCATTGGAACCCCCCAAGAAAGCAGTGTTCTTTTGTGACACTATCCGTCCCCACACGCTTACTATAGAGAGAGAGAGGGAGAGAGGGGAGGGCTCGGTGGTTGCCTAACAATTCCCCTTAACCCCCCATCCCCTCCAGAAGTACCGTCTTGTTATGGATTGTTAAAGCCCCCAAAAGAGACAAAGTAAAAGGGTCAACTTCTCTCCTTTAAGTGTCCCCCCCTCCACTGCCCCTTCTTTTTGGGATGGAAAGCTTCTGCCAGAGTAGACGGAGAGTTGGTGGCGCTCTTTTGTTCCCTGCAACAATGGGCGCACGGACCATGATTTAACACAGACACGCGTTAGCTTAATGCGCGCTGCCTTGCGTGAAAGAAAGACGACATGTGTTCCCTTTGTTGTGGAGTACCAGCTGCTTGGTTTAGTACTTAACAACTACTTGATGTATTTTGAAGGGGGGTAAGGGTGGCAGTGGTGTGTTTTGGGGTTGAAGAAGGAACAATCATTATACTTATTTTTTTCCCTCCCCTGCCCTTTTTATTCCTTTCTTCACTGAAAACAGCCATCTGCCTGTCTGGCTGCAGCGACAAGCATGGCTACTGTGAGTTCCCTGGCGAGTGCAAGTGCCGCCTGGGGTGGCAGGGACGCCTGTGCGACGAGTGTGTGCGCTACCCCGGATGTTTGCATGGGACCTGCGGCCAGCCCTGGCAGTGCAACTGTCAGGAGGGATGGGGCGGCCTATTCTGCAACCAGGACCTCAATTACTGCACCAACCACCGGCCCTGCCTCAACGATGCCACCTGCACCAACACGGGTCAGGGGAGTTACACCTGCACCTGCCGCCCGGGCTTCAGCGGCACCAAGTGTGAGATTGAGACCAACGAATGTGCCAGTAACCCATGCAAGAATGGAGGCAGCTGCAATGTAAGGAGAAAAAAATAAATGAATTTTAATAATGATGATGATAATTAATTATAATCATAAAAAATAAAATAAATCAATGCTAACCTGTGTATCTCTGTCTCTTTTCACCAGGACCTGGAGAATGATTACTCTTGCACCTGCCCTCAAGGATTCTACGGCAAAAACTGCGAAATCAGTGCCATGACATGTGCCGATGGGCCCTGCTTTAACGGGGGCACCTGCGTGGAGAAGAGTACCGGGGGATACTCCTGTCGCTGCCCAGCTGGGTATATGGGCTCCAACTGCGAGAAGAAAATTGACCGATGCAGCAACAGTCCCTGTGCCAACGGTAAGCATCTTTTATAATAATCCTAATAATATCCATTCACCCGTTTTCAAGAACAGCGTCATCCAGTTCAGGGTCAAAGTATAATAGACAGTAAATAGTAATTGAAGGTGTTTCCAGCAGTGAAATATTTTGATTTATCTGTAATGAGAACCCAAACTCAACAAGCTGTGTGTGTGGTTTTTCCACACATTTTCCACCAGCTACCATTATCTTTAGCATCGGCGGGTGAGTGGTGCAGAAAACGCAGGCACCAGAGATGAAGAGTGTAACAGAACTTGGCTTGTTTTGGGGAGTTAGAAAGCTGTTGTATGTCAGAGTTTCTCCACTCCGGTTCAACAGGTTTTACCGAGGACCTTAACAGTTCTGCAATCTCTACTACTGTAAACCGCATGCAACAGGCTTCCTTTCATGGCGTGTCTTCGCTGGGACCGTTTCCAATAATGTTTCCACTCGTGTGTGAAAGGTGGAGCTACTAACATGTTACTCAAGCAGTGTTTGTTATTAAAGAGGATTACAGAAACCAACTATAATATTAAACACGCTGCTGTTACATTTGGGATTTTGGGAACCAGGTGTCCCTGCATACCAAAAGCCACAGTCATGCCATCTGCAAGAGGCTAAAATGTTTTTTTTAATATGTGTTAGCTGTTAAAAGACTTACAATAAACTATTACCCCTATTAGAGACATGCACCAATTAATCCGTGCATCGCCTGCTGAAAAGCATTCCGAAGGTCTTTTAAAATGAACCAAAGCAACTGTTTTACGTTTTTTTACCCTTTGATAAAGCGATGTTGAAATCCTCCCTTTAAAGTCAAGCTTTTGCATTTTATTGCTCAACCGTTTGAAGAAAAAAAAAAAAAAGGGTGCATCTCTGCCAAAGTTTATATCGGGGAATAAACAAAAAGGACTGTTCTGATAATAGGGGGAGAAAAAAATCCTTGCATCATATAAAAATATTTATCTAATGGCAAAATCACAAACTGTTGTCAAGATACATGGGAAAGATTGTCTATGTTCATGTTGACGCTTGGAGTCATTAAATAACTAGAATTGTCTGTGCAGTTTCCCCCTCTGTGTAATTACAGCCTTGCTTGTGACCTTAGGCTGATTTTCAGTCTTTGGACCGGAAGGCAGAAGTGACCTTGTAGGATCAGTTGTGACAAAACGTGTGGCGGCTGCTCCATTGGCTGTTAAATGGCCCATGCAGTGTGGGTTTTGCAACACTGCATCACTCTGCCATCCGATGCCCCCTCTCCCCTTTCCTTCCTGGTGCATTGTAGAATTTGTTTGGTCCCACTGCATCTTAACTAGGGAGAAAGCTAGGGTGCTTATAAACAGGGTGATCTTTACCTGCGTTCCATCTGTTAACCGCACCCGTTGACGCCTCTCTATTGTAAAGGTGTACAGAGCACCTGACGAAACCCAGGGCTTGATGCTCTTAATTGATTAACGAACAAACGTAACACGAGTGAATTTCTAACCTTTTCCTCCTTCCTGCAGGTGGCTACTGCTTGGATGTGGGCAACAGCAAACTGTGCCGCTGCCGGCCGGGCTTCACGGGCCTCAACTGCGAGATCAATGTGGATGACTGTGCCCGCAACCCCTGCCGCAACGGGGGGACCTGTGTGGACGGCGCCAACGACTACACCTGCACCTGCACCCTGGGCTACACAGGCAAGGATTGCAGCATCCGTTCAGACGCCTGCAGTGCCTTCCCCTGCCAGAATGGCGGCACCTGCTATACCCACTTCACAGGCCCTGTGTGCCAGTGCCCCTCGGGGTACATGGGCTCTCGCTGCGAGTTCAGCCTCACGCCCACCGTCTCTACAAATCCGCCGATCAAGCCGATCCCTGTGGCCCTGGCCATCTCCTTCGCCCTGGGCCTGGTTACCCTTCTGCTGGTAGTCTGCGCCACCGTCATTGTGCTGCGGCAGATGAGGCAGAGCAAGAAGGGGTTGGGCAAAGCCGTGCGCAATGACCTGGAGCCCATCAACAACCTCTCACACTACCCCCGGGAGAAGGAGGCCTTTCTCATTCCCGGAGGGCACTACAAGGTCACCAACAAGGACGTTGAGTTCAACGGTGACAGCATCGGGGACAAGGCTGGGTACAAACAGAAACTCATGGACTACAACCTGGCTGAGGATGAGGCGCCGCTCACCAAAAAGAAGTTCGACCTGTAAGTTGCCTCCCTGTTGTCCCTTTCACCTCTTCTCTCCGTAGCATACCTCAACAGACGTAAAACCATGCTCAGTGTAGCGTGTGTGTGTTTGGATATTTTAGTAGTGAGGGTAGTGTGTTGTAGCTGAGTTTGAACCAGTCCTTCCAGATAAATGGTTCAGCTGGGTAAACGAGCTCTTGGATTTCAAAGCTCTTGCGTTTGCCCTCCTTAAGTTTACCCATTGCCCTAATAACGCATGTCTTATGACCATATTGTAGAAAATAAACAGACCTGTGTCATGTAATTGCAGCAGATACAGCTTATTTATTTAGTTATTTGTTTGTATTTGATCAAGCTTGTGAATTTTACAGTTGAAATCTAACCATGGTTTTCGGTTTTGTTTTCCAGAAAAAAATCCGAACACATCATCTCTGTTCCTCCACTGAGCTTCCCAAAAGATGGCCTTTATCACCCAGTGTACATCATTCCAGAGCAGATGGAGCAGTGCGTCTTTGCTACTGAGGTAAATATTGGGATAATTGACCATCTTAACTGATAAGAGTGTTGTGTGTGTTCATGAAGCGCATTTTAAACTTTAGTGCATAGTTGGACTATGGTGGTGGGAGGGGAGGTTTAAAGACTAAATGTAAAACTGTCCCTAATCTTTGTATATTGATTTAGATCTAGGCCTTAATTTGAGCAAAACAATGAGAGACTTAGTAAAGGAATAAATTGCTGGCTGCAGTTGCACCTTAACTGGGGGGATTTTAATAGATTAAGGAAAAACAACCTCCACCTTAGTGAAAACCAGTTTTTAATTTAATTTTGTTTGTATGTCTTGCTTTATACGCCAGGAGTTGCTCTAGGATGGATTGTAATCATCTTGTGTTTTTCTCAGGTTTAACAACAGTATTCCGGACTGTGGTGCAGCTCCCTCCCTCCTGGCAGATTGCCTGTAAATGTTTACATTAATGACAGACATTTTGAAAGAATTTAAGAGAATATATTATATCTATATCTATTTAATATTTATTCACGCTGCTCATTTTGAAAAACTTACTACTCGGACAAAGTTTGGAAAGAAGAATAAAAAGAAAAGCGTTAAAGGAAAAAAAAAACTTGGATTGACACCGGCCTGGGAAGGAATGGACAAAAAGAATGACAGAAAGAAAGAAAAAAGAGGGAAGGAGGCAGAGAAGTCGAAAGTGAGTCGGAAATTATTTGCACTACATTTTTCCCCATTCTTTTTCCGTTTTTTTTAAATATACACCTAAAAAGGAAAACATTCCTCAAATGATGCAGAGAACCAAGGATCTTTATCAAATATTTGAAAAGGCCGGACCTTTTTCTTGCGAATGCCATGAAACACAAACAGAAAACAAAAAAAAACCTAAAATATAAGAGAAAAAGGATTCCTCTCCATGAAAATCCGAAAAGGAGCCTTAAAAACAAAAATCATACCTACATAAATAAGAAAAAGCTGCAAAACAGAAAAAACACATTTTGATTTTGTGTCCAGGTTTTTGTGCAGTTTTTCAATAGGCTCGTGCTTTCACAGAAACATTCCAAAGGAAGGCAGAACATTTTTACGATGGGCTACCAATTCATTTTAGACCTAAAAAAGGAAAAAAAAAAATTAAAAAATCTTCATACAAAGAGTTAAAATTAAGTGCCTATTTTTTGGCTTAGTTTTTTTTTTTTCATTTGTTTTTTTAAGAAAAAGTAAGAAAACTTAAGTAAGAAAAGGTACTATATTTTAACACTGGAACAAAATGTTATGCTATTTTTTGTATTTTAAATTTTACCTTTTTTAAAGAGAATTTTACATGCATGTATATATATAAAAAAAAAACATCTCTTTGGGAGTCTATTTTTGAAAACAAAATATTTCATCCTGATGGAATTGATCCCCAGAATACATTGTTTTGTACTTAATTGTGTAATATGAATTGTTAGGCTATATATTATGTATGTATCCTTTGTAACTTTTTGGTCATCAAAAACAAAGCTATTTCTATCAATACGATTGTATGGACAAAGCTATTTTTTATAATGAAAGAACAGCCTTAATCACCATCTCCTTGGTTTCTCTGTGATGCAGTAAAGTCTGTATCCTGAAAAAGAAAAAGAAAAAAAAATTTACAGAATGAAGGACTTGAAAATTGATAGTTTTCAATTTGTTCTTCTGTTTTAAACCAAATTTTGTTTGTTTAATTTAATTATATTTGTTTGTTTGTTTTTTACAGTTATTATTTCTAATTTAACAATGCAATGTGTACAAACAGGCTTAATATTCTTTCTATATAATTTAATGTTTGTGTAAATACCATGTATTTATAAAGAGAATTGTATATATGTTTATGTAAGGTGCCTATTATTGTCAAGAACTCAGAAATATATATTTTTTCCAAAATAAACAATGAAAAACAAAACTTGGGACCATTTTCGTTTTTTTTCTCTCTATACAATCTGAACACCATGAATGCAGAAATGTTTAAAATGTCCTTATAGCCTTTGGTGTAATTATACTGACAATAACATAGATCCAAAACGAGAAATGTGGAGAAATTAACTTATTTTTGTATTCATCAATGAAGTGTGCATAAATAGACACCCTGCACTCTTAATTGAATGGTTTCTTCTGAAATCCTTCGGGTTCAACTGGAGATAGTTTCCCCCAGTAACCAAACCATAAAAGGTTATTTGAAGAGCATGAAAAGGTTCCAGTATAGAATCAAACCCGGGGAGTAGATTTTAAAAATTACATTTTACTTTTTACAGTGCATTACTAATACGCTTCGGGAAAAGACGTGGGTGAACGGAAAGAGAGGCGGTGCGCAATTTCCTCGAAGCTTTGCGCACTTCATATATATATATCTTTCTGTGTAAAATGAAGTACTTGGTCCTGAGTGGAAGGAAAGCATTAAAATACTTCTAATTTATATAAATGCAGATATTTTTAATTATCACCTTGGCTTCCCAAACAGGTCTCCATTCAGCACATGTTTTAATCTTAAAACGATGGAGTGGTAGCAGGTCGCAGATGCCTGGTGTTTTGGGAATAATAGATCAGTCTTTTTTTGTTTTCGTATTTTCTTCCCGCAGGAGATGAATCGCGCTGCTCATATCGCCACCGAAATACGAAAGGGATTATTGCCGAATGTCTGTTTTTTTATTTCCACGGTCCTGGTTTTCAGCCGGAGGCAAGGTTCCCACGCCATACATTAACTATACAGATGAGATTTAATCCAGCACCATGCAACCTGTTTATGTTAATACCGCCTATCATTCTCACATTTTCTTTCTCTCTGCCTGGCACACACAGCCCCCCTCTCTCTCTCTTTCATTCCCACATAGGCTGCACACAACACACCAGTGAAATGCTGTTTCTAATTCTGTAGGCCGATTAATTTTGGCCATTTGAGAACTGCAACGGGTATGATTACAATAATCACCATAACCATTTTTTTTATGGCAGATTAGTTTCAAGTAAAACAATCTAAAATGTTTTGGATTTAAATCAATGGACAGTCTGTAAATAGTAAACATAAGGTAAACCGGAAAATAAGCAAACACGCCCCCATCTACTACAGCTTAATTAAAATTCCTCCTGCAAGTTTTTACATTCAACGTCTGCAGTCTGAAATCACCAGTCGTCCCAGTCCCAGTCCCAGTCCCAGTCCCAGTCCCAGTATGTGGTTCTCTGGGGGGCAGAGGCAGGGGGTGAGAGCGGCGCACAGGCGTGTGGCCCCTGGCGAGGAAAGCACCTGTTTGCTGCGGCTGTGGAGCTATTAGCGCCTGAGACTGGAGCCCCAACCGCCTGATGCCATTCAGACATTCTTCCCGAGCAGAAAACCCGAAGGCAATGGAGGGCGCTGGGAAGAAGAGAATAGCATCTGCTTTTCTTCACAGATGAAATGAAACGGAGAGAAGCCAGTGTGTATTTGCAGATTTACATATATATACATTTACCTTCACCACCCCTTAATGTGCAATGTGCAGTGCAATGTGGTGTCAGGGTCATTATACACATACACAGACGGCTTCACGTTTTCCCTCAGAAGGCCTTGTTCCCAGGCTACTTAAATTGAATGTTTTTCAGACCTGAACATGTTTATTATGCATGCACTTTTTTGTCCTTTGGGTTGTGTTACGCACCCACATTAACTTTATTATTATTAGCCTATTTTTAAAATCACCATAATCATGGTCACGGTAAAATAAAATACAACAGTTGTGTTTTATGACGTTTTGGGGGTTATTCTTAATTTGGTGTGTTTTCTGCATGTGTGCTCCCCTCCTCACCCCCATTTTCTAAACTCTCTCTCTCTCTCTCTCTCTCTCTCTCTCTCTCTCTCTCTCTCTCTCTCTCTCTGTCAGCTGCTCACTATAACAAATCCCACTATCACTGTTTTCCAATGGCTGTGTTAAGTAAACCAACACCTGCCGATAAACCCGTCGGACACGGTGGCACAGACTCTCTTTTTAATACTTTAAATCCTTGGATTTAAGTCACGGTCTGGCACCAAAAAAAAAAAGTTTTGAAAGTCTGAATTATCTTGAGATTTGAATCTGTGCTTAAAAAACGTTTCGGGGATTTTACCAGACAATTAACAAATCCTGCCTCTCTTGGACTTTTTTCTATAGCCTATGCAGCCGCTGCGCCCAGTTGATTTGGCTAAAGATACGACCACTTATAGGATTGGAGAACTTCTTGAGGAAGTTGAGAGCGATCCCCGAAATTGAAGGTAATGCTTCATCAAACTCCTTAAACCACAAAAACTTGTCTGTGAATAGGAAACCACATAATCTAAATTGCCACCCTTGCCCTTCCTCCTTCTCTTTGGTGGATTGGACACTTTCTTTTCTTTTTTATTCCTTTTTTTTTTTTTTTCTTTTCCCCCAAAGCACTAAATCCACACATGGCACCCACACCCCACTTACCCCAGGGGGAAACTAGCAGCAGGAGGCTGTCAAGACGAACAAGGGAACAAGACAGAGGGGTGGTTGAGGGAGGGAAGGAGTGGTTGGCAGAGTTGCGCCCAGATGAAGGAGGGTGCACAGACAATGACAGATGGAGGGACTTGTGTTTTTGTTTATAGTTTTTCTTTGAGCTTTTCCTCAGTGGGGGGACTTGTGTGTTTATGGGATGCTTATGAGAAAGTGAGGAGTGATGTGGAAGAAAAGGGGGGGTAGAAGAGAATGTGTCATGTGTCCGCATTACAAAACATTTCTGTGCCCTATGCATGCAAACATAAGTGGCAGTTGAGTCTGTGAGGAACTGCATTGTAATCAGGATAGCCTAGTATTGATCACTGATCCATAATCAATAATTAAAACATAACCAGTAATTGGTAAGAGTTGGTGTGGAGAATTTTGTTTGGTCTGTACATGAATGTAGTTGTTGTTTTGTTTTGTATATAAGTATTATGAGAATTTCTAGTATTGATCAGCAACTATATTGAACTTATCCAAATTATTTCATTTTGACTCATACAGGGCCTGTATGTATCTGCCTTGCTGTGTCTGGAGAAGTCTGATTTGATTTCCTTTGCCTTGACACTTTCAGGGGATGAGGTAAACATGGCTATATTGATAACAAACCTTCCTGTTGTTTTTGAGATTTGCCCACAAGGTCACAGCTAAGTGGTGAGGTGGAATTGGACCAAAGGGTATAACGTATCTAATTATCAGCTATATTGTTGATTATTCAATAGCCAGTATAATCTTATTAATCAACATTTAATGCATGTTCATTGATTCTTCTAATTATTTCCATATATGGACTTTGTCTGTGTTCGCTTTCGAGATCTCAACCTATAAATAACCGCACCTATTTTTCTTGCGGCTCAGAACCTTCGCTGAGTCCAGGGATCCTCCGTATCCCTGTCATCTGTTTATCTGTATTATTTTATTACCATTATATAATAAGCATCTTATTGATTCACTGTGGTCTTGTGGATTCCTTACACATTAGATTTCTTACAGTATGTACAATCAAATACAAAACAGACATGTTTACAGATTAGTCAAGCCCCATTAGTGCTTTGTTTTGCCTGTCCCTAATTATTTCAAGAAACATTCTTCCCCAAGACATGATTCAGAATAGCGTCAACCTAGTGTCCTGCAGTCTTCCTCCTTCTGTTCCTTTATTTCCACACAGCTAAGGGGAAAAAAGCTCCATCTTCAGATGATGTCCCATATAAAAAATAAAACGCACACTTGAACCCTTGTGAAAACAGGATACCGTCACATATACAAAACTGGGTACATCCGATGAGTGGCTCGCCACAGCTGGCTTTTATAGTGTCTGTGCAATGTGTCCTGTTTACCCAGTGAGCAATGTTGCTGGGGATGGGTTATACAAGGAATCCAACAACAACAAAAAAAAAATCAACCAAATTAAGAAGGTTCTATGTAGTCTATCCAATTATCTGTCCTCCATTACCTGCTCTAATGGCAGCCAAAGCCAGGGGTTTAACTGTATTAAACCTGATAAATGCTGAGTATCTCAAGTAGGAAATAAAGCAACTTTTCCCTTCACCTGGCATATTGTGTACTGACGTCAGTGTGCCAAGGGGACTTTTGTGCAACACACTGACACTGACTCAAATCCACTCACTCACATTGTCAATCAGATTTCAGATGGGTCAATGTAAAGATTAGCACTATTACAGGTTAATTACCTCTATTTATCAATTTCAGTGTGTGCGTGTGTGTGTGGGCGTGTGTATAGAGCTGGTAGATTGCCTTTTACAGATTAGGTTACAGAAGTAATTAAGAAATTAGTGCTCCCCTTGCACATTCTGAGTGGCAAATTCTGCTTCACAGAAACATAAAAGGCCATCAATTTCCTGTATTCCGGCATAACTCATTACAGGTGTGAAAAGCTAAAACGTGTGGTAGGGGGTTAATTTGGTAATTCTTTTATTAGTTACAGGGAACTCACACAAAAAGTCCACTATTTTAGTTTTTCCTTCCTTCTGTGCAGGAACTGAAATCCACTGTCCCTGAGGAGGGGAGCAGGGTGAACCGGGGGGTATTTATAGACACTGTCCTGCACACGTCTGACTCATCTGTGAATTACTTGTTATACTTTTTTGGAAGCGCGGGGTGAGCTAGTGTATGGTTTGTGGCCTCTAGATACCCAGGACCCCACTGGCTTCTGCTTCCGAGGGTGCCTTTCAAAACACTGCCAAGCTGTGGGATGGTGATAGGCCCATTAAACCAGTGGCTGCTGGGTAAATAAGGCCGTGCTCATGGTCCTCATTGTGGTCAGTGCCAGAGCTGGATTTGAATCCAGCACAGTGCCTTAGTCCTCTGTCCTTGGTGTTATCGCCACCACGATAAACAGTGTTTCAATAACCCTTTTCAAGAACACAATCAGCACCCTGGAGTTTTGAAAGCGTGGAATGCATTTGTTTTGTTTTCCTAAAGACGTCTTGCTTTTGAGATGCACGTACTGCAACAACAATATATTGTTGAGGCTCAGGAGCAATTTGTACCAAAAAATTGAGGACCAAAAAACACTGGCCAAAATGGTTTAATAGAGGTATGCAAAAAAATATAAAGAGGAAGAAAATGTTGTATAGCGCATACAAAAGGGATAGAGATTAAACAAAATACATAGAATATGTTGAGCTGCAAAGAGAGCTTTTTTCAATATTACAACAGCAAGCGGTCAATAAAGGAGGAGGTGAAACAGATAAAGGGCAAAAATGGAGGTATCTTGGAAAAAGAACAAGATGTGGCAAATGTTCTAAATGAGTATTTCACAGAGGTTTTTACAAAAGAAAAAACAGATAACATGCCACAGGTTGACAATCAGTCCAGTCAAACCCTAAGAGAGATCAGGATAAATGAGGAGGAGGTACTGAAGGGACTAGCAGAATTAAAAACAGACAAATCACCTGGGCCAGATGGGATATTTCCAGCAGTACTTAAAGAAATGAGGGAAATTATTTATAGGCCGCCAACTCAATTATTCCAAATGACACTTAGAACAGGGGATGTGCCAACTGACTGGAAGACAGCAAATGTCATACCAATCCACAAGAAAGGGGACAAAACTGAGCCAGGAAATTACAGACCAATCAGTCTCACCTGCATCACTTGTAAAATGTTGGAAGAAATGATTAGACAGAAAATAGAGGAGCATCTTAATGAAAACCATATTCTTGGAGATAGTCAACATGGGTTTAGACGAGGCAGATCATGTCTTTCTAATTTATTAGAATTTTTTGAACATGCAACTGCAGCTGTAGATCATGTGAAAGCATATGATATGATATACTTAGATTTCCAGAAAGCTTTTGATAAGGTTCCACACCAAAGACTGATCCTCAAATTGGAAGCTGTAGGCATTCAGGGTAATGTAAGTAGATGGATTATGAACTGGTTTATGTATAGGAAACAGAGGGTGTCGATTAGAGGAGTCGCTTCTAACTGGGGTTGTTAGTGGAGTTCCACAGGGATCAGTACAAGGGCCTGTGCTTTTTCTAATCTATATAAATGATCTGGACTCTGGGATAGTTAGCAAACTTGTCAAATTTGCAGATGATACTAAAATAGGTGGTTCATCAGATACAATCTTGGCAGCACAGGCTATTCAGAGGGGATAATATTCAGTTGTGGGCCGACACCTGGCAAATGAAATTCAATGTGGACAAGTGCAAGGTATTACATGCAGGTAACAAAAATGTCCACTATAATTACACTATGAGAGGTACAGATCTAGATTAAATAACGCATGAGAAAGACCTAGGAGTCTACGTGGACTCCTCACTTTCTCCATCCAAGCAATGTGGGGAAGCAATAAAAAAGGCAAACAGAATGCTAGGGTATATTGTCAAAAGTGTAGAATTTAAAACAAGGGCAGTGATGTTCAGACTGTACAATGCACTAGTTAGAGCTCATCTGGATACTGTGTGCAGTTCTGGGCGCCACACTTCAAGAAAAATATCGCTGCTCTAGAGGCAGTTCAGAGGAGAGCAACCAGACTTATTCCAGGTCTGAAGGGAATGTCCTACTGAGAGACTGAGGGACCTGAACCTTTTCACCCTGGAACAGAGGAGACTATGTGGGGACTTGATCCAAGTCTTCAAAATCATGAAAGGCATCGACCACATCAAACCAGAGGAGCTTTTCCAGATCAGCAGGGACACACGCACCCGGGACACAAATGGAAATTGGGCTTCAAGGCATTCAAAATGGAAAACAGGAGACACTTCTTTACACAGAGAGGCATCACAATCTGAACAAACTCCCCAGCGATGTGGTAGAAGCTGAAAGTTTGGGAACATTTAAAAATAGACTGGATAGGATCCTTGGATCACTCAGTTATTAATGGACACCAAACGAGCACGATGGGTCGAATGGCCACCTCTTGTTTGTAAACTTTTTTATGTTCTTATATCTATATCTATTTATTTATACAGTGACTGTTCCAGGCAAAAGGTAGGCAGGACAAAACTTTTTAATTCCCCAAATATTTTCTTGTGGGAACACAGAGATCAGACTCCATCTTCCTTCCTTCTCCCCTCCTCCTCCTCACTTCTCTCTTCTTTCCCTGACACCCCCCCACCCCCCCCCATCTGAGGTGGTAATGTGATAATCTCTATGGAACGCTTTTTAGCTATTTGACCTACTATCTGTGCTTTGTAAACACTCAGGAAACAGAACCTGGCAATCGCAGTGTGTGGGATGGGGGGGTGGGGGGTGGGGGGTGGTCTGACACTTGGAACTGAACAAAACAACAGAAAAAATGCTAAACATTGCAAAACTCTCCAGCAGGCTTCAGTTGTTTCCATGTGGAGCTACCCCACCCCACCCCCCCCCTCCATGTGTATCTTTGCTCTACGCTATCACTCATGTTCCTTGTATTAGGCCCCATGTTATGTGGGGGTATCTGATTTCATTGCTGTGCCTTTCCATTCACTTTCTCACCCCTTGTTATTATTATTTATTTCTTAGCAAACGCCCTTGTCCAGGGCGACTTACAAAATATAAGAGCAATACAAAGTGCAATAATACAGTGCAATTCAAGGCATAATACATTTTACAAATTCCAATTGACACCTTTGCCTGTTCCAGTGTACAGCCCACCCACCCTCCAGATAAGTAAAAACCTCTGTCCTCCAATAGTGTCTTGCACACCGTCTGCCTGAGCCGTGTTCAGAGGTTAGATAGGGGACGTTTCAGGGGTGGGGAGAGGGAAGGGGGTCAGGAACGAGGGACAGAGTGAGTGAGAGAGAGAGAGAAAGCGATATACAGAAGCAAAAGCAGAAATGAAAGGACCACCTGTTATCACTTAATCAGTCTTATAATGTCAAGGTTTTGTTTTTTCTGGCGGGGGATTGGGGGATGGGGAGAAAAGGCTGACAGAGATGGAGGGAGATGGGTTCATGGAAGGATAGGGAAAGTTTGAATAGTGGGACCAGGGATCAAGGGGACATGAGGTGGTGGGGGGTGAAGGGAGAGAGAAATAGGGAGGTGTGGAGATTTGGTGGACAGGGAAGGTATATACAGATGGATGAGGCAGGCAGGGATACAGGATATG
This sequence comes from Amia ocellicauda, assembly GCF_036373705.1. Taxonomy (NCBI): domain Eukaryota; kingdom Metazoa; phylum Chordata; class Actinopteri; order Amiiformes; family Amiidae; genus Amia; species Amia ocellicauda. Next base: position 12,591,990 of record NC_089854.1, on the reverse strand, counting down.
AGGGAATGTAGGAACAGGGAACACATCATGTTTTTAATCTTTGTTTTGACCCCCTGTGCTCCCCAACCCCTTCTTTTCGTGAATGTGGGAAATTAGTCAAGTTGTGGTGTGTGGGTATGCTCTGTTTTGTGCTCTGTGTTTTAACCCATCTGAGTTGGTGAGGGCCACGCTGGATCCCTTAATCACCTTCCTGCCCAGTACTTGCGTGTGTTTCAGCTGTGTCTCTTAACAGGGGCTAGTTCAATTAAGTGATCTGCCAAGATGATAAATGGAACCTAGCACCCTAATAAAGTGGGCAAGAATTAGCGCTTAATTAAAAAAACACTGCAACTGACGGCTTTTATTGTGTTTCAGATCGGAGGAAATTCTTCAGGTTCTTATTGCAAGGTACCCACTGCCTGCCTCCAATACTGGTGGCTGTGCTTTGTTTTGGAAAATAATGGGGGGGGGTGAAACTGGGATTGCATGTCTAGTGAACCTGGGCAGGAAACTGTAGGAAACGCGATTGAATGAAGCAGAAAACAAAGCCCAGTTGATTGAGCGATGCAGCTCCCCACCATTCTTAAGCACTTATCAGGTGGAGACTGAGAGAAGACAGGGCTGGTTGGGGGGGGACTTTCCGTCAGGTTATCACAAAAATAAAATAATTGCCTGTCTGCACGCTGAGAACCAGACCATTTTCACTGAGATGTACTCCAAATATCACTGCAACCACTTCATAGGGTGACTGTGTGTGTGTTTTTTTGCTTGTGTGTGTGTGTGTGTGTGTGTAGAACTGCATCAGCTCCTGTGTTTCTGTGCCAGTGTGTGTTGCTATATGTGTGTGTTTCTGTCAATGCAGTGCGTGGCAAGGCAGCATGTTATGACTGACCACTTGGGCCGTTTCCTTCCTCAAACCACTTATCCAATGACTGCCAGAACAAAATGGAAAGAAATCCTTTCATCACTTTTTTTTTTTTTTTTTTAAGAAAGAAAACTCACTAGCATTATATCTGGATGTCCTACTTAGGAACTTCTTAAATGCTCAATGATGTCATCAAGTGATGTCCCAACTCAGTTACTCAGAAACCACTTTCTACTATTTTAAATAAAAACAGGATAGAGTCTGAGAAGTACAAATAAATTCATAATAATGATTTGCACCTCAGCAGGGGGATTGAATAGACTGGTGAAAATAAGTCTAAGCTTTATTGCACTCCATGTTTAAGTCTACTTTCTGTTTGTTAATCCAATGAGAGAATGTAGTCCTAGGATAGATAAAAACACAGTCATGATTTCGATTACATTCAGGCCCTAATCAAACAGTAGGCAAGCAAGTCTGATATAATAAAAGTGATTTATTGGTTTGTTTATTTATTTGGCTGATACTTCCATGCCTATGGTGGCTCATGTTTAAAGAACTAAAAGGAACTGGATCAATTTCCCAGGGGCAAATGTGCTAGGCTTTCATTTTCATAAGCACTGTGTAGGAAAAACAACTCAATAGTCCTGATGCACCAAGGTTAACCAAGTTTACATGAAATACTTCACTCCTTAATTGTAAGGATGTGTTTTTTACATTTGTAGAGGCCTTCCTTACCTAATGCAAGACAAAGAAACTCCTACATTTCAGTGAAAGTCAAGAAAATTACAGAAATGAAACCAAACCTGTAGTGCTGTTTGCTGGTATAAAAAAAAAAACGTAATGTGCATCTTTTGGTGTATGTGTGTGAGAAAGTTGCTCTTCTAAGAAAGGTGAAAAAGTTAAAGTAACCTTGTAGTTTGTAATTGCTGACAAAGGTCATATGGCGAGATATGGTGTACAGTGTGTTGGAGGACAGGCACTGGGGCAGTAGGAGAGTGGCAATGGGGGGACTTTCATTTCATGTAACTGTCTTTTCTTTTGTGTGTGTGTGTTTTTGGATTATGATCTTGCCCCCCATTCCTTCCAGGATGGCTTCCTGTTGTTGAGGTATTTTTAGGCCTGACATGGGAAGGGAAGTGAACTCTGTTGTAGAGCACGCATCGCATTTCTGCCACTATTCTTTATTTTCAAGAAAAAGGAAATGCAGTATCTTCCTGGTTTTAGAGGTGGGGGGGTGGTGTAGGGGCCACACACATTCACACAAACACACACACACACCTCGTCCCACACACATTGACACATTGACACACATAAATATGTCAATTGTCACTGTGTCTACAGTATGGGTGTACATATGACAATAAAAAATGTGTGAAGCCTAGTAGCGAATAGGAGCGAATGCAGCCTGGTAGGCCGACCGCTTCACTGAATTCTTCCAGTTACACAAAAGGTCACCCTGGGATCAACTTTTTCAACACGTCAAACGAAGCACCAGTGACGAGTTGTGTTGGAAGCAGCCAATGCTCTTCTTTAAACAAAGTTCATATCAGTAGAAGAAATCTGTTTCCCTGACAGAATTCCCACAACTTACCTTCAACAGTTCTCTATCTCTGATATGTTCCACAACCCTATGTTTAGACAGGGTTGGCTGTGGAGCAATTGAAATAGAACCTGACATTTGAGAGCCACCACAAGATGATTTGGAGACGCAAGCGAGAATACAAACCCAGACGCTGACATGGATTTACACTGATGGGAAAACAATGCACAGTGACATGGGAAGGCATCCCTGCAAGCGTGACGGCACGGTTTGTATTTTGACAACAGAAGCGCTGTCAGACACAGTCTCGGCGGTAAAGGCTGCTGCAGATTAAAGTGTTGCATGGATATAACCCTGGCTAGGCTGAAGAGATAAGTACAGAGAGAATGGATCGGTATGGCCAGTATGTTTTTATTCTTGGTTTTTTAATTGCCTTCATTGTAACTGCCTACTGTGACCCCACGGCTTGCAGTTGACAAATGAGTCTCTTACCACCTCTCTTCTTACACCTGCATTGCTGTGCATTGTATCTGGGGACCAAACTTCAGTGTAAATCATTTCAAAACCAAGAACAAATAGAAAAGAAAGGAATGCTTTGCATACTTCAAGTCAACAGTGGACATGGATTCATATGACGCTTTGGCAACTTTGTAAACTGCAGTATATGTGGTCAAAACAACCATAGAAAGAGTGCATTGATGAAACTAAATTCCGGAGACCAAAATGTTTTGCTCCTATTTAATTTGTACAGATTGACCTTTGACACATGCCCACCACAACCTGACAGGACAACAATCAAAGAACATGACAGCGGCCCATTGTGGGAACTGTTTCAAGGGTGCTGTGTGGTTGGGGGTAATCGGTTTCTGCAACATTGTTCCCGCATTATATTTGTCAAATCCCCAAATGCGGCCAAATTATCACACAGCGAGGCCAGAATGCAAAAGGGGTCAGCTGGGAAGTGTGCAGTTAATGAGAGCGGCAGATTGTCGTTGAGGAGGGAAGCCATCTGAAACATAGGCTTCCTTTCTCATTCACAGGCCAAACTCCTGCCAGTGCACAGTTGCGATGGCCAGAGGTTCCAAGAGGTCACGGCAGATAGGAAGTGACCATTTCTCTCATTCGTCTGGAGGGGTCAGGGGTGATTTACGATAGGGAGTGCTTAAAAAAAAAAAAAGTGGGGGAGAAAAAAAAAAAACATTGACCCAGACACTAGCCATGCTAAAAAAATATGTATGGTCCAATTTAAAGAAAACAAGATAAAACAAACATGTCAAGTCTAAGCATTGATTTAGTGACTTGGTTCTTCCCGGCTTCAATACACAGAGAGAAGTGTATTTTCCTTGTCTTTTTGTGTTTGTTTGTTTTTGCTGTTCTTCTTCTTCTCCGTACTAGTTTCCAGACTGTATTTTGACTGTTGCAAAACCAGGGGTACATTTTTTGACATCCTGGCATTGTTCAATCCCACAGCCTTCGGAATGTCTCTCTTTCTGTTGTCTGTCTGTTTTGCAAGATTTTAATAATGTTTTTTTTTTTTTTTTTTTTCATTTTCTGCCTCTTGAAATGTTTCTCGGGAAACGGGGTGGGAGAGGACTGGGATTTGAAGAAAGTTAGGGATTCCAAGGAAGCTGGGAAAGGTACAGTTGCACTTCATTAATTCAGTCTGTTCAATGATTAGCATAGATTGAGGCCTGATCATCTGGAGATAAAAGATCTTGGCATTGAAATGAAATTGTTAATTTATTTATCTAATTTGGCTTTGATTTCCGTATCTCCTGAATGAAGTAATATCATTGAATTCCACATACACTTATCCAAGTTGGGTCTCTTTTATGTCCTTTTATGTGTCAAGAGTTTCTTTTTTTGTTCATAAACAGATGTTTATTTTATGAATGACCTACACGTTTTTTGGTTTTGTTTTAAATATGAGTGCATAATTAAGACAACGCTTCCTCATTCTCACAGTCAAGCGAGGGAGCTATTTAAGAAATTCAGTGCACAGGAATCCAAGTCTTAATCTGAGTGTGCATGTGGGGGGAATTTTGAGTGACTTGGAAGAACAGTCTTTTCTTAACCCCTGGAAACCACCTGGAGACTCAGGGTAACTATTTTGATAGTGAGCTATAATATAGAAAAACACCAACCATATTATTGATTTGGGTTACACTTTGGTGTCAGCTGGGGTATAGGCAGTTGTTTGTACTGAAAATGCAAAATAAATGTCCAATGGTTACATTTAGGTTGTTTATATGGTAATTTTGTAGATGTTTTCCCTAAATTTAAAGTTTAGTAATGAAATTAGCGCTGTATTTGGTCTGGGCCAGGTTAGACAGAACTTTTTTTAAGGTCAGGATTGTTTTTCTACAAAGTTAACTGAATTAAGTCTAGCTTGGCTTTTGCTAGGGTGGTTAAGATTGGGCAGGTAGTCTATTGATGTAGTACAACTGTGTATAGTGTAATGTTTCTCAGTTGGACCCTACAATGCATCACCATAGTTCAGAATAAAGACTCAGAATATTATTTAGGTTGTCATTGGACATCAAGGAAAAGTACATTTAGAAATTACTTTACAGATCCCATGTTTTGCTTCTCAAATAAGATTTTGAGTCAATGCTGAAATTAAAAAATAGAATTCTCTCTCAACATTTGCAATAATGCAGTATTCCAATGCATACTGTGTTTAACATAAACAATAATATAGTGTGGCACATGTAGGGTGTATCCTGCCTTGTGCCCTGTGCCAGCCAGATTAGACTCTGTCCTGGTCAAAGTGGTTACTGACAATAGATGGATGGATGCATAATGACAGGGCATTTTTCGATTGACCTGGAGTTCTGATTTCATTACTTTTAGCTCTGATTCAGAAAACAAGAAAAACAATGTGTGTGTGTATGTTTTCATATACCTTATTTGCCTAAAACACACAGCAGTTAAATCATGAAAATCTATTGCTTTAGCTATAAAATCACCAGTGTGGAAAATAAGTAGAGCAAGGCAACTTTCCATATCCTAATCTGAATTGTTATCCAAACTATGTAGATTTTGGCACTGTTGTCTAAAAAAAGTCCTTCTTTTACAGTCAAAATGACAGCATCCCTTAGCTCAGAGGAGCAAGACAATATTTTGAAAATAACTGAGGCCCACAATTGTTCAGTAGAATTTGAGGAACTGAAGGGCATTAGGATGAAAGGGACTGTTACGCTGTAGCCCTTTGACCTCTCCCAGAATTCCCCTAAAGTTCGAGCTGAAATGACAGGATAGCCACTCTGCTTGGCTTCTAGAAATAAGCAGGAAAACAATAGCAGTGTGGGATAATTACAAAAAACAATCAAACCTAAAATAAACAAAGTCAAAAGCACCCCCCCATCCTCCCACTCACAGCCCCAAGATTTTAAGTTTCACTGTGAATACAGTCATAAAAATCCCCTCGGCAAAAAATCTAAATAAAATAAGGTGAACTTTTCAACTTCGCATATTATCTCAACATCTATTTCATAACATATGTTGGGGAAAAGTTATCCCTTCACACGGAACAGAGAGGCCTGCTTGTACAGTAGGAATTTTTTAATTATTTATTATTATTATTTATGTATTAGCAGAAGGCCTTAACCAGATCAACTAACAGTCCTCACAAAATACATACATTTCAAGACAACTTACATCAAGAAAATACATTATACAATTTCAGTCCCAAATAGAGTAAAATCTATTAAGAGCAATTATCGCCATTATTACTGGGACTGTTATCACTTCTATTACTTCTACTTCCACCACTGCTACTATTACATCTACTACCACTACTAAAAACAATAATATTAATGATATCCCTGCTGCAGTATGAAGTGCAAGAGTGAATCCATCCTCAAATCTCTCTTCACAGCTAAGAAAAATCATGGTTGCTGGATTTGGAAGTTGGTATGGTGAGGGTACGGGTGCAGGTTGGGGGTTAGTTGGCTGTTTGGCGTGTGGAAAGGTTAAACACACGGGCTAATAGCGTAACATCCGCTCTCTTCCTCCCCTCTGACCCTTAGCATCGTGGGAAAGGCAGCAGGGACAGGCAGCGTGTCCAGGGGTATTATCTATGATTGTTCTAGCAGACCTGGTCACACCTGTCTCCAGCAGTACACTAGGCTGTACTCAAACCCTAGCTGGCAGGACTTGTTGGTGGTGGTGGGGGGGGGAGCTGTTGGTGATGTGGTGCCGGTACAAGTCAGGTTCAGATATTGTGAAGGGTGATGTCATGAAAATAATCTAGTTAATGATCAGTTTGTGTCTTTTATTGGTGTCTATTCCTCCAAACAACGTGTAGTTTAAAAACCCCAATCTACTTTAAGTGGGAGTAAGTAAATCAAGAAAGAAAGAATTAAAGTCCCTATGTTGTCTTGTGCTTGTTTTGGTTATCTGAAAAACCTTACAAAAACGCTCCCACTCCTGTCTTTGCAATGCATAACAATCTCTCTCTCTCTCTCACACACACACACATGCAAATCCACAGATCTTAAGTGGTAATTTGGCAAGGGCATTAGAAGCACTGTAATGTGCAATCTTTTGTGGCTAACGTCATAAACCAATGTGACCGTCATCTGGAATAACTTTTCAGCCGTGGTTGTGTCGTTAAAAGAGCATCACCAAGAGCGGGTCCGGCGCAGGGCATTGGGATCTGCTGTCGGGCTGAGAGGTGCTGAGTTATGATGACAGGTTTGAAAGAGACAGAGCCATTTAGTCTGGCCTCCTGTCAGCAGGGAACAAACCCGCCTGAGGTCTTTGAAAACCTGAAAGACGGTAGCTGGGTTGATGTGCCAGCTGTTCCCAACTGTAGTGCCTGTGACCGAGCAGTGGACATGAAAGCAGTTTAGTGCGGAAATAAGTAATACAAAGAAATGCTGGTCTTACTATCATCATTATAAGTAATAAAAATATCAATAAAATGTGTATTAAAACATATAGGTGAACCGCTCCTAGTCCAATTACTTCTGGTGCTAAACTACCTGTAACAGTAATGTATTAATCATTGTGTTCACTCACATCTCTTCACTCTAAGGTAACAATGCATGTGTTACTATTAATGCTTTTATCATGGCTGCTACTTTTATTGCTTCAGCTACCAAAGCTACCTTTTTTAGCACTCCCAACTACACCTGCAACAGCATCTTATAACTCAAAATAGAAATGTACGTGCAAATGAAGTTTTGAAATTCACTTCAGTAGCATCAGCATATTTGTTCTTATATTTGATGTATAATAAAATGGGACAAACAGTGTGAACAGAGTTTACAGATGCAGTGAGCTATTTCATGTTGATTTTATATATTTTTAGAAAAGAGTGAATCTTTTACTCTTTTTGCATGGTAGCACATTTTATGCAGCAATTATAAAACCTTGTTTTAATTGTGTATTTCTAATGTAATAATTGATATAGTTGAAACAGTTTTGGTGAAAACTTTTGATCTTGGTGTTTGTACCTAATACAAATCTGTCCTTTTATAGTTCTATCCATCTAACTATCCACAGTAGATATCGTTTTTTTTCCCATTGTATTTCTCCAAATTAATGATCTTTGATGAAAACAAATAATTATGCCTGCTCAAAATACACAATTCTTTCAAAGAATACCATGATACAGCTGATGAAACAGCTACCCGATGAGACTGGGCTTCTGAAACAGCCGCGGTACATTTTTTATGCTTTTAGGATTATTGATGGAACTTGAAGATGATGAATTGTGATTTTTTAAAATTCGGCTCATTCTTAAAATGTATTCCTTGTTAGTTCCACCGCTCTGCTTACTGTAGTTGTTAGCCTATCAGAATCCCCAGAGCAGCTACAGAAGTGTTCCACTGTCTGTTTGTAGATTTCTTAATTTTCCAAGACCTGGTTTTCAGTTTGACTTAAGATAATGGCTCATTCTTTCTCTGCCCCATTAGTGAAAGGTTGGAGAACCACACCTGAGGTTCTCTCTTTCTCTGTTTTCTTTCCAACCACAATAACACTGTATGTGGGACAGACCAAGGGAAAATCACATTGACCTTTACTTCAAACAGTTTAACAAATATTGGCTGTACTTATAATACAATACATTTTTGGATTTTGTCTTTCTAAACTATAATTATGTATACATACAAATATATCACACTTGCCAGCAGGCCAGTACAGTTATTGTCCCCTTGTCACTGTAAAATAGTAAAACAGCTGGCTGCTGATCAATAACACTATTTATAGAAAATATATATCCCCCTCCCCCACCACCACAGTAGTTAGAGCATGTTCTCACTCTGCTCCTACATCTCCTAACCCTGAGATGTACTGATACAGGCTTGGCATCCCACTTCTAACACCACACCCCTGGTTTTGACATCATGTATTTGGTATTTCGCCCATTGAGTACAGCTAGGCAGTCGAATGTGTGTGTACAGATCATTGCAATCCCTTTCCATGAATCAAATAAAGTATAAGTGAAGAATAGAGGAGTGTGGCTTTTTAAGATTTTCCTGAATGTTAAGCTCACGCACATTAAAAATATAATCCTCACAACAGTTTGTGATTGAATGTTTGTTTTATGGTTGTTAATAATACAACTTGGGGGTCATGATTACGGCTCTTTAAAACTATTCATGCAAATGTTGTCAAGATACGTTAATTGTCTGGAGATATTTATCTGCAAGATTCGAATTTCGAGTTTATGTAAAAGACTCAGTGTTTTCATTAAGTGCACGACCGCAGACAAATATTTAAAATGTAAGTCACATTAAAATAAACCATTGTTTATATTAAAGATACTACAATTTCACACACATATCTGTTTCGGGAAGTCATTTTTTAGGAAACCCGCCTTTTTATTTCCCGCATACCCAGGATACATCGTTTACCATAGGGACGAGTTACTCAGTCAGTAGTAATTGGCTTTTCACCCAAACTGAATGCTTGAAATGTGTCACCCAAGCATGATGATGTATGCAACACATACATTTCTTTTCTGGCTGTTCGTAGATGGTGATGGTGAAAAAAAACATATCTTGTACCTAGTGTAAAAATTAAACTCCGGTTCACAAAACAGTCAACAGTACACTAAATGCACTCAGTCAACTGTGTTATTGATGCTTTGTTTTCTTGGCAATACTCCTTCAGTCCTTTATAATTATTTACTATTGGGTTTCTGAATGAAGTTAGTTTTTTTTTTCTGCTCTCTCTGTGGTTTGAGTGCACTCCTTGGCGCTGGTCCTGCTCCTCAGCTTGATATTTCCCATGCCAATTAGCTGTTTTAATTAATTACTCCGTGCATGTTAAATAAGTACAGATGTGACTGCACACATAAATGTAAATAGCTGTGTGGAAGGTATCTCCCAGGCTTATGGTAAGGAGATGTGACAGGAGGGAAGTATATTAGTGCTGCACGATTCTCAGAACGCAGTACTAAACCAGTGGGGTTCACACCATTATACAATATTAAATTGCTTCCCCCTCTACCACATGTATGCAGTTGGCTTAGAGGAGTAATTCCCTTAAGCCTTCTTATTTTATTCTTGAAGTGTAGATGGATTTTATTTACAGCGAGATGGGGCTCGCAATCTCAAGTAATGCACCATGGACAACTGAGTACAGGTAGATGGGTTTATTTACACAATCAACTACAGCAACAGGGGTGCAGCAGGGCATGACGTCTGCTGCACACGATCAAGGGCTAAAGCTACTAAGTTACAGTTAAAATCGCCTTTAACAACACGGGGCAATAAATAAAACCTACAAAAAATGCTAAAACCTACACTAAAAACCTATAGCCCTAAATAAAATACTAATTAGCACCAGGATATTTACACAAGAGATTACGGTTAAAAAGAAAATAATAAAGAAAAAGTTCACAGTCCCACGGTCTGTCTGATCAAAGTACACGGTGTCCGAGTCTCACGTATGTTGCAATCCAGGCCAGCAGGACGGGTCTCCTCTTCTACTCCTGGACTCCTCCTTGGGACGAGAGTCAGAGAGTCAGAGAGAATGGGCTTAGGGAGAACGCCTGCACAACACAGATAAATGACTTATACTTTGACATAGCAGGCAGCTTGCAACACACGTCCCTTTCTCACCCCCTTTTACAGCGTGTCTCTCTCCCCAGGCTGACCTGATCCAGTCTCCAGACCTCCACGAATTCAAAGGGTCCTTGTCTCTGCCGGCACTGTAAGGTAGGTAAAATAGCAATAAATGTAAAGACTGTACATCCATTCGTGATGTTCTCTTCTCTTGCAGGTGCAACTGACTGGTGAGCGGGGCACGGTGTGGGATTTAAACAGCTGTTTATATAGTGGATCCCTTCTTCCTCACTGTATCTGTATCACAAAGTTTCTTTAATACTTAGCTTTGTGGCTTGCTGGACTTCCTCACAGCTTCCATCGCTGGGGAGTTTGTTCCAGATTGTGATGCCTCTCTGTGTGAAGAAGTGTCTCCTGTTTTCCGTCTTGAAGCACAATTTCCATTTGTGTCCCCGGGTGCGTGTGTCCCTGCTGATCTGGAAAAGCTCCTCTGGTTTGATGTGGTCGATGCCTTTCATGATTTTGAAGACTTGAATCAAGTCTAAATGTGAGGAGTCCATGTAGACTCCTAGGTCTTTCTCATGTGTTACCTCATCTAGTTCTATTCCTCCCATAGTGTAATTATAGTGGACATTTTTGTCACCTGCATGTAATACTTTGCACTTGTCCACATTGAATGTCATCTGCCAAGTGTCGGCCCACAACTGAATATTATCCAAGTCCCTTTGAATAGCCTGTGCTGCTGAGATTGTATCTGATGATCCACCTATTTTAGTATCATCTGCAAATTTGACAAGTTTGCTAACTATCCCAGAGTCCAGATCATTAATATAGATTAGAAACAGCAAAGGCCCTAGTACTGATCCCTGTGGAACTCCACTAACAACCCCAGTTAGAAGCAACTCCTCTAATCGACGCCCTCTGTTTCCTATACATAAACCAGTTCATAATCCATCTACTTACATTACCCTGAATGCCTGCAGCTTCCAATTTGAGGATCAGTCTTTTGTGTGGAACCTTATCAAAAGCTTTTTGAAAATCTAAGTATATCATATCATATGCTATCATGTGATCTACAGCTGCAGTTGCATGTTCAAAGAACTCTAACAGTAAGTAATTAGTAAGACATGATCTGCCTCGTCTAAACCCATGTTGACTATCTCCAAGAAAATGGTTTTCATTAAGATTTCTGTCTAATCATTTTTTCCAACATTTTACAGGTGATGCAGGTGAGACTGATTGGTCTGTAATTTCCTGGCTCAGTTTTGTCCCCTTTCTTGTGGATTGGTATGACATTTACTGTCTTCCAGTCAGTTGGCACATCCCCTGTTCTAAGTGTCATTTGGAATAATTGAGTTAGCGGCCTATAAATAATTTCCCTAAAAATAAGTACTGTTGGAAATATCCCATCTGGCCCAGGTGATTTGATTGTTTTTAATTCTGCTAGTCCCTTTAGTACCTCCTCCTCATTTATCCTGATCTCTCTTAGGGTTTGACTGGACTGATTGTTAACCTGTGACATGTTATCCGTTTTTCTTTTGTAAAAACCTCTGTGAAATACTCATTTAGAACATTTACCACTTCTTGTTCATTTTCCAAGATACTTGCATTTTTGGCCTTCAGCTGTTTCACTTCCTCCTTTATTGACCGCTTGCTGTTGTAATATTGCAAAAGCTCTTTGCATTAGTTTTAGCTCCAAGAGCTATGTTTCTTTCTATTTCCCTCTTTGCTTTCCTGATCCCTTTCTTAAGATCTCTTTGCAGCTCAACATATTCTTTGTATTTTGTTTACTCTCTATCCCTTTTGTACGTGCTATTCAACATTTTCTTTATCTTTATACTTTTTTTGCATACTTCTATTAAACCAATTTGGCCAGTGTTTTTTGGTCCTCAATTTGCTCAGTTTTGGCACAAATTTCTCCTGAGCCTCAAGTAGTATATTCTTAAAATATAACCATCCATTTTCAACTGAATCTGTATCCAATGGGCTCCAGTCTACCTCTTCTAAGTGCTGCCTCATACCTTCAAGGCTTGCTTTTCTAAAATTGTAGATCAATGTTTTAGACTTGGTCTTTTTTTTTTAAAGAATGCCTCAAAGCTAACCATATTGTGATCACAGTTTGCCATTGGTTCTCTATCTACTGTCCCCCTGACTCCATCTTGGTCATTTGAAAAGATCAAGTCAATACATGCACTCTCTCTGGTTGGTTCCCTGACAAATTGAGTTAGAAAGCAGTCATTTACCATCTCAACCATTTCTATTTCTGCTTCTGTAGTCCCAACTGGGCTTTCCTAGTCTATGTTTGGGAAATTGAAATCCCCCATTATAACAGCCACATCCTTGCTACATGCAGTCCTGATTACATTGCACACAATAATAAACACAAATACAAACACACCTAATAATAAATACATCAATGAAGTGAAAACAAATAAAGACATTTAATGAGCTCAGCAAGCACCTCTCGTGACAGGATAACAGGGGTTGTCAGCCCTAGTCCTAGAGTCACAATCCAGAAGACTTTCTGTAGTGGTCAGGAAATGTAAATGGTTACAGAGCATGGATAAATGTGTTCCCCGTCCCGCCCTCCCTCTTAATTTACTTTTCGTGTATTAGTGGCCAGCTCTCTTCTATAATATCTGCAGTGAGTTTTTTCATCTTATTTCTTTTTCTGCTTACTGAACTTAAGGCATTTCTTGACTGGTCAAAATAAAATAATAATGGCAAAGCGTTTAGAATTTGTGGATTTAAGACAGACATCCAGCCTTCAGCCCACTAGTCCGGGTCTCCCCAGCCCGCTTGGAGGAGGCCTCTGTTCCATCAAATCATCATCAAAAGGCGTGCACGGGACTCCTTTGTAATACAACGGCAAGGGAAACGCATAGGATGTGATTGTGTAGTTTTATTTTATGTGATTTGATTAATTTACAGTCAGGGAGGGAAACGAACAGTAGCAGAGGAAGCTCCAGTCCTTTTTGTAATTTATTGTGCCCGTGTGATGAGGCAACGCTTTTCTCACGGACAATGTGCCCATCGAAACCCTCCCACGGCTATAGAAGAAAACCGCTGGGCTTTCCAAAAAAACGGAACACGCTACACATTCAATGTATATGGATGGGCTGAGTCTTTATTATGAATAGCCCCACTGCAGGCGTGCATTTTTTGTTTTGGTTGTTTTTTTTGTGTGTGTGTGTGTTTTTTTTTCTTTTTCTTACAATAGGGTGAAGTGTGGGAATGAAGCGAGAGGAAGGAAGAGGGTTTCATTCGAAGCTCACTGCGATAAAAATCTGCAGAAAACGACTTTGCCACTTTTATTCTCTTAGTGACTAACTGCATTTTGGACCCCTTGTTCTCAATTACCTCATTAAAAGCTCTTCATAGGAATTGTGCTGCTTAAAAATTAGAAAAAAAAATACTGTTCATTATTTCAGCCTACTATGGTGTTCTTGTTCTTTTTTTTTTTTAACTATTCTTTTAGCCCCACATTACAATTGTTTCCAGAAACAACAAATGGAACAATTAAGGTACTTTTCGTATCTTTATGCATAGAGGTATTCATTTCTGGAAACTACCACGAGATATGCAATGAAAAAATAAAAAAATAAACAAGACAAGCGCAACCTGAGATCACGTTTTGATAGGAAAAAAAAAAATACCCCATGAATATCTGTTCAACCAGTCCTCAATACCCTTTAGTCTGATTCTAGGCCAGGTTTTAGAAACCACCTTCATTAACAGAAAAAACAGTCCAGTCTTTCCTTTTTTTATTTTTGTGACTTTTTCCCTTTCCTATTGCAGAGTTTGGAAAGGCCACCTCTAATAATCCACACGCCAGGGTCACAGGTCACTTCCTGTACAAGGTCTGGCTCCTTTAAGAGGCTGTGTTTTTCAGCTGTGTGCCTGAGAGCAGAGAGAAGACAGGGGGGAGTAGGAGTTGGGAGAGGAGAGCAGTGGGGGTTTGTTGTGGTCGATCGTTGTCAAGTCTACATCAGAAATGTTTAATCAGGGCCAGAGAACTAATCGTTCAAATGTGCAAATGCTTTCTGGAATTTGTCTAAAATGGCAACAGACACAGAAAAATGAGCAATTCTGTGCTCTCAATTCTGTGTTCTTGGTTTTGGGAATGAAAGCCAGTTTTAAGACTTGAAGAAATCCGTTTCCTCAGCTGAGGAGAATTGGACCATTCCCAACCCTGGGACTCAGTTTGAGGGAATTGTATAGGATCTCCCCCCAGTTTGGAGAACTGTCATTCATTAGTACAGAGAGGAAGGTTGGTGGTAGTGCAAGGGGGAGGGAGGGGGTGGGGTTTTGTGGTAAATGTATACCGTGTCCTGAACAAGAGGTTCCCACACTGAGCATCCTTTGAGCTTTAACTAGGTGTCTGCTAATGGTGGTTAGTGAAGACTGGTTCAAAGTCATCCCAGCTCTCCCAAGAGGTGGTGAGGAGAAAGTGTGCCACTGGGATTCTCCAACCCAGGCACACTTTCTGCACTTCAAAGAGGTTCCTTGTCACACCTCAAGGCATTCTGCTTCCCACTGGACTGGCAACATATTCGGATTACAGAGCCTTTAACAAGCAGTTGTAAAAGTGTGCCCAGTTTTAATGGAGCCCCATAGAAGTTGAGTCACAGGCGCTGTTAACAAGACTTAGATCTTTGCCACATCCAGCCCCGAGACACCTTTGATTTTCACGGCACATGGCTGTACGGGAGCGAGAACAGGAACTTGATTTTCTTTTGTTCTTTTTCTTTCAAAAATGTTTGTACTCATCCTATTTTTTGGTGTTGTTTTACTTCTATGTTTCTTGGTTTGCATTTGCCTTTCATTTGTGCTTTTTTTATTGCTCTTTTTTTCCTCCTTTCTCTTCCACTATTTCCAGTACAGGAAACTAAACCTGCAACTTATGTCAGTTACTACAGTATTTATTTATTTTTATTTTTTATTTTTAATGGGTATAGAAAACTTTTTTATGCGAGATGCAAAAATGCAAATGTGAGGATCAGCATTTAAACGTGTTTCAAATGTATGCATTTGTACAACATCCTTCTGTGTTTGTCTTTCAGTAAATAATTTGCATATTTAATTAAAAAGAAAAAAACTTTCCAGCTAAAACTCCTGGTCATGAAAAACCTTCAACTTACCGTGCAGACCTCCTCCGATTAGCAGAGATGTTATGATAAACCAGAATGAGTCAGATCAGCTTAAATATGGTCACTTTGTTCTCGTTAAAATATCCAGCCTCCTTACTACTATGTTCTCTGCTAAATAGAAGAGGAACTTCAGGTTCCATTTTTGTGCTAAAACTTCTGCAATTTGCACATTTTGAAACAGTTTGACATATTCCCAGGAACAGCCTTTTATAGTCTATTGCTGTCTTTTCCAAACATGTCATTTTATTTAAACCTATCGAAACCATGACCCAAGGACTACATCCTTTGTAAAACTGCCCAGTGATGAATCAGGTTCTTGAAACAATGGTCTATATTAATATTAAAATTATATTAAATGAGTAGCCATGTGTTTTCACGCACTACACAAAACTACTGCCCTTTTAATGGGAAAAATAGCTAAATCTATCTTTTTTTCTAGGGTTTTTGTATTTTGAAAAATATTGTTGTGAATTTTGGTCACATGGTGCACATTTCTGTAACTGGTGAACCTACAAATCAAGATCCATGAGACTGGCTCTGTATATTACAAGAATGTTGCATTCTCCTTGAGAGAAATAAAATAGATCTCATTTAACACTTTGAATGAAGCTTATTCCTTCTTTGTAATGTTTGGGAGCACAATTTCATAGCAATTCCCATCCCAGCACTTACTTCAATGATTAGTGTCAAAGGATACAAAGAGAAGGTGCAAATTAGAACAACTATTACAAAAAAAAGGTGTCATCCTTAGGCCTTATGAAAACCATGGAGATGGAGTGAGGAGTGTGCCCAGGAATAGTGTGTAATTTCTGGGAAAGAGGTGTGAAGAAGTGTGCCTGTGCCTGTCATTGGCATGTTCTTGTTAACTCTCCCGCACCTTCATTTCAAGAATGAGATAAGTGGTTAAGTAGAGCTTTCTTCTTTTAATTATTTTGGGTGTAGAGGGAGGGGGGTTAAATTACCTCTTGTCCACATCAAAGAAGGCTGTGGAAAGTATTCTGCTTTAACACAAACATTTCCCAGGCCCTCACATCCCTTTATAGAGGCCAGGAAGGGAAAGAACGGAAACTTCAAAGGTGACATTTGCATAAATAAAACAATACAATGACCAGTCACAAGCAACAACTACATTAGAAGTGTACAGACAGTTCTGATTAAAACATGTCTTACAGAGTCAAAGAGAAGGTCTCATTTGGGGTCTCATACTTTGCTTGTTGGACAATATTGACTGCTTTTGCTTATAATATTTATGCCCATGCAATGTGTTTAGAAACTTTATTTTGAGTTGGGTTGTTACAGAGCCCCCAGTTGGTGTCTAAACTGCCTCTGGTTAAGTGCAATTCAGCTTTGCAGTCTCTGAGAATATCTGGGGAGCAATCAAGTATTTAAAATGCTTCACAAATGCCCCAAAACTTTTAGATTTTTAACTGAGCTTTTCAAGGGGTAAGAAGCCAAACAGAGAAATTGAAACATGACAGTTATATAATATTTGGTTTGATAGTTGGCCTTAAGATCTTCCAGGTAGTGTGGTCAGTGAAAGATCTGTACAAATACAAGGAAATGTGATTTTTGTATTAGCAGGCAAGTGTGTCTGTAATAATATCTGACTCACAAAAGTTAGTGACCAAAATGTATTATTTTTCTTATTCGTAGTGTAATCTCTGCTGCTTGCCGACTCAAACCACAACCCCCTCCCCAATGAACACTGGGTAATATGTCTTTACTTGCAATACCCTTTCAAAATGGAAACACTGCTATTTAATAATAAAAACAAGTATTTGGTATCTAATCTCTGTGTGTCCTCACTGCCTGACTTAGTCCAAAACTGGCTCAGGTAACCTTCTCTAAAAATCCAAACCCTGCCTTCCTGTTTCCTGTGCCAGACACTATGTAACGCTGTCAGTGTGCCTGCTGCATGATTTGTTCAACACAATCTCAACAAGTCTCTAAACAAGCTGGCAGTCACGCATGTGTTTTTCACATTGTCCTGCTCAGGATAGAATCCCCAACCTATTTCTCCTATCTCCCAGATGGATTCTTTTAAGTTTTTATGTCAGAAGGTAGTATTCGTAAGATAGGCTGGAGAGAGAGAGAGAGAGAGAGAGAGAGAGAGTGAGAGTGTGGGTGTGTGGAAGGGGGGGTCACAGGAGGAAGATGGAAAAGGGGGGATTTGGTGGTGAGAATTCCAGTGCACTCTTAAGCAAATAAACTGAGCAGGTTTACACTTGACGTGAGCGTAAAGTGCAGGTTGTTGTAACCACTTTTAAAGTGGCCAGCTCAAGCTCTCTTGGGTTTAGGCGCTTGGACAGTCCTGAGGATATCCTGTCTTATTCATTGTTCAGAAGAGGAAAACGCTAGATTTGGGCCATGATTTCGCAGCAACACTACACCTGCCACTTTCTGTTTTAGTACTGTAGTAGTGTTTGGTACTCAAAAATGAAAGTGCCCAGATCTTTGGGAGTTTTTTAATAAGTTCACCTTGTGTGTTTGGTGTTTTGTTTTGATTTTTCTGAGGAGTCATTTTAGGTCATATTCCGTGGAGAAAAATAAACTCCAGATCATGATGCCCATTAGTTTTTTCTCTACGCCTTTCTCAGAAAAGCAAATACGTAGATGTGAAGCTTTACAGAATCTGAGGGACAAACTTACTTTTATTTGCCACTGTGCATTCCAACAGGGCTAAAAATATCCCATTGTATTCCAGCAAGATCAGTGCCGTGATGTCCTGGATTTGTGATGCCAATGGAAAATGGAGGGTCTTTTGAAATGTCAATACATTTCAGAGGGGTCACAGTTACCCTGAACCTTACAGTTTTAGTTGACCATCATCCAAACACTTCTGGTCTTCTGAAGCTTGCCAGTATACTTATATTCACTTCAGATTTGCTCTGAAATGGGTGATGGAATACTCCTGTTCTGTTGACCCATACACAATATAAAGAAGTCAAATTAATACATATGATCACTACTTGGTGTGAAGAATAAGCAGTAGTGGGTAGGGTTCTGAATTCTGGAGCAGAGGGTCGTGAGTTTAATCCCAACTGCTGTTATACCCTTGAGCAAGATGTCTCCAGTAAAAACCCAGCTGTAAATGGATAATTGTATTTACAATCTGTAACAGTTGTAAATTGCCCTGCATTAGGTTATGTGCTTGCTATCCAAAATATGCTTGCAAGTGATGTTATTCTGGAGTTTGTGAAAATGGCATAACTGTCCTGAAGTGCATCTCTTGAAACTACAATCTTTGACTTTGTGAACCATGGAGCCTTTTGTAGGAGCTGTGGATGACGCACATGTCCAGACAGTGACCACCCACCTTTGTCAGTGCCGGTCCTGTTCTCCCTTTCCCCTCAAGCATCTGACAGGCCATCCTTGTGCAATCCCCCCAAAAAAAGAACTTGTTTCCCACAGTTTTCCCTCAGCTCACTTTACAAAACTAATCCTGTTTTACTATGGGCCTCGTTAACCCAGCAGTTCAGATTACAAGGAGCAGATCCCCTCCTTGTCTCTGTGAAAGACATTATGGAAGCTCAGTCCACTAACCATGTAGATTTAATCTTACCTTTGTCCTTTGCTGGAACATCTTCCTTCCGATCTTCCTCTTGCTGTGTTTACTGTACATCCATGACATCACTCTGCTCACTGTTTGGGGGGGGTATGTAATCTATAATGTATATATATATATATATATATATATATATATATATATATATATATATATATATATACAGATGCCTGAAATCAAAGCTGTAGTAGGATGCTTATTCATCAATGAATATTGTGCCATGCCATTCCTGCCTGCAGTGCAGTTTGTAGGGCAGTCAGCTAAATGTATCCAGTATTTGTGTCAATGTGAATTGAACAATTTTATTCTGAAAGATAGTTATATTCACAAAATTCTAAATTGATTAATATTCTCTTAAAATACATGAAAATGTTCAACCGAGAGAGAATCCAATTCTTGCGGTTATCCCTGTTAAATACATTTAAATTTGTAGAAACAAAAACAGTCCATCACCGTCTAACAGTACACACAGCTATACGTAGATCTGTAGTAACAGGATCTGAGAGCAGAGCCTTATGGCACACTTCTAGTCACATCCTTGTCCTTGTCAAAGGTAAAATCACACATAGACTATTCATGTAAATCATTTGGCTTCACACATCACACACAGGAAGAATCCAATTTGGGTATGAACAGGTGTGTGTCTTCCATGAAATCCCTTTGTCAAATGAGTCTGGCCCGAGTGTGAAACGAGAGCCTTAATTCTTTAACGTGGCATCAAAACCAGAATATGCACTTCAGTTTTTCACCCTTTTTCTTCTGAATGTACTTGTGAAACTTTCAAGATTCAAGTTTAGACTATTTTGGGGGGAAAAAATGTACTAGCCCATAGTTAAGTTACACTGAAAAAATGCAATAAGACAGGGAAGAAAGTAACAGTTCAATACATTATGGAAAAGGAAAGTATGCAATTGTGTTTTCCAAAAACTTTTCCTCCGCACAACCAATCTTGTTCCATAGGCATGTTATGTGTCTTCTACATGACCCATTGTGGGCATATCTGCTGATTTATCCTGGCAATTGCTTACACCATTCAGCACCAAGCGAGCCTGTCTGTGCAAACTGGTGCTACTGACAGCCCTTTTTCTCACTGGCCTTCAGACTGGTAGCCTGCGTTACACCACTCTGCATCCCCCACAATATCCCTTCTCCTCCTGCCCGACAGACCATTTTCCAAAGCAATTCCTGTACAGTACATTAGTGATTACTAGAACACACGCACTAGGACACAAGAAATGAAATGACAGGGGGAAAAGCAAACGTTATTAACTACTGTTTTAAGTGGATTTCAATAGGGGGCGTTCCTCGTGTCACATTCCTGTACAAATAAGACAGCTGCTCTCCCCTCCCTCTCCCTGCTCCCTCGGTCTGCTCTGCGATTCGTCAAGCCGGTGTTGACTGGGAGCTCCCTGACCTTCAACCTCTCGCGGGGGTGCTAAGCTGCCAACTGTCGTCAGGAGTCAGAGCAAGTGATTTATTCCTGGGGGTCATGGGCTTTGCACACATGGGGGCATAGGGAGTTGGCCATGCTATACATTTATTTTTTTAACTGGGTGATTCAAAATTCTAACCTTTTCAAGATTTGCTCAAATATTAATTCAAATATTAATTCTCTGGCCAACTATTTGCAAATTGTTGTATTTCTCATTTGCTGTAAGATATGCATATTATTCTTGAGGTATTTCTGATATTAAAGAAAATATCAAAGTAGTCTGACTGTCAAGGAGTCAGTGAAAATGATTTGTTCAGTAGCACAATGATTGTGGATTATGGAGTCGCATATTGTCAAACTCCATACATCTTTTTTTTTTTTTAAATAGTGAATCTTGGGTGACCAGAATGCAGAAAGTTTACTGATATAGACTACTCTCTTCCTGTCATTTTTATCTTATGATGTGGATCTGCTTTTACAAGTCAAGGTGCAGTGAAGTTATTACAAAGCTCCTGGAGAACAGCCACTTTGCTGAAATGCAGTCATTTGGATTAGGATACCATCTTGCACTTGCAGTTGCTGTTCATGGAAGAGCATAAATTAACCAGCAAAACGCTGATACACCTGACTCCTCAGATTTAATTCATCTTCAGAGTCTCCAATATTAGGACCCCAGTTTTAGGTCTCATCTGAAAAATGAAGCCCAAGGAGGGAGATTTAATGCACCTAAAGCAGTTCCCAGTTTAATTCAGAACTTTTAACTTTGCTGTACCTAGAAAGTCTCGAAACAGACATGCTGAGATTCAGGAGAAGACCGCTAAATGTTTTGGCAAAAGACAGTCCTGCAAGCACTCTTCCACCCTGCCACTTCACCCTGTGCCTTCGACTCCAAGATGTTGGGAAAAAGATTAATAAAAACGATTAATCAGAAAACTCCAAACACCACTGTAAATGGGATTGTCAAAACTGGCCTCTGTTTCGCTTTATTTGTGAGGAGCAAGCCAGCTTGACTGTCCTGTCCAGTCCCGTCCCATCCCCCTTAACCGGCAAGGAATGAGTTACATTTTTTGCATGCTCTATTGTTCCCCCCGCCTCCATCTCTGTGCGCACAAGGTCTTTGCTCAGGGGATAAACAGGAAAAGAAGGATGGGGAATTCATCATGGTCTGGCATGGCCTTAATCAGGACTAGCAAATGTGGTTAAGGCACCGGGTCTCTCTTGAATGGTTTGCACGTGCTTGATTTTTTTTTTTCACACATTTGGTATTGCCAGTGGGAGAACTTTTGGTGACTTTTGCAAGAGCTACGTTTCTGAAGTTATCCACTTCCTGGCTGATCAAGCTGTTGCTTAACTGTTCATGTGCATTTGTCTGGACACAATCCTGACCTATTTCCCAGCAACCAGTTTGATCATCTTTTGACCTTGATCTTGCTGGTGCTGCTTTTCTTCTTCTTGTACTATGGTATGAATGATGAATGAAGTTAAACAAGCTGGAAAGATTTGCTAGTGAGTAAAATTACCACCTGAGCAGAAATGAGATTTCATAATGCAGGGTAAACTAAAAGGGATTAAATAAATGAAAAATGCAAAGGAAAAAAGTGAATTCATATTATATATTTTATTTCTATTAAAAAAAGGCGTAATGTCTAATCCACCTTTATGAGGAAGCTTTGCATGGCTGTACCTTTAAAACCTTAGTTTTTGCAGATGAAAAACAGTGAAGAATGCAGGGAATTCCCTCCTCCTCCTCCTCTCCTCCGGCCTTTCCACCCTTTTCCCTGCAAGCAACGCCTCAGGTTGTAACGTTGGTCCTACGCCAGCTCTTGAGTCCGAAAAATAAGAGTGCAAGAAACAAACAGCTCTGTGAACCCCAATCTTTCAACTTCCTGCGGCTGGGGGGTGGCTCTGTGATCACAGGCAAAACAGGATGCATATTGAAAAATAGCAATGCAGAAGCTAGCCGTAATAAAGAGGGGTGAACTAGGAAAATGTGGAAAATGGTCAGCTTGGAATGTGTATTTGGGACGTAAAGAGGTAGTGGGTGCCTGTTAAACTTTAGCATGGGTTAGGATCCAAGAGTACCAGGATATGTAACGTGTGGGAAGGACACTCGAATGTATCACTTTTGCCCCTTCACATGTACACCTTGTGCTTATTCCTGGTCTTTCTGCTGGTTCCCACGCAGGCTAGTCTTCAAAATTTGCAATTATGTCTTTTTAGCCTTATTTTTTTATATTCTTAAAAATAAATAAATGACCAGCCAAACCATGTTTACTACCTTACCTTACCCGCGCTCATGCTCGTCACCCTATTTTACAAGGAAACATCTTCTACCCCATTGTGTGGTGCCTCAATCAGGGATTATGATTGAGTAAAAAGTCCAGCCTCTACCCCTCAGTAACGTCAAGACTGCATAGATATCTCCTTAGCACGTCGGCTTTGTTCAACATGAAAGTCATTCACTTACTTATAGAAAATACAGATGATAACAAGGGTGATTTGCGTAACTGCAGCCCTGTCTCTGGAGTAAACAGGAAACCCCTGTAGCTATCCCCCCTTTTTGCAGCCCTTGAGGACCCATTGTGTCACTGCCTAGGGGCTGGAGTGGGTGACTTGGCTTGGGTCACATCCATTCATCCCCACTGTGGAGCTTCCTGGACAGAGCAGTGTCTGCTGGGGTCCTTTCTTGTGAATGAAATGTGCTGAACCTTGGATGACATTGCCAGAAATCAATCTATCTCTCTCTCTCTCTTTAAAATCACACTTAATTTCTGATATTAATATTGGTTAAATATACTCACTATACTACCTTGATTTAAATGATCAATTCTGACTCGCCAATGTAAAGCCATGCGTATGTTTTTTGCACCCTTACTCTAAAGCAACTATAATCCCTGTCATCATGCAAATACATAGCTCCCACAGCTTTCAAACAGTCCCCCAGCTCCCTAGCTGACGAGTCTTGGTGCTTCATCTCGGGCCTGTTAAAGACTAGCCCGTTTTGCAAGATGGAGATTTTATTCAGGGAAGTTAATTCTAGGATGCAAAACTCTCCGAGACAATATTCCAGTTGCAATTCGATCTGGCATGAAGATGAAAGTCTGTTTATTTATCACACCGTCTCTTTGCAGCAGTATAAGTTTGCATGGTGGAGTGGCTGTAATAAAACTTTCCTTTGTTCACTAAGAGAACCTATGATTGGCCCTCAAGGGAAACGCGGTGCAATAATCAGACAGTATACCTACAGAAACAAAAGCCTCTGGTTTTGATCCTTGAAACTCATGCTGCACAACATCTTGTCTTTCACTTGTGGGAAGCAGGTATGAAATTGGCTGCAGGAGCCCGCACCTGATGTGTTAACAAGGCATGAAAAAATTAGAAAACTGAGCTAAAACTTGAAGTAATGTTTGCACACATTCCCTGCAAGCTTAAACTTGTGTTGTGTAAGTAAAAGGCTACCAATTAATGTACTTGTGAATGACAGGAGGCCAAAAAAGAAGACATTTCTTCTTAGGCATTTGCAGTTTCAGGTCCTTCTTTCCTTTGATTTTATGCAAAGTGCCACATAGATGTTTATATCCATCATCAAACATGTATCACTTCATGAGCTCTTTTCCGTATGGCATTTATAACTGTACTAGGTTTACATACATTTTAACTCCTAACACAAATAACCACAAATATTACTGATATGTAGGGCATATCAGTAGGCTTTCTTGTACACTCCCTGATAATGCGCTTTGAAAAGTATTTTTTTCAGAATCATGGAATGATAATTTGCAGCAACAACGCTTTTAAGATATTCATCAAGTTTGCTAATGAAATAACAGGAAAGTTTTGCTGATACCCATGGCTTGTTTTGTTTTGTTTGAGCAGGTCAATTGAAAGAAAAAAGGAGAACGAGAAAAGCAGCAAAGGAAGCAGTGTAAGGCCCCAGCTTTTAATATCAAAGGCTAACACTGTTAATTGAGGCCTCATCTGCCCCAAGACATTTCCCCTACACGATTTTTGTTTTTATGACCGTCTCGCAGGAAATGCGTTTTTTTCCACAGTTTGCTTTTTTCAGTTATCGGGAAACAAATGGTTGGATAAACAAAAATGTAAATACTGAAAAAACAACAGCTTAAAATCAGACCTAGACAAACAGACAAACAAACAAATGACATGCAGGAAAGCCTGTTAATTGGTTTCTGGTTTTCATTCTTGTTTTTCTAAAATCAGTTGAAACAACAGCACTTCTTGAGAAAGGAAGCATGGGAGATGTCTTCAGATGTTCTGTGGTGCAGTAGGCAGTTGCTGAAGGGCGAGGGGAGAAAGGAGATGGTTGGTGGGGGGTGGGATGAGAGTTGATTACTGCACTTTCCTGTCACTGAAAAGTTGCCTAAAAAAAGCCTGGAAACTGGGCCTGGGTCAGCATGGGGAAGTGATGCTTTCCTGTTGACATGTTTCCTCTAGGAGATCAACCACATCCTGTTGTCTGTGTGTCGGGCTCACCATTACCATTGCCATCTGCTCCAGACTGGCCCACCAACACAGACTCCCAACTCTGGTCCAGCGGAATCCCCGTCTCGCCGGATTTTTGTATCAAGCTGAGCTCTTAATTGAGCTTAATTGAAGTAGTGATTGTCGTATTTCAAACTTTTCGGCTGCTTTCAGTGCTTTAACAGGTGGAGAATGGTGAGGTCTGTACCTGGCAAGCAGGCTAAAATACAAACTAACCAAAAGACACAGGGAGTCCTTCAGGACCAGAGTTGGGAACCACTGCCCTACAGCATCTGTGCTCCAAGTCACCTTTCTCCCAGCTGGCCATTCAGTTGCCACATCTTCCCATGTGGTTCCCAGGCAATGTGGCTTTTGGAGGGACAGTGTCTAGTGCAGGTTTCACTTCTGTATCCCCTATTGACTGCTCAGGATAATAAAGATTGTGGATATACTGACCAAGGAGTTGGGATACTGGTATTTGGAGAGTAGACGTCAGTTTCATACAGCTCTCCTAGCTCTTGTGACAATACTAGATGTTTTTTGTCAATAAGGATGCATATGTCAAAGTGATTTTAGAGCTGGTTGACACAGTGTTTCAGCAGGGGTACATACAGGTAGAGCAGTCTATGTACCAATAATCAATGTGTTCTCCTGTGCTGTAAGCAAGTGTCCTGCCAGCTTTCTGGCCAACTGCAGTTTAGTTGTAGAAGTCATCCCATTAGAGGAAATACTCTCTCTTCACGCATTCCTGTTCCAATCAGCCTTTAGTCGTGTTGACCCAGTTAAGAGGCATGTATTGGGCATTGAATGGTGTCCAGGTTGTAGATGAATAGATAAGGAAATGCAAGAAGCTTATATAACTAACACAAGCTGTAGTGGTGTATGTGTACATGGAGTTAATAAGCCCTCTCTGAATTATTTGTTGTTGTTGGGTTAAATGTCTTTATCTTATACGGAATCAACTGGCTGCAATTAATTTGGCAGTTGGAATTTGTACACTGAAAACAGCCTCCAGCATGTTATGGTAAGATTATTTAATAGTTTTTTTAAGAGAAAACTAACCAAAAAGCAAGATGGCTTCAGGGAGATTTTACAGGAAACTTGAAAACAAATTTTGGAAGCCAGCTGAATTCCTTTTTCTAATTTCTTATATATAATGGGACCAGAGATGCTATGCTTCATAAAAATCAAGTGAAAGCAGGTCATTCATTACCACCCTTGAAGTAACTGTGAGCCTAGTGTAACGGGACTCATTCAGTACAAATGAATGAGCACGTTACAAGTTATGCAACTCCTCTAAATCAGTACAATGTGAAGCCTCCCATGTCAGGAGACCTGGTCTTTTGGGCATCATTGGGCAGTAAGATTACTGATCACCAGAATACACACAAATAGCACACTACATGAAACCAAAAGTATTAAAGGATTTTACTAAACATTCCCGTCAGAGATTTTCTCAGTGATAACACATCCTGTGGGAACAGATGGCCATGACTTATTATGATCTAAAACTGGGAAACTCTGACATATCAGTCTAATAGGCTATAATTGGTTATTGTAAAGGGCTGGAGTATATACAACAGCAAGCTGGGCTTCCTGAGGGAACTAACAGATAAACTTCATGTTTACAATGGCTGCATTTTTTTACTCACTGTTTTTTTTTATCTGTCAGGTATGTTAATGTGCTGCTTGTTTCTGTTGAGAAGTGGCTCAAACAGCAGTTGCTGATCTTGAACTTCTGGTTTTGGAGGGGCGAAGGAGAGAAGATCTTAAAATGAAAGCATGACAGAGCCAGTAACCAAAAATCCCTTGTTTACAAAACTGATACCTGCCAGTTTGCGGGAAAACCTGCCTTTTTCAAGAAAACGAAAAAAGCCCAATTTAATGTTGCGATCCAAGAAATCTATAAGTATCTAATGTAATTATTATAATAATAAGCAAGTGTTCTATAATTGTCATTGAAAAATGACTTTGTAGCGGCTAAGATTTTTGGGATCTTACATAGTGTCACCCTGTTAATTTTTTGTTTTTAAAATTAAAAAAAAAAAAAAACTTTTTTTAAATAATTAGATTTGTATTTAATTGTATTTGTAATACTTTCATGTATTAAGTCTCTCCCTATCTTGCACCACAGTGGCCATTTGATTTATCCTGCCCACTGACATTTCTGGAAGGTGTCTGGGGCTTTTGTTCTAAAATGAAAGAATTACAAGGACTTTATCTTGGCAACAAACAGTTTTGAATGAGACACTTGTAATTGTAACCCATATTGAGGAAGGTTTGCAAAAGTATTAAAACATATATCCCTACAGGCATTGGAGTGCATTTTTTATTTGAATTCCATGTAGACGGGTTTGGACAGACAAGTTCATAGATGTTTGAAAAAGGAAAGATCTTATCTATTTTTTGTATCTACTTTCACCTGCATTTTTCTTTCATTTCATTTTCTATCCTTGAAAAATCTAACCATGGGGTTTGGTATTCACAACATACCCCTCCCCCACATGCATTTGATTAAAGAAGAATAGAAAAGCCTTCAATTTTCAGTCCTAAATTTACCTTTATTCCCACGTGTGTTGTGTGGCTCACCTACCACTGAGCTGGAAGCAACCCCAGTCGCAAAGATTGACACCACATGTAACAAGTAAGATGTAACAGTTGGCAGGAAACACAGACAACATGGAGTGTCCTTATACGCCAGCACATGCCTCAGCAGGAAAGACATGCATGATATAAGGATCAAAACATAGACCTATATTGATTGTCAGGAACTGCTGAAAATTGATGCTTGGAACATTGTTTTTCTGTTTTCCCCCAGTCCCCAGTTACTGTAATTGACCAAACAAGACAGTGTTTATCTTCTGATCAAAAGCTTAGGGCGTCAGACAGCTTTTGTAGTCACTGATGGCTCATAGTTTAGTATGAGCTATCTATTATCTATTTAGTATCTATTTAGTATCTATTAGAAACAACCCATCTAATAGCAGTTGATTTTGAGTTTCCAGTATTACGCCCATTTTATTGTGCAAAGCCTGCTCAGACCAACTTGAATAAATTGCTTAACAGTTTGCAACACCCACTCTTATCCGCAGATCATAGACTTTATTTATGTGAAACAGCTGTGTGTTGTTTATTGTCTGAAAGGATGGCGTGAATGTTTGGAAAATACATCAGCAGCATGGTGGTATTAGCCTACAGTTACTGTTACAGTAGAATTATAATTATAATTGTTTCACAACAAATAAGATATCAAGTGCTTTGAAGTCATCTGTGTGATCCATTGGAATACCTCTTAGTGTCATCAACACTTCCTTACTATCGATAATCACTGTAACAGATTGCGGAAACTTTAAGAAACACAATAGTCAGATTTTGTTTTGTCTCAGTAGGGAGGTTTCTTTTTTAATAGATGTTGAGGAAGCCATACTTTTGTCTCTGTGAAATTACCTTTATATATATGATCTCTTACTGTGTAATATGTACACATTTATTCTTAAAAACAACTGCATAACATTAATGTAATTAAACTCCAGATATGAGTTATTTTAGGGGTTAAGTTATGGTCTTGTGCTTTCCAACTCATGCCAATGTTTAATCGAGAAGTCAACCCTTCCTCCAGTCGCATAGTCCAGATGTGTTATTCAGGGTCACTTTAGCTTGTCGTCCATTAATTTCCTGAGGTGACCCAGAGAGTTGGCTGGCTTCACATACATTGAACTTGAATTGTAATAGATGTTATGCAGCAAAGTAATAATTTAAAAGATAAATTAGCACAAGGACAATTCTGCAGCCACAATGTGGAGGGAAGAAGTAGGAACATTGCAGATGGTGCTGCTCTTTTCCTGTTCCACGCCATTATCATTGTCATAGAGGTTTTGTGGAAAACATACACAGTAGTTTCCCTTTGGTCTGTGTTTTTTAAATACCATAAGAGCTTTCCTTTTAAGGCACAACTTTTAGGGCTGCTAGTATCCCATGAAAACTCACCTTGATTGAAAATGTGCCCTTGTTGAGGTTATTGCTGTTTCTACTGATGGCTGGGCCCTTGTCTGGAAGAACAGTGATGACTACACTCTGTTAATCAGATCTTTAATATTTGAATGGGAATGTTTGACCTGTAAGGTTTTTTTTTTCTGAAAACATCTCAGAGTTTATGTGACTTGTTGCAGTGCCTGGGAACAGAGGCAGACTTTTTTGGGGGTTTGGGGGGAGAGATAAGCACAGAATGCCCAAATAAGTTGGAGGATAATTTGCAAGTTTGAAAGGTGGGTCCCCCCAACTGTTCTTCTCGTACATTACCTTGCCCTTCCCCAGGCCTTTGGTGAAATGGCAAATGATTACCTTGCAGGGCAGTTTTCACAAACACTGTTTCTTGGCATACTGACAGACATCTGTGCTGTCATCCTAACTTTTCTGTAATTTGCCTTTTCTCCTTTTTTGTTAGTTTATTCAATTAATGCATCTGAGATTAATTTTGCAATGATTGAATACAGACATGTATGTGTGGGTGTGCGTATATGACCGTCTTAATGAAAGTAGACCAGTCACTTCATTTTTTGGAATCTAGGCACTAGACCCCTCCATCCCCCCACATTGGAGAGATCAGGAGCATTCTGATTCATAGTACTGGTCTTTATACTCATGTTACTGGATACCCGACTATTTTCACTGTAACTTTACTGAGAAATTCATCATGACTGTATTAGACCTATTATAGATTTTTGCCATGTACTGTTGCATTGCTCAAGTGTATACAATGGCTAGCCAGAAAAGGTTTGCTTTCAGATCACCGTGGTTAATGATAATCTAATAATAATAATACATAATCATTGTTTTAACATCAACTCATTGACTATTATTAACAGCAACCTACTTTACCATACTCTGCTGCAACCCAAAGGGAATTCATAAAGATTTGGGATCCAGGCGAAAGTTGCAGTTTGGTGGTTTTACATTTAATTATACTTCTTGCAAAGTTTACTTTAGCTAACATTAATTGAAACCAGCTTTATGAACTACAGATATCTCGAGGCAGCTTTTCATTGTTTCATAACCTTTGATGTTATGTATGGAGACCAAGGCATGCCTGAGTCAACAGGTTAATGTGATTAATGCATTTCAGTCATTAACAGTAATTAAATGTTGGGCCCCTTTCAGACATTTCTCAGTCTCCCTGTTATTAGGAATATAAATGAGGGGAGAATATATTTATATCTTGTTGGGTAACGAGGTGGAGGTGTGGACCCAATGAGCTATTACCACACAATTACTTACTACAGTGTACTGCAAAACAACATGACTCTCTCAATCGCAAGCATGTTTACCTTACCTTATAATAATGAGAAGTCCAAGATGTATTAGTAAGAATACACATGCTGTGCAATCCTAATTAAGACTGCTTGCTATGCCCCCCCCACCCCCCATCCCTCACAAAAGTGAATTCCATCTGCCTCTGCAGTATTACCAGCCAGGCTGTTGTACTGTACTGCTGTGCAGTTTATGACCACACAAGACGGATCAGCATGACAAGGATCAGAAGTGGCACTTTGGAGGGAAGGAGCGTGAACGGAGTGGGGAGCTCTGAGTGACAAGTGAGTCGTCCCAACTGGTCTTTGAGGGGCTGTCCTGGAAATTATGTTTTTGTGGAAACTATCCACAAGAGGCAGTTCGAGAAAGAAAAAAATAACTCTCCTGTAGCGCCCCTTAATATCTAGAAATGGAAAGTATGCAGTGCAGGGCCCCAGATGGACAGATGGACTCTTCAGCACTGCTAAGATGATTTGATTTGTCAAGCCAAGAGTCTGGTCAGCCCTCACTCAGGAAAGTTTTTGTGTCTGATTCTGTGGAGCAAATCACAATCCTTCTTCCTCTGAAATCAATTCAAAAAAAGAAAACGCCGACAACCCAAGTCATTCTGAAAGGAGACGTAGTGACACCCCGGTCACTCAAGTTACCCTCTGTTCTGAAGGGCAACTTCACCCAGTGGGGAGTGTCACAGTCACAGATAGGACACGAGTTATGAGTCAAATAGGCTCATTCATATGTATTTACCTTTTGCAAATGTGGGCAAAGTTCTACAGGTCAATTTGCCCAACACAAACTGAGACAGCTGCCAATCCTAGTGCAGTCACCTCTCACTCTCTGTTCCTGCTTTTGGGGTTCACGTGTGCACATCCATATTTCCCCTGTAATAACTGAGTGGGATCAAACAACCACGTAGTGTCTTCTTTTCATCCTGGGCTTGAGCAGAATTCGAGAGGGCAAGACCAGTGCAATACATGTAATGAACAAAATGCTGGAAATTAGAGACCCTGTAAGACAAACCTACCAGTATCGTAAGATTGATAGAAATCCTACTCAGTCCACATTTGAAATTCCTTGAATGTGGTGAGCAGTACAGACAGATAAGTTAGTTAATGTCTTATGGGATGTAGATTTATTTTTCTTTCTCTACTTTGTATTCAGCAAGGCATTTGTTCAGTTGAAAGCCAGCCAAGGGTCAAAGGGTCAAACAAGCCTTTGTCAGCAACTCCCAGAACTGTGGTTCGCTTGAAACCCTGCAATATTTTACAAAGTGTTAGCCAATTGAATTCCAAAAGCAAGATTCCAGCTGTGAAATTGGTTAATGAATGAAAACATAAATGAAAATCAAATAAATAAATCAAAGAGATTAAGCATTTGGCTTTCATCTATGGAGCTTTTTCTTGTAATGGCTCCAGTTTTCCACCCAAATGCCAGTTTGGCAGGCTTTTTCAGAGAATCTAGTGCATTGTAACCTAAACATGTTTTATCCATTTCTTTCTCACAACCTCTGTTTAAGCAGGGACTTGTCTCCTGTCCTGTTTTTATCTGGAGGTAGTCGATTTGTTTTGTTTTCTTCTGGTTCAGTCTAGACCACCTGGACTGGGCATTCTAGAGTTCAACACTGTGAGAGTTCTGGGCAGTTCACACCTCCGAATGCCCCTTTCCAACACACAAAATTCTGTGAATTAGTAATATACCCCATTGCTTATATATTTTGTACAATGATTTGACAAAATACAAAAACAAAATGTTAAATAAATGTAAATATTAGTATTAAAACAATTCCAGACCATTTTTAATTGTTTTAATTTGTTAAAGATTATAGGCATATAGATAAACATAATAGAAACTTCAAGTCTTTACCATTTCCCTTTATCAATGTGCACTGTACAAAATGAGGGCAAAGAGGATTGAGGAATTAACGGTGGGGGGTGTGGGGGTCCCCCCCCAGATTCTTTTTTCTTCTTCAAAATCTCCATGAAATCAAGCATATCTTTGCTTCACAGCCACATATCACTATGGGACACATCCAGCGAAAACTCATATATCAACCAACACTATGCACTATGTAACCTAAACGCGGTTTGTGGTGCTTGTCAATCACAGATTGAAGCGGATTGAAGCAGGTGAGGAGCACAACTTTAGATTTGTGCTCCTGCTAGAAATATGCCTCTTTATTGGAAATAAGCTGTTTCCACCACTGATGTAGGAGTTTCTAGGTGAATACAATTTGGCACCATGTCCCCCGCCCTAAATACGTCACTGGTCGTGTGTAAACACTTTTATATTTTGGAGATGAGGTTGAAATATGACCACCAGTGATCCGTTTACTTATAGAAATCAGGAAAACAAACTGAATACATTTATTTATTTATTTATTTATTTATTTTGACAAGTACAAAGTGACGCTCCTGCCCCAGTCCAGAATGTGTACACTGACGTCCGAACCGGGAATCTGTGAGCAATCAACTAACTGACTGATGGGAACATGAGCTCTATAGGACATCCCATATTAATGCGTAACATCCTATGGGCTAATAACCAGGAAGGGCTGCTACTAGGCTCTAAACAATACGGTGTTTTCTCCAGTAAGAGCGGGGGGCTGACGGTGCAACAGAAGGCACTACTATGCGGGATAATTTATCAACGCACCTAACGGGGACTATTGTAATTACTGTAGTATGAAAGACAATCTAATTGGAATCTCGTTTTTTGTTTTATTTTCTTCCTTGAATGATTAAGTAAATCAACAAAATTCCAGGGGGGCTGAGCACTGAGTCTTAAATGGTCTCTGGCCCCTCCCTAAGCTCAGACTTTCATGAAGTAAAATATACTGAGGTCATGCATCAAGAGTTTTTTTATAAACTTTTTTTTTTTAATTATGTTGTTTTATAGATTGCTGATGATTTAAAAAAAAAAATTGTACATAATTGTGAATTATGAAAAAAAACAAAAAAACATCTGTCCTACTGGCAAGCACTATTGGCAAGCCTGTTCATCATGGTGGTATATGGGCACAGAATGACAATTATCTTGTACACTAGAGGTGGTTGCCATTCAGAGTATGAAAGTAGGTTTGTGGTGAAGCCTCTAGCACGCTTGATTATAATGCAGTTTGCTATTGTACGAACACTATCATCAAGAATAAAGAGACCATCCTTTCTTCACTGATAGTCATGTGCTATGCACACGTTTTTTCTGGATTGGGAGCCTTTTATGTTATTGAGTACTTGCAACAAGACATAAATGTACCATGTCATTAAGAAGTGAAGTGTGACACACTGCTCCAAGGCAAATCCAAAACTAGATGGTAAAAACATAATTTGAATCTTCTTCATTTTAATTTTAATTGTATTTATTTTTTTATGGGACGGTTAAGCACACAGCTCGCATGCAATAACTTGCCCATTTGTGCATCCTGCATAGGCACAGTGAACCAGTTAACACCTGGAACTGTGTTGTGCAAAATCATCCTGATTCAAAAAACAAACAAAACAAGTTTTGTTTTAGTTGTTTTTGTAATGACTATGATGATTATTTACAGTCAAGGAGCTCTGAATTTGGATTTTACACCTGCAGGTTGTGTGTTCTTCCCACAATTCCTTGCTGCTAAGTGAAACATGGTGGCATACAGCCAGAATTCCAAAGAGGTGCACTCAGTCAATCCTGACACCAAATTTGATCTGGAAAAAAGCAACAAGAATGTTGGCGCAATCATATTTTATTTCTTGACCAAAATGCTAAGAGCTCATTGAAATTATGGAAAACAGAAGGCAGGAAAGGGGAGTTATGAAATGAAAGAAGTGTTTGGGACTCATGAGTGTCTAACCCTGGAATTTGGAATCCCTAGAAACTTCCATGGAAAAGTGAGAATTTGCTACATTATGCCACGGCTAGACTCATGTTTACACCAAGCAGGAGCCTTCAAGAACAACTGGTACAACTGGTGGATTTATACCTCTCTTCCAGATCAATTTCATCATATAAACAACTTTTAAAACTGAAAAATGTAAAACATACCAAATAATGGCAGATGTGCTGTATCATAATTCCTGGACAGCAGAAAAACTACAGATTCACCAGATCCACACAGCAACTGTCAAGTCAAAACAAGTTGATAGTGGTCATAGCTTCCATAGCCAACATGAACTGTTCCCGTGTCCATGGTTGCAGGAAAAACTGTGAAAGTTTTCCTCTAATCAGGACATGATGCCAATATGCCAATGTTTAATATTTTAAAGCGTTAGTTGCTTATATGATAGAATCAATGTGGAACGGTGTTTAACATCTTACTGATACACTATAGCAACATGTAAAGATGCATTAGAACCATAATTTTAGGTGATGCCATGTTTATATTTAAATAAGTGAGTTAAAAAACATTCCTCTTAAAATTGTTTGGCAGGGGGAGCAGATCACATGGATGCCGGAATGTGAGGCATATAAATCAGATTCCATGCATGATGTCTCCGTAATGTACAATTGATGTTCCACAGACTGTTCCACTTCATGGTTACACTGGAGCCGAACAGAAGGGCCGATCAAATGACTGGGGGCAAATGATAGAGCAGTTTGAGTTTTCAAGCATAATTATGCGATTGGGTTTGGGTTTTGCGCAAAGCAGCTTTCTTCCGTGGAAGTGCTTGTTGAATTGTGCACCAGTGCCTTTGTGAAAAGATAAAAAGATACCCCTATTAGCAATTTTTCTCTCCATCTACATTCCTGACCCAGTCCCCCTTTGTAATATGGCAGGCATGCATTCTCTTCCAGTAAGTATTTGGCTGCACTCTATTCTTGTTTTATTTTTTTCTCTCTAGTGGTTTTCCCTGGAATCTGTTGTGTTTTGGACACTTTTTTTTTTCTCCTTGAAAACGCTGACCAGAGCTGTTAAAAATAACACCTGCAGCAATTCCAGATCAGTCTTCTTACAATAGGACAGTACTGGCTCTTCTGTGATGTGTACAATTGTATGTAAATATGACTGTACCTCTCAGGTTTTCCATATTTGCAACATCATGTCTGTTCATTTGAATAAAGGTCTGTGCCTCAGCTCTCTTCATTGATTCCAGATGACCATATGGGATCTGCTCTCCCAATTGCTATTCTGGGAATAAGAAAATCTAGAATACTGACATCATTACAACAGTGTCCCCTCAGCACAGCCTATATAACCTCTACCCTATGCATTTTATATTTGTATTTTATATTTATATATTTAATATTTATTTTAAAAATATATTTTATATTTATATATTTAATATTTATTTTAAAAATATATTTTATATTTAAAAAAATATTTAAAACCCATGATTCCAAGTTTAAATAAAGGTCACCAAATCTCAAAGAGTTACTGTTGTGGCCCTCTACAATTTGGTAGTGGCAACACTAGTCTAGAACCTCAGAGGATACTAATGCATCTTTTTGTCTCCTTGTTAGGAAAATTAGGAAGAAGATTCACAGAATACAATCTTTTGTTCCTAAGCATTACAAGGGTTCGAGGATCAGTGTGGCTTTTGGAACAGAAAATCCACCCTTTTAAAATACATAGATATAACTAATGTTTAGTATCAGTAAATCACACTTTTTTACGGAATTGGGATCTAGCATTCTTCGAATGAATAAAGATAGTATTAATTTATTTTGCTTGTTGGGTCACTTCCTATGTAAAACGTACGGAGCTCATATTTTTTGATCAATTATTTTGCAATGCCGGGAACTTCCCACTGGATAAATTAATGTTTACCAGGTGTTGGCCTTTGTGATGGGGCAAGTGATTGCACCTCTGTTTTACAATCATGCCTTTACTCTCATTCCCGGTACTAGAGTGAGCAGCTCTCTGTGTATATCATGATCAACTGCTGATGACATGTTCCTCCATCCTATAGATGTCCACGGTGTTGGCATTCTTCTGATGGTGTTTTCACGGGGATGAACGTGTGCGCTGGGGCAGGCTGATGCAAGCCTCTTCTACGAGGCAGTTTTGGGAAGCTTGCAATCAACCAAGTGTGTTCCAGGAAAAAAAAAACAGGAAGTCATATTTATTTATGCTGCCATGTGCCGTGTGAGCCACTAAACTGTCATAAACACACACAAGTCTAAATACAGTGTGATTTAGGCGTTGTGCTAATCCAAACCATGTGCACAAAGGGTAAGACAAGGATGCATCAAAACAACTACTGCCACTGCTGCAGGGTCATTTTCAACCTAAGTTTGGGATTTCATAGGAAGAACAAGGAAATTCAGAAAATAGGAGTGACTCATAATCATAAAGCTGCCGAGTCACCATCACTGATGAAAGGGACCTTTTTACCCTGGAACCTGAACATCCTTTGGGGAGTGCAGGCTATTGTCAGCTGGAACATAAGCTATCCCATGGATTTCCAAATGTTAGTTCTCACTATGACTCTCTAGACAGTGTCCTTTTCTTCTCAGTGAGTCACTCTGCAAGCTTCCTTACCTCTAGGACTAATAGAACACAGCTCAGGAACTCTGCAGATTTGAATACGCTTCTCTGGGACAAGTCTTGTTTTGGGTGCTGGGGCTACCATCTGAGACACTATCAATGGGAAATCTTGAATTTAGCTTCCGCACAGCAGGAGGAGCAAAGTTGAGCTGAACAGCGTCAATTCAAGCTCTCTGAAAATGTCTCCTGAGAACAGCTTCAGATGATGCTATTCCAGGCCAGGCTGTAAAAAAAATATGGTTTCAATTCTTTGCCCCCTGATGGGAAGGAAAAAAATGTGTCTGTGTCTAGTTTATGTAATGTGCAACAGTTTGCCGTAGGGAAGACGTTGCTTGAAATGGGAAACAGACTTAATTCTGCAGTGATTGTAAGCATGAGTGGGGGTGAAGTTTAAGGCATCCAAGTGTGACACTTTTGGAATGAACGAGCATAGAAGTGGGGGGGGGCAGTGTCATGAAACTGATGACTTAAGTAGCTGTTCCTACAGAGCTAGACACCTACTTGTTCCCTGCAAAGCAAAAAGGAGCATGATCTGTCACGTCTGGATAAACATTACCTCATGTTTTGCGTATCGAGTGTGGCAGGACTGGAAGGTTAGTGTGAAAAGGCTTAAGGCACTTGGAGTCGATTTGTGGTTTTGTCCTTAATTTCATTTTACATAACCTGTGAAAAGGCATTTCTCTTGTGTAGTTTTCTTTTACCCAAGGTGACCCATCTTAAAGAATAGAAAATGCACAACACAAATGTTACTCATCTGTGACAAACTGCTCTAGTAGTGGTTTAGCAAACTAAATGTAACAAAGAAGCGAGACTAAATGTATACAGTGGAGCCACATACAGGGATGGGGGCGTGGATTGTAACTGTGCAGGACATTTGCATAAATTAGATGTGTCTTCTCTGAACAAAATTGGACAATAAGTTGGCAAAGTCTTGCAGCACCATTTTCAGGTAGTCAGTTTTGTTTGCATTCAGAATGTCTATTTCAATGGTAGATCTTTTAACACAGGAAGCAAAGTTTCCCTATAGGATCTTGTGGTCTTTCTGTGTCGAATGTGCATGTCTTTATGTTGGTCTTTCCTCCTGGTACCAAACATGTTTCTTCTGCAAAATTAGCATTCTCAAGGTGTGGCTGTTTGTCAAGCTGGGATGAGACCAGCATCTGGAACCTGTCTGAATTCTCGATCTGATCAATCAATCATCCTCCTCAATCAATCATTTTCAATCAATTGTCTGTCAATCAGTTCATTCCAATAAAGTAAAAAAGTAAGCAGTAAGAATGTAAAAAAATATAATATGGCAAATATAAGCAAATGTTAGTATGTGTAAACCGGGGTGATTCCAATACGGTCTTGTTTCAAATAATCGCAAGCGGGGGAACATTCCCTAATATTTCAGAACTGGCAAATTGCACTCTCAGAGCAATTCCACACACTACAAGCACCACTACTGAAGCCCCGTGCTCCATCTGCTGGGTTTTCCACCCCTGCAAAATGATTTCTTGTACAGGGCCTGCCTCTGAGAAGAAATGGAGTAGGAAGTACCAGTTTATGTTTTGGGAAAATAACTAAAAAGGTCAACCCTCTTAAGGAACTTGGTAATTAGTTATTATAAATTAAAGGATATGACTATATACAAACGTTAAAGGAAAAAAATCTGAAAGAAACCCGTTTGTTGACAAACAGCCCTGGAATTTCCCTCAGATGATGTTTCGGGACTTTTTGTCGGGACAGCATATGTGGCAACTAAAACAAGTTTTCGAACTGATGCAATTTTACCTGGTGGTGCGTGGTCTCTCAGTAACTTGAAACCCCAAAATGTGTTTTTCAAGATATCAAGACTTTCAATAATGGCTGCTGCTGTGACATCCCTGTAAAAGAAATCTAATCAGTAATGTTAACCTGTGTTTTGTTCCCAGTTACCAAGTGCCCGACGCATTATTTTCCTATTTGGACCAATGTGTGATTATTCAAGATTTCTTACACTTAATGTCGGTTCTCTGTGACACTCTGAGAATTTTCAGCAGCCGTATGTTCAGAAAACAAATGTGTCCACCTGAAGGTGATGTATTCAGATCAGATAATTTGTCTGATGTGTTGTAGATGCCTACGATATTCCATTGCATAGAAGCAGGAACTGTCTGTTAATCATTAATCTGCCATCAAAAATAGTTCCAGCTGTGTGATTTGAGATTGTCACAAAGATTGAAGTTTTAATTCATCCTTGGCCTGAGTTGAACTTTGAGCCCAAACCACATTATTGTCTCATTTAATGTAATCGTACATATGATGATCCCTGACTCATTGTCCGCTACTTTCTTTTTTCAGGATTTAATAAGGACTTCAAGAACCAATGGCAACTCTTACACTTTGTTTTGCCAAAAGGTGCAATGATACTTCCAATGCCCCCAGAAATAAAGGCTTCAAGTACTTCAGGGAAGAGTGTTGGAGAAAGATAAAATACACACAAGACTTTTCTTTCTTTCTTTCTTTCTTTTGAAATCGGCACTCGGAATTTTAAACCGTGAAGAGCACAAAAAGTGCACATTTATCCCAAGGCCAGTTTCTGGGCAACAATGTCTATTATTCACCCGCTCCTGCTCCGGTCTGTGTCTTCTTGATGTGAAGGACAGAGGAGAAAAGGTGGTGGAAGCAAAGGTTCAACCCTGACTACCCTTGTCATGAGTCGCCTCTTAAATAAATAAATAAATAAATAAATAAAATAAACAAACAAAACTTGAATTTTAAGAAAGCAGGAAATTATTGGATGTCCAGACTGAAATTACGGAGACCTCATGCTGCAGCACAGGTAGGAGAGAACTGTTATTATGTGTTTATACAAGACTGACTGCATTCTTCAGGTAGTGTGTCGTTTTCCACTAGTTTTGGCTTCAACAGTTTAAACACTGCACATGTCAGAGCTTCAAAGTCGTCTTCTCCAGAACACCTCAGCCAAGACTGGAGAGTATCACTCTGCTATTCCGGTACTTTGAGCAATTTAAACTCTCTTGGAAGTCTTGGGAGAACCCGAGCAGAGATTAGACAGGAGCTCGCTCCCTGCTAATGAGTCTCCTTTCATATTGTGTTTAAATAATTACAGACTGGCTGAGATCCAAGCCACTGTGGTATTAAGAGGACACACTTTCACTTCGGCTGCACAGCTGAGGAAATGGTCACATTGTGTGTTTGGTTGGTCCTTTTTTAGATCAGATTTAACTGAACTTTGTATTTCTGTGCAGAGCATATTTGAACTGGAAACGGTGTGTAACACATCGCTCAAAAATCTCCCATAGGTTATTCAATTGGGTTGAGATCTGGTGACTGCGAAGGCCATAGCAAATGATTCACATCATTTTCATACTCATCACACCATTCAGTGACCCCTCGTGCCCTGTGGATGGGGGCATTGTCATCCTGAAAGAGACTACTCCCATCAGGAGAGAAATGTGTCACCATAGGATAAAGGTGATCACTCTATATATATATATATATATATATAATATATATATATATATATATATATAATTATAATATATATATATATATATATATATATATATATATATATATATATATATATATATATATATATATATATATATATATATATATATATATATATATATATATATATATATATATATATATATATATATATATATATATATATATATATATATATATATATATATATATATATATATATATATATATATATATATATATATATATATATATATATATATATATATATATATATATATATATATATATATATATATATATATATATATATATATATATATATATATATATATATATATATATATATATATATATATATATATATATCAATTATTACAAATTCAATTTAACTAAAACATAGCATATATATATATATATATATATATATATATATATATATATATATATATATATATATATATACACACTCACCTAAAGGATTATTAGGAGCACCATACTAATACTGTGTTTGACCCCCTTTCGCCTTCAGAACTGCCTTAATTCTACGTGGCATTGATTCAACAAGGTGCTGAAAGCATTCTTTAGAAATGTTGGCCCATATTGATAGGATAGCATCTTGCAGTTGATGGAGATTTGTGGGATGCACATCCAGGGCACGAAGCTCCCGTTCCACCACATCCCTGTGGGGGCCAGTTTAGTACAGTGAACTCATTGTCATGTTCAAGAAACCAATTTGAAATGATTCGACCTTTGTGACATGGTGCATTATCCTGCTGGAAGTAGCCATCAGAGGATGGGTACATGGTGGTCATAAAGGGATGGACATGGTCAGAAACAATGCTCAGGTAGGCCGTGGCATTTAAACGATGCCCAATTGGCACTAAGGGGCCTAAAGTGTGCCAACAAAACATCCCCCACACCATTACACCACCACCACCAGCCTGCACAGTGGTAACAAGGCATGATGGATCCATGTTCTCATTCTGTTTACGCCAAATTCTGACTCTACCATCTGAATGTCTCAACAGAAATCGAGACTCATCAGACCAGGCAACATTTTTCCAGTCTTCAACTGTCCAATTTTGGTGAGCTTGTGCAAATTGTAGCCTCTTTTTCCTATTTGTAGTGGAGATGAGTGGTACCCGGTGGGGTCTTCTGCTGTTGTAGCCCATCCGCCTCAAGGTTGTACGTGTTGTGGCTTCACAAATGCTTTGCTGCATACCTCGGTTGTAACGAGTGGTTATTTCAGTCAAAGTTGCTCTTCTATCAGCTTGAATCAGTCGGCCCATTCTCCTCTGACCTCTAGCATCAACAAGGCATTTTCGCCCACAGGACTGCCGCATACTGGATGTTTTTCCCTTTTCACACCATTCTTTGTAAACCCTAGAAATGGTTGTGCGTGAAAATCCCAGTAACTGAGCAGATTGTGAAATACTCAGACCGGCCCGTCTGGCACCAACAACCATGCCACGCTCAAAATTGCTTAAATCACCTTTCTTTCCCATTCAGACATTCAGTTTGGAGTTCAGGATTGTCTTGACCAGGACCACACCCCTAAATGCATTGAAGCAACTGCCATGTGATTGGTTGGTTAGATAATTGCATTAATGAGAAATTGAACAGGTGTTCCTAATAATCCTTTAGGTGAGTGTGTATATATATATATATATATATATATATATATATATATATAATGAAGTCAGTCTGATTTCATTCTCTCTACAGAGTTTAGAATCACACGGCATCGAGAGAACCCGCTAAGCTATCCTCCACTTCCAGATTGTAGGAGCCAGTCCTTAGGGGTCCAAATCCTGCGTTTGTGACGGAAGGTGGCAGTGGGAGTGGGGTGGGGGGGTAGTCACAGATGGGCACTGCTCCAGGCCATGTTTTGATTAAAGGGATACTCTGAACAAACACTTGGCGTTTTCACCAGCTGCAGCGGGTTGTCCATGCCCTGGGGCCAGTGCAGTGTGCCTGGCCTGCTCCCCCCGCAGCACTGGCACAACAAGACAGTCGGTCTCGCTCTCTTAATTGCTTCGAGAGCTGGGAAGAGGGGGCCTTGTAATCCTGCCTGAAAACATCCCAGTGTTGCTTCTGTGCTCACACTTCTCCATCTCCTTTTTAACAAAATTTAACTAAAAGTGTATATCCATTTGGGTATAATACAGTGCCATTCACACGGGACCAATCCTCAATCGTATGCTGTTTGTGTACCTGGACTGTACACCCCCAAGAACCCTCACTGGGGAAGCACCGTTTTACTGTACTGATGTCAGCCTGACTGGCTTCCCCCTTCTAACTGCCCTCACACTCTCCCCCACTTGAAAGAGCCAGGAGTGGCTGTCAGGGTTGGTAAGGAACTTTATTTTTTAATTATATATTTTTTTACCATTATTGTTATTTTGTGGGAAGAGTGCTGGCCGACTAGCTCGCTGTGATTTCCTGGCTTGTCACAATGAGTTTTGCTCTTTTAAGCCCACTCAGTGGCCTGGAACGTTTCCCCTTCATTATCAGCCTCCTTCTCCCAGCTGGGTTCCCCTCGTTGCACACTGCTGCCTTGCAGACCCGAGCAGAAGAAGAGAAACTGCCACCCCCACCGCCATCCAATTAAGGTTAATTGACCTAGTTTGCGCCTCGGCACACTTCAGAATTCCTTGTCACCTTCTGGGTCAAGTATGCAAGGAGCCAAAGGCCGGAGGACTGTGACAACAGCCCAAGCAGAGAGAACCAGAGCAGATTTGAAACATTCAGACAGATTTAGTTCCTGCTTTACTGTCATTGTTCATTTTTTTATTTTGTTTGTTTTGTTTTGTTCTTTTGCTGCGGGGGAATTGTGGAAGAAGAAAAAGGAGAAATGAATGTCAACATTTACCCTTTAGCGACAGGTAGAGGAATACCTTATTTTTTTTTTTTCAGTCTGCTTTTTGGAAACGGGCAATAAAAACGTGTAGGAGAAGTGAGCCATAACCATCCACGAGAAGCTGAATCACTCTGGAATTTTGTATCACCTCTTGTAACAGGAGAGAGGGAGGTGTGAGGTACTTGTTCTCCATGCACATCCAGT
The DNA here is from genome assembly GCF_036373705.1 of Amia ocellicauda. Classification (NCBI taxonomy): domain Eukaryota; kingdom Metazoa; phylum Chordata; class Actinopteri; order Amiiformes; family Amiidae; genus Amia; species Amia ocellicauda. The sequence continues at coordinate 12,548,642 of NC_089854.1, read as the reverse complement.
AACCAAAGCCACAAGCAGAACAGTCACCAGCACCTATTTGGCTGCAAAAAAATGAGGAGTAGAACAGTGAGCTGGAGAGAGAGAGAAATACATAATGGTTTCAGGTCCATATTTGCACAAATTGATTTTGCTTTCGTTTTGTAATGAATCTCCAAGTCAAATCTTACAGGTCAAATGTCACATGGTGCCGTCAGACCTGCGCCGCTATTGGAAGAGATCTTTGTGAACAAACACGCAGAAAGCCAGAGGTCCCACAGAAGAAAGTGAAAATGAGAGAGAGAACTGACTGCTCCCTCTCTTCACCACAGCACTGTCCATTTCCAGTAAACACAGACCAAACTGAGACAGGCTTTATTGACATTCTCAGCACTTTTAATTCTCTCCAACTCACAAGTATTAGAATAACATTCAATCACCCGTGCCTTGTGTCTTTCCTCATCTGTGAACAGTCGTAGGGAAGCTTTTATAAAAAAATGTAAGCCTGGTTTCATTTTGATTGTTGTATTGGAGGAAAACACTTTAAAAACTCTCCCAGTGCAGCATTTCTAGGACTGCTACTGTAGGGCTGTTCATTCAGCCCTCGACTTGCTTTAGACACCTATGTAATAGGTAATGTAATGTGTTTTGCACTGATATCCTGTAGTACATGTTTGCCTGTCCATTGTTATCAGCTGTACAGAATGGGGTTAAAGTGTACCAAAGGCCATTCCCCAGTAGTTCGGTGTCGCATAAACTTTCACTTTCACTGGCCTTGGCTGCAATAGTGACTGAAGTGCTGGTTAAATAAATCTCGCTGTGTTATGCCATATTTAGTGCATAGCCCTAGTCAGCAGATCTGATTCGACTCTTGTCCCTCTATCTTTCCACACCCCCCACCACATCAGCCAAAGGTCACCAAGACAAACCTTGTCTGTTTCTGCTGACTTCAGTGACTCCGTTTCAATACTCGCTGCAAATGCCCTGTAGGGTCCCGCCTACCGCCCCACCACCTGCCTTGCTGACAGTGCAGCAGGATTGTGCAGAAAAGGTTGGGCTTCTAAGAAAGTAAGTGAGTGACAAGAAGAGCAGGGGCTGTCATATCTAAACTCAGCTGCTCCAGTCAAACAGTGTCAGAAAGGCTGGAAAAGAGGACGTGTTTACCTTACCGTGCTTCTATACCCCTCCTCCATGCTCCCTATTTTTTAACTACTTCCTGCATTGTTTGCTGCATTACTGTAATCTGTAATTTGATTGTCTTTGACATCACTCAGTGCACTTATGGTGTATGGTGTCTAGCACTGATTTTAATTTACTTTCAGTAGGACTTTTTCATTGCTAGTACCCGTGTTTATATTGTTTACCCCTATGTCCCCTTCCCCTGAGCTATTAACTATGACTTCACATCTTGTCTGCAATTATTAGCTCACAAATCTAGGATGTAGGACTGTATTAACTGTATATTTCTCTTTTGCTCTTATGTAATTATGAACTTGTAAATTGTACAATGCTTTGATCTGTAATTCTAGACTGTATTGCACTTTTATAAAACCCTTATGTTTTTTCAGTTTTTAAGTCGCCCTGGATAAAGGTGTCTGCTAATAAATAAATAAATAAATAAATAAATAAATAAATAAATAAATAAATAATAATAATAATAATAATAATAATAATAATAATAATAATATGTATTGTACTTAAACTGTCATATGTATTATTATTATATATATTACATATTCATTTGTTGTGCCTACTCTCCCCAAGCAAAATATTTTTCCAAATACTAATAATACTCCAGCCTACACATCCAGGCAAATGTATGTTTTTTATTTTACTTATTTATTTAAATGTGATCAAATTTCTACATTCACAGAGTCAGAGTTGCTGTCTTCAGCAGCAAAATGGCAAAAGAAACTAAAACAATATCTGGCGCGCACACACACACACACAGACACACACACATATATATATCTACAATTAAAAAAACAGGAAAGGAAGGGTGTTCAGCTGTTGAACTGACTACAGAATTAACTTAAGAATGAATGCACTCAGTGCTTTTTGCAAGCAACAAATAGGACCCTGGCTTTGCCCATGCCCAGAGTACTTGACCCATCAGTGTGTTTTGCCCTGGTACAAAGAAACAAAGTACACAGCAGAAGTCAGGCTAAAGATCTTGGGTCACAATGTTATGCTACGTGGGTTGAAGCTTATTTTCTTTCTGCACGGCAGCTTGGAACCCAGATGCAGGTTCCTATCAGTCTGGCACCATCAAACTGACAGAGATCAAATGAACCATCCCTTTTTTAGGGCCTTGCATGAATTGTCTTCAATAAAAGCATTTTGTACTTTCATCACTTTCCTCCTACTCCTCCCTCCACCACCACCATCAACACCCTCGCCCTCTCACTGTTGCAGGTCACAAGTCTTCAATTTGTATATATTTCAGTCTCTTCTGAAGTGGAAAGAGATACATGAATCGGACTCTGCACTGAGCTTTTGATTTTTCTGTCCTCGTCCTGGAACCTGACCCTTTTTATTTGTGCCTTCTGTGCACACTGGACTATGCTATGCATTTTGGCTGCCGTTTAACATGCATTTGAGTGGTCAGATAGGCCTTAGGATAGTCTTGGCTGGATCTTGACTGACTGCGTATATTTAAATGTACGATTTCTGATGCTCTATTGGATGCTTCCCAGCCCATGTAATGCATGCTCTGCGGGGATCCTCTGTTGAGACTGGGATGTGTTCTCATGCTTTGAGAACACCGCAATAGCACGTCGGGGCTGAGTGTGTTGTGTGAAATAACCGGCACAGCACAGACTGAGGAGTTTTGAAAGTTGAGAAACCAGGAGATCACCATGTTCCACTAGCAATGGACTTGTACAAGATTTCATATGCACCTATATGCTGGGTGAACAATGTGCATCTTTTTTCCAGCAGGAAAAGACGGGCTACAAATCTGGATAAATTGATAATACAACGATGCACAACTGACAGACCACATTGTGTTAGAATCTACCAACACACTTTTTCCCCCCTCACACTGTAACATGTCTCTTAACAAGCATAATGTTTTTGTGTGTGTATGGGGTGGGGGCGTTATTTTGTTGCCATTGTTCAGGTGTCTTTTTTTTCCATATTCTGTTGTCCACCTCTTTTTCTCACCGTTCTTACTTTTCCGCTTTGTCATGTTTAATTATTGACATGAAGAGCCGTAATGGGCTCTGACAGGACTATGGGATGTCAGCCAGATAATAACTCATGTGGTGTAATGAGTGCACTGGACATATGTTGTAACTAAAACAAGATCCCAAAAAAAGAAAGAAATTCCATCTGATACTTTTAACAAGTGTGCACTGTGGCTTTAGTGCTATTATGCATTATTAATTCATTATTAATGGCAAGTGTGGATTTTCAAACATATCAGACAGGTGTCCAGTGAGTCTCATCATTTAAGGGAGAGGGAATGTAGGGACAGCTCCCTTGAAATTATGGCAGCAGGCAATTATTTTCATACATTCGATAGGTATGTATTGTCAGTCCACCAGTGTTTAGGCAAGCTGTGAGCAAGATGTGCATATAAGCAAATCCTTTTGGAGTTTCCTGAGGACCACAAAGGAATCTTATCTTGTGGGCTCCTTATAAAAAACGCGCGCACACACACACACACACACACACACACAAACCATCCTCTCTGTCTTATATTTTTGTGTGTAAGATAATATAAGATTGCCATCTAGTGGCCAACGTTTCTATTTACAACCCCAAAGAAGGCCTTCCTGGGAATTCAATTGAAAAGCATGAGAGAGAGAAAAGCAGGAGAGCAGGCTTTTTACACACCACATTTGTTCTTGGCACAGAGGTGGGTATACCGCAGCCAAACATATTTGTTATTCTGACTGCCAAAAGCCGTTGGAGGTCATAAAACACAAGTGAAAGTGCTATTTTTTGAATGCTATCAGAAGACGAAATGGATCACTTTATTTTATGGGGTGCTGTGAATGTGTGGGCTTTCCTGATTCCTCCAGCTGAACCACTGAGCTAATCATTGCTTAAAAAGACCGGATCCTATTTTAACGGTTTGGCAGCTCCCACCAGTGTTGCAGAGGTCAATTTAACCAACGTTGTTGTTTATTTGAATAACTGGAAAATGTTCAACTTTAGTAGGAGCTGGAAGTCATGTTATAAAGGGTCTAGTCAGGTCAGTTAGCACTGCAGTTAAGGAGTGAGCTCGCTTTGCCTCCGCTCACGGAATAAGACTAGTTGTAAATGCATGTTGTACATGTGTCAGATGATAATCATACAGTCATGGGATATTGTCACTGTGCTGAGATTCAGTTTAACCCCTGGCATGCATAAACGCATGTAGCCTGCAATTATTTAAGTGAATACACCATTTTGAGTTTGACCAAGTGCTTGCCTCCCCTCCTGCACATTTCTGGTAAAGCTGGGGTACACGATGTGGGTCCTTGTTGTGGGGATGGGGCTCTTCAAGTTTTCATTCCACCTGTGCTTTTTTTGCTTAACTGGACTGAGTTAACAACTGTTCCCAGATCCGAAGGTGTTTTGATGAGGGAAGGAGATCTCAGACAAACCTGCTGGACTGGATTCACCTCTCCAGGACCAGGCCTGCGCACCCCTGCGAAGAGAACACGAAACTCACACGAAGCGGGCTGTTATCAGCTCCTTCAGAAGGGACCACCAATCTTTAATCCCTCCTCATTAATCATTGATCATTAATACCCATGTCTGACCAGCCTCCACTCCTCGTGCCAAGATCAATATTCTGTCAGGGGAGGAAGCACAGAGCGAGTGTTTGGAGACCTGTAAACACAAGTGGGGGGCAGTGAAGAATCCGTCCTTCGCTGTGTTTTCCACACGGCACCTAGAAGAGCAGCAACCTACTCACACCATGCACGGGCTTGCTCTCTGGAGCTCAGCCAGGATGCCACAAAGCTGAAATCTGTAAACCTCTCCACTGCCAAAGCCCAGCGCCTCTCTCACCAGCAGCTGCTCTTCCTTCTCACTCCGAAAAGAAGCAGTGGCAAATGAACACCAAGCAATCAACCTGCACTTTGACCTTCACCGGTCGTTAAAATACCTCTGCAAAACTGGAGACATCCGCAGTTGCACATCAGTTTGCAAACTCTCTAATAGTGCTGCGGCCACCATTGCACTGTGGAAACTATAAATACATTAATGCGTGCAATTTTCAAAAAATCAGGTGAGATGTTTATCCGGATCCAACTGCCCTTGCGGCTCTAAAACACGCACTGCTGCCCGTTTCTCCTGGTAGCGCTCCTGCCTTGTGTTCAAGCCCTGAAAAGGTACGACGCAGTGCCAGCTTTCCTCAGTGCGAGGTCGTATAGCGTTCTTGTGACACACGATGTGCTCATTGTTCCAGAGTACACAGCCCACCGCACTGAGCCCAGGGTGCTAAGGGTCAGCCTCGGCCAAACAGGAACGGCTCATTGATCCTTCTGCTTGGCTCTCATGCCTGCAGCAAGGTTATACCAGTGTGGAGCGGGGACAGCCAGCTGAATTGAACTGGTTTGCAAAGGCTTATTGTGTGTAGGCTTTTGCTGAAGAGAGAGGCCTCTTTTACACCTTACACATCTTTCCTGTTCATTTATCAGTCTGTATGTATCTATCTATACATCAATCAACTCATCTATCAATCTACCTACCCATTAATCTATCAATCCACCTACTTACCTACCTACCACTCTGCCTATCTTTGTATGTGTCTGTGTATCAGTTTCTTGGTCATGAATCTACAGTTGCTAAGTGTTTTAGCTTTCAGTTTCTCTTTGTTGTTCTCTTGGGTCCCAAATTGTGGATCGGAGATGAGTTATCTCATTGCAATATCCCCATAGTGTTTGTCATTTTCTGTCGGATAGTATGAAGGCAAATCCAATTTGCCCTGGGCCCCTGCCGGCACTGTTAGATATTTAGGAGGGGTGAGTTTAGCTTAGTTTGCAGTGAGTTTGTTCTGTTTGTCAGTGAAAGCTTCCTACTGAGTGCACTTTTATACCTCCCACGACTGCCTTAGTTTTCTGTTTATGCACAACTGACTTCCTTTGCACTAATTGTATGTATTTTCTTTAGTTTACCCCTCCTATGTAGTTAGACACATGCTGGGAGAGGCCCAGTGTGGTTATAGATCTAAAACGTTTTTGATTGCTGCTTTACTGTATTTGTGACTATAATTACTTCTGTCCTTCCACCTCTCATTTTTTGATCTCGGTTCTCCACTCCTGGTTTTCTTACCAATGTAAACGCATACCCCTTACTGTACAGTTCTATTTTACTTTTTCAGTTCTCTCCAGCCATGCCTTAATGAGAATGTAATGCATGTATGTACTTTCTTACTTCCCCTTATTTTAGATGCACACTGTAAAGCATATATATCCCTTAAGGTTGAGTGTCTCCTCTTGTCTGAGAACAGTACCAATGACCTGTTTTATTAGAATTTAAAACCAACAAGAGTGCACTTAGATATATTATTGCAGTATTGAATTTAAGGTGGGTGGATATAGGATTTTTTTTCCCCTTAATGTGTGTGGGAGCAGAATTAAGACAAATGTAATTTTAAGATCCCAAATGTGAACAGTTTTGTTTAATCTGAGCATTAGAAGAGGGCGGTCTTGCCAGCTTTGCCGCATCTTTCCATTTCACCTGTAGTCTTCTCATACTGTAATTTCATGTAATATGTAGATTAATTTTGTGATGTTAACTGTTGTCAAATGTATAGGACAGTGTTTTTGTTCAAATTAAATGGCCTTGGCTGCATCTAAAAAATGAATTGACAATTTGGGAGAATAGTCCTGTGGAAATAACTGACAAGGCTGAGAACAAGGCATTTTAATTCAATTACTTATAAAATAAATAAATAAGACAAACCCGTCAAATTCTCACTCCAGAGAAAAACAACTTCCTCTTGCCGGCTCCTGATTGGTCGCCTCTCTCTCTCACAGGAGATCACTGATTGGCTGGCCCCAGTGCCCGTCACGATGGAAGCTGATGCACGCCGAAGTAACTGATCCCAGATTCCAAAGTTTTCTGCTGTATCTTCCCGAGTTATTTTTAATCGTAGTGTCAATACAATCCCTATGCACAGAGATTTATATGCACATGCGTACAAGTGAAGATTTCTCGATAAATATCCGAAACAGACCGAGCTGTTGTGTATTTGTAAACCGCCCAGCCCGCTGCACAGGGGATTGAAATGGGTACGAATAACTCCACCATCTCTCGTATCCCAGAAGCGGAAGAAATCATGCAAGAAACTGGATGTAAGTTTAGTTGTTGTTGTTGTTTGGTTTGTATAATTGCACATTGCTGTACTGCGCGTCTTCCTGTTGATTTGTAGACGCAGCTGAAAAATGCCACTGGTTTTGAACATGACAGGCGATTTGACAGGATATAAAAATATGAAGACGAATATTCGCCCCGTTAAGTGAGTCAGGTTCAATTGTCCAGTAATGACACACCGTGTTTACTGTACAACACTGCTGTCCCTGTCCTATCACCCTCAGACACACCATCTTATCTCGCAAGACTACGTGCTGCACTGCAACTGCACATTTTAAACTGTATAAAACTTACTTTCTGTTAGAAACTCGGGCTTTTCATAATGTCCTAGTTCACCTATTTGTTTTATTATGGCAGGAATGTATGTAGCTTTTTTTATTATTATTATTATATGTGCACAAGTACATATCATTCCTACTTTAAATCTTACATTTACGTTGTATTTAGATTATTCTGTTGTATTGGATTTTATCCCAAGCTTTGTTAATTTATGCATTTATTTATTTGTCTGCTCTTGTCCACAGTCACACCTTCTCATTTAACCCGTCTCTATGACCGATTCAATGTGTTGGATAAGGATGAGAAGGGATTCCTCAGGTGAGTCCAAGGCCAGGGGATGGATATGTAAGGGTTAAACTGAAGACATTACATTTAAAGGTTTCAACTGGCGGATGGTGTTAGAGTTTAAGATATGGGATAGTATTTTGGGATTATAGCTGAGAATGGGTTCAGGTTTGGGGAACGTGAAGTGGGTTTTAGGTTTATGAAAGAAAACACCCTTTGGGAAATATGGAAAGAGTTAGGATCTGGGGCTGGTGCTAGGGCTCATGGAGTAAGGGTTGGGGTTTGGGGTCGGCGGGAGGTTAGGGTGTTTAGTGAGGAAAACAGTTTGTGATCTCTTGTAAATATCCAATGATGTGGTGCTGGTTTAAGATTCTTTGCCGGGGGGGGACTTCACTCTCTTTTCTCTGCTTCTTTACAGTCCCAAGGATTTTGAGAGCATCCGGGAGCTGACCTTTAATCCCCTAGGAGAAAGGATAATCAGCGCGTTCTTCGCCGATGGGTACACTCACATTTAAACAGTGCTTTCAGATCAGCTTTGAGATGCTGCTTCTCTTTTTCCGCTTCTTTCTTCTTTGTGAACTGAAAACTAAAAATAGCAAACATGCTTCTAATAACGTTGATATCCTTGTCCCCTGACATTTCTCTTATTATAACGGTCTGTTGCAAAACATAAAAGAGGCTGGGGCGATGCTTTGATTCTGTGATAAAATAATGGGGAGAGAAGAAAGAAATTGTGTATGAAAGTTTGGAATAAGGATTTTAGGGTTACAGATACAAGGTTGAAATGGTTTTAAAGATACATTTAGATTGTTTTTAGAAATGTAGTAGAATTTTGCTACATTTAAAAATACATTTAATGAAATTCATTAAGTTTTGGTCCTGCTTATGGTTACAGTCACGTTAGACGCTGAAGGGCATGAAGCAAAACACAGCACAGTGGAGTTGTTGTTGCAGATAACAACTCCACAACACTCTGGGAGATTGACGATAAACAAGTATATTTCGTATATAAACGTATAATATGTACTTAATGGCTCCACTGGTGCACTTTGGTTATTGCCCGTATCATGTTGTGATGTCGTTGCCAGAAAGGACACTCTGAGCTTCCGCAGCTTCGTGACTATCCTGGCACACTTCCGTCCGCTAGACAAGACCCGGCAGCCGCGAGACGCTTGCAGCCCAGAGCCCATCAACAGCCGGACCAGCAAACTCAAGTGTGAGTGCCAGTCCCCCCACACTGCAATTTTTCAGTCTTTTGTTTGAGTGTGGGGTTTGTGTTGGAGCTTGTTTTTTTTGTGTGGTGTTGTTGCACTGTGTCATGTTGTGTGTTTTGCTTTTTTTGTTGTTTGGTTTGGATTTAGTTTTGTCTGATCGTGTTTTGTTTTGCTGTTTTGCTTTTTTTCGGAGCAGACTGTAAAAACTGTCAGCTGCTTTTCACAGGAGTACAGGTGCTAAACCCAGTGCCTTTGCTGAGATCCAAAAACTGATGATAACATCAACCCTGATCTGAAGCTGCTTTATCTTAATTAGGTTTAAAGACTGTGACCTGCCTTGCCTCCTCCAGTTCTGAACTGAGGAATAGAGATTCGAATCTCTTCTTCCTGGTTAAATAAGGGCTGAACAAAAATAGATGAATTGTTAATTAAAAAAGGAAATTCTCTGCAATAATTGGACAGCACCAGTGGAATTTCCTCTTGCTTTCTTTCTTGTAACACCTCTCTGAAGAAATGACTCATTTTAAAATCTGCACACTTCAGTCTTCAGTTGCTTGACATTATAAACCTAAGTTGCCGGCAGTAAAGCAGCAGGTGGAGATTAGATGCATAAAATGATAAACACTCTGTCAATAAAAAAGCAGGTGTTTTGTTTCTAGCATTAACTGTAGTGTGTGGGACCTGGCTTCCAGTACATGCGTGTGTGTGTGTGTGTGTGTGTGTGTGTGTGTGTGTGTGTGTGTGTCTCCCTGTGGCCATCAATGATCTCTCCTCTGTTCCAGTTGCCTTTCAGCTGTATGACCAGGATAAAGATGGGAAGATCTCCCGCAGTGAGCTCCTACAGGTGAGGTGCTGCCCTGAACACCAGCTGGCAGTGTGGAGGGTGCACTGACTCATATAGTAAAATATTGTAACGTTTACAAACGAGAGGAGGCCATTCGAACCATCATGCTCATTTGGTGTCCATTAATAACTAAGTGATCCAAGGATCACGTCTAGTCTATAATTTACCTTTTGTAAACCTGTTCCTTAATCTAAGGCATCACTGAAGAACAACTGTTTGAGAACTAGATATTAAATAGGCTGGTCCACTTAGCGTGAGGTTTGGACATATATGAATGTGTATCTAGAATGTGGTTGCAGTGCGTTGGTGACCTTGTACCCCACCAGGTGCTGCGAATGATGGTGGGGGTGCAGGTGACAAACGAGCAGCTGGAGAGCATCGCAGACCGAACCATCCAGGAGGCAGACCTGGACGGGGACAGCGCCATCTCCTTTGAGGAGTTCAGGAAGGTCAGCAAGTCCACAGCTGCCTGTCTGTGTGTCTCTCTCTCTCTCTCCCTCTGACTCTGTGTCTTACTGTGTTTCTTTCTCTCTCCATCCATGTATTTCTGTATCTCACTCTGTGTCTCACTGTTTCACCTTTTCTCTTTCTGTTCCTGTACTACTCCTCCTCTGCAGTCTCTGGAGAAGGTCAACATCGACCACAAGATGAGTATACGCTTCCTACGATGAAGATGACGATTGGGAGGTGCCAGGGGGCAGGGAGGACCTGGGAAAACAACTGGGGCAGCTCCCTCTTCCTCTCTCTCACACTCTCATTCACTCACTCTCTCAATCTCTCACACCATTAGGCGCATTTACACTGCCATTTCTGATCCGGATCAAATGCATCGATACATTTGATCAGGATCAGTGATGTCGCGTCTACACTGCCATTTGATCAGGATCAACTTTCAGCCGCCTCAGGGGTCTTCACATGCACACTGGCACGTAAGTCCAGACTTAATTATATGCATTTAGTAAATTAGTCCTTTAGAACACAGAGCTGTATCAAAAACTGTCTTTATCTCGTTACAAATTATTTTATCAAGTAAAATCAATGCACTTGAATATTTTTTTCACAACTGAAGCATTTAAAATAAAAATACAATTATGTATTTTTGCTAAAATAAAATAACAAGTGATTTAGTGTTAAATTTAACTTTTTAATTTATAATACAGGAAGTAGGGACATGTTCTCTTATCTGCTCCAATGATGTGAAGGCTGATTGTCTGTCGTCTGCCTTTAAAACACAAGCCGTTTGAGCATCTACACTGCCAGGCTCAAATGCTACCGATGCATTTGATCCAGATCTGTACCATCTCCCTGAGAAGTACATTTGATCCGATCACTGAACTTTAACACTGCCATTTTGGATCAGAAATGGCAGTTAAATGTGCCTATTGCTCTCCTCGCTCTCTCATTCACTCACTCTCTTTCGCTTACTGTCTCACCCAGTCACTCTCTCTGTCTCTCAGAAACAGAACCCCCAAACTGCACAAATGGATCAGAGTGACTGTTCAGTCTGAAGTTGATGGTTGATTTTTTTTTTCTCTTAAAAAAAAAATGGAACACACTATGTAAATTGATTTATCACTTAAAAGAGCTGAGAATATTTAAAAAGGTCTTAATTTTTAATTTTTTTACATTTCTCTTTTGTCTAGTGTCAGATCACCTTAAATAAGGTCCATCAAATGTAGTAACAAAACTTGTATGACCTTCACCTTTTCAGCTACATCATTGTGTTTCTATTAAGTGCAATATGTAACTTTGCTAGAGTGAGGTTTATTTTTATTTGTTCTTTGACGGATTAGAATTCCTAATATTTTTAAGAATTGCTCATCGATATTCTCCTGGAAGTCTTAATGACACCCAAAGAAGGGATGTATTGTGTGAGAAGTCTACCGCAAAGCATATCCTTAATAATGTAATGGGGCTCAAAGTGTATGAGCTTGTTATGGTGACATCATCCCTCTCAGAACTTGATAGAGCTTTCAAACCCCACAAGTGTCAGGGGACTGGTCTGTTGGCATAGTGTGGGTAGTATGGTGTGGTATGTTGTAGTGCTGTGCAGGTTTGACGCTGTGTGGCAAGCCTGTTGAATGGGTTGGCTGGAGGTAGGTGTGCCTCAGATGGCGCTGCAAATCTGAGTGGGGGGATTGTAAATTGCACTAATTGCCGCAACTTGAGCCTTATAAGCTATAGTGAACAACTGGAAATCCAAACCAAACTGCCTCCCAGGTGTTTCCACCTGTCTTTACGTTTTACCCCAGACCACAAACAGAAACCGAAAGGTCCCTTGACTGCTTTTTAGTTTTCTGCATCTCATACAAATTAAAAGTATCTTGCTTGACTTCAGTAAATCCCACATTGTCCTTCAATGCAGAACAATATAGTTGGCTAGAATGGAGCTGGCTCTAATTAGCTTCTGCTTGCCTGAAGAAAACATTTTATTTTTTAACCTAAAAGTCCAGTCTTGTATGGGAGTCTGGCATCATGTTTACACTGAAATAACCTTGCTGCATATGTGATTAATGCCAGGGAGGAGTGACTTCCTGACATAACGCCAAAAGCAGACTATCATTGTTTGCTAAGCATGAGTTTTGTACTAGAATGATAATGTGTAAAAATGAAATTGCTTTGATTAAAGAGAAAAATAAAGGCTTGCATTAGACCTTTCTTATTCACTTACAGTTTTTTACTGAGGGGCTTTAATAATGTGAAGGTATTGGAGATGATTGTTAGAAGACTTTCTTTTTTAATCTTTTTAATCAAAGACAAAATCTTAGGTCAATGGGGCCTTATATAACGCAAGTCAGTAATTAACTATTGTTTGCCTCTGTGACAATTTGTTTGGGAAGGGCGCTGAACCAAACAATGTGATTGATATAATGTTCTTCATCTGGGCACTTCTATTGCAATCCACTGAATTCTCTGCGTTGGTTAATCATGTGGAATTAAAACCATCTGTGGAGACTATTCAGTAGAGAAACTATAATTTTTATGTTCCAGTTTGATCAAGGTTCTCTAATGGAATGCAATAGCGGAACATAGATCATCTCTCTTATCTGCCCTGTCCTCTCAGCCATTTACAGATTGTTCATTGACTCCTCTGCACACACAATTAAATAGGCATAATTAGCTCCTCTTGGTTCACTCGTCAGTGCTATCCAAAGGTCTTTTCAGATTTATGGCTTCTTGACAAAGTGCAGTTTAGAACAGTGTTGGTGCAGGTAAGTTTCTATAGACTTGATTTACAAAGATGATCGCCCCCTGGTGACTCAGAGAATGCGGTTGTTTGTCAGGTGTGGTTTAGTGTCAGATGAATGTACTGAAATGCATATTCACGTTTTGGATGGTGATTTTACTCCCTATTTTTCCAAACAAATCTTGAAAAAAATTAAAATTAAATAAAAAGGAATATCACCAACTCAATTGCCTAGGTTAACAGACACAAAATTGCGAAGTAAAAATAATAACGCTAAACAACTATGTATGTGTAAATAAATACTTGTAATATATACAGTATTTTTTTCAATTTTGGAATGAAATGTGGCAATGCAGGATTCATAATTTAGCAAACTGTGAACCTGAACATGGAACATGTTTTTCAGCACTGCAACGCACACTTGTGTCATCCTGCACAAAATAATGCACTAACTGTTTTCCACACATTAAAAGGCTTTATTGTAGACAGGGTCATGAGTTACATTCAATAGTGCTGGGCAGCGCGTCTTGGCTCCTATCTATTTCTGGGCTTACAGGCAACAAGCAGCCAGTAGAGGGAGTAGCAGGTTCCTGAAAAAGCCAGAGAGGGTGATAGATAGAGTGGTATAGAGAGAGAGAGAGAGAGAGAGGGAGAGGGAGATAAAATGTTCAGATCATTCTGGCTGCCTCTTTGTTTTCAGCAAATTGAGCCACATTTATAGAACACATAAAAAGTTCACAGCTATTTTTTCTTATGAGGCAGAGGCACACACACAAAGGAGAAGGGAAAGTGGCACAACATTTTCACAATTTCAGAGCCTGATGTATGTAACCAAAAGCAAAGCAAATGTCATTTTTCAGTTTAGGAAAAATGACCTCACGTCAAGTCAACAATACACTAGTCAAGGAGACACTGCAATATGTCACATTTACAGTTATGCAAAACCTAAAGGATTTTATACATTATATATATATATATGTACCTTGGCCACCCTGCACCACCCACCAGTTCTCCAGTCTTGTTAGCCCACCTGTTCTCCAAGTCCCCAGATTGGAGAACAGGCGGCCAGGGCAGGATGGCCGAGGTACCCGGACCCCCACGGTGACCTGTCCTCCCAACAGTTTAAATTATCTTCCATGAAGCTGACTGCTTTTCTGACCTTCAGGTGACCCTACCTCCAAGGGTGATTCCCATGGTGAAACGATATAGCAGGACATCCACTGTCCCCCCTTTGATATGGACGGGGAGGCCGTTATCCTCCTGGAAGAGAGAGAGAGGCAAAAATCATCTTACATTGCCACTACTCAGACAGCAGTAACAGCACAGGGACTGTAATGTAGGCATTGCACACTTTGTTTATTAGTGCCTTCACTGATAAAAATATATTTAATATTCTCACACTACAGATCAGCATTTACATCTACAATCTAGATTCTAAAACTAAGGTGCTAGATTCTAGAACTGCACTAGGAACACCCTGCTTAAATCATACAGTTCCAGCCTACAGTTCTAACCCAGCTCCTGCTTACTTCATCAGTCTGACTAGCTGATTAACTAGATGACTCTCCACTGTTTTACCTGGAATACTTTCTGGCATTCTGGCACTTTGTTCTTTAACTGATTCCTGGCCGTCGTTGTGAAGGAGCGAGACGCCAGCCGCTGCAGGTTCTAGAATGAAGAACACGTGTCTGTTTTGCACTCCAGCCCTAGTTGTTGCTGTCCTGACCTCCCCGCTCATCCAATGAAGGGCTTAATTAAGAGCTCAGTTAGGACACCTCATGGACCAGGGTGGGGACTCACTGTACTAGAGTTTGTACAGATTGTTCATCCAATTCATGTGTCACATTTACAAAGGATGGATTGGATAAAATGTTACTGACTATGAAATAGTACTCGGCTTGCTAAATTGATTTTTAGTACTTTGTACCTAAATAACTAAATCCGGGATATATGCATGCACAAATGTGTACAACTTCAGTCAAAAATAATCGCCACCTTCATTTGAAACAGTTATTTGGTAACTTGTTTAGTTAAATATTGTTTGTTAAACTCCATCAGTCATATTTGTGCTGTTTTCATTCCATTTCCCCCTTGCATCCACTTTTGCACTGTTAGTGAGTGTGAGAGAGAGAGAGAAACAGGTGACAGTGAGGTATTTATAGCGAAGATGTGATTTTAACTGTGATGGCAAAATAGAGAAGTGATTTTCTTCTGCAGACCTTTCAGTTCCTCCTGTTCAGACCATAGATCTGCCCAGAAAGGATAACAGCTAAGGGCTCTTACCCTCAGACCAGCCTCTCCCCTCAGCTTACACAGCAGAGTGCTGTGCTGTAAATTCCCTTTCTCCGTCAATCACTATTTGTTAATTGATAGTTAATGGGGGAGTCTCTGGATTTTAATCCCAGGTGGTGGACACTGCTGTTGTAAGATACTTTACCTAGATTGCTCCAGTAAAAAGCCAGCTGTATCAATAGATAATTGTATGTAAAAAGAATGTGATATATTGAAATAATAATAAAATAATAATAAATCAATAATAGTATCAAAATGGTACATTTAGTGAGATTTAATTCTCTATATTGTGGTTACCCGACTATGTTTTCTCAGGCATGTAGTTATAGTAAAGCTAATTTTAAAACATTATTTTGCAATGTTTTGACTAAATCTCCTGGAGTCTACAAACTTTTCTTGCCCCTACTTTGTACTGTCCTGTGGTAACTTTATTACATGGTTTCCCCAGATAAAGAATATAAAAAAACTTTAAAATATATTAAAACAACATTTATTTATTTTACTTCTTTTAACAAAGACACTTTCTCTTTAATTGGGTCTGAGTCTGGTCTCTCCAGTCTCAAGGTCAGACCTGTCCATTAACCATGACCGTGCCTTGCAGCCAATCAGCTCCATGTACTGTAACCCTGCTGAGGACCCTCAAGGAAAGCCAATCAGGTGAGTAGGAGTAGAGAGTTCACCCTATCACTACAGACCCTCTATCTGCGGACTCCCACCCCTCTCTACCCTCAGCAGTCAGACACAGTGTCCTGGCTGCCTGTAGTCTAATTTCGGAAAGACGGGAGTGTGACTGCTATGGTATGCGTGTCATGATTTGCACTATCCCTTTTCTGAAGCCCTTGTACTATTCCAAAGACCGTTTCTGCAGCAAAATCACAGCAAAACAGCAGAACCACATTCCTGCACAATGGGCCTGTTTTCACTCCCCTTTTAGGCATATTAATTTGAACACCAGTGTGTCACAGTTCATGGTAATCTCTGTAATCGACGGCCCTTGCCAAACAACAATCCTGTTCCTGGTTTTGTGTTTTATTTTTATTTATTTATTTATTTATTGTCTTTCTCTTCTTAAACTAGCACAGACATGTACCATTTTAGGAAGGTAAGGAGGAGGTGGTAGGCCAGCAATAATACTGGAAAGCAGTGCAAGGTTACAGAGAAACCTAACCTCTGCACCCTTTTCAGTTCCTCTCTGGCATACAGCAAGCAAGAAAGAAAACACCTGCAATCTGCAACCGCTTTGTATGATAAATCTTATTCTTATTCTTCCTCTGCGATCAATACAACACTTCGGTGTAGACATGTAAACATCCACCCTCATTTTCCCCCTTTTCTACCTGCCTGCTTGCTTGCCTGTTTGCACAGATACCTAGCAAAGAAAGACTGAAGAACTCTCTCAATGTTTAGATCCACATTACAACACATCAGAGCAAGGTAGAAAAAAATAAAAATAAATGTGATATTACCAGTAAGTGTCTCATTCTGGGCGCTGATCTGTGTAGCTCCACTATCTGCCTCACAGTGCACAACCCTTACAAGGACACACAAACATTGCAGTGGTTCTGAACGAGAGCCAAAGTATGGACTGCAAGAGAGTACAAACTGTGTTGTGAAAGTGCAGTAGCTAATTTTAGAATTCTCTCCGAGGTGAACTGTGAACTCTCAGAATACGTCTACACCAGAACCCCAGTTCAATTCCAATTGCACCCCCCACCCCCAAGCTTGTCCCCCTTCATACTTCATCCATCTTCTGTTCAATGCATTGACAGGAGGGTTTTCAAGTATTCAGTTGCATTTCAACTGGAAGTCACCCTGGGTAAGGGCATCATTTCAGAAATGATTGTTAGTAATAATAATAAAAATAATAAATATATGTCAAAATTGTGGTTACAATCATTCGTCTTGATGTTTACAAGTTGGCCAACCGTGCAATTTTTATGCTTTAGAATTTGTTGTTTAACACTGCATGTGAATCATTGTGTGCAAATAAAGATGTATACATACAAAGATACAAACATTTAGCAGGAGAAGAAGTAACCAAACACCAAATACATTATCAGTGTACCATATGAAGAATTGATGCATTTGCAGGTATTTAGTGGACAGACCAGACCAGACCACCGGTCAGGCCAGCCAGGCTCTTTATTTGTAATTACCGATCTCAGATTCTCAGTCACCCTAATGGAACAGAAAGCTGGGCTTCCCTGAAAAAAGGAAGTGAGAGTGCACCACAACTTAGGCACAGTCATGTGGTTACTTGCGTGTGAGCTGAGAAATAAAATGAAAAGTCTCTGCATTACACAGGACACAGCCGTCAGACACACTGCGATCCCCAGGCTGCTCCAGACACACTGCTGCTGGTAAGCCGGTCTTTAATTAATATTGGACATATTTTATTTTTATTCAGTCTGGGGCAATGTTGGGTTGCACTGGGCATCATTTTCAGGGGGTATGGTCAGAGCATTACACACAGTTCAGTTGCTACATACCAGTACCCTAGATGATGATGTTCTTGACTTATTTATGTTTGGCGTGGTTGCTTTATTCATTGTGTTGAGGAGTTGACTCAAGGTTCGGGTTCACATGACAGTTCAGCACAGTTTCAATATATATTCATTTGATTTGATGGAAAATACTTTTGTTCGTCATATTTTTTTATTGTTAGACTGGCAGATCTGGCATTGAATAGTGTACACACACACACACACACGGGGAAAGAGGAATCGAAACATCCACTGTAGCTGCCAGGTAAACAAAAGGAAGAGACAAAGTGAAGTGAAAGGCAGCTAGTGAAAGTGTCTGATTGCTCTACTCATGTCACACAGTGATCAGGCTTGTATCTCCATGGCTATTTTTCTTGTTCACGATGTGAGGCTCCTTTGTGGTCCCTGTTAGATAAGGTACCGTGAGCAAGCCACAAAACAGACACCCATGAGCCTTTTACTCCAGTGAGAACCTCATTCTCCAAAACTATGGTGAAGTAGAAAAAATTTAATAATAATCATAAATAAATACTACTACTACTACTACTACTACTACTACTACTTCAGCTACAAAAAACATTTCCTATAATATTAATAGTATGATACAGTTTAAATGCGTATTTATATACTTGTAGCTGATGGGGTTTTTAGTTGGTTTGTTTATTCCTGTTAGTCCTGTAACTCCACCAGTCCTGCTGTGCACCATCTCTGTATTTCTGCAGTGGGACAATGAGTCTCTTCTCCAGCCTGTCTCTCGCCCTGCTGCTCGTCCATGCGCTCCCTGCTGCCACCCAGGACAGCCACACTGGAGCTGACAAGACGTAAGGGAGTACTCTTGACTCGGATCGACCCGCTTTCTCTCTGTGTCCGTGCTTTAACACCGACGACAGTCAGAACTCGGGTTGGAGTGAAAGGGGGCTTTTGATACTGTGTCCCTTTGTCTCTCTCTGAATCGCAGGACCTGTCAGTGGGAGTGCATGAAGTTCACCCTCCTGTGGCCAGGATCTTTCTGTGTGGTGAGTGACACTTTATTTATAAATATTTTTTTGGGGGGGAAATGTAGGGTTTAGAAAAGGACAATTTAAGCCATTTCTTCCTCCACCCTTCCCTTTTCTCAGAGCCTGAAGGTACAGTGTATGATCCCAGAGTATGTGAAGAGCTGGACAATTCATGGACTCTGGTAATTACAGCCTGCTAAACTGTGACAGCCTGCAAGCAACCTGAGTGATGTGTTATGACTAAATCCAGACTATAACCAGTCCACCAACCGTGGGCAGATTTTATCCATAAGTGGTTTCTGACAATAAATTGGACCACAATGAGGTACAGGTTTGTAATTTGCTATTTGTGTGTCGTTACGTAGTAGGCCAAAGGTGATGGCCATTTCTGTGTAGTTCTTTTTATTTCTTGTACTTATTTAGTTTCAAACATGGGTTATTCGAAGCGTCTCTGTATCCTAACAGAACATTATTTTTTGTAAAAGAAATCCCTAAAACTATTATTTCAGATTTCATGTGCTGTCTTTCTCTTGTTCTAGGCCGTCAGCTCATATTTAAAATAAAAACGAAACCAAAAAACAATGTAAACTTAAATGGTCTTAAGAGACTCCTATTCCTAACAACATTTTACCTTAGGAGGTGTTTGTGTTTTTTGTTTTCTGTTGTTAAGGGTCTTATCTCGTTTTGTTTTTGTTTCCCCCCTCCCCAGGCCAATGTCTATAGGCCACTGTTGTTCCTGCTGGCCGATATTTCCCTCAGATCTGGAGGTCAGTCCCCTGCGCGCCACCACTCGAGAGTGACTATCCAGAATAAATGCAACTTCTCTCAGCCAGTGTAGAGTGGTATTTGACCTCACTTGGCTGGTGTGCCCGCTGTCTGGGAGTTGACCTGTATGCAGGGGAGGGCAATCTTCCCACGTGAGAAGAACCAAGATCCAAAAGGCTACACTTACATAGAATTATAAAGAATATAAAGTATTTTTATTTGTATTTATTTTTATTTATCTGTCCATGACTGTGAATCCCACGAATGGTGTAAAACACCCAAAAAGTGCTTTAAATGTTATTGAGAATGTTATCGCTGTTTTACGTTATAAATTACTAGCAATTTGAAGTTGAGCACCTGGTCCTCTTGACTGGAGTTTGGCCCAGGCAGCAGTGGCCAAGCTTAGGAATAATTGGGAAAGTCAGACTGTAGTTTGGTAGACAGATGGGCTGCCTCTGCCTTCATCGCTCTTCAACTGCAGGGGCTTGTCAGAAGAGCCCACAAGTGTCACTAAGCGCCCCCTGTTGTTCTTACACAGGAACTGCAACCTCAACTCTCCCAGGTCTGGCCCACGCTGTTAAAATCCAAATCCAACTTCACCTTCTGGTAAGTGCCAGCTACACAGATGCCATGTGTGTGTGTGTGTGTGTGTGTGTGTGTGTGCGCGTGTGTGCGTGCGTGAGTATATATTTATAGCAGCCTGAAATGAGCACACCTGTGAAAAAGCATAAGTGTTCAGCCTCAAGCTCTATGTGAGAATGCCTGCATCAAACTCTGCTCAGCGCATTTACATTTTTAAGCTGACGCAGTGAGGTTGACTAGACGAGATGTAAATCAGTTGTTGATCTCAGCTGTAGCACTGTAAAGACAAAGTTGTAGAGCTCTGTAAAGCACTGTACAACACTGTCAGCATGACTTGATTCAGAATGTGATCCCGTCCAATCAGCCCTGACACTAAAGGGGTCCTTCCTGTCCTCTGTCATCTCTGCACAGGAAGGAGGAGTGGATTAAGCATGGCACCTGTGCCGCCTGCGTTGAGGGCATGAACTCCCCCACCAAATACTTCCAAACCTCCCTCAAACTGGAAGCGCACTACAACATTCAAAGGTGAGGGGTCAGGGGTCTGTACCCTCCCCCCACACCAGTACAGAGCAAGGGGCCCTTCTGTGACTTCCTGCCCCCCCACTAAAAAGGGGCATTCACCCAGACTATCTTTCATCTCCTTGTGTTTTCAGTGTCTTGAAGGGTGCTGGCATTGAGCCCTCCTGCAACATGTCCTACAAGGTAACCTGAGAAAGTCTTGCACTGCACTGGCACTGTGTTTAACACTCCCTGTAGACACAAACACTGAAAATATGTATAGATAAAAAAAATATATATATTTTTTAAAAGCCAGAGTACATTATCTTGCATTTAAACACGCATCATTTACAATGTAGAGCAGTGGTCTCAAACCCTGGTCCTGGAGCGCCCCAATCCACTTAGTCTTGTAGTTTACAAAAAGAATTAACAAAATGCTTTAGGAATATACTCTTGGAGACTACAATACCTTAATATGCACTGAGATTGATAGAGAATTCCTGTTTAATTTTACTGCAGTGCATGAAACAAAACAAATAGCTTCAAATTAGATGCATTAATACAGGCCCTCCTCCCCACCGATGCTGATGCCTCGCTGACTTTAAAAACTGAAACTCATAAACTCACCCTTTGACTGTCCTCCCCTTCTCTCTCTCTCTCTCTCTCTCTCTCTCCTCTCTCTCTCTCTCTCTCTCTCTCTCTCTCTCTCTGTTGTGCTTCTGCCCAGTATGAGCAGCTGCACTCTGCTCTGGCCCCAGTCTTGGGAGATCTGCATTTTATCCAGTGTGTAGAAGATCACAGGGTAAGTGGGGCCATAGGAGATATGCAGCTCCTGTTCCATTCCATTCCACTCTATTCTCCTGCAGGGGTACAATTCAACTTGTACTGCATTTGCTTAACTTGACTTCCATTTACTTGAATGGCCCAGCTGAAGCTGACCGGTAGAGTGGAGTAGGCCATCGTATTAACAGTTCCATCCTACAGGTTCAGAGTTCTCAAAGAGGAGTACATTTGAGGTCTCGCAAAGGAGTTATATTATTAATACCATTAGGAGTAGTGGTGGTTGTTGTTGTTGTAAAAAAACAAAACGTAAAACATATTATTAATGTAATTATTTATATTCAGTGAAGACTTTTACATTAAAAACCTTAAAAGTCTCACACTGCTGTGCAATGATAGTGAGAATTGCCACCCCTGGTCTGTGAGTGTGAATCAGACTTGAGGTGGATTGAAGATCAGATATCCTGTGGGGTTTTGGCCTTGCTGGTCCAGAGACCTCAAGAGTAAGACATTCAATACATTCCTTCATCTCTCCTTCCTCCTCCTTTCTATCATCCTCAATCTCTCTCCCACTCTCCCCATCTCCCTCTCTTCCCTTCCTTCTCTTTTTCTCTCTCCATGTCTCTCTCTCTCTCTCTCTCTCTCTCTCTCTGTGCAGAACCGGCAGGTGTGGGTCCAGGTGAAGATCCCCATGTTTAAGAACTTCACTCTGGGCTGCCACCGTCACCTCTTGGGGACCCACCAGCACCCTCCCCATCCCCACCCTTCCCCCGGACACCCCTGCCCCCAGCAGACCCCTATCTACCTCTTCCCCATCAGCTACGACAATCCCCACCAGCCCTGTGACTGAGCACACACTGACAAGACCAGAGCTCATTAACAACACAGTGATAATGATCAACCTGTACATACATACATACATACATGCATACACGCACGTACATGGATACATACTTACATTCACATTTCGTTTTTCTATTGTGTCAATCAATATTTGTAAAGGTTAAAAAAAATGTATACACATTTCATTAAATAAATACCTATTATTATATTTGTGTTCTTAATTGTTTCCTTGAGTACAGTGTGTAATAAAATCAATTTTCAGAACTAACGATGTTTTTACGTGTGAATTTTGCTGGCTTGCTAGGTGAACTTTTATTATCTTTATGCTGATTGGCTGCACTCATGTCCAAATCTGAATTGTGCAATTTGATTGGTGCGTCTGGACGTCACTTACTGAAAAGGCCAACCCCTCTACGTCTGTGGCACGTACGGCTACGCAGTGCAGGAGGGAGAAGGTGAGTTCCGTGTGTGAAAATAAAGAGAAAATCTAAACACAACATCGTAGAGCAAAAGTGACAAAAATAGATTACTTAGGGTTTATTATTGATGTTCGCAAATACTTCGACAAGAAATAATACCGTAACATTTTTTTCTTTTTCACTCGTTCCCGTGGTTCTAAAATGTCGATGAAACTAATGGTGTAAAACCATAAAAAACTCTCAATGTTACGATAAATAATAACTCGTTGTATATTATTTAGTTTATATGCTATTCAAGCGATGTTTTACAATAGTCGATTTGTATACTACATTATAATTGGAAAACACGTTAAAGATTTTCTGCGTAAGTCGGCCACCTGTGATGCGTAGCGTTGTTGTGTTTTGTACATTGATTATAACCCCAGGTTTTGGGCATCGTTTGGAAGATACAGGTTGTGTATTTAAATTGTATCTGGGAAAAGAGGTTTGCTTTATTTAATAATCAAAAAACATGAATCACATTTTCCACAGTCTCTCTGTCCCTCTGTATCTCTGTCTGTCTGTCTGTCTGTGTAGCAAGATGCTCGATTCAGAAGGCACGCTGGACCACAGGCGCCTGCCACGTATGGCTGCCTCTCTGAACCTCGGGATCTCTGTCAAGGAGCCCCCCACAGACACATCCGAGACACCGCTGTCCCTGCCACCCCTTGCTCCCGCCCTTTCCCCCATCACTGTGCCTGACTACGAGCTTGTATGCCAAACGCCCCCCTACCCCGACACCCCAGACCTGTCTCCCGACCCCAGTGTTGCTCCGGCTTGGGGGTCCTCAGGTTCTGACATCCCATACCGAAAGGGGGTGGAAGAGAGCGCAGAGGAGATAGGTGAGGGAGAGGAAGAAGACAAAGAGGGGGAGGAGCAGAAGAAGAAGCAGGAAGAGGAAGAGGGGCAGGATGCCCATGTGAGGGGGGGAGACCCAGGGGATGGCAAACCCTCTTCAGTGACAGTGGAGAACAGCCCCAAGAAAAAAAGGACCTGTGTCGATGGTGAGCCTGAACACAGAGCCTCAACACAACTGGGCACAACACACCATGCAACTCACAACTAATGCAGTTGTGTTGTCTGCATACACTAGTCCTGTACATGTGATGCTTAGTGTTTTGGCTAGCCCTAGCCCTGGTGCCTAACCCTAGAAACCTGTTATGGATGGAAGCAGTAGCCATGTACAAATAATACAAAAATAATTATTATAATGATCACCCTTATCATACAAATAATACAAGTTTGAAGTGTTGAAGTGCTGCTGTAAGTGCCATTTTATTGTTTATATGTGGTCAACCAAAAATGCCTACGTCTTTCATCCGTATTAGTTTGAAAGTAGTAAATCAATACCGATTTAGCCCCCTCAGTGACCGTACCACATGTACCACAATTAAATAAATTAATGAATAATGTCCTTGGCGTTTACATAACCCACTTCCAGTGGCTGACATTGGTTAAGTTGATGTTTTTAAATGCTTTCATTCCAATTGTAGTATTTGATGATGATGATGATGATCCTCTCTGGTCTGTGCAGCAGAGTACAATATCTGCCACCTGATGCGTTCGGCGACCGTGTGCAGCGAGTTGTTCGACCGGCTGCTGCAGGACTGCCCCCAGTTCCACGACTGCAAGAGCTGCCTGGCTGCCTTCCTGCTGGAGAAAGGTGGGCCGGGGGAGTGGGGGAGCCTGCTACACTGACCTCTACTGCCCAGACATAACAGTTTAGCAGTGGAGTGCAGTGTAGTAGTACAGTGCAGTAGTATAGCTTGAGGCGTGAATCCATGATCCAATGATTAACTGGCAGCATCCCCTCTGTGTGTTTTGTTGATATCCAGAAGTTGTGGACACCGCTGGGCTGGCTTTTGAGAGGTACCAGGTGGTGGCCTTTGGCACAGGGGAGTCCTGCTGCTCGGGATGGCTGGGCTTCACAGGGCGCATTGTTCACGACTGCCACGCCCTTGTCATTGCCCGCCGAGCACTGCGGAGGTACCCCCACATACAGATACACACACACGATCTAGGGATGGGCACAAGTATTCGAATATTCAAAGTCATTTATGATAGTAAAAAAGTTGTAGGTGTATTAAAAAAAAAATTAAGAACTGTCTAAATATAATAATGCATTAAGAAGCACACATTTTAATTTTATTCGCAAACCCTCATTGCTGGTAACTATATGTAATACAGTAATGCTAGTATGGACGGTTTTCTGAACCACAAAAACTAAAGGTGTCAGACTTGTGTGCCCACAGAGATGTTCAGCTGCTTGTGAAACCAGAGACAGACATATGGTTCTTAAATATATCGATGGCAGAAATAAATCACTACCTTGAAAAATGTGCGATTAATACAACCACTGCCTGATCCATTGACAACAGTGTCAGGACAAGGTATATTGTTTTGATGCTGCATATGATGTTATAGATATTTGATTAATTTAATTAGTGACGCTTATTGTAATTGATTAAGCTTATGTGGAGGTTATCCAGGAAAAAATGCCAACACTGAATTTGTGAAAAACTGTTTAAGAAGGTTATGTATTCCAGAGTGATGTTGGTGTATTCATAATACTATATGAATATATTAGTTGTTCTTAAAAATAAGTTCTGCCAAGTTAGTTACAATCAGTATAGCTACATAAAGGCAGCGACTGTATATTTCATACTTACATGCTAACACACATGGCTATGTATAGCCATGACAGATTTGAGCAACACAAACATGCACTTTTAATACTGTACTGCAGTTTAATTATTACGCAGACAAATAATAATGGAAAATATCTGGGATACCTAACTTAACCGGGCTCCATACGTGTAGTGGAGTTTTCCACCACCAATATTGATAGCATCCCCCTACTCCATATTAGTGATGTCGAGTCTGCCCCCCCCCCCTTGGCAAATCCACTTATCATCCACCCCCCCCCCCCCCCCCAGACTTGAAATCTATGTCCCCCCACCAATTCTGAAACATCCACCCCCCCACACTCACATGGAACTGCATAAATGGGATGTATGGAGAGACGAGTGTCTGAAGGTAGCTTGGTGCAGTGTGGTCGAGACAGCGGTAGGTGAGGGTCAGTGTCTTGAACTGAATGCGTGCCAGTATCGGGAGCTAGTGGAGGGAGCAGAGCAGTGTAGTAGCGTGTGTGAATCGGGGCAGAGAGAATACCAGACGAGCCACAGAGTTCTGGATGAGCTGGAGCGGCGGGTAGTAGTTGCAGTCAGGCCGGCCAGGAGGGCGTTGCAGTAGTCCAGGCGGGAGAGGACCAGGGACTGGACGAGCAGCTGAGTCGAGTAGTCGGTGAGGAAGGGTGTAGGAGAGCACAGGATCGAGGGTGACTCATAGGTTCTTAGTGAAAGAAGAAGGAGAGAGTGTCGTAGATTCCAAGGGGATTGAGATGGAGAGATCAGCAGAAAGTGAGGAATGGGGGAAAAATTTGGAGAGGTTGAGCTTGAGGTGGTGCGAGTGCATCCAGGCAGAGATAGCAGACAAACAGGAAGAGATGCGAGAGGGGATGAGAGGGTCAGAAGAGGGGAAAGACATCTGGGCATCATCTGTGTAGAAGTGGTAGGAGAAACCATGGGATGCGATGAGGGAGCCCAGGGAGCGAGTGTAGAGAGAGAACAGGAGGGGGCCCAGGACGGAGCCTTGGGGTATGCCTGTAAGGAGAGGCTTGGGGGTGGATGTGAGTGGAGAAGATTCATAATATATTAGGATACGTTATTTGAGTAGGACCCAGAACAAGCTTGTCAGCACTGCAGTTTGACCAGTGGGATTTCTCCTGTGTGTTGGGTGCTGCTTGTGTTGAGGGGCAATGTATTTTTTTTTTTTTTCTTTTCAGGTTTTTGTATAAGCAGGTTCTACTGTTCTACAGCGAAGATCAGGAGAAGTCCATTTACAAGAGGTCCCCGGACAGTGAGCTCCTGCAGCTGAAGCCAGGCATCTATCTGCACCTGTACACCAACCAGACTCCCAAAGGGGCGGCCCAGTGCATTCTCATGTGAGTGCGCGGTGCTGGGCTGAAAATAACTCTTAGCTACTGTGTTCTCCCTGTTTTTGTCCATCGCCCTTCTCTCTGCCCCTCTCCCTCTCGCCATCTAATAAATAATAAATAATAATTATCCCTACCCTTCTTTTTGTCTCTCTATCTCTCCCTTTTTCATCTCCGTTTTCCTTTTTCCCTCTCTCCCTCCCTTTTCCTCTTTCTTTCTCCCTTCCTCTCTCCCCCTCTCTCCCCACAGGAGGATGTCCAGCAACAATTACACCTCCCTGAAGCTGCAGTGCCACACCAAGGGCTCCCTCATCCCCGCCTCCTTCCAGCCGCCCAGTGTGTGGGCCTCGCGCATCTGCTGCATGTCTGACAGCGACAAGCTGACCCGGTGGGCCGTGCTGGGGGTGCAGGGGGCGCTGCTCAGCTATTTCATCAACCCCCTCTACATCGTCAGCGTCGTGCTGGGTGAGAACACGGCAGAGCAGCTGAGGCTCAGTCCAGCACACACTCGGACACGGGCATGTGTACATACACACATCACTAACTGACACGCATACCCATGTAGCCACCCAAGTAGGAGATTTGAATGCCTACACAGACACACAAACATACCCACTCAGGCACACATACCACAACCTTAAATATGTACTCACACACACACACACGCCATTAACCTACATGAATAGTAATGTTCAATGCATTTTATTTCTTTGACCTGCCTGTTTGCTTGAACCCCATGTAAACTGGTGCAAGAAGTCTCTTCTGGTATCGCCAGCATAATTATCACCGTGAATCAACTGTCCCCCCTCCTCCCCTCGCAGGAGATTACAGCCACAGTGTAGAAAAAGTGTCAGACGTGATAAACGAGCGTCTAGGGCAGGGCTGGCATAGTCAGCTGCCCCCCCCCTTTGAGAAGCGGGAGATGTACATTTTCGGTGGGGCCAACGTTGGCCCGTTAGCCAGCCCACCTGAGTACAAGGACCTAAGCCTCAACTGGTGCCTGGGAGATGTGGGTGTGGAGATCATTGACAGCACCACTGGCCGCGCCATTGAAGAGTAAGCCGATGCACTTGGAAGTTTAAGAAAAGGATAACGATAAAAGTGGTGCATTTGCCACACAAATCAGAGTTTGAGTTGCAGAGTTGCTATATATATATATAAAAAAAAAAAAAAATCCATTCCATAGATTTTTGAATTAATAATATTAATAATATCTGAAAATGCTGCTTTAATGAGGCTTAAGTATCTCTGTATTAATAATAATAATAATAATAATAATAATAATAATAATAATATTATTATTATTATCATCTTTGTCCACTTACATATTATAAATCAGTGATGTTATTGTAAGCCGTGTGTGTGTGTGTGTGTGTGTGTGTGTGTGTCAGGTCTCCCTTCACCAGCGGCCCGTGCCTGTCCAGCCGGTTGTGTAAGGCAGCTTTCCTCAGTGCATTCAGGGCCGTCGCAGCGTTGACGCAGCGCCAGGACCTGCTGGAGCTCTCCACATATCGCCAAGCCAAGGTAAGGCCCCCAACCACATGTCGTCAAGGCAAAACAATCATCATCATCATTTATTATTTTATTATTATTATTATTATTTTTATTTTTATTTCTTGGCAGACGCCCTTATCCAGGGCGACTTACAACATGAGTGCAAAACAAAGTGCAAAAATACAAACAACATGAATGGATTCTGGGTTATGGTGAATCCACTCAGTATTCCATTCACTGACACTGTTGGACGCTTTACCAGAGTGATAAAGCTGTAAGGCAAACAGGGCACACTACTAAAGTTAGACCCATGTCCAACAGACTGCAGCTGTAAACCAGGGGCAAAGCCATAGTGCCTCAGTTTGGTGCTTTAAGTGGGTGTTGAAATATGTTTGGCCACTTAAGGTGCCATGAACAAAATAATAAACAAACTGTTCTGGGAAATTATCCTGGCAGGGATGTTAAACGGGGGGGGGGTTGTTTTGTGTTAATCTCAGGTGAAGGCCAAGCTCTACCAGGAGGCGAAGGCAGTGGTCAGGGCACAGTTTGTGAGCAACAACGTGGGGACCTGGAACTCCAAGAACATCGTGGACAGCTTCAGTGACTGATCTGCTCTGCCAGGCAAGACTCATTTAGGGAATGTTCTGTTTCTTTTAATTCATTTTTTGCTGCATTACTGTTGTACTGAAACTTGTCAGTTGGTTTTTAAGTTAACAACCGTTGGCGTGTGGGCCTGGTGTGAATTTATTATGGTATGCTTTATTAAATATAGAAGGAGTAAAACACCATTAAATTATAGTGTTTACATTGCAATGCAGAATAATAGTAGTTGATTTATGCTGCAGGCTTCACAATCTCCTTACATTGCCTTGGCTCCTAGTTTTCTATGTAGTGTATGCTGTGAGGCTAGATTTAATTTGTGACTCAGTTAATGCAGATTTCTTATGATCATTTTGACAATTTTATTTTGTTGCATTTCAGCATAAATGTTTTAATTGAAGGGATTATTAACCATAGAAATGGCCTGTTACAAATCTTTGGAAAATTGAAAATATTTGGCATGTTTATTTCTTCTATATATTACAGATTTCTATATAGATTTTTTTCTCTGTGTATATAGTTATATATTCAATGTAAAATGATACATATTTCTGGATTTTCCTGTATGGAAAACAACAAGATAAAGTTTAGAGTTTGTCTCAGTCAAGTCTGCCTGTTTCTGTTCAGTACACAGAGCGTGTTTAAGTATTGCTCGGTACACATTGTACACATTGCTCTGTGTA
The DNA here is from genome assembly GCF_036373705.1 of Amia ocellicauda. Taxonomy (NCBI): domain Eukaryota; kingdom Metazoa; phylum Chordata; class Actinopteri; order Amiiformes; family Amiidae; genus Amia; species Amia ocellicauda. The sequence continues at coordinate 12,519,073 of NC_089854.1, read as the reverse complement.
CATGACTGATCGCTGTGCTATGCTGGGGGAAGAGCCTCAGCAGACTCTCAGAGAGTGGGGCTGAGAGGGTGACTCAGGACTCTGTTCTGCCTAGGAATATTCTGTAATCAGGTGGCAAACAAAAGCAACCAGGTCCAAGACAGTTCTAGTGGAAGATATTTTTAGTGAAACCTAATTTCCCACTATCAAGGCGTTTTTCATTATTTTCATCAGATTTCCCCTCCCACAGTTCTTTGTTTTGCCAGTTTCCCTTCACTGTGACTCTGGCCCTTTTCCCACTGTCTCTGCACACACAAACAACAAATGCAGTGTTGTGAAGGGTTTATTCATTTTACTGTCAGAACAATGAAAAGACAACAAAAGTTATTCATACCAGCTAGAAAAAACAATGGGGAATAAAATGCAAAAAGTGTCTGTGACCGACTGTCTGACTGGAATACTAACACAAAGAGTGACTGGCTGGTCTGTTCCTAGGGGAGAAAATCGAAATCACTTTAAAATAACAATTAAAAAACAACAACATCAAGGCAGGTGATTAACTGTTAGCAAGTTCTCTCGTTACTCTGTGACGATTTGTCAACAGAGCAAGAGCAACATCTTCATCCTGCAGGAATGTTTATCGATTATTAACCCCCCCAACCACCATCACCATCACCACCACCACCATCTCAAATCCCAGCAGTGGTCAGCAACAGCCCCCCTCCTCGGCCCTTGCCTTTTCTGCCCCCAGCCACAGGGGGGCGCTGTGGATGGGCGTGCTGCCTCGCTCTGCCTCGCTGTGCACCCCCTCGTTGCCCAGGCGCTTCTTGATTTCCGCTGCCATGGCCACAAAGGCCTGCTCGACGTTGGTGGCGTTTTTGGCGCTGGTCTCCAGGAACTGGATTTGCAGGGAGGCGGCGAACTCCTGAGGGCAGAAGGAGGAGAAAAAGGCGATGAGTGGGAATCGGTGCAACAGTAGTAGTAGTAGTAGTAGTAGTAGTAGTAGTAGTATTGATTGGGTTGAAACTATGACCTGCATGACCCTTGCCCTGTGACCTCTGTTCTTTGTTCACCTGTCCTGTTGTGAAATCCACCACTTTCCTGGAGGTCAGGTCACACTTATTCCCCACCAGCAGCTTGGACACATCCTCGCTGGCATAGCGGTCAATCTCCTCCAGCCACTGCCTCACATTGTTGAAAGACTCCTGTGGGGGCGACACAGACGGGAGTCCCATTCACGAATACAGTCCTGGATGTTTAGGGCTGGGCGATTTAAATTGTGTTGATAAAACCGCTTTAGTAAATTGAGCTCTGCGATTGGCTTAACAAGAGTACATGACCGTGTGGTAGACTTCTAATGCAAGACCATGATGTCAGAGACCAACTAACTTGGCCTGATCTATTTCATATTACTACGCCTTAAGAAATGTAGTTCTGGCATCATTTGGATCCATGAATAAAACATTGTGGGGTTAGATTATATTATGTTTTACAATACAATAAAACTTTATTGTCTACAAAAGGTGGAAATTTGATTTTGGTCTCACTTAAAGAAAAACATATAAAAATATAATCCATCCACACATAAGTCAATACATGCAATCAATAAATACATTATACATAAAAATGCATTCTAAAATATCATTTAAGATCATCCTGAGTAAAGAAAGCTAATTGCAGTGGGAATAAAAGATTTCCTGTATACATTTTTAGTTGACACAGGCACCCTATATCGCGTTCCTGAAGGTAACATCTCAAACTCTGAGAACAAGGGATGCAGGTCATCATCCAGAATACTTTGGGCCTTCTTCCTAGTTCTCAGTGCATATAGATCTCCTAACTGACATTGTGACCTATGCACTATTTTGCTAGCAATGTTTACCACTCTAGTGAGCTTACGCATATTTTCTGGCTATGGTTCCTGTACCAGGCAACAATGTTAAATGGCAATACACTCTCAATCAGGGATTTATATACCATCTCTAGAATATTCTGTTTCCAAGTAGGTAGAGGCATTGCATACACTTTTTAAAGATATAGTCAGTATTCTCCAAAAAGCTTAATCTTTTATCCAGGAAAGTGCCTAGATATTTAAATTGGTCTACAATTTCAAAAGGTTGGCCATTCATAATCACTGGCCGTACCACAAGGTCTTGTTTAGCACAAATTACTAGCTCTTTTGTTACCCTCTCATTTTTATTGGCAAACGGACAAGCTGCTTAATAAAAAATAAATATTGATAACCCGCGCCAAAGCCAAGAAAAATGAGCGGAGACCGGTACCTGGTCAGTCACGTCGTACACTATGATGATGCCGTGGGCCCCTCTGTAGTAGCTGGACGTAATGGTGCGAAACCTCTCCTGGCCTGCAGTGTCCCACTAGAGGTGAAGGAATAAATACTACAGTATCAGCTTATATAGCGCCTTTCCACAAAACCAAGGCGCTATAGTGGACTTCTACCTAATATGACAATTCTGCCTTCAAGATGTACCAGATTACCACTGTGTTAGTACTGCACCTTACTGTACTGTGTTGTGCTTTTCTGTACTGTTGTGTTGCCCTGATTGCCTGCTGTCCCAGTGCTTCTGATAAAGGGAGTAGTGGGCTGAGGTGGCCATTTTCAGGTGCTGGCGTCTGGCGCACAGGCAGGGCTGGGACTTACTATCTGCAGCTTGACGGTCTTGCCCTCCAGCTCGATGGTCCTGATCTTGAAATCCACCCCGATGGTGCTGATGTAGCTTTCAGTGTATGTGTCGTCCTGCAGACACCGCATCATTGGAAACCGATGTGTAGGGTGGGTGTGGGAAAGTCAATCTCAGTTTAAATATGAAAGCAAAAAGCAGAACGATAATAGCAGGCTGTTAACACTGAACCTTTCCCACAGATTCAGAATTTGTGTTGTGGTGACGGCAAGCTACAATAAATGACATGCAAGCTGCCAAATTAACCAATGACTTTAAACACACACAGGTGTAGATTCTTTCAAATTAATTGTATGTGAATACTGTGACTTACTGCATTTTAACTGTATTTTATTCCTCTCCAAAAAAGAATATCAGCAATACCAAATTGGTGTGAAAATAGTTTTTAGTATAGAACAGCCCAAGTGCCCTTAAACAGAAAAGGGCCACCGCCACACAGGGTAGCACAGCAGCCCAACACAGGAGACAGGAGCAAGTCTGCAGGGTTGAAAAAGGGCAAGTGTTACCACAAAGACGTACCGCAAAGCGCAGCAGCAGGCAGGACTTGCCCACTCCAGAGTCTCCAATCAGCAGCAGCTTGAACAGGTAATCACTGTAAAAGAACAAGATCTGTCTGATCCTTGGCAGACAGAACTCTCAGCGCACAAATATTCCACATCTAAGCCATCATTCTTTTACAGCGTTCCCAGAGGTGGGTTCAAAGCAGGAGAAGGTAGGGCTGCTTGTTAATCACAGACCCACAGACCCAGACACCATTGTATTTGGATGTGTTGGTTCCTGTCTTTGAATCTTTGCCTGTTCGGGCCAGCATTTTAAATTGAGATTTTACTCAAACGGACCTAAACCTAGTTCTTAAGAGCCCTCACAAAATAATTTTGTAGTGGTAACAAAAACTCGGAAATGCTAACTGATAAATAAGTAGTTGCATGAACAATATTTATTGCATTCTATGATTCATATGAAGGCTGTGAATACTTGCACCTACAATTGTGTGTGTTTGTACTTGAGCAGTGTGTGTGTGTGTATGTGTGTGTATATTTTATTTATATATATATATATATATATATATATATACACCGATCAGCCATAACATTATGACCACTGACAGGTGAAGTGAATAACACTGATAATCTCGTTATCATGGTACCCGTCAGTGGGTGGAATATATTAGGCAGCAAGTGAACATTTTGTTCTCAAAGCTGATGTGTTGGAAGCAGGAAAAATGGGCAAGCGTAAGGATCTGAGTGACTTTGACAAGGGCCAAATTGTGATGGCTAGACGACTGGGTCAGAGCATCTCCAAAACTGCAGCTCTTGTGGGGTGTTCCCAGTCTGCAGTGGTCAGTACCTATCAAAAGTGGTCCAAGGAAGGAAAAACGGTGAACTGGCGACAGGGTCATTGGCGGCCAATGCTCATTGATGCACGGTGGGGAGCGAAGGCTGGCCCATGTGGTCCGATCCAACAGACGAGCTACTGTAGCTCAAATTGCTGAAAAAGTTAATGCTAGTTCTGATAGAAAGGTGTCATAACACACAGTGCATTGCAGTTTGTTGCGTATTGGGCTGCGTAGCCGTAGACCAGTCAGGGTGCCCATGCTGACCCCTGTCCACTGCCGAAAGCGCCTACAATGGGCACGTGAGCATCAGAACTGGACCATGGGGCAATGGAGGAAGGTGGCCTGGACTGATGAATCACGAGTTCAAGGTGTTGACTTCAAATGGCCTCCAAATTCCCCAGATCTCAGTCCAGTTGAGCATTTGTGGGATGTGCTGGCCCCACCTCTCAACTTACAGGACTTAAAGGATCTGCTGCTAACATCTTGGTGCCAGATACCACAGCACACCTTCAGAGGTCTAGTGGAGTCCATGCCTCGACTGGTCAGGGCTGTTTTGGTGGCAAAAGGGGGACCTACACAATATTAGGCAGGTGGTCATAATGTTATGGCTGATCTGTGTGTGTATATATATATATATATATATATATATAATATGCTGCACACAACACATTTTCAGGCCTATGACTTAAGAAGAACAAATATTTTTAGTAACATGTTTCCGAGGAGTTTTTTTCTCTCTTTGCCTAATGTTATTTTCTTTACTGTCCTTAATTGTGTGAAGCACTCTGTGGCAAACTTGTTGGAAAATCGGTTATGCTAAATTTAAAAATAATAATAATAGTTCAGCTGTAAACTCAGAATACTGTATATTTTACATCATAATGAAAACTATCAGCAGGCCTTTGCAGTGACAGGGCCCTGTATCTGAAGGCCTTTCCACCACCCATGACTACGATCCAGATTGCATTAGCCTAGTGTCTGTACTTCTTGGTTATAGTGATGATTTTGTACTGCGGCCAATGCAGCGCAGGTAGTGTTATTTTTCCACACAGTCCCCCTTTTAACACAGATGTTAATATACATTTTCCAAAACGGAGAGAGGCCTTCTCCTGTACACTTCATCTGCCTTTCCATAAGACACCACCTATATATATAAAAATACATGTGCATCTATAGATTAATAGAGTTGTATTTTTCTCTCTGTTCACAGTCCTACTTACTACTCTGGATTCATGGCCAGGCGAGGTGCAGGGAGCCGTGGGGAGAGAAGTGCAGAGAGAGCGGTGGAGTGGAGATTGACGGCCTGGTGTGTCCTTGTCCTGTTGGCGCTGTGTGTTGTGTTAGCAGAGACAACCTGCAGCCACAAAAGGGCGAGCACTGAGAAAAGGCATAATTTATTAAAGACACGGATTGAGTTACACACGGACAATCACCTGCGTCTTAAAGCTGCAGTTACAGGTGGGCTAACAGGAGTGCCAGCAGTCACAGCAGTGTGTCGGACCAGGTTGAGACTGAAGTCAGGTCAGTCTGTGGGGCTGCGGTGGGAGGCAATAGAACTTGAATCTGATGGGTGGTACTTGAATGGGTGATCTGTTTTTGTTCTTGTGGGCAGTTGGGTTTGAATAAGGGTGTCTGTGAATATATCAATAATAATCCGATGCTATGAAAGATAAAATATGGATTTTGACTGTTATTGCTGTTAAACTTACCCATATATATGTGTCTGTGTGATATGGTTTGCGTGTTATTTCTGTGTCATGTTTGTGTATTAAGTATTCACGCCAGCAGTTCCAAACCCCACAAAGAAATGCGTCGTTCCCCCAGCAAGGGAAGTCCTCAGCAGCAGAATGTAGTCAGAGAAGCTTTTGAGACTTTACTGTCACTGTTCTCTGTGCATCCTGTGAACACTAATCACAGGGTGTAACTTGTTCACTCGGTTCCCAACCTCCCCCTCCCCCAGCTGCGTTTTCCACACACACACACGCAGCTCTTACATTATTATTGCAAGGGCTGGTGAAGATGCATGCTTTACATACCCATCATAAATCGTGTGGAAACCAAATTACGGTTACAGACTCGCACACACACATTCACACTAACACCCATACACACACGCGCTCACACTCTCAGACACATGAACGCTCACTCTCACATATACACACTAATTGACTCACTCACACATGCACATAAGCTCACTCTCTCTCTCACACACGCACTCACTCTCTTTGCAGGATATTTCACGCAATAGTCACACACAAATGGCAAGTACACTTCCAATGCAAGACCTATTCTGCTGTTGAGACCTGAGCTGGAACCGATTTCTCAGTGATGTTCTGACCTTGGCCCTGTGGCGTAATCTTTAGATAAGTGTTTAAATATTAGAACATTAAAATGAGCTGACAGAAGCTGTATGGTTTTTGACCATATAGGACTAAAATCTATATTCCAGGTGTCCCCGACGTGTTTTACCGTTACTTTCTGGATCCTGCCTTATTATGGGTCGACTTATGTTAATGATTTCCGTACCAAATGTAAGGTATTTGTAGATTTAACAGCGCTTGCAAATTGTGTTAAAGCAATTCAATCAATGGTGTCATATTGAGGAATGTAAATTATAATTACAAATAGTAGTACTTTGGTCAAGACACTAATGCAATAATGTTTATTTTATATAGCGCTATATACAAACCTACAGAGACTGAGGGAACTGAACCTTTTCACCCTGGAACAGAGGAGACTACATGGGGACTTGATTCAAGTCTTCAAAATCTTGAAAGGCATCGACCACATCAAACCAGAGGAGCTTTTCCAGATCAGCAGGGACACACGGACCCGGGGACATAAATGGAAATTGTGCTTCAAGGCATTAAAAATGGAAAACAGGAGACACTTCTTCACACAGAGAGTCGTCACAATCTGGAACAAACTCCCCAGCGATGTGGTAGAGGCTGAATGTTTGGGAACAATAAACTGGATAGGATCCTTGGATCACTCCGTTATTAATGGACACCAAATGAGCATGATGGGTCGAATGGAAAATTTCTTATGTTCTTATGTTACATGCATCAATTTCTAAATAAACGTTTACCTTCAACAAACTATGCAGTTGATTAGGTAAAACATCAAATACCTTGTCTTTATTTGTTTTTTGTTTAAATACAAGTCAAAGTACATTTACAAATCACTCCTCTTTGTTTTTATTGGCATTTTCCATACTGTCCCAACTTTTTCGGAATTGGGGTTGTATTAAAAAAACACCTAGTTATGTTTCAAGTCGGAAGCACTGCCCAAGGGGGAGGGGTTTCTGCGCACTGCCGTAGGAATCTGATCAAAACGTCACTCTATCAAAGCTGCCATTGTTCCCTGTGCTCATCACTCAGAACAGGTCCCTTCCCACATCCTGTTCCATAAAACGTGATGTCAGTGCAGTGCTCTTTTGCCACTTAGCCTGGACCCGAGAACGTGAGCTCTCTGTCTCTTGTCCGTGTATTAGACCCTTATTGTTGTCTAGCACGCCATCTGCTTCTGTGGGTGCAGCCATGGTTCTGCTCCATCAGAGCAGTTCACCTCTCAGGCCTAGCCAAAATGGCAGCAGACCTCCCCTCTCTGGGAGGCTCCCTGGTCTCGGAATGGTGCCTCCTCCCGTCTGTGGTACAGGAACTGTGGAGCCGGTTCGGCAGGGCGGACGTAGATCTCCTTGCCTCGGCAGGTTCTCTGTCCAAGACCACTCGGGAACCCTAGGGTGTTGGCTGCAGTCAAGCCCCAGTAGCCTACGGGCTCTGGCTCCTGCCTTTCCCTCTCCCAGTCTGTCCCTGTTAAGTGCATCCTGAGGGAGCTAGTGAACCGAGTTTTTCACTTCCACCAGACTATGCCTTCCAGTCGAGCACCTGTGCGAGCTGCTCCTGGATTTACTGACAGCCTGTCAATGTGTTCCCAGGGTCTGTCATGCGGCCTACAGGCACGTGCCTTATGAGGCCGCCCTGTATATAGTTCATTCATTATACATTGTGTTGCGGTAGTGCATGCCTCTGGCCTGTAACCAGCTCTGTATATATATATATATATAATATGTGTTAAACAGCAGGACTGTGGCTTCATCTGACCTGTGCAGCATGGAGCTCACTGCCGCTGTTCCCAGCTGATGGCGCTCGAGTTTCGTTGCCTCGCTGTGTATATAGTTCCTTGGTCAGCAGGTCTGTGGCCCGCTCTGGCTGTGTATGCCATGTAGCCAGGGGACTGCTGCTGGTGTCCTCCAGCGGAGGGCACTTGAGTTTCTCCAGTGCCCCGCTGTGTACAGTTTATTTATTCAGACGGTAAGAGCTGTAGTTGCCCTGCACTAGCTGCGCTATTTGGCAGGTGTCAACTGCTCCTGTGTTCCACATGTGGCACATGGGATGGCTCCTGCACCCCGTGATGTATATAGTTCGTTTGTCACGATGCAGACAGGCTGGTGTGGCCTTGCTTCTAGCTGTGCTAGTGTGCTAGTGTGGTGTATATAGTTCGTTTGTACGTAATCTACTTGTCAGCACAGTGGAGCTCTTCCACTCTATACTATTCAGTTGAGTTGGATGCTCCTGTGCTGTGTGCCGGTGTCATGAATGTCCCTGTGGCCATGTGATATATATTGTTGTTTATTTGTACAACATTGTAGAGCTGGTGTGGCCTCGCTCCTAGCTGGGCTAGTGGAGCAGGCGGCCAATGCTCCCATGTTATACAAAGAGTGCATGAACGGTTTCCTGCACACCGCAATGTTATGGTTTGATGGTCATGGTGCATTAGCTGCACTAATAGGTGACAACTGCTCCCATGTCACGTGGTGGTGCATGATTTGCTTCCTGCACCCCGCAATGTGTTTAGTTGTTATGACAGCACAGTGGAGCTGGGTGCTCTGTACCGTTCAGTGAACGTGATTTTCCTGTGCTGCGCGGAGGCAGCATGAATGTTCCTGCTGCCACACTGTGTATACTGTTATGTCCAGCTGTAGCTACTCAGTGAACTAGCCAGCTGTGTTATTCAGTGGGTCTGTGGCCCCTCTCCTGCAGGATTAGGGGTTCACTGCCACGTTAATGCGCAGAAGGCGCACAAGTTGCTTGATTGCCCGCACCATATTTTGTGTCAGTATATATACGGCCTTGCTCCTAGATGCACTAGTAGAGCAGCCGGCCTTGCTATTGTAAGCGGAGGGTGTAAGAGTTGTCCTCTGTAGCCCCACTTTGTATATGCTGATTGCAGACAGTCCCCGGTAAGAGCGTGACTACGGTCCTCGCTGCTGGACAGCCCAGTTTGGCCCCAAGGGGTCTCTATGGCTCCTGTCTGGAGTTGTGTTGCCGAGGCCCCTAGCGGTACACCTCGGTGCAGGCTCCCTTATCAGCTTGCTGCCTCCTCCCTTGCGACAGCTTGGTTATACAGTAACCCCTCCCCCTTGGGCAGTGCTTCCGACTTGAAAGATAACAATAGGTTGCATATGTAACCCCGGTTATCTGAAAAAGGAAGCACTGCCCAAGGGTTGCAAGGTTGCGCGGGAGTCCTAGCTCCTGGCAAAAGAGGACGAACCTGCGCTGACGTCACATTTTATAGAACAGGAAGTGGGAAGGGACCTGTTCTGAGTGACGAGCGCAGGGGCCAATGGCAGCTTTGACAGAGTGATGTTTCGATTGGGTTCCTATGGAAGTGCACAGAAACTCCTCCCCCTTGGGCAGTGCTTCCTTTTTCAGATAACCGCGGCTGCATGCGCAACCTATCGTTGCATTCACAGTCTTTCGAGTCTTTCTAAAATGACATGAAGCCAAAATTGTAATCAGTGTTCAAATTGAGGGGGAGTTGGGGGGGTCCCGGACCCCCTATAAGAGTTAAGGGACCCCCCATAAGAGAGAAGAAATTGAACTTGGGAGGTCCCATGCTATTTCATTGAATACAATTAGAATATTTTGTCAAAATTAATGCCCTAACACAAGATGACATTGTCCTCTTTTTCCCAATTTTCTTCAGTGTTCCAAATTAGATATTTTTACCTAACTGAAGTTCTTAACATGTGCATTTGTTCAAAGTCGCAGTTTTGTCAAGCAGTTTACAGCAGCCGACCGACACAGCGGAGCCTCGTATGAACACAAAATTCTCCTCTGATTTAGGATTGTTATTACACTTGAGTTACTATAACTATTAAATTGTTCAACTTTGTGCTGAAAAGCAGCTAGTTTGTTATGCAGCTGCTAGGCTGATATTTTTTTTATCTAACACTAGCAGACAATTGTAGGTAGCTAGCTGTGCTAACGTTACTACACATTCTGAATGAAATTATTCTAGTCATTATGATTGAAGAGAAAGAAATCTGAAATGCTGTACGTTTACATGCCCCACTCATCTTAAATGAGATCTTGAGCAGGGGACTAACATTTGAATGACAGCTCAAGGTTCATAGGGACTCCCTACAATAAAAAATAAAAAACATTGATACTGTATGACTGATATTTGCCAGCCTCAAACCTGCACAAATTGAGCATGATTCGAAAGCTTAGACAGTTAGCCACTGTGACAGAACGAGTCTGAATACATGGACATCCCTACCATTTTATTCCCTTCTATCCAGTTCTGCCTGCTCTCTCTGTCTCTCTCCCTCCCTCTCTCCCTCTCTCCCTCTCCCCTCTACCGGTTTGGCTCTGCTAACACATTTTCCCCATCAGATACTGCTAGCTTGGCAAATCCACACAATTCCATTCAGGTAATTCACTACTGGTTTTAAATAATGACATTACAGGCAGGTATTTAACATCCTTCCATTTATTTACCTTACATTTCAAACCGCAACAACGAGCAGTTCATACATACACCTCTGTTTTTTACATGTTTTGATCCTGACTTTCAGGGTAGGTAATAAGTATCTGGACAGTATTTTGGGGTGTCCTAAAATAATGTTGGCCTGTTTAGACCATACCACTCATGGGGAAATTATATTTGTATGTTATCAAAAACTTTTCTATCAGATGTGATGTAATGCAGTATGATTAATTACAAGACGTTTAAAAAGCATAGTTTGTTTCTTGCAAAATTCATATCAGTTAGCCTAATGTTTGTTTAATTTATTAAATACATTTGTAAGCTATGTTACGGTTGCCCCTCCTATATATGTAATTGTGTACATTAAGGATAATTACACCATGTGTTTATAAGGTCAATGGTCAGTTCTGAGGTGGTTTCTCCCCGTTACCACTGTGAATTAAGGGGCCATTGCAGCACCATAATCTGTGCTGATCATTTAATCATCAATTCTTCAGCTTAATATGTTTTTTTGTTGGGGGGGGTGGGAGTTCTTGCTCTGGTTCATTCACAACCCCACATTGCACTCGGGACACAGCCATTTTGTGTGATGGGACTCCTTCTTAGTGCTACATTGAGCGCAGCATGTTGATTTGCTGTGCCGTGGAAGGTGAGCAGCCCCAGACCTGCGTTTTTCAACTGGCACATGAGGTTTATACCGCAGGTCCTGAGCCTAAGTCCTCTCTCCTCAATCTGGCATTGACCAAGCCTGTCACAACAGTGCAACATACATCCGTGCCATCAGTGTCATTTAATCATGTGGAAATTGCTGGTTGTCAGTAATAGCATCACAAGAACAGATCCAGTAACCATTTTGTGATGAGAGATATATGGTAGCACATTTTCATTCTGGAAAAACATTTACAAAGATTTAGCCTGAAGACTTACTATGAAGAATAAGTACTTTGAAAGAACAGAGGCCAACAATTTGCCAACAGTAAATTTGAAAGAAAAGAAAGGCAACAGGCTTTAAAATATGTTTGGGTGTTTGCCTCCCATGGCAAAGCGAATCAAGATGCTGCGCTGAATGTAGCACTAAGAAGGAGCCTGTGTGGAAGTTCCTTGTTTGTACATTTTCTTAGTATGCACATGTTATAACTATATACAGGTGTGCAGATGCTTTGGAGAGCAGAAAACTCTCATGCATGATTAAATGTCATGGTCAACTTCCTACAATGTCCTTAAACCCAAACACATATTTTAAACAACATGTAAATTGTTGGCCTCTGTTCTTTCAAAGTACTTATTCTTCGTAGTAAGTCTTCAGGCTAAATCTTTGTAAATGTTTTTCCAGAATGAAAATGTGCTACCATATATCTCTCATCACAAAATGGGTACTGGATCTGTTCTTGTGATGCTATTACTGACAACCAGCAATTTCCACATGATTAAATGACACTGATGGCACGGATGTATGTTGCACTGTTGTGACAGGCTTGGTCAATGCCAGATTGAGGAGAGAGGACTTAGGCTCAGGACCTGCGGTATAAACCTCATGTGCCAGTTGAAAAACGCAGGTCTGGGGCTGCTCACCTCCCACGGCACAGCAAATCAACATGCTGCGCTCAATGTAGCACTAAGAAGGAGTCCCATCACACAAAATGGCTGTGTCCCGAGTGCAATGTGGATTTGTGCATGAACCTCAGCAAGAACTGCTTTCCCCCCCTAACCCCCATCACAAAAAATTTAAAAAGCTGATGAATTGATGGAAGTGACTGATTAAACGGGGAGAAACCACCTCAGAACTGACCTTTGACCTTGACACTAACCAATATGATCCTAAACTTATGATTGATTTGTTTCTCATTGATGTCAATAAAATTCAACTTTTGAAAACATATGTGTGTGTGTGTGCCTGAAATGGATAAGTGTGTACTTATATAAGTATTATTTAAATAATCTAACACATGCTTTCATCATCCCCATTGTCTCTGCATGCTGCATTGTGTACAGTCTTTCAAATGTATCTTCCCCCTTCATTTGTCTTTCCTTCCCCCTCTATCTGTTCTCTTCTCACAGGTGGACTCATCTGTAGACTTTCATGCGTTTGAACACCACAGGCTGGATTTCTTCCGATTGCACTGTTAAACAGAAAATACATCTCTTACATTCTGACTGCTTATGGCAATAAGTAAGCCTGTAATAATTAATGTTTCTATTCAGGTTGCAATTTAACTGATATACATACAATAAAGATACAGTGCAAATAATATAGGGTGAAACATTGTAGGAGGCTGTTCATTTTGAAACCTTGCAATTATGTACAATTTTGCTCTCTTGAGAAAAATGGCCAGTTAAAGAAATAACATATTAGGCTGCCTGAGGCCATTCATTAAATGGTGCTTGATGCAGCTTTTGACTGTCCAGGTTGTCCACCTAACACAAAATGTACAATGTACTTTTATTTTATATGGGGTCATGTAGACTAATCATAATTAGAATAGCGTTTTTGGATTGGCTCCTGATGGATAACTAAATTAAACATTGTTTTGAAATGTTATTTTATTGATTTTGTTCGGAGCACCTGGCAGATGAAAGAAGCTGGTTTTGTTTGAGGGATGTGGGAGCGAGAGGATTAGAAAAAGTCCTACAGGCCTTGGATGTACTGCAGGTTTTATTGTCACCTGTTTTGATATTGAAAAAGTGGTGGTTAATAACAGGACAATACTGTTCTGCTTGAGCTCGTGCATGAACACTGGCACTACTTACATTAATATACGGATTCAGAAGGGCTCTGAAGAGGCTCTGTGCGGTTTCCTTACAAATCAAAATAACCGGAGTGTTTTTTGTGTGTCGCCTCCCGAGTGGTCCTCTCCTACCCTCGGATGCGTGAGTAAAACACTGACTGTAAAAACTGTGTTTGTTTCTCAAGTTTGTGCACCACCAGAGCTCAAGACTTTCTTTATTTATATTTGTGATAATAACATGCTAAATTATATTCCTGAATGTAAGTAGTGGACCCTGCGGCTTCACGTTTCTCTAGTAATCGCTCTGACCTGCATCTTGCTGCACCAGCTCAGTGCTACACCTGGGATCTTGCAGTGTAACGAGTCAAATCACTAATTTGGGAGTGTTTATTCCACCAGAGTGGGGTTACCTTTTGGGGGCTCATATAGGATCTGCCGCTCTCTCTCTTCCTGCCAGCTCTGTGTCGCTGTGAAGATATTGTACACAGCGCTGTCGACCTTCTGGGGGCTGCTCTCCTCCGCCACGCCCGTCGTCAGTGGGCATGTCCTCTCCCAGCCCCGGCGCCAGGGGAACCGCCTCAGTTTCTTCTTCTTGTCCTTCTCTCTACAACTCTTGTCCTCATTCTCACTGCTCCCCTCTCCCACGCCTGTTGTCAGTGGGCATGTCCTCCGCCAGCCCCAGCGCCAGGGGAACCGCCAATGGCTTGGTTCATTCTCCATCTTTCTTTTCTGCTTGACCTCCTTCTTATTGAAAATGTCAGTTATGGGCTGGAAAGGGTTAGACATGGTGCCATCCTCCGCCTCCTCCTCCGGCACGGCCCTCCCCTCTCGCTCGGCCTCCTCCCTCTCTCTTTGCTCCCGCTCCTCTCGAACCCGGCGCACTCGCTCAGCTCTCTCGCGCTTGTCCTGCTCCTCCAGGGCCCTCTGCTCGGCCGTGTCTTTCTCCACGCGCTCGTTCAAGGCCGCATAGTCCCTGTCGATTCTGCTCAGCAGCCATGCCAGCCCCTTCTTGATGGACTGGTCCTGTTTTTTCACGTTGCCTGTCACAGCCGAGCACGGCTGAATCTGACAACACTTGTTTTCATTCACTACCTTCTCCAGAGCGAGAGATTTGATGAGGTCTGCCTCGCACAAGGCCCCGTCGCAGTCCTGTTTATTGGCCAGCACAAGCACAGGCTTCCCGGCAATGCGCGGGTGTCTCAGGACCTCGGCCAGGGTGTTCTTGTTCTCCTGGATGCGCTCCACATCGCTGGAGTCCACAACATAGACCACGCCGTGCGACTCGGCGTGGTAGTTTTTCCAGATGCCCCGGATCCTCTTGCCCCCGCCCAAGTCGAAGATGGTCACCTCAGACTTCCCCTGCTTCACGTAGATTTTGGAGAAGCCCACGGTGGGGGCCACGTCTTCTGGATTTTCTCCTAAAATGCCTCTCACAGTCGCTGTTTTTCCAGCTTTGTCCAGACCCAATGTCACTAAGGTCACTTTCCTTGACGGCTGATTTAACCGTGTCACCCAGTTGCAGCAGTTCGCCATCATACTGAACGAGAATGTGTGACTGGCTACTCTTTACTCGCTGCTGGGCTGTTCTAGCTACTCCAGTTCCTCCTCTCTACACTGAGATGGGTGATAAACAATAAAGCAACTAGAAAAAGTATGCAGATCCTGAGCTCAGTTTATCCACTGTTGCAGTTGTGCTCCAAGTGTGTCCTGACCCTCTAGCACGAGGGGATGATGTCATAATTGCAACTGGAGGCAGGTCGTCAAGCTGTTATTCAGCCAATGATTGAAGCTGCTTATGATGTCATAATTGAAGGAAAAGGCAGGGTGTCAAGCCTTATATGGTCATTACTGAATCAAATGTCCAGAAGCTCATAGTTATATAGAAGGGATGGCAAACCTTTTTTTGTCTGGAGTGCCCAAAGTCTAGTTTGTTCACGTCGCTAAGTGCCAAGGATGCCAATGATAAATTTGGGATTTTTAAACAATATTTATATTTATTTTTTTGTAATTAAGCAATCATGCCAACAAAACAAACATCAATGCACAATACAAAATAATCAAAAACACTATGGACAGATGGAACCCCTCAATCCACCCTCCCGCCACCTGCATGCACTGTTAACCTCCCCCCACCTTGAACCCCCCATGTCCCTCTGTGGTCTGGAGAGCATATGAATCTAGTCTGCTAATGGGACTTCTGCTTGAATGAAGTGAGTCAACAAGAAACAGTGTAGCTGGAGTTGGGCTCGTATGCCATAATCCAGTGGTGTGCAACCTGTGGTCCAAAGTGCATCCCCTTGCAGCCCATGACCACCCTCCCCAAGATAAAATTAAGAAAGAATACAGTAGTATATTTATGACAACTGCTTATTTTGTATCAGTGTTACTCCCTTAATACATTGTTGATATGTATTCATTGCTTGATATTGCAATTTTTTATTTAAAATGTAGCATTTGTAATTGTGGTAAAGGGGTCTTGCTGCCCAGGTAGTTATCTGTCACCTGGACTTGCGGCCCACTGCTTAATTTAGATTGCTCACCACTGCCATAATCAAATCAATGATAAGTGTTTTTCTTCATATATGACTTCATTGTGTATTGCATTCATTCTTGAAAGAAATTTGATGACAATAAAGCATTGCCTGATTTGCCATCAAACCATCTAACATGAGACCAATTAGCTGTAAAACATCAGATAGCAGAATTTCACACAAATTGCTTCATGATATTTTCACCCTTGGATTTGCAACCCCGTTGACTGTAGAATTGTAGATAATGGTCAAATTCTTCCTTGGATTACTAGTCTCCTGTATTCTGAAAAAAAGCTGGGAATATTTTCTCCCCTTTATTTTTTCATATGAGTCAAGCTACCCCTCCTGTTACTCAATCCATATGAAACATCATCACAGTCACAGCTGTACCAGTGGTTAGAACTGCTGTGTCCAGCAGTGGGAGCTTGATGGGACTGTGCTCTTGTTTATGGTGAATGTAGAGGTCACTCGCTCACTGAGGTAAACAATTCCAGGACTGAGCAAACCAGAGACTCTCATACAGTATTATCATTGCTATTATTATTTCTTTCTTAGCAGACATCCTTAATGCAGTTTAAGTGAAAAGCTAGTGGAAGAATAATAATTTCCATAATTGTATGTGTGTGTGGCTTATTTTGAAATGAATTTAGCATGTTTATGCGATTTGAAGTGAAATTATTACAGCAATGACCTTTCTATTTGCATAGTCATATTACCAGGTGTATAGTTCTTATTTCCTTAGCTCTTCTGTAGCTAACAGAAAAAACAAAACCTGTAATTGTAAAACTTTAGAGAATTTTACCAGTTCCAAACAAATGGCACCTCACAATGTATTTCTGTATTATTTATGTTTTCTAAAACTGCTTTCCTAAACATGAAAATAGATTTCAAATCTAGAAAGTGAAACCATAGATGTTTCAATCACTAATGTCTGAACAAGTTCTTGAACAGGAACAGTTTGCTTTTCCCCTGAAATGCTGAAACCAGTGTGAAGATAACAGCCCAAATAATGACAACTCATTGGAGCAGTTTTTCAGGTGGGACTTGTTTTGTGTTTTCTTTCTGTGTTTTTTCTTTTCATGGATTGTACCTTGGAGTAAAACAAACCAAACAATTATTGGAGACAATCTGAATGCAAATCTACAGGAGAAGTAATGTGTTTGGTCAAAGAAGCTTATACTATTAAGAGAATAAGTTATTATTTTTGTAATGCACCTGATGGCTTATCCCTATATGAGGTGAAACAAGCAGGTGGGGATCCTCTCTTCTTGCAATACATTAGTGGTTAAAAGCCGAGCTCTGGTCTGCATGCTCTCATTTGCCCAATGCAATTATATCTAAAGCAAAGTATTCACAATGCAGTGCAGAATACGAAGGATGGAAGGACACGGTGCTTGCTAAACATCTAAATACCTTGTTATCTGTGAATATAAGTGTTTTAAAAAAGGATGGAAAGAACATCACCTTCAATCCATGATGGCGCACAATAACACAAGTCTATATATATAACTTTATATCTATATCTATTCAATTGTTCACCTTTGTGCTGAAAAGCAGCTAGTTTGTAATGCAGCTGCTAGGCTGATATTTTTTTATCTAACACTAGCAGACAATTGTAGGTAGCTAGCTGTGCTAACGTTACTACACATTCTGAATGAAATTATTCTAGTCATTATGATTGAAGAGAAAGAAATCTGAAATGCTGTATGTTTACATGCCCCACTCATCTTAAATGAGATCTTGAGCAGGGGACTAACATTTGAATGACAGCTCAAGGTTCATAGGGACTCCCTACAATAAAAAAAAAACATTGATACTGTATGACCGATATTTGCCAGCCTCAAACCTGCACAAATTGAGCATGATTCGAAAGCTTAGACAGTTAGCCACTGTGACAGAACGAGTCTGATTAATACATGGACATCCCTACCGTTTTATTCCCTTCTATCCACTTCTGCCTGCTCTCTCTCTCTGCATGCTGGGAGTTTGTGGGAGGAGTCAGTGGTGGCAGGAGGTTTGTTTGGAGAGAGTGTGTGTTTTTACTACTCATTTTCTTTCCTTTTCTTTTTTTTTATACATACTTTTAATCGTTTTTTTAGGGGGGTTCTATTAGAGCGACATGGCGTCGCGCGGGGGAGACCCCCCACCCCCACCTTTGTTTAGTTATGAAACCCTGACCCGAAAGCACGGGTTTAAACTCGTGTCCCAGGAGCAGGTGTGGGTGGAGGACTGTGCGATGGAGATCGGCAGGAAGGTCGGCTTCCAGAACATCGTCTCTGCGGCTCGAATGAATCGGGGCGTCGTGGTTTTCCTGAGGTCTGAGGCTCTGGTGAATGATGTGGTGGAGGAGGGGGTCACGGTGAACGGGACTTTTCTGCCCGCGCTCCCTCTGGCCACCCCGGCGGTTAAGGTGGTTATTTCCAATGTGCCCCCCCTTCCTGAGCAACGATCTGCTGGTGGCGGAGTTGAGTCGGTATGGCAGGTGTTCAGTCGAAACATCCTACCCGTCAATTTTCCTACTTAATGCTAATGCGCATGCGTACATGGTATTTGCGTCATTTTTGTTAGGATTGTGGAGAACGCCCATAAATCCGTGCTACCTGGACCGCATTGGTTTGCTGCATTTGTTTTTGTTAAATGGTTAATATATTTAAAATTAATTTTTAAAGCATATATTTATAATTGCAAAAGCATGATATTTAACTTATGTCATTGTTATTTAGTTGTTTTGGTTCGGGTTGTCCAAGTAGCCAAACTGGTCATACCAGTACACGTTTAGGTCTTAGTTATACCGTTATTGCTAGGCGCTAGCGATAGGTCTATGTAAACACTGATAACTTGCTGCAGTAATGCCTATAATTGAATTGATTCGTCCTAATTTTTGACGTTGTTAAACGAGGCAGATTTACAAACTATTTTCACTGAGGGGTGGCGTTTCTATCATTACTAGTCGAATGTGTAACATTGGCTTCATTCATCTATACACATGTTGTGCCCATTGGTAAACTATTTACTAAGACCTTACTGATGGCTACACCACACATTGTTACTTTTTATCGTTTGTACAATTTCTTAAATTTAAATTTAACACTATAAGACACTCCATTGCACGTTTTCAGTACATTTACACTTGTGTGTATTACATTTCAACGAAAATATTGCATCTATATACTATACTGCAGGTAGGATGTTTTGACAAGGTTTAATTTAACCATAAAATGATAATACAATGCGTTATTATACCATTAACTGCCACTAAATTACTCCATCATGACTACTGATTTCTCTCAATAAAAAAACGGCAAAGGCTCCGAGCGGTAGTATTTTTCGACACGGTAGCACAGATCGATAGAGAGAACTGTCGGTTTACGCTGCGGTAGGATAATCTGACGAAGCAGGACAGCTCGACACAACACCGGCTCCCCTGCGCCATTAGGAGGGTGCCGCTGGGCTGCAGGCCCCGGAGCTGAAGCACGTCCTCTCCTACCGCAGACAGGCTCTCAAGGTGCTGGCGGACGGCGCCGATGAGTTAAGCCTGTCTCTGAAGTTTAAGATCGAGGCGGTAGTGTATGTGCTGTTCGTGTCGACTGATACCATGAGGTGTTTGAGGTGCGGGGCGCAGGGAGAGGCTCCGGCGGGGGGGCGAGAGGTAGGTGAGGAGCAGGCAGGGCCGTCCGGTGTCGCCTCTGCCGGCCGGGCGAGCGATGAGGGGGAGGCGGTGGCAAGCGCTACTGTTCTCGGTGGGGACGGAGCAGGGGAGCCTAGTGCCGAGGAGGGAGCTGCTGTTGCCACTGATGCGGCCGCCACCGAGACTGAACACCTAGCCAGTGATGACGGGTTTGAAGTGCCCAGGAAAATACAGCAGAAGCGGTCTGCCCCGTCTTCCGAGGCCGTCGATACAGTGTCTAAAAAGGCGAATGTTGCGAGGGCGGCTGGTGAGGAGGAGCCCGGAGACGGTGTGGGGGCTGTGGGGCGGCGGGACTCGCAGTCAGAGGAGTCTGTCTGCGGGAACCTGCCGTCTCAGGCCAAGGAGTCTGAGTGCAGCGCTGCGGCTGTGGAGAGCGCAGACTCGGACAGCGCTGCTGAGGGGGACATCGCTGTCTCCCAGAGCCAGCCCGTCTCCACCGACACTGCGGGATACAGCGCTAAAAGCATCAAGGATTTTTTAAGGGAAACCAAGGGGAAGAGGAATATAGTTTTAGAAAACTTCTTCCCTGATGCAAAGCAGTTCCTGGCATCTGCACAAGTGATCCTGCAGGATGTGGCACTCGTGGAGTTTAGTGAGCCGGAGTGCTACAGGTTAAAGAAGTGGAAGAGTGTTGTCAGGACTGCTTTGCAATCTAATGATGATGGTTAATAGTATGTTTTTTATGTCTTTCTCCTGTTGTCTCACATTGTTTTTTTCTAATCTTTTGGTCACCTCTTTTCTCTCTTTTATCAATGACTAAGCTCATGTGTGGGAGCATCAATATCACCGGTGGGAGGGCAGTGGTGAAGCGCACGGCACTGCTGCAGTGCACAGAGACACAAACTCAATGTTTTATTTGTGTTTATTAATATCTATGCCCCCAATGCTGTGAGAGACAGACTGTCAGTGTTTTCGGTGCTCAGCAAAGCGCTAGCAGACTGTGGGGCAGAGGAGATCCTGGTTTTGGGGGGTGATTGGAACTGTACTGTGGATTATAGATTAGATAGGAATCATTTGGTCCACAAAACACCTGGAAGGTATTACACAGTTGCACAATCTGGTCGATGTCTGGAGGAATGCCAACCCGAAGGTGAAACAGTATACCTGGGTGAGGCCGGGTTCCAGCATTATTTCGCTGGCCAGGCTGGATAGATTTTATACCTTCAGACATCAAGTAAATCTGATCAGTGGCTGCCGTATCACCCCTACCGGCTTGTCTGGCCTTTGTCTCATCACTATGAGTGTCACCCTGCCTCCTGTCCAGCTGCACAGTGCCTACTGGCTTTTTAATAATAGTTTGCTGCAGGACAGGAATTTCTGTGACTCTTTTATTTTCTTTTGGAATAGGTGGAGGCAAGAGCAGCCTAGGTTTGCCTCCCTGAGGCAGTGGTGGGACATTGGCAAGGTTCAGACCAGGCTCTTCTGCCAGCAGTACACTGAGCATAGTTCTGACAGCTTGAATAAATCTATGAAGGAGCTAGAAGAAGAGATTCAGGTGCTCCACGGAGCCCTGGACTCTGGAGATTCAGGGGCATTAGAGGACCTCAAAGCTAAGCAGCAGGCATTGTCAGACCTGCTGGGTACGCGGACTCGAGAGGCGATGGTGTGCTCGCGGTTCCAGAGCCTGACACAGATGTATGCGCCCACCAAGTTCTTCTTTGGGCTGGAACGCAGACGGCAGCAGAGCAGGGTGATGCTCTGCCTGAGGACGGCTGAGGGCCGCGTGCTGCAGGACGGGCAGGAGATGCGCAGTAATGCCGCCCAGTTCTATAGAGAGCTGTACTCCGCAGAGGGGGCAGCCTGGAGCAGCAGCAGCAGTTTCTGCAGGTATCTTAAGATACCTTCCCATATCCTTCCTTCCCTGCCTGTTTTTTATCATACTGTTTTAAAGGTGTGACAGCACTTCTCCCTGGGTAGGGAGGTAGGGGGCAGCAGTCTGTATTGGCTGTTAGAGGAGCCACTGCTGTGGAACCCCGGTTTTAGCTGTCCACTCCTGCTCTCCAGCAGCCTCAGGTCGGTCCTGCTTAAGGCCGACGTGATCCGACTGAGGGATTTGTTGGATTCTAACAGGGGCCAGTGGGTTGGTGCCGACAGCCTGGCTGCCAGGCTGGGTGTGCGGTCACTGAGAGTCGTAACCAGACTTCTCTGGGCAGTGTAGAATGCCCTTCCCATAGGCGCTGTGGAGTGGCTTTCCCAGGCCCTCACGCAGCGCTGCTGGCCCAAGGACCCTGACACCGTCTTTCCCCTTGTTTGTTTTGTTTGGTCTGTGTCTCTCAGTCCCCCCTAGCTCATCAGGCCGCCTTCTGTCACCTCACAGTCTGTGTAGTGTCTGTCTCCACAGCCCAGCGTCAGGAGCTCTATCAGCTCAGTGTGAGGGAGCTGCATCATCATGCACCTGGCTCTGGGAGAAGATGCCCGCCCGACCTGGAGGAGCCTGTACAAGCCCCCGCTACCTAAGTGCTCCACAGACCTGCAGTGGAGGCTTCTGCATGGCGTCGTCACGACGAACTCTTTTGCACATACACTGGACCCCCGAGTGAGCGACGCCTGCCCCCACTGTGGGGAGAGAGAGACACTTTTTCACTGTTTCTGCTACTGCCCTAGATTAGAGCCGCTGTTCGCTGCACTGGAGGGGCTGTTCAGACATCTGGGCCTCCTTTTCTCTCGTTTTTTTTTGGAGCGCAGTACAGGCAGCGCCACAGACATGTTTGTCAATTAGCAAACTTTCTAGTGGGGCAGGCTAAGCTGGCTATCCTGAGTACATAAGAACATAAGAAAGTTTACAAACGAGAGGAGGCCATTCGACCCATCGTGCTCGATTGGTGTCCATTAATGTCTAAGTGATCCAAGGATCCCATCCAGTCTATTTTTAAATGTTCCCAAACTTTCAGCTTCTACCACATCGCTGGGTAGTTTATTCCAGATTGTGACGACTCTCTGTGTAAAGAAGTGTCTCCTGTTTTCCGTTTTGAATGCCTTGAAGCCCAATTTCCATTTGTGTCCCCGGGTGCGTGTGTCCCTGCTGATCTGGAAAAGCTCCTCTGGTTTGATGTGGTCGATCCCTTTCATGATTTTGAAGACTTCGATCAAGTCCCCACGTAGTCTCCTCTGTTCCAGGGTGAAAAGGTTCAGTTCCTCAGTCTCTCCGAGTAGGACTTTCCCTTCAGACCTGGAATAAGTCTGGTTGCTCTCCTCTGAACTGCCTCTAGAGCAGCGATATCTTTCTTGAAGTGTGGAGCCCAGAACTGCACACAGTATCCAGATGAGGTCTAACTAGTGCATTGTACAGTCTGAACATCACTGCCCTTGTTCTCAATTCTACACTTTTGACAATATACCCTAGCATTCTGTTTGCCTTTTTTATTGCTTCCCCACATTGCTTGGATGGAGAAAGTGAGGAGTCCACATAGACTCCTAGGTCTTTCTCATGCGTTATTTCATCTAGATCTGTACCTGCCATAGTGTAATTATAGTGGACATTTTTGTTACCTGCATGTAATACCTTGTACTTGTCCACGTTGAATTTCATTTGCCAGGTGTCGGCTCACAACTGAATATTATCCCCTCTGAATAGCCTGTGCTGCCAAGATTGTATCTGATGATCCACCTATTTTAGTATCATCTGCAAATTTGACAAGTTTGCTAACTATCCCAGAGTCCAGATCATTAATATAGACTAGAAAAAGCAAAGGCCCTAGTACTGATCCCTGTGGAACTCCACTAACAACCTCACTCCAAGAAGTGACTCCTCTAATCGACACCCTCTGTTTCCTAGACATCAACCAGTTCATAATCCATCTACTTACATTACCCTGAATGCCTACAGCTTCCAATCTGAGGATCAGTCTTTGGTGTGGAACCTTATCAAAAGCTTTTTGGAAATCTAAGTATATCATATCATATGCTTTCACGTGATCTACAGCTGCAGTTGCATGTTCAAAAAATTCTAATAAATTAGTAAGACATGATCTGCCTCGTCTAAACCCATGTCGACTATCTCCAAGAATATGGTTTTCGTTAAGATGCTCCTCTATTTTCTGTCTAATCATGTTTTCCAACAGTTTACAGGTGATGCAGGTGAGACTGATTGGTCTGTAATTTCCTGGCTCAGTTTTGTCCCCTTTCTTGTGGATTGGTATGACATTTGCTGTCTTCCAGTCAGTTGGCACATCCCCTGTTCTTATCTTCTTAAAAGTGTCATTTGGAATAATCGAGTTGGCGGCTTATAAATAATTTTCCTCATTTCTTTAAGTACTGTTGGAAATATCCCATCTGGCCCAGGTGATTTGTCTGTTTTTAATTCTGCTAGTCCCTTCAGTACCTCCTCCTCATTTATCCTGATCTCTCTTAGGGTTTGACTGGACTGATTGTCAACCTGTGGCATGTTATCTGTTTTTTCTTTTGTAAAAACCTCTGTGAAATACTCATTTAGAACATTTGCCACATCTTGTTCTTTTTCCAAGATACCTCCATTTTTGCCCTTTATCTGTTTCTCCTCCTCCTTTATTGACCGCTTGCTGTTGTAATATTGAAAAAAGCTCTTTGCATTAGTTTTAGCTCCAAGAGCTATGTTTCTTTCTATTTCCCTCTTTGCTTTCCTGATCCCTTTCTTTGTTTAATCTCTATCCCTTTTGTATGCGCTATACAACATTTTCTTCCTCTTTATATTTTTTTGCATACCTCTATTAAACCATTTTGGCCAGTGTTTTTTGGTCCTCAATTTGATCAGTTTTGGTACAAATTGCTCCTGAGCCTCAAGTAGTATATTCTTAAAATATACCCATCCATTTTCAACTGACTCTGTATCCAATGGGCTCCAGTCTACCTCTTCTAAGTGCCGCCTCATACCTTCAAGGTTTGCTTTTCTAAAATTGTAGACCATTGTTTTAGACTTGAACCTTGTTTTTTGAAAGAAAGACAGGTGTTTTTAATGTGGAACCACCCTAGCGCTGTTATTGAGGTGGCGTGGACTTCTCATGTACAGGGTGTGAGCTGTGTGGTGTTTGCCATTTCTGTCCAGGACATCAGAGGAAATCGTGTCCCATGAAAGACCCGGGACAGGCTACTGCTGGCGGGGAGGAGCTGGGGGTGAACACGGGGGGAACACGGAGGTAGAGCCGGCGCCCCGAGCACCGTCACCGGGACCTGATATGCAGGATCATAGTGAACCACCGCAGCTAAACCCGCAGCCAGACATGGATGCGCAGCGGCAGGAGAAAAGGGATCTTTCTGCAGGAGAAGGGGGATAAAACGAAAGGCAAGCGTGGTGTGGAGGTAGCAACGTTTTTTTCTGATTTAAGGTCTTTTATTCAATCCACAGATTTAGCATTACGGAAGGCAACAGTGAAAGAGCTAGACATGCCAAAACGATACAGACTTTAAAAGATAGTACGCACTGTACGCGATTCATTGAGACAGGACAGAGACAATTGCATGTATAATTTTCATATATATGTAATATTTTTGCTTATTGTTCTTTTAACCTTTTTAATGGCTTCTACAAAAATGTTAATGGCTGCAGACTGAGTTTTAAGAGCGCACAAGTTTCCAGTGTTGTCCTCCAGGAGACGCGCTCGGGTCCGGGGATGAAGCGCAGTGGCGGCGGCAGTGAGAGGACAGTGTGTGCGGAGTCACGGCTCTCATACCAGTGCAGGGGTCGCCTTGCTTTTTGAACCTAGTTTAGCAGCAGATATTTGATTAATTGAAGAGATTGAGAAAGGGCGTGTTTTAAAAGTTAAAGCTAGAATTAATGATGTAGTGTTTACTTTTATAAATGTTTATGCCCCGAATATAGGGAGCAGAAGGGTATTATTTTGTAGGAGGTTAAAACGGACTATTTTAAATATTGATACTGAGGATATTTTATTTGTTGGTGGGGATTTTAATTGTACTGTTGATTTTCCTAATGACAGAAACGCTGCTGAGCCCCACCGCCCTTCCTCTGGAGAGCTGGCAGCGGTTTTGTTTTGTGGTGGCCTGATTGACATCTGGCGGAATCTACACCTTAATACAAAACAATATACATGGTCACATAATCTTTCACAAGGTATTGTTAGTGCTAGATTGGACAGATTTTATACTATCAGCACTCTCTAAATACATTTACAACAGCTAAAATAATTCCCACTGCCCTGTCTGATCATCACTGTCTCTTGGTCCCATATATTTTTGCCAAAGAACATCATTCTTCCTCCCATTGGCATTTTAATCAAGATGTATTGCAAGATACAGTTTTCACACAATGCTTAAAGGACATGTGTGGAAATTGGAGAAGCCAAAAGCGACAGTATAGTAGTCTGCAGCAGTGGTGGGACTTAGGTAAGGTGCAGATTCACCTTTTTTGTCAGCATTACACTCTGGATGCAACCAGGTCTCGGAATGCAGCCATGACAGAGCTTGAGAGAGAGACTGTTGAGTTAGAGAGCCGAGCAGACAGCCACCCAAGTGAGACGGCACAAGATACCCTGAGGCAGCGGAGATCTCCAATGAGCAGCCTGCTGGAGGAGAGGGTGCGGGGAGCGCAGGTGCGCTCCCGGTTCATAGAGCTGAGGGACATGGATGCCCCCAGCAAATTTTTCTTCGGCTTAGAGAAGAAGAAAGCCAATACTAAGCGGCTGCTCTGTGTTCGACTGCCCTGCGGCAGAGAACTGTTCAGTAAGGAGAACATCAGTGTAGCGGCGGTGAACTTTTACCAGGATTTATACAAGAAGGAACTTCTGCAATTCTGCAGACCTGGGGATGCTGCTGCAGGACCTTCCCAGGTTGAGCAAGGAGGAGCAGCAAGGCATGGAGGGAAACATCACACTGGAGGAGCTGAGCACCGCCACCTCACAGCTGACTAGTGGAACGGCCCCAGGGAGTGATGGATAACGATTGATTTGTGGTTTGATTCTAGAATGACCTGGGGCCTGACTTCCTCCTTGTGCTGCAGGAGAGCCTGAGGTCCAGGGAGCTGCCGCTAAGCTGCCATAGGGCCGTCATTGTGCTGCTGCCTAAGAAAGGGGACTTGTGCCTGTTGAAGCATTGGAGACCAGTCTCACTTTTATGTGCAGATTTAAAAATATTTTCGAAATGTTTGACAAACAGATTGAGAAACTGCATGGTTAACATCATTCACCCAGACCAGACGTATTGTGTGTTGGGGACATTTTTATAGCAACAGGAATGTGTGAGTTTAATGTGGGACTGGTCTCCTTAGATCAATAAATGTTTTTTGATCGTGTCGACCATTTTTATCTGTTTAAAACCCCGGAAGCCTTTGGTTTTGGTCCTCAATTTATTAAGTTTATTCGACTTTTATATAATAATATTTTTAGTGTTTTAAAAATTAACCATGGGTTGAGCCAACCTTTCCCGGTGTGCAGAGGTATCAGGCAGGGCTGCCCCCCCTCCAGGTATGCTTTACTCCCTCTCGATTGAGCCCCTGCTGGCTCTGTTGAGGAGTAGACTGACAGGCTGGAAACTGCCATGCTCCGCTCCTCCTGTGTCAGTGAAGGTGTCTGCCTACGCAGATGATGTGACCGTGTTTGTCTCGAGTACTGAAGATATCCTAGAGCTGCAGCAAAGCTTTGAGATGTTTCAGAAGGCGTCATCTGCGAAGATAAACTGGGACAAAACTGACACCTTCCTGTCAGGGAGCTGGCAGGGGAGTGGCCCTCCAGTTCTGCCACAGACCCTGATTTGGAGCAGATCAGGGATGAAGGTGCTAGGGGTTTTCCTTGGTACCGCTACTTATATGGAGCAAAATTGGGAGGGCCTGATAGACAAAAGCAGGGGGAGGCTGGAGCGGTGGCAGGGGCTGTTGGAACACGTCATTTAGGGGGAGGGTCCTGGTAGTTAATAATTTGACTGCCTCGAAGCTGTGGCACAAGTTTGTGTGTGTGGACCTTCCCCGGGATATTATTGATGGTTTTCAGAAGCTTCTCCTGGAGTGTTTTTTTGGGGGGAAGCATTGGTTAAAGCCAGCTGTAGTGTACCTCCCTCGGGATGAGGGAGGGCAGGGGCTCATCAGCATTGCCGGCAGGGTGGCAGCTTTCAGACTGCAGGCCATACAACGGTTCCTGTATGCTGGGGAGGGAGCCCACTGGAAGAGGTTGGCCTGCTTCTTCCTTTATAAAGTAGAGGGGCTGGGTTATGGCACTCATTTGTTTTTAATTAGCCATCACACTCTGGACAGTTCTAACCTACCTACTTTTTAGTGCAGTTTTTTAAAAGTGTGGAAGGCTGTGGAAGGGGTTTTCAACAGTGTAGAGCCTCCTAGAGGAACCACTTTTGTTTAACTCTTTGCTCGGAGCGCAGTGCCTGCAGTCATTCGCACTGCAGGAAAGGTTTGTGAGGGCAGGTATCACAAGGTTAGGACACCTGATGGCACCTTGACTCTCTCGCTGGCTCAGTGAAGCAGAATTGGCAAGCAGGCTGGGTTGCCGCTGCGAGAGACAGGCAGAAAGAGTACTGAGGGAGGTGAGGGGCTGTCTGTCTTCAGGGCAAAAGCAAACCCTGAGAGATGATGCCACACAAGTAGAAGGACAGGGACAAGACGCTGTTTTCCCTGAGCTGCTGGTGTCTCCCATAGTTGTGGTGGAGGAGCAGGGGGAGGATGAGGAAAGAGGTCAGTTTTTAAAACTTCGGAAAATGACACATCTAAATTTTAGAGTTTTACAAAGGTAAGACCTGTACAGGTTATGTATAAAGTCAGCCCACTGCAGAGAACTGAGAGGGAGGGTAGAGTCCAGATGGAGGGCTCACCTGTCCCTAGGAGAGGAGGGGACCCCAGAATGGAGGGTGCTGTATAAGCCCCCCCTGGATAAGAGAACAGGAGATCTGCAGTGGAGGCTTATTCATGGCATCCTGGCCACAGGCAGACTCTCGAGTGCGTTTTCTGTTCGAAGGAGGAAACTGTGTTCCATGCGTACAGTGACTGTGAGAGGCTAGAACCTCTATTCCACCTTCTCAACACCCTGATGCAGAGATTGGGGATACTGTTTACAAGGCGGCTGTTTACTTTTGGGGTCCCCTATAGGCAGAAACATAGCAATGTCTGTGTCCTAATTCATTTTCTTTTAAGGCAGGCAAAGCTACCTGTACTGAAGTCCCGAAAAAACAGGCTGGCAGGCTCAGGGCTGACAGAGGTGGTGAGGCTGTTCAGAGTGCTGCTGGTAAGCAGGCTCAAGCTGGATTTTGCCTATTTTACATTGGTTAGTGACCTACAAGGTTTCCAGGTGAAATGGTTTGTGAGTGAGGCTGTTTCATTTTAATTTGGACACTTTTGTCTGGTTTTAATGAGTTTCAGAGTGTTGATATAGTATTTTCTTTTCCTTTGTAGTTTTTTTTTGTCATGGTGAGTTGCTGGACTCTTATTGATTACTTTTGTTACAGGTTTTAAATGTGAAAATACTGAAATTTAAAAGTCAAAGTCTCTCTCTCTCTCTCTCTCTCCCTCTCCCCCCTACCGGTTTGGCTCTGCTAACGCATTTTCCCCATCAGATACTGCTAGCTTGGCAAATCCACACAATTCCATTCAGGTAATTCACTACTGGTTTTAAATAATGACATTACAGGCAGGTATTTAACATCCTTCCATTTATTTACCTTACATTTCAAACTGCATTTCATACATGCACCTCTGTTTTTTACTTGTTTTGATCCTGACTTTCAGGGTAGGTAATAAGTATCTGAACAGTATTTTGGGGTGTCCTAAAATAATGTTGGCCTGTTTAGTTGGTGGTTGTTGTAAATATTTTTTCTAAATCTGACATTATTCACTGTTGACACTGTGCACTTAAATAAACAACCTTGCACTGGATGTTTTATATAAGAAATTAATGCCTTGTAATGAGCACGGCTACCCTCACCAAGAGCCAAGGTGTGACAGACAACAAGCTTTGATTTAATGTCAGCCTATTTGCACAAAGTCTGTTTGCACTCTGCAAAGAATAAATATTTTACCAACTTTTTTTGTTATTCTTGCCTAAACTATATCATCCTTATTGTATCACTGTGAGATCTAGGAAAATTACAAACACCAAATTTCAAAATGATAATCACTGTCAAGACCCTAAAGATTAAAATGCAAATGTCTTCACAGAAATGGACAAGGAAAAGGGAAAGGGGAGAAGAGGAGGCTGATAAATGACTTTTTTGAAGGGTAAATATCTTTTTCAGTTCTGTAGTTTTAAAAAGGTGGTTCAGCAGTGAATGTTTATGTAAGATAAGCAATCAAAGCCACATGAAACATACACTGTACAACATATTGGTATGTTATTTATTTATTGTCGAGTCCAGCCTAAGAGGAGTGATAGCAAAGGTCAGACCAGTAACAGCAGCTCACTTCAATATTAGGGCAGCATAGACAAGCAGGGCCCCGGTTACTGGCAGAACAGACAGGCCAGCCCTGCCCCAGTCCACCACTAGCCAGCACTAGCAGAACAAAAAGGCCACATCCAGCACAGACCACAAGCACAGAGCTGTAAAACTCTGTCCCAGCACATTGACAAAATGTAGCAGTACACCCCTTGGCTGTGCATAAACAGTAATAATTTAGGATGTACTGTGTCCAGAGATGCCAAACGCCCCTTTGGAAGCTAAAAGGGGGTACAGGTGGCAGAGAAGTGCACTTTGGGTGAGGTCTCAGCTAAAGATGAGAAAGAAAATCTATAAAAATAGAGACAGCCTAGCCCATGTTGATGTTATTGATGAATTGGTGTGTCAAAACAGGAGACTTGCAAACACCTAGAACCTCCTACATCAGTGGCGGTAACAGCTTATTTCCAATGACGATGCATATGTCTAGCAGGCACACCACCAAATTAGATCTGTGATTTTTTTAGTTCCGGTGATGAGATGATGTTGCCACTGTCCCAGAGAAAGTCTGTTTACACCACTGCCTTGGGGTGTATGTTTTCATGCAAAACAGAGGCTGTTTTGTTCATTGATGTTTAACAGTTTAATTGTTTTTATTCATTTTATTTTTATTTTTTCTTTACTATGTCATTGTGTACATTCAGGATAATTACACCATGTGTTTATAAGGTCAATGGTCGCTTCTGAGGTGGTTTCTCCATGTTACCACTGTGAATTAAGGGGCCATTGCAGCACCATAATCTGTGCTGATCATTTAATTATCAATTCTTCAGCTTAATATGTTTTTTTGTTAGGGGGGGGGGGGGGGGGGGAGTTCTTGCTGAGGTTCATGCACAAATCCACATTGCACTCGGGACACAGCCATTTTGTGTGATGGGACTCCTTCTTAGTGCTACATTGAGTGCAGCATGTTGATTTGCTGTGCCGTGGGAGGTGAGCAGCCCCAGACCTGCGTTTTTCAACTGGCACATGAGGTTTATACCGCAGGTCCTGAGCCTAAGTCCTCTCTCCTCAATCTGGCATTGACCAAGCCTGTCACAACAGTGCAACATACATCCGTGCCATCAGTGTCATTTAATCATGTGGAAATTGCTGGTTGTCAGTAATAGCATCACAAGAACAGATCCAGTAACCATTTTGTGATGAGAGATATATGGTAGCACATTTTCATTCTGGAAAAACATTTACAAAGGTTTAGCCTGAAGACTTACTATGAAGAATAAGTACTTTGAAAGAACAGAGGCCAACAATTTACATGTTGTTTAAAATATGTGTTTGGGTTTAAGGACATTGTAGGAAGTTGACCATGACATTTAATCATGGATGAGAGTTTTCTGCTCTCCAAAGCATCTGCACACCTGTATATAGTTATAACATGTGCATACTAAGAAAATGTACAAACAAGGAACTTCCACACAGGCTCCTTCTTAGTGCTACATTCAGCGCAGCATCTTGATTCGCTTTGCCATGGGAGGCAAACACCCAAACACATATTTTAAAGCCTGTTGCCTTTCTTTTCTTTCAAATTTACTGTTGGCAAATTGTTGGCCTCTGTTCTTTCAAAGTACTTATTCTTCATAGTAAGTCTTCAGGCTAAACCTTTGTAAATGTTTTTCCAGAATGAAAATGTGCTACCATATATCTCTCATCACAAAATGGTTACTGGATCTGTTCTTGTGATGCTATTACTGACAACCAGCAATTTCCACATGATTAAATGACACTGATGGCACGGATGTATGTTGCACTGTTGTGACAGGCTTGGTCAATGCCAGATTGAGGAGAGAGGACTTAGGCTCAGGACCTGCGGTATAAACCTCATGTGCCAGTTGAAAAACGCAGGTCTGGGGCTGCTCACCTCCCACGGCACAGCAAATCAACATGCTGCGCTCAATGTAGCACTAAGAAGGAGTCCCATCACACAAAATGGCTGTGTCCCGAGTGCAATGTGGATTTGTGCATGAACCTCAGCAAGAACTGCTTTCCCCCCCTAACCCCCATCACAAAAAATTTAAAAAGCTGATGAATTGATGGAAGTGACTGATTAAACGGGGAGAAACCACCTCAGAACTGACCTTTGACCTTGACACTAACCAATATGATCCTAAACTTATGATTGATTTGTTTCTCATTGATGTCAATAAAATTCAACTTTTGAAAACATATGTGTGTGTGTGCCTGAAATGGATAAGTGTGTACTTATATAAGTATTATTTAAATAATCTAACACATGCTTTCATCATCCCCATTGTCTCTGCATGCTGCATTGTGTACAGTCTTTCAAATGTATCTTCCCCCTTCATTTGTGTTTCCTTCCCCCTCTATCTGTTCTCTTCTCACAGGTGGACTCATCTGTAGACTTTCATGCGTTTGAACACCACAGGCTGGATTTCTTCCGATTGCACTGTTAAACAGAAAATACATCTCTTACATTCTGACTGCTTATGGCAATAAGTAAGCCTGTAATAATTAATGTTTCTATTCAGGTTGCAATTTAACTGATATACATACAATAAAGATACAGTGCAAATAATATAGGGTGAAACATTGTAGGAGGCTGTTCATTTTGAAACCTTGCAATTATGTACAATTTTGCTCTCTTGAGAAAAATGGCCAGTTAAAGAAATAACATATTAGGCTGCCTGAGGCCATTAATTTAATGGTGCTTGATGCAGCTTTTGACTGTCCAGGTTGTCCACCTAACACAAAATGTACAATGTACTTTTATTTTATATGGGGTCATGTAGACTAATCATAATTAGAATAGCGTTTTTGGATTGGCTCCTGATGGATAACTAAATTAAACATTGTTTTGAAATGTTATTTTATTGATTTTGTTCGGAGCACCTGGCAGATGAAAGAAGCTGGTTTTGTTTGAGGGATGTGGGAGCGAGAGGATTAGAAAAAGTCCTACAGGCCTTGGATGTACTGCAGGTTTTATTGTCACCTGTTTTGATATTGAAAAAGTGGTGGTTAATAACAGGACAATACTGTTCTGCTTGAGCTCGTGCATGAACACTGGCACTACTTACATTAATATACGGATTCAGAAGGGCTCTGAAGAGGCTCTGTGCGGTTTCCTTACAAATCAAAATAACCGGAGTGTTTTTTGTGTGTCGCCTCCCGAGTGGTCCTCTCCTACCCTCGGATGCGTGAGTAAAACACTGACTGTAAAAACTGTGTTTGTTTCTCAAGTTTGTGCACCACCAGAGCTCAAGACTTTCTTTATTTATATTTGTGATAATAACATGCTAAATTATATTCCTGAATGTAAGTAGTGGACCCTGCGGCTTCACGTTTCTCTAGTAATCGCTCTGACCTGCATCTTGGATTTAGGTGCGTATTGCCTAGAGTGGGGGCTCAATATTTGAGTCAAATCTATGGGGTTTGTAGCGGATTTCACCAGCTCAGTGCTACACCTGGGATCTTGCAGTGTAACGAGTCAAATCACTAATTTGGGAGTGTTTATTCCAGCAGAGTGGGGTTACCTTTTGGGGGCTCATCCAAGATCTGCCGCTCTCTCTCTTCCTGCCAGCTCTGTGTCGCTGTGAAGATATTGTACACAGCGCTGTCGACCTTCTGGGGGCTGCTCTCCTCCGCCACGCCCGTCGTCAGTGGGCATGTCCTCTCCCAGCCCCGGCGCCAGGGGATCCGCCTCAGTTTCTTCTTCTTGTCCTTCTCTCTACAACTCTTGTCCTCATTCTCACTGCTCCCCTCTCCCACGCCTGTTGTCAGTGGGCATGTCCTCCGCCGGCCCCAGCGCCAGGGGAACCGCCAATGGCTTGGTTCATTCTCCATCTTTCTTTTCTGCTTGACCTCCTTCTTATTGATAATGTCAGTTATGGGCTGGAAAGGGTTAGACATGGTGCCATCCTCCGCCTCCTCCTCCGGCACGGCCCTCCCCTCTCGCTCGGCCTCCTCCCTCTCTCTTTGCTCCCGCTCCTCTCGAACCCGGCGCACTCGCTCAGCTCTCTCGCGCTTGTCCTGCTCCTCCAGGGCCCTCTGCTCGGCCGTGTCTTTCTCCACCCGCTCGTTCAAGGCCGCATAGTCCCTGTCGATTCTGCTCAGCAGCCATGCCAGCCCCTTCTTGATGGACTGGTCCTGTTTTTTCACGTTGCCTGTCACAGCCGAGCACGGCTGAATCTGACAACACTTGTTTTCATTCACTACCTTCTCCAGAGCGAGAGATTTGATGAGGTCTGCCTCGCACAAGGCCCCGTCGCAGTCCTGCTTATTGGCCAGCACAAGCACAGGCTTCCCGGCAATGCGCGGGTGTCTCAGGACCTCGGCCAGGGTGTTCTTGTTCTCCTGGATGCGCTCCACATCGCTGGAGTCCACAACATACACCACGCCGTGCGACTCGGCGTGGTAGTTTTTCCAGATGCCCCGGATCCTCTTGCCCCCGCCCAAGTCGAAGATGGTCACCTCAGACTTCCCCTGCTTCACGTAGATTTTGGAGAAGCCCACGGTGGGGGCCACGTCTTCTGGATTTTCTCCTAAAATGCCTCTCACAGTCGCTGTTTTTCCAGCTTTGTCCAGACCCAATGTCACTAAGGTCACTTTCCTTGACGGCTGATTTAACCGTGTCACCCAGTTGCAGCAGTTCGCCATCATACTGAACGAGAATGTGTGACTGGCTACTCTTTACTGGCTGCTGGGCTGTTCTAGCTACTCCAGTTCCTCCTCTCTACACTGAGATGGGTGATAAACAATAAAGCAACTAGAAAAAGTATGCAGATCCTGAGCTCAGTTTATCCACTGTTGCAGTTGTGCTCCAAGTGTGTCCTGACCCTCTAGCACGAGGGGATGATGTCATAATTGCAACTGGAGGCAGGTCGTCAAGCTGTTATTCAGCCAATGATTGAAGCTGCTTATGATGTCATAATTGAAGGAAAAGGCAGGGTGTCAAGCCTTATATGGTCACTACTGAATCAAATGTCCAGAAGCTCATAGTTATATAGAAGGGATGGCAAACCTTTTTTTGTCTGGAGTGCCCAAAGTCTAGTTTGTTCACGTCGCTAAGTGCCAAGGATGCCAATGATAAATTTGGGATTTTTAAACAATATTTATATTTCTTTTTTTGTAATTAAGCAAACATGCCAACAAAACAAACATCAATGCACAATACAAAATAATCAAAAACACTATGGACAGATGGAACCCCTCCATCCACCCTCCCGCCACCTGCATGCACTGTTAACCTCCCCCCACCTTGAACCCCCCATGTCCCTCTGTGGTCTGGAGAGCATATGAATCTAGTCTGCTAATGGGACTTCTGCTTGAATGAAGTGAGTCAACAAGAAACAGTGTAGCTGGAGTTGGGCTCGTATGCCATAATCCAGTGGTGTGCAACCTGTGGTCCAAAGTGCATCCCCTTGCAGCCCATGACCACCCTCCCCAAGATAAAATTAAGAAAGAATACAGTAGTATATTTATGACAACTGCTTATTTTGTATCAGTGTTACTCCCTTAATACATTGTTGATATGTATTCATTGCTTGATATTGCAATTTTTTATTTAAAATGTAGCATTTGTAATTGTGGTAAAGGGGTCTTGCTGCCCAGGTAGTTATCTGTCACCTGGACTTGCGGCCCACTGCTTAATTTAGATTGCTCACCACTGCCATAATCAAATCAATGATAAGTGTTTTTCTTCATATATGACTTCATTGTGTATTGCATTCATTCTTGAAAGAAATTTGACGACAATAAAGCATTGCCTGATTTGCCATCAAACCATCTAACATGAGACCAATTAGCTGTAAAACATCAGATAGCAGAATTTCACACAAATTTCTTCATGATATTTTCACCCTTGGATTTGCAACCCCGTTGACTGTAGAATTGTAGATAATGGTCAAATTCTTCCTTGGATTACTAGTCTCCTGTATTCTGAAAAAAAGCTGGGAATATTTTCTCCCCTTTATTTTTTCATATGAGTCAAGCTACCCCTCCTGTTACTCAATCCATATGAAACATCATCACAGTCACAGCTGTACCAGTGGTTAGAACTGCTGTGTCCAGCAGTGGGAGCTTGATGGGACTGTGCTCTTGTTTATGGTGAATGTAGAGGTCACTCGCTCACTGAGGTAAACAATTCCAGGACTGAGCAAACCAGAGACTCTCATACAGTATTATCATTGCTATTATTATTTCTTTCTTAGCAGACATCCTTAATGCAGTTTAAGTGAAAAGCTAGTGGAAGAATAATAATTTCCATAATTGTATGTGTGTGTGGCTTATTTTGAAATGAATTTAGCATGTTTATGCGATTTGAAGTGAAATTATTACAGCAATGACCTTTCTATTTGCATAGTCATATTACCAGGTGTATAGTTCTTATTTCCTTAGCTCTTCTGTAGCTAACAGAAAAAACAAAACCTGTAATTGTAAAACTTTAGAGAATTTTACCAGTTCCAAACAAATGGCACCTCACAATGTATTTCTGTATTATTTATGTTTTCTAAAACTGCTTTCCTAAACATGAAAATAGATTTCAAATCTAGAAAGTGAAACCATAGATGTTTCAATCACTAATGTCTGAACAAGTTCTTGAACAGGAACAGTTTGCTTTTCCCCTGAAATGCTGAAACCAGTGTGAAGATAACAGCCCAAATAATGACAACTCATTGGAGCAGTTTTTCAGGTGGGACTTGTTTTGTGTTTTCTTTCTGTGTTTTTTCTTTTCATGGATTGTACCTTGGAGTAAAACAAACCAAACAATTATTGGAGACAATCTGAATGCAAATCTACAGGAGAAGTAATGTGTTTGGTCAAAGAAGCTTATACTATTAAGAGAATAAGTTCTTATTTTTGTAATGCACATGATGGCTTATCCCTATATGAGGTGAAACAAGCAGGTGGGGATCCTCTCTTCTTGCAATACATTAGTGGTTAAAAGCCGAGCTCTGGTCTGTATGCTCTCATTTGCCCAATGCAATTATATCTAAAGCAAAGTATTCACAATGCAGTGCAGAATACGAAGGATGGAAGGACACGGTGCATCAGTGTATTCAGTGTATTCTGTACATGTGATCTACTGTTGAAAGTATTGTGTAATTGCTTTGGCAATAGTGTTAGTAATAGGCATGCCATAACAGAAACCTTTGCATTTAAATGAGGGAATGGGAGTACAACTAAACTATACAGACAGATTTAAAGTGAAGTGGGACCGAATTATTGAATGATTTAAATGGAAGTTTTTCTAGAGGAAATTGGAGGTTGTCAAATAGCTGGAGAGTGTCTGCATTTATACGTGGAGGATTTAATGAGGTTTGCTTTGCTGATACACTGATGCACCATGTCCTTCCATCCTTCGTATTCTGCACTGCATTGTGAATACTTTGCTTTAGATATAATTGCATTGGGCAAATGAGAGCATGCAGACCAGATCTCGGCTTTTAACCACTAATGTATTGCAAGAAGAGAGGATCCCCACCTGCTTGTTTCACCTCATATAGGGATAAGAGGAGCTGCAAAAAACAACAGGACACTTAGTAGGATCTGCCGATAATAGCGACTTGCATTGTTTTGGCTCATCTGCATGGGGAAATGACAAGGATTGGCACTCTTCCCTGTCCCGTCTGCATTTTCTGTGATTCTAATAATCAGCTGCTTTGATAGACTAGAACAAAGTTTTTACATTAGATAATCGGGCCTATAATTTGAGTGTGAAACAATTATTTATAGTCCTTTATTTATGGAAGCCATTGCCCTATGCTTTCCACTCTCGAGGACCACAGTATTGTCGGGGGATGGTCAGAATTAATTAGCAATCCTGCTCCTCTCTGCCTTACTCACCTCTTGCCAAAGTTCTAAATACCTTGTTATCTGTGAATATAAGTGTTTTAAAAAAGGATGGAAAGAACATCACCTTCAATCCATGATGGCGCACAATAACGCCAATCTTCTTCCCCAGAAACAGTCAAACAGCAACATTTATATAAGAAGTAAGATTCACAAGCCCAACCCTCTCTTCCCCATGAGGGCCTACCTCTTGTTTCCACTCTTCACTTCTGCAAACTTCTGTCGGATCACAAAACTTGCCAGGACCTCTGCCACCTGAACACAAACAGAACAACAACCCCAACGTTATATCCAGTGTTAAGTAAAAGTGTTCATATCCTTCATGCAAGAAAATGTAATTCAGTTATTTATTTTAACTGAAAAGTCATGCTTATAAAACTATACTTATCCATCCTTTATTTTTTCCACAATAATCTTTAGAAATAAATGGAGTGGCGGTCCAGAGATTACACACCTGCTGTCTAAACTCAACTGGAATCTTAAGTTTTATATTAGATGTCCACAAATTGCATGGTTTAATAAAGATACTTTCCACTTCAACTGATCTGTACAGTATTTCTTGTTGTAACATTTCTGTGGTCTCCCCATGATATTTAGATTGACTCAATCAGAAAATTGGATTCTTCCCCAAAATCGGTTGAAGCACGAACAGCATTTTATTACACAGCAATCGTTTGAACAATGAATGTAATTAATATCAGTATTACACATTTCAGATGTCATTTTCAGCATCCCTTCAGTATGTAATACAACTATACATAATTGTATATTACTATTACAAGCTATGGCACCGGTGTCTGTGCATAATAAATAATAAATAAAAAGCTAGACACTAACTCTATCAGGAGTATCCTCATGCACTGCGTGTCCACAAGGGGGCAGAAGTTGCATCATGAACTTCCTGGAACGCAGAGACATTGGGTTTCAGGAGCTGATAGACTTCTCAGGGCAAATGGCTATTGTCCTTGATTTTATATCATCATCACAATGTAAAGTATTTCAATAGTTTCCATTAGTTTACTGTGTATGATTCATTATTTTGTGCATCTGTTGGTATTGTACCCTCTGATGCTTGGTGGAGATTCCTGCTTCAATTTCCATAATATGTTGAGAGTCTGAGCCTTTTTTTCTTTTTGAACAGGCAGGCATAAACCTCAGTTTCAATGCAGGTAACTAGGCCCTCCTCTGCATTACCCTTGTGCCCATCACTCAAACAGGACCCTTCCACCTCCTGTTTGTATAAAAAGTGACGTCTGCACAAAGACTTCCTCTTTTTGCCCTTCGCCTTGGTTCGTCACCTAAGAGAGCCTTCTATGTTTGTCCAAACTAGAAATCTGTGAAAGTGTAATCAATTAAACTTCAATTAGGCTAGTTTGTGTTCAGCTGCATCCACGTGCTGTGTGTTGCAAACGATATATGACGTTTCTCTAACCTAGCTATGCTATTTTATACAAAGTTTAGTTTAAACCCCAGCAGTACAGTACAGTACAATAATACCACAGTCACAGACATCATTCAGAACTGAAGGATTATTAGAAATGTGTTTTTTATTACTGCAATTTCAAACAATAAAAAATATACACAAATAAACACCGCTTTTCATCCTGTTTTTCTTCCTCCCAAGCCTGGCACAAGTAATGAGTAGTCTTTGTACACGTGTTCTCATACATACACACATACATACATATTCAGGCTTACATACATGCATACATATATAGACATATACACAAGCTGGTGTGATGTCCTCTCTGCTTTCTCTCACCCCTTAACCCCCCCCCTCTCTCTCTCTCCCTTCCTTTCCTCTGTGTGGGTGTGTGTGGGGGTTAGACTTGGTGTGCGATCTGAGCGATCCTCTTCAGCATCTCCTCAGACTGCAGCTGATCCAGAGTGAGGAGAGAGAGTCCCAGCTGGTCCTCCTGAGAGAGAGAGAGAGAAAGAGGTTAATGAGAGGGGAGAGACAGAGACAGGCAGAGACTGAGGTAATGGGTAGAGAGTGAAAAGGGGCGAGAGGAGATGAGATAGGGGACAATGAGATGGACAAGGGAGAGCGAGAGACAGATGGAAACAGCGTGTGGTGCAGATGTGGGCTGCGTACCCTCCTGAAGGGCTGTGCCATGTCCCTGAGGAAGTGGCGTGCCAGCTGCAGCGCCTCGTCGATGGTCAGGTTCAGGCTGCTGTCGCTCAGGTGCTCCTGGATCCAGCGAGGCAGTTTCCCCCGCTTATCGGCACGAGCGTATCGCTGAGAGAGAGAGAGAGACAGACAGAGGGAGAGAGGAGGAATGGGTAGGGGTGAGGGTGACTGTATTGTACAATGTCTCTCTCTGCGCCACCTGTTTGCCCAGTTAGCCGTCTCTCAGCCTCTTTACCTTATCAGCGAACACCATGAGCCCGTAGTCAGTCTTGCCGCGAATGACCCGGCCCACACACTGCGCCGCGTGCCGCATGGCATCAAACGTCAGGAAGTCATTCTCTCTGATCTGGAACTGGTCCCGCAGGTATTCCAGACGAGCCTACAGAGGTCAGAGTAGGGGAAAAAAGAGGAAGTGGGGAGGGGGAGAGAGTGAGCTTTCTGATTCTGTTTTGAAGCTAGCATAGACACACATTCTGACTTTTTATCTATCAAAATTATAGAGATAGATGAGGGACCAGAGGGCTGAGAAAGGCAGAGGAGTAGAGGAAGAAGAAATGGGAAAGAAAACAAAAAAATAGAAGAGAAGATGAATGGAGGGATCAGAGTGGGAGGAGGGCCGTCCTTACCTTGAGGATGCGACTCTGTGTGTAGACGTAGGGCACGCCGAACATGATAACAGCACGACCAAAATGATGGACTGGACAGGAGAGGAGAGGGAGGAGAGAGTCAGTATCAGTCAGTCAGTCAGTCAAGATTCTGTGTACATCCCACTCTCCCTCCCGGCCCCGATTTCTTTATTCCTGTCTCACCAAAGTCGATCCCCTCGGACACCTTCCCTCTGGCCACTGACAGCAGGATAGCCCCCCGGCCATTCTCACACGCCTGCAGAGGGAGGGAGAACGTGAGAGTAAGGTTAAGTGTGCAACTCAATCGCTCATTTGGGTTTCCCTTGCTCCCCTCTCTCTCTCCTCCCCTGCGACCCCGCCATGACCTCCTGGTATTTCTCCAAGGCCATGCTGGTCTCTGCTGCGTCCTGCGTCTCAATGAAGATCAGCTTGTTCCTCTGGACGTTCTCCAGGATCCCCTGCAGGACAGACACACAGACGGGTGGAATGATGATATTTTCAACAAATGACAGGATGTGCTTTCATTGTGGCTCCTCTCCCCTTTCCTCTCCTTCCTTCTTCCCTCCCTCCTCCTCCTCTCCCATCCTCGTCTCTTTTGTTTTCTGTCACCTTCTTATTAAGGGTGTATTTAGAGTATTATAGTTAGTAATTTAGTTACATTTTACACTAAAAAGAGGTTGAGTGATGAAATTAGGGTTACCATTTTGGTCCAGGCTAGGGTTGCAATTGGAGTCCTCGGTAAACTTAGACGTCCATTAAGGTCATGGTAAAGGAATTGGGTGTAGAACTGTATGGACTTCACTTCAAATTTGAGTTGGCTATGGTGGGGATTCAGGCTGAAGAGGGGCTAGGTAATCTATTGATGTAATACAATATTGAAAAGACTCTTCCTTCTGTACTGCAGTGTCACAGTATTGCTAGGTGCTGTAATTGCTAATAAATTCTATATTTTGCTCATCAAATTAAGAGTTGTAGTTGTAGACAAAAAATAAGAAACTTAAAATAGAATCCACCCCATGATCCTCTATGTCCTTCTCTCCTCCTTCTATGTGTTCAGTACCCACCTGTTCATACCAGCTGGCCACAATGTTCTCCATGTACTGGTAGCTGGTGAAGAACGCCACAATGCCATCGGGCACCACCCCAGACAGCTCAAGCAGCAAATTGCCATAGTTACGGATGACAGCTGCAAAGAGAGACAGAGAGAGAGAGAGAAGTAGAAAGAGAGAGGGCAGGTACTCAACCCCCCCAGACATAAGGGAAATTAAGAACCAGCCAAATGCAAAATAGTCATGATCTTGGCAGCAAGAAGCTTTCCATCAATCAGAGCTGGAGATGAGTTTTGTTTTACCCATTTTGTCAATTTAACTAACAAGCGTCTTTTTTCACTCTAAGAATTACATTCACCTGGAACATATACTGACAGACTGTGCTTAAATCTCAGTGGATCACCTGAATAAAGTGCGTGTTTTAAAGGATTGAATGCAGATGTTTTCAAATGAAAACAGAAGTGCTTTAACAAGGCTAATCACAGCTTTCATGGCAGGTAGGCTGTGTAGGAAGTAGGCAGGGTAACACATCAGTGTTTTTGCCTGGTATTGGTATTGCCTGGGGTGAAAATGAAATAAATAAATAAAATCAATTCTCACCAAAATCTTCCCGAGTCTCGAATTTGGAGCTGATGGCCACCTGGTCATTGCCACGCCCCACAATCTGAAGACAGGGCACAAGTAGGTGCAGTTGATATACAATTTTATCCATCACTCTGTTTTTATTTTATTTTAGTATTTTAATCTGCTGGAATTATATTTGAATACTATTGATTATATATATATATACACAGTTAGGTCCATACATATTTGGACAGTGACACAAATGTCATAATTTTGGCTCTGTACGCCACCACAATGGATTTGAAAGGAAACAATCAAGATGTGCTTTAAGTGTAGACTTTCATCTTTAATTAGAGGGTAGTTACATCCACATTGGGTGAACTGTGCAGGAATTACACCCATTTTTATATGTGGTCCCCCCAATTGTAGGGGCTCAAAAGTCATTAGACAAACTAACAATCATGAATTACATTGCGAGTTTCAATACTTAGTTGCAAATCCTTTGCAGTCAATGACTGCCTGAAGTCTGGAACCCATAGACATCACCAGATGCTGGGTTTCTTTCCTGGGATATTTTGCCTTTAGTTTTACCTTCAGCAAGTGAAATGCTGCTCAATTGGATTCAGGTCAGGTGATTGACTTGGCCATTGCAGAACATTCCACTTCTTCACCTTAAAAAAGTCTCGGGTTGCTTTCACAGTATGCTTCAGGTCATTGTCCATCTGCACTGTGGAGCATCGTCCAATGAGTTTTGAAGCATTTGGCTGAATCTGTGCACATAATAGCCCTAAACACTTCAGAATTCATCCTGCTGCTTTTGTCAGCAGTCACTTCATCAATAAATACAAGGGAACCAGTTCCCTTGGCACCCATACATGCCCATGCCATAACATGCTGCACAGATGAGGGTGGTATGCTTCGGACCATGAGCAGTAATTCCTACACCGTTCACCCAATTTGCATGTAACTACGCTCAAATTAACTTCCTTTCAAATTATTTCCTTTCAAATCCATTATGGTGGCGTACAGAGCCAAAATGATGACAACTGTGTCACTGTCCATATATTTATGGACCTAACTGTATAAGCCGTTTGCAAATACATATATCATTAGAAACAATATATTATTACACTACTATTTTTTACAGTAATATTATATTATACTTATTATTATTTTGTGTTTATTTTGCCATTATCATTGTTTACTCACCAGAGGACACAGGCAGGTGCGAGCCAGCGTCATTGTGAAGGACGCCACAGTAACAGGTCGGAAATCCAGAATCCTGGGGTAGATGTCCAGTGGGGAGAGAGTCTGTGCAGAGACACACATACACACACACAGATGCACTCTGTGACTTTGAAGCACACACTAACTCACTTGTATACAAAACAAATTTTAACAGAAGAAGGTAGATAAAGAAAAGACAGAAAAGAGAGAGCGATTACCCCAGAAGTGATGATGACAGACTGGAATCTCTCAAACACTGGCTTGATGGCAATGGAGGAGTCCATGCAACTGAGAGAATAGGGAGGGTGAGAGATCATCAATACACACATCCAGTTGTAATCAAAGGTTTTCACACACTTCATTTGCCAACATAGACTCTCCCCAGACAGACGGACAGACCTAAAGTGCAGTACAGGGTTGGCGATGGTGGGGGTACGGTCCTCAAACGGCTCGATAATGATGGTGAAACCTGAGGAAAAGGAATAAAAACGCAGTCTGAGAGAGATGCACCAAGACAGAGATGGAGAGAGAGAGCGAGGCGCACACACAGGCAGACACGGATGCACCCATACAGACACAGACACACATGAAACCGGGGGGGGGGGTTACCTTTGCTGTATGTGCTGACCAGAGTGGCGAAGTGCGAGATGAGCGTGACAGCAGAGAAATCGGCAATGTCTGCAATCTCCAGCGTGCGCAACAGCGACCGCAGGCGCTCTGCACAGAACCTGATAGAGAGAGAAAGAGAGAGTGATACTGAACTGTGGGTCTGAACACTGTGAATCTCTCCCTCTTATTTCTCCTCTCTCCCTTGCCTCTCACTCTCTTCCTCTCTATTCTTTCCCCTCTCCCTTGCTCTCCATCATCCTCTCTTTTTCTCTGCTCCTCACTCTGTCTCACCTGAGCGGCTTGCGGTCGATGCAGACCTTGTCAAAGACATCCTTGAGGAACTGGGGGGGGCTCTCCTGAACCATGTGTTGCACGCGCAGCCGGGCCTTCAGGTACTCCAGGAAACGCTTCAGGAAACCCACAAAGTGCTCCGCAGTCCGGATACTGCCAGGGACCGCCTCTGAGGGGGAGAGAGAGGAGTGAGAGGAGGAGGAGGAGGGGTTGAGGGTTGAAAGGGAGTGGGAGGGAGGAAGGAAAGGGGGGTCTGACCTTGCAAGATCTCATCAGGTAGCACAGGATTAGACAGGTACACGTCAGTCTCCCGGGCAACGTTGGCCTCCTTGAGCCCCTCCACCAATCGCCTGTACTCCTCCTTCAGCCTGGCTGCGTCCGTTTCCTTGATCCTGACACAGAAAATGAAC
Source organism: Amia ocellicauda (assembly GCF_036373705.1). Lineage (NCBI taxonomy): Eukaryota > Metazoa > Chordata > Actinopteri > Amiiformes > Amiidae > Amia > Amia ocellicauda. Next base: position 12,474,265 of record NC_089854.1, on the reverse strand, counting down.
AGACAGAAGGACCGGGCAGGCTACAGTTTAAGCAAGTATTATCGATAGTCAGTCGAACATAAAAGACTCTCCATTTGTTTTGCATTTCATGACATTTCTACTCCTCATTTAGTAATGTAGACGTGTGTCTGTCGCAGTGGGTGCTCAGGTTCAGTCACTAACCTCCCATGTGGTGTGTTGCAGAGTGTGTGTGTGTATGTGTATGTGTGTGTGTTCAATCAGTGTGTTCAGTCAGGAGCCTCACTTCTGGATAGTGTTCTGTAGGGTCTCCACATTGGCCTGAGTGCGGTCCAGGGTGCGACGCGTGATGTTCACACTCATGGAGTCAATACACACGTTATCTGAGAGAGAGAGAGCACATAATGCGCTGAGGGATCAGTCTGGGCAAGGGTACACTCTGGGCAAAGCCTGGGGCACAAACTGTGTGTAGGGGTGCCAGGCTGTGTACCTATGTTGTGTGCCTCGTCGAAGACCACCACAGACTTCTTGGCCAGCTCCTTGGAGACCAGGTCTGCAATCTTGGGGTCCAGCAGGTAGTGGTAACTGTAGACTACAATATTGGCATGGAGAATCTAGAGAGAGGGAGGAGAGGGGAAGAGGGGATGGTGAGATGTGAAAGGAATGCAGACAGAGTGAGAGAGAGAGGGATGGGGACAGAAACAATTATGGAGAGATGGAAGGATGGTGACCTATGGAAAGATCTTGAGAGGGAATGGGACAGAAAGAGACCAATATTGTGTCATGGAGGCAGAAGGTGTTGAAATGGGACAGGAGGCAGGTGTAGGACTGAGGGGGCAAGGGAAGGGATGGGGAGGGCTGTTCAGGGGCTCAGTGGGACACTCACAGAGTACCGTGCCAGGTAGTAGGGGCACCAGCCTTTACGGCGTCCAAAGGCCTTCAGGTCATCTAGGTTGTAGACACCGGCAGGGAGGGGCACCTGGCGACCCACGGCATCAAACTCCTAAAGAAGGGAAGGACATACAGACAGACAGACAAATACACAGGCATTTTGGTAGTTAGGCAGACAGACAGAAGTAGTTACTCTCTTGTTCAGTCTTTCATTATAAATTGCTATTGTGCCCCCAATGCTCCCTCCCTCACCTCATAGAAGCGGCAGGAGGACATGGAAGGGTTGGTGTGGCGCTGGGCTCTGATGTACGATGCCGTCAGACTGTGACACTTCCCGTCCACCTCCTTACCAAACCGCAGAGAGCTCACCTGGACACAGAGACAGACAGTCATATGTACATACAGCTGAGGTAAAGGTGATAGACTGTACGAGGACACAGAGACACACAGGTACACTTAGACACAAGGAGAGAGAGACAGAAATGGAATGAGACGCACACGAACACAGGAGGGACCGAGAGAGGGGCGCAGAGACGCACCTCGGGATGCACACACAGGTTCTTCCGTGAGGACAGGGCTAGTGCCAGGAAGCTGCTCTGCTCCCCAGTCTCCTTCACTATGAACTCCAGCAGCTTCCTCAGCTCCTCCACCACCTGCACAGGGAGGGAGGTGTGAGAAGGGGGGGAAACTAAATAAAAGGGATTTGATAGGATCTATATGTAAGTTATAAGTTGTGGATGGACTAAAACATATTTAAAGAATTCCAGAGCCCCACCTTCTCAATCTCAGGCACAGTCCGGGAGCAGTAGATGAGTTTGGTCACTTCCAGAGGGTACGCCTGTGGGACAGGGACAGCACTTTTACTGGAAGCAGCCAGTGTGTGTGTGTGTGTGTGTGTGTGTGTGTAAAATCAGTGTCCCAGTGCCTGTGTGTGACTGGTACGGGGGAGGGTTCTGTGTTAATATCTATGCAAGTCTGTTTGTACCTGTTTTAGTGTCGGTCTGTCTGGGGGGCTGCGTGCATCGGCCTGTGTGTACTTGTGTGCCACTTACCCGCTGGTAGGCGACAATGAGGGAGAGGAGTGAGATGGTTTTGCCAGTTCCTGATGGCATCTCCAGTACCCCATGACCCTGCACCAACACCACAGAACAACATGAGAACAGTGCATCTATCAACAGCACAATACACAGCCTGTCACAAAACCAGGATAGTAAGCACTGTTGGGTACAAGCAGAAATACTGTATTACATAGGGGGCCCTGCAAAATCTAATTTGCTTATTAAATATTATGCATATTTACTGATCTGTAATGTGGTCTTTTTTAGTAATTTATGACTGGTAATATTGTTTAAAAAATCCAAATAAGTAAAATTCTAATACATTTACCAAACAAATGGACCTACATAACTCCCCCAATCAAAAAAAAAAATTTAGAGAGAAATTTCGTTTTACCAAGACTTGGAAACATTTCATTCCTATCAATCAAACAGGTCATGTTTTGGACATTAGTTTACAGACCATGTATGCTTGGAATCATTGTTACAGGAGTGCAATTAACTTAATTGCATTAATGACTGATTCGGTTAATTGAACAATAAGTAACACATGTTCCAAGTAACGACGAAACGTATGACAACCTATAAAAAGCCAGGCGGAGCGGAATTCTCCCGGATCAAAAGGGGTCTAGAGAGCCGGGGCAGTGCGGGGCAGTGCGGGGCTCACCTTGGCATCCAGAGTCCTCTTCAGCTCCAGCATGTACGAGTACTGCTCCGGGTAGATGTAGTCATAAGGGAAATGCACCAACAGCCCGTCAATATTCAGCCTGCGTGTGAAAACACAACAGTCAGTCCGAAAAGAAGTCAGGGGCAGAATATACCAGGAAATAGAAACAAAAAAGACAATTGTAGAAGAGCACGGCACTGAATGATGTCTTTGTAGGAAATGCCACAAAACAAAACTTAATTCTGCACTGCACTGTTTTGTATCTTGCTGCTTTATTTTTACCCGGCTTAGTAGCAAATGGTAGACATGGGTCATTTACACATCTACAGCGACGCCCAGCACAATTCATTGCAGCCCACTTAGAGCTGCATTTGTTTGGTACTCATTCAAATGGTAGTCGCTGCTAAGAAATAAAAGTTAGCTGCATACTTCATTTTAACGCGTGGCCGCGGTGCTCTTGCACCTTAGACAGTTCCAGGAAAATCCTTCGGCTCCACAAACAAAAGTTATTACATTAGATTCAAACTGAAATTATTTAATCCCCCAAAATCTCCGGCATCTGCGTCCCTGCCCGCTCTGATTGTTTATTCACGTGTGGTAGTCTGTCACGCCGCAGCCTAACCTAGCGCCTCATTAGCGTATGGCACCGCCTACCTGCTCTCCCATTGGTAGTTGAGTGCTGACGTGCTGCGGGATGTAGCCACTGAATGGCTATCGTAGCTGTCAATTATTCATCATCTTCCACTAACTAGACCTGATTAATCGCTCCCCGAGTGAATTACGAAACCGTAAACCCGAGAAATAACGGAAAGTGTCAAAATCGGTTTGTACACTGAAATAATTTTAACATTGTGTTTCGCCCCATTATGTATAATTTTCAATTTTGTCTTGTAACTTGGAATGTGTTTATTTTTAACCATTTTAAACAAATTCTACAAACTTTTGGAGTAAAACGTATAGATTGGGTCAGATTGGATAATCAGCATACCCACTTGTTATGTGTTTTTATTACTAGCTTGTGCCGTTCAGTGTTAAAACCGAAATGTAATTTATTTTGTAGTTCTTCCAAACATGAACATTTTTCTAATTTCTACAACTGTCACGATTTCGATCGTTTCAAAGTTTTGTTTGACTTAAATTAAATCCACGCATGCGTGTATAATGCGACCAATCACAGTACCCCTGCGCCACCCACTATAAAGCGCCCAAACACGCATGCAGAGGGGAACATGTAATTATTTAGGCCTACTGGTGTCGACGTCGGTGTTTTAGGGGCAAACCAATCTTTTCAATTAATCTCACTGATGAAAACATGTTTTGAAGATTATGATATCGTGGTCCTCAATGTCAGGCTGCAGAGACCTGGAAACGTATTGCATCAAGGCATTGGAGACTAACAGATGCGTTATCGCATTGTTTTGTTCCTTATCTCTGCCTTCCACAATTTTATTTCTAGATTAATTAAATTGGTTGACCGAAAAAACATTGTTGAATTTCTAACAACACATCTGCATTTGTCCTATACAGTACTTTATAGTTGAGTGTAAAAAAATAAATAAATGCTTAGTGTGTAAGGTAACATTGCAGCAGTATTAACAATACAGAAAACCCTTTGTGTATGTGTATAAAATGTATACGCCCATTTTATAGAGATGGCTATAATTGTGATGTTCTACTAATTCAAATCTTCCATAGGGCTCAGTATTCGTCAGCCCGTCCGTCTTCCTCAATGGACACTGCAGGGGGTTGTGGAGCCCAGAGAGAGGAGGTGGCAAAACAAGCCCAGGACCCGTGGAACATGATGTTGAGGACCCAGAGTGCAAATGGAGCCTGGGAAGGCGAGAGGGCGACACTGAGCCCTGTCAGCACGCCAACCCCACTGGCCACACCTAGTCCAGCTGTCCAGCCTGGAGACCACCGCTCTACACAGTGGACAGAGGCAGGAGAGTGTGCAGGCATCCGACTCCACTTAGGAATTTGCAATAGTTTAGTGTATTCCTGTTACCAGATGAACTGCATGTGTGTGTATAGGCCTTGATGTTCAGCTAATGTTCACTGTAGGTGTCCAAGGAGTTCCTTCCTTGCTGCTCTGTTAGGGGTTGGTTCTTTTCACTGCTCTCTGCCTCCCAGTGTCTTGCAGGATGTCCATGTCATCTACGCCGCTGTTGAAAGAGGAAGGGAGTCTTCCCGTAGACAAGCCAGGTGAGATAGGTGTGTATACCCTGCAACTTTCAAGTCAAACAGTTGGAGCAGTCTTCATTCTCAATTAAGTAAGGCTAAATGTGTATTTTTAGAAATGCTGGTATTTTTGTGATCTCTATGCTGTAACAGTCAAAACCAATTTATTTTAAAGTTCTTCTAAAACGAAGCAGTAGAGGATGGTTATATTTTGATACAGTAGGGAAAACATTCAGAGCAACAGTTTCCACTCTGAAACAATCAGCCCATTCATCCCAAAAGAGGAATGTGTACAACTCCTTTTTAAAGTCCTAGGATGCAGGAATGTTCTTGTATTTAATGTGCAATTGTAAAAAACTTTGTGCTGGCAGGATGGGCCGCCATTAATCACTGCTGTCCTCGGGCTGATGCTGCTCCAGATTGACCAATCATCTGAGCCAGAAAAGTTTGTTTGCAATTGCATGTACACGCTGGCCAGCTGCCATGATCTGCAATGACTCAACTTCTACATGTGTTGCAGAAAATCCATAAACCCCAGTATTTGAACACAAGCTTCCATTTAAATATAAACACGAAGTACAGTAATGGGTGTGGGTGGGTTTTTATAAATCCAAGTGACTATTGAACAGCTGTTTGTTCACTAGTTGAGGATAATGGGAGAGCATCAAAACACTTGCTTTTGCTTCTCTAGAACACTTTAGCATTTGTTTCATACTTCTACATCTGATAAACCAGTGACTCTGAATGGAAGTGTAGAGACCATTTAGTGCATCCTAAAGCAAAATAAGTACCCAATATATTGTTATCAGTGCTAAATGTTGTTCAGTGAATTATTTACCTCAATATTTAATTTCTTGGCAGATCCCTAAACAAACCACATTGCCACAGTCTGTCCGAGGAGCTTTTCTGATTTGTCTGCTGTTGCATCTGGAGAGAGGTATTGATGGGAGGCGACTGTTGTACCATCTCAAGAGGTGGAGATTGAAAGTCTGTGGCAGTTCCCCAGACCTGAAGATGAAGCCAAGGTAAGTTGTACTTAAATGTGTGTGTGTATATACACTCACCTAAAGGATTATTAGGAACACCATACTAATACTGTGTTTGACCCCTTTTCGCCTTCAGAACTGCCTTAATTCTACGTGGCATTGATTCAACAAGGTGCTGAAAGCATTCTTTAGAAATGTTGGCCCATATTGATAGGATAGCATCTTGCAGTTGATGGAGATTTGTGGGATGCACATCCAGGGCACGAAGCTCCCGTTCCACCACATCCCAAAGATGCTCTATTGGGTTGAGATCTGGTGACTGTGGGGGCCAGTTTAGTACAGTGAACTCATTGTCATGTTCAAGAAACCAATTTGAAATGATTCGACCTTTGTGACATGGTGCATTATCCTGCTGGAAGTAGCCATCAGAGGATGGGTACATGGTGGTCATAAAGGGATGGACATGGTCAGAAACAATGCTCAGGTAGGCCGTGGCATTTAAACGATGCCCAATTGGCACTAAGGGGCCTAAAGTGTGCCAAGAAAACATCCCCCACACCATTACACCACCACCACCAGCCTGCACAGTGGTAACAAGGCATGATGGATCCATGTTCTCATTCTGTTTACGCCAAATTCTGACTCTACCATCTGAATGTCTCAACAGAAATCGAGACTCATCAGACCAGGCAACATTTTTCCAGTCTTCAACTGTCCAATTTTGGTGAGCTTGTGCACATTGCAGCCTCTTTTTCCTATTTGTAGTGGAGATGAGTGGTACCCGGTGGGGTCTTCTGCTGTTGTAGCCCATCCGCCTCAAGGTTGTACGTGTTGTGGCTTCACAAATGCTTTGCTGCATACCTCGGTTGTAACGAGTGGTTATTTCAGTCAAAGTTGCTCTTCTATCAGCTTGAATCAGTCGGCCCATTCTCCTCTGACCTCTAGCATCAACAAGGCATTTTCGCCCACAGGACTGCCGCATACTGGATGTTTTTCCCTTTTCACACCATTCTTTGTAAACCCTAGAAATGGTTGTGCGTGAAAATCCCAGTAACTGAGCAGATTGTGAAATACTCAGACCGGCCCGTCTGGCACCAACAACCATGCCACGCTCAAAATTGCTTAAATCACCTTTCTTTCCCATTCAGACATTCAGTTTGGAGTTCAGGAGATTGTCTTGACCAGGACCACACCCCTAAATGCATTGAAGCAACTGCCATGTGATTGGTTGGTTAGATAATTGCATTAATGAGAAATTGAACATGTGTTCCTAATAATCCTTTAGGTGAGTGTATGTTTTATTGTAGAACCTGACTCTCTGGTGCTCCCCCCCCCTCTATTAACTAGCCTATTGACTCCATTGTCTTATGGTACTTTGCCCTAAGGAACTCAAGCAATGTTTATGGGGAAACCTGAGATGTTTAATACAGCAGCACCACCAGACCTCATCGACCGAATCATCTGGCTATGGAAGCTGACTTTTTGAACCTCAGAGTGACTGGAACCCACCCTAGCCATGCTTTCTCTTAATGTGAGGAGTTAAAATGCAAAATATTAATTTTGTCTACAAGGTACATACTGTTTGTTCTTGTTAGTGATGAAGCTGGGAGTGTCCTGATGTAAAACTTAAATCGCATCATGCCTAAATTTCGTGATTTCAATCTACTTTTTATTGCTCGGCCTATTTAAAAGCAGGAAGGACCATACAACAATTTGCCACAAAGTATACAAGTTTTAAAATGTCAATGCCCTGTTACATACAGGGAGCAAGTGTGTGCAGCACTATGATTGGGTGGGGATCTGACCAAGGAAGTTGTATTTGCCTTTATTCTGATCTGAATAGTAAAGCAGGGTAATTCAAGTTTCAGTTGATTCTGTTTAGTATTAGTCATTTAGCCCAAAGGCAGTAGCCTGGTTCTATGGCTGCTGTGTTCTGTCCTTTTAAGGAGTTGTTTAATTTAGGTCGGTGTATCTCTGACAAGTCTGGTTGTTGATGCCAGTTGTCATTTTAGTGCTGAAGTTCAGTGTTCAGTCCTACTTTTATAGAGCTGTTCCATTTTTGTTCTTGATTTTTCTTGAAGTTGTATTCCTGTTCCTCCATTGTTAATAAAACTTTTTTTAATGCCAAAACCTTGGTCTGTTTCTCCTTGCCTCCCTATACTATACCCTCCCCTTCTCCAGCTCCTACTGTAATGACTCCATACATTGTTTTAATAGATAAGTCAGTTGGTAATAATTTGGGTTTTAACTGGCATAGAAACATCACTGATATTTGCTGACAGAGCCGAACTAAAATGGGTAAGAATTTAAAACCTATTGGCAGGCAGTCATTCTTTTGTATTGACTTTTACTTAAGTGGATTAATGCTGTGAACTAGTCAACCTAAAGGTCTTAGTCTGGCTCTGCCACCAACCAATCTATTTAGTTATTTATTGTATATAAATGTGTAGCACGTATTTGGACGAACAAATTGTTACTGTTACGGTATTTAGTTTAGAATTTAGTTTAATTGAGTTTTTAACCTGGTATGTGTTCCGTTTTAATTATTGTAAAGTCCCCATTTTAAAATATAAGATTACATTTTCTAATCAAAGCATGACCGTCTGGTTTGTTTCAGTAACGATACAGTAAGTTGTTTTGTAATGTGTCTGATGTATTTGCAGCAAGGCAGCTCGAAGGTTTAAATGATATGGATGGTTAATGTGTTACAATGCAAAAGACAATGCGATGACCATGTTGCCAAAAGTGTGAAGAGTTTTTATGCATTTTTTTATTCCGACGAACGAATTGGCCCTGGTAGGTGAAGTACTGTGATAGGCTCCATTATTGCGGGTTAAACCATTTAAACAGATTGATGGAGAAAGTTTGGGGATATAGCAGTATATAGAATTATCAAAGAAAGAATCCGTTACCTCAGGGCGACACGTCTGTTTTAATCAAATGTATAGGATATGTCTAGCTCTGTCTATCAAATGTATCGGTTTTGTTTGTACTGGTCTAGATTCCAGATAGAATCTTGTTCACGTCCTTAAAATAAACCCTGGTTGCTCAGAAGTTGTTCAATACTTTACTGGTTACCTGAATTGATTGACTTTCTAAAGAAAGCCCCGATGTGCCAATAACGGAATTAAAGAAAAACATACACACACATACAATGGGACTGTCTTCTGTTCTTGCATTCATATTTATTATTTACAATATGAAGACAAGGGGGTAAACCGTAATTTAATCACATTAGAAAAGCAGTTTAGGATTGTTTACAGGAGCCACAGTGTCCCTGCAGAGTTGGGTTTTGGTTAAAGAGTTTAGAACTTCAACTGGATTTTAAAAGTTTTCAATAGAAAAATTCAATAAATATTTTTGTATTGTCTCAAAGGATGAGACGAATAAAATAAAATACTCAAAAAAAGAAAATTGGCAAAAGACAAAAATCACTAATTTCTACATCTTGTTTCTCTCTCAAGCCAGTACAGACCACTGGCGCTTGATTCCTGACATCAGCTTCCACACATTGCACCTTCTCTTTATCTCTCTCACTCTCCCCCTCCACCCAATTTCCCAAAGTCCATGCCACACCTGGTGTCCATAGAGGGCGCTTCACTTCTCCTCAGCGGTTCTTACGTGGTCATCATCAGCATTATCATATATTGTCCATCTTGCATCAGATCCCCAAAGCACATCTGGACATTAAAAGTTTAAGTCTCACCCTTAGAACCTGGATGCAAGATTATTTTCTATTACTATGTCGAGAGCATTCAAAGTCATTCAGGGTGAGAGATCAAAATCCACTGGTCAATTAAACAACCCCCACAAAAATTCAATAAACTACAGAAGTGGTTTACATTTTAATTGAACTAACTTGAACAACAACCGGTATCTTCAGAATCCTGCTATGACAAAAGCAGACCCCTTAACCTGTTAGGTGGGACACAACAAGTGTGCACAAGAGCAGGGGATCCAAAGGGTCTCATGGTTTTGACTCTTTTGTTTTGTGATATTCCTCCATTCAATTAAAGTAAAAGCATCTGACCTAATTATTAAACATCCAACAGGGTTGCTTGGACCACACACTGTATATTGCCAATCATCAATGATGGGGTTTTGTTGCCTTGAAATGACTGTCAGCTCTGGGTGATTGAGTTTTTTGTTTAGTATTATGTTGATTGATTGTATTTATTTTTTTAGATCCCTTTTCAAATCCTGCCAGACTGCACTTTCTTATCCCTCCAGTAGATGACACCCTACGCAAATCTCCGGAGATGTCTTACTGTTCGGCACTGTCCACAACCTCACAGGTATTCAAAACAAATAACTTGTATAGAATAAATATTTACTTCCTGTACAATAAAACAAATATACATCTTGCATAGATGGAATATGAGTAAAATACACAGTTTTTTGTTTTACTTTACTCCTCGGCAGTTTGAAGTCCGTTCCCTTCTGGTAACTTCTTGGTGTGTTTTCCTAAGCTTTTCATAAAGGGATTCACTGGAATTTAAATGCAGACCTAACGTTTTTTTTATACATTGAGATATATAAGGTTTAAAGACTTACTTTCTTAGTTTCATTCTACATTTGTAAAACAAGTATGAATATTTTAAGTTCAAAAAAATGAAAAAAAAACTATAAAAAGACAGAAGCCCCCAAGACATACTGCTACCAGTTTCCACACTGAAAGACGAATTAAAGAAGGAGAAAGCTATGTGCAATGGACAGTAACACAAGCAGCGTAACGTAAATGAGAAAATCAAGGTAACGCTGACTAGTAAAGGGCATTAGAACAGCAAAATATTTCCTCAAGGTTCACTTACCAAGATTTTTTTTTTTTTATTGAGTATTTACTTTTGTATAAAAAGAAAAATATAGAATTTAAAAATGATGAAATACAATAAAAATAAATGTAATGTATCTTTGATTTTTGTTTGCTCCTCACACATAGGAGGAGAGTTGATATGGTACCCCATTCCTTATGCAGGGGTGGATGGTGGGGGTTGCAGTGTTGCCGTCTCTTTACTGTCAAACCTAAAAGCAAGCCCTTCATTCTTCTCTCTTTCCCTTCTGTCCCATTCCCATGAGCAAAACGAACAGACAAGAACCCGTCTGCCCCCTCTTTGCTCTGTCCTTCCCACTCTGTCCACTCCACGTGTAGAAGGCCTCATCTTGGATATCCTCTGTGCCGCCAACCCTCCCCCAACCACCCCTTCCAGGAAGAAAAAAGCCCTTGTCTCTTTCCACCCTGCCTCCTCCTCCAACACCTTCTTCACAGTTCATACCCCCCATCCTGTGTCTTGTACTGGTCCATGATGCGCAGCACGTCCTCCAGGATGGACGGCCCCAGGTCCAGGTCCAGCCCCAGCAGGGACTCGGAGTGGGGCAGGCCGGGCGACTCGCTGCGCTCACTCCGCTCACTCCGCAGGTCCTCATTGCTCAGCCCCGCATCCGAATCCAGGCTGAGGCCGCGCCGGGCGTCCAGTGGGGGGCAGCCGTCCAACACCGAGTCCTCCGACGATGCCTCGGAGAATGAGCCCTCCGACGCCACCAGCTGGCCATAGCCCGGGAAGGCAGGGTAGCTGAGTGGCTGTCCATCCCCGTACAGCCTCTCCGTCGGCTCGCAGCTCACAGACATGGAGCGCTGGGCCTGAGGGTTCTCTTCTAGGTGCAGCCTTGGGGGTTTCGGGGGTGCCTGTTCGGGGGAGAAGGCGGGGAGGGAGATGGTGTTCTTCAGCAGTGTGGGGTTGCCGTTGAGGGGGTAGTGGCCGTGGTGGTTTCGCCGGTCGTCTGCGAAGCCATCATCCATCCCCCTCTCCACACTCTGGGACCGCACCCGGCTCATGCCTGGCAGCAGGTCCAGCTTGCCCTGCAGGAAGCCCACATCCCCGAACATGCCCTGCTCCCCCTCAGGCCCCACGTGGGCACTGTGCCGCAGGTCCCCCAGAGGAGGGCTGATCATGTCCCCAGACAGGACGTCCCGCAGCTTCAGCTTCTTGCCACGCTTGGGGGTGGACGTCTTCAGGTAGATTGGCGTCTTAGCAGGCATCCCGTTACCCAGAATTCAGAAGTCTCCCTTGGCTATTCCGAGCTGTATCCCGATTTGGACTGGACTATGCTATCCCTCCACTGGCCTCTCTCTCACACCGAACATCTGACTGTTGGTCTTAGGGTGACTACTACCTCCAACTGCACCCCGGTCAAATCTTTTCAAATGTGTTTCAGAAAGAGGAGCTCTTGGTGATTCCGGAGCCGGGAAGGCAGTAATAACTGTAATATCCCTCTTTGTCTGCTTGCCTCTCCTACATCTGACGGAGGGGTGCCAACCAAGAGTCAGGAATCTCGCAGAATGTGGCGTCCAAATGCTACTCCCAGGGATCTGCAGTGCAAACCGAGAAGAGAGGGAACAGAAGAGTGAGATGGGAAAGAAAGAAACATTCAAAATATAACATTTCCATATTTGTAACCCCCAGTGCTTTGATTTAGCCTTTTTTTTAATTATTATTATTTGGCGTGGGAGTTTATCGTGATGGTTTCTGTGTGACTTATTGCCATTCGACCCCCGATTGTTGTGATTATAAATATGATTATAATATGAATATTAATAATATTGTCATCATGGTTGCAATTCTCTGTTATCCCGCTGACGTTGCAGCCCCAGCGGGATAAGAGAGATTAGTGCAGTACAGCACACAGTTTCCTCGGCGGTGACATCAGCAGAGATCAGAGGCTAGGCACAGCTGCAGTGTGGGAGAGGAGCAGCCCTGTGCTCCAGCAGTGACTCTGAACCAGGAGGAGAGCAGGGAGGAGGTCAGGGAGATTAAGGGGAAGGAGGCAGAAGCGGGGGGGGGAGGGTTCTGTGTTTGTGCCAGCTCAGTTGTGTGCTTGGCGTTTTGGTAATCGGTAATACGTTCTGTGTATCCAGGCTGCACACTTCAATTCAACCAGCCTTCTTTGTAACAAATAATAAACTAAATCCTGCCTATATTTTTTTTAATATGGTGCGAGGAGACCGAGGTTTACATTTTTAAGACTGTTTGGTGCCTTGTGTTTTTATGTTGCCCTCACTGCACTATTAAACAGCTGGGTAGTTTTACTATTATTGTTATTGTTTTTTTTTTAATTAAATGCAATCCCACGTGTTCCAGATCTTTGGGAGGTTCAGCAGCTCATTCCCACAGACAAACTTCACAAGGTCTATAAACAGAGATCAGACAGAGAAATCTGAAAAGCAGTGCAGCCTGTTTATATATTTCACATCTGTGCTCTCACACCGCTGTCATACAGAAGCTCCTCTCCCTCTCCCTTTCTCCCCCATCTTGCTAGCTTGCTTTCTTTTCCCCCTCTTTCTTGATCTCTTACTATCTCTTATATAATGTCAGGCTGCTATAGTGATCACCCAGGGTGTGTGTCAGGCCTGTCCTCTGTGCTGTGTCAGCACCCTGGCCATGTGAAACTCTCAGCCCTTAAAGACAGATCAGCTGTAATCCTGTATTCAATTCAAGAAGCTCTGTTTATTCCATCACCTGTGTACGGTTCCTGGCTTACCTTACTAATACCTTCACTGAGACTATTATAGCCAACTCACACACACACACACACACACACACAATCACTCCCTCACAGCAGCTAATTGATTCAGGAATGGACATTTTTTCTCCCTTTATTTATTGCACCATTTGTTACTCAAGAACTGAAAACAATCAGTGCGTAGCTCGTTAGTCTTTGAAAGGACACATTATTTGTGAAACGACGCGTCAAAGTGGAATTCCACATTTTGGCTTGGCAAAGTTCCTGAGGAGACTGAATACACCGCTTGCTCTGTTGCCTCTCTCAAATTGTCAGTTGTGGGTGGATTAGCGTCTACCCCTTTGTCCCAACGGGTACCCAAAGTCTCCCATAAACAACTGAAATGGTTCAATGAGTAAAACAATAACCAGTAATATGCTTGTTGTAATTGAAGCAGGTATTTTAACACAAAGCCATACTCAGTATGAGCAGAGAGAGACTGAATACAGAATAGTCCTCTTGCGTCAGCCTGGATTTGATGAGAACTGACAGGGGCCTGTTCCACCATGTGAAGCTCCACTTCCCCTGTAAGCTAATTAAATGGCCCTGATGCCGACCTACAGCTACTGTGTAAGCTGTGATATTATCCCGTTGCCACCACCCTGCTTCAATGAAAAAGAAAAGCAACCTCTACCTGACCATTTTATTAAGGCAAGGGCACGCATAGTGAGAGAATAGGCAGCTGGTTGTATTTTTTCATAATCTACCTTAATAAGTTCCACCTGACATGACTGAGCCTTCTCTACCACAGAGAGACAGAAACTTATTATCATGACATTTCAATCATTGTTCCATGCTGACATCAACTGTCCAGAAATACTCCCAAAACAAAAACAAAATATTTAAAAATCATCCCATCAGTTTGGAACACCTCCTTGAGTCTGAGCTAACAAAATACAGTGAATGAAAACCTTAATCGTTTCACTTTCAACCCCCTGCTTTTAAAACACTGTAACATTACCCCTCCTATCGCCTTTCTTGGCTGATCAATACTAATGTAAGCTTTGAGTGCTGTACTAAATCCTGAAGGACTTACAACCATAAGTCTTCATTCTTTTTTTTTTTTACCCCTTTCTGGAACAACACAGGAAAATTACTTAAGGAATTTGGGAAAATCACAGATAAGCTGCCTTTCCCAAAACATTCAACATCTGCTTTCCATTTCTGCCCCCCATTAACCCCCACCATCACCGTCAACATTAACGCAGAACCTCATCCTGTGCGAAGGGCAGGCATTAGCAGGCTCCGACGTGCATGACCCCTGATCTGTGACCACTCCCTGAGGACCAGTTACAGCCCACCCCCATCCTCTTGTTCACAGGGATTTCTGCTGTATGTCCATCTGTAGTAACACCTGAAATAGGAGCTGCAAAGTCTCAACTACAGCCTGGAAAAGGTCAGAGGCCCAAGGACTCACACTTTGCTGGTCAGGAATAGTCCTCTCTACCCCAACCCCCTCCGCTACTAAACTAATAATTCATACGTGAGCTAAATCTGAGCTTCTCAAGTTCTGTCTCAGAGTAGATGTTTGTGTGTGTGTGTGTGTGTGTGTGTGTATATATATATATATATATATATATATATATATATATATATATATATATATATGTATTTATAGATCTTATAAAGAAACAACTCATCCTCTCCCAGAGATCTTTCTAACATATGGATCCAAAACAAACAAACTCCCAAACTCTCACTTAACAGTAATGTATAGAGGCCAAACTGTATTTGAATGTGTATATATACATGTATGTATATTTTGATAATAGAAATGTATATTTCCTTTTTTCAGAATTTTTATATTACTATTTTTTTCTATCAAAGCCCCAGCTGTTTTTACAATAACTGACGTAATCTTGCTTTGTAAATCAGCCACTACCCACCCCGCCTATTATAATCCTGTACTGATGTTGCTCCCTGTTTTGAACTAAAATAGCACAAAATGGATTTAACATATTAGTCCATCACACAGAGCCTTGCACTAATACTTAAGCCACACAACAACACAAGCACAAAACGGAGCAGACCCCCAACACACAAGTAGCCTGGCATAGCTTGGAACCTATCCCTCCTGAAGCAGCCAGTGTGTTTGGGCTGGTGGCTTTACTGACATTTGCAGCCAATTTTGAAACAACTGGGTGTTAAAAGTTATGTTCCCCCTAAAGCTGTGCCACTTTACGGTGCGAAAGAGAAACTTGCCACAGACGAGTTGGGGATTTATTTTCAGAGTTCAACTTTATTTTGGTGTGTAGGGGATGAACCCTGATTTAAAAGCGGTTTCCATTTCGGTGCCCGACTTTGTTCTCACATCCATTACGTCACTGGAACGCAGTGACGCGCTTTCATAGAACCCAGTGGCCCGGACGTCCTCTGATCCGCAGCATTGAAACCGACATCTCAAAATCCCACACCCTTACTGACTATTTTTGAACCACAATAAGCGACCAAACTACCATTCACACACACTCAAAAAAAAACATTCCCCTTCTCAACACTTTCCCCAAAGTTAAAGCGTCATTTCTGATAACTTCTCCTTTGTTTTGTATCATTCTTGCTTGCATCCAGCATTCCATGGGGACTAATTTACATCCCTCAATAAGAACATTACACACTAAGAAAGCGGTAGAAACGTCACATTTTTATTTCACTTTTTTGGAGAACGTGTGGTTGAAATTTGATCATTGGTTTTGTGTTTGAGAAAAGGAATAACATAGAAACAGACTATATACCCGAATATCAGGGCAATATCGCCACCATCACTTCCAGATGATTATTGTTTTAACACGTCAGAAATACCTCGTCTATATTAAGATGTATAATCTTCTTAACGAGATTGGCGTCTCAGATTCTAACCTACATCCCAAAGCAGTTACCTTCCATCTGCACATTAAGAGTCAACAATACACATACAAATACATCCAAAAAAGTGCCTTCCCGGGAGTTTATGTTCAGATCTGTCCGATAAATATATGAATCGAACTGAAACATTTAAAAAACAAATCAACATTAATTATCCCACGCCACGCACAATTCTCCAGCATCACGCCACTTCGGGGTGAACTTGTAATGTATTGAATTTAATAATTTAATAATACAGTGCACGCACTTTAATATTGAGCAAAACAATGAATCAAAAGTACTTGTGAAATTGCTCTCTGGGTGTATTTAGGTTTGTATTACACGTTATTTTAGAGGGCAACCCGCCCCCCACACCCCAGAAGACAACACACAGCAAACAAGCACACCTTATAATAATAATAATAGTAATAATAATAATAATAATAATAATAATAATAATTAACTGAAAAGTAAATGGGTACTTGCCTGGGCTGTGAACCACACGTCTCTCAGCTCTCAGTTGTCCGATAGTGAAGGATGTCACCCAGTATGCGAGCTCTGCAGTGGGACTCCTGGGCTCTTGCGTTAAGCCTCTTATGCGACTACGGCCGAAGTGGCTGCGATGTGCGGGGGGCGTGGAGTCGCTGCTGAATGAATCCCAGAGAGAGAGAGAGAGAGGGAGAGGGAGAGGGAGAGGGAGAGAGAGGGAGAGGGAGAGAGAGAGAGAGAGAGAGGTTAATGAGAGAGAGTCGTAACATCTGTTCACGAGTTCTCGCTCGTCCAGCTGTTGTGCTGGAGGCGCTTGTGCCGAGGTTTTGCGATCTATTAGACAACCATATGCAACATTATACAATAATAATAATAATAATAATAATCTATCCCAGTTATTAACTATCGTTTATAAAACGCATCTTCATCAGGGGCGAGATTTTTTAGGACTGGTTTCACAGCCCCAGATTAGCACCCGCCTTGAACTAGCCAATGTTATTTAGGTAGAGTGCTGATCAAGATCTGTGAATCAGAATAGTGCATTTTTTGGTATTGTTAATTTTAGACGTATAGTGGCAGTGTTGAAATAACAGTAATCTAGTGATGATAATACTTTCTTTGTCACAAACTTCCACATTGAGGGGGGAGAGGGTGAATTGTGGCGTCTTTGATAAGATCTGGGCTGTGGTGTCCCTGAAGCGCCGCATGCGTCAAACCAGTCCAGATGTGTGTGTGGAAACACAGTTCTCCGCTTCAGAGCTCCGGGAACTTGTACTCGTTGTCGTAATAGAATAGGGATTTCTGACTTCAACAGGGTATTGTAATAATAATAATAATAATAATAATAATAATAATAATAATCACTTTGTATTGCGCTTTTATTTTATAAGTTGCACTGGATAAGGGCGTCTGCCAAGAAATAATAATAATAATAATAATAATAATAATAATTATTATTATTATTATTATTATTATTGTTTAATGTAGATTCATCGATTTTAATGTATTGTAAAGTAGTTTCGGATTGTCCCTGAATTAATAGCTTTGACTTAATTCTACTGTCGTTAGTACACGATTGTTATACTTACAATATCAACAATAACACCCTAAAGTGTGTATTGTGTTCCAGTCATTCATTTGCATTGGTTATCACCCTACACTTCTTAAAGTGATGTATTATTGGTTTTGTCTAATCGATCGTAGCCTTCACCTCGAATCTGGAAATCTTGTGGTCCGTACCACATTTTTTTTCCTTCCAATTTCGCATGTTTTGACCGGATTGTCAGTTATCTGTTTTTTTCCCGTCCCCCGACAGGCTCCTTTCTTGCAAATTCGTTTTTTAATGCATTCTTTGAGATGAAAGAGAATGAAGGGCGCCTTGCTTCCTATCGAGTGTGTGCGCCGGAGACCCAGCCGATGAGATGACCTTCCTGCGGTTGCAGTCAATAGCCGATATTGTTATCTCAGTGTATTGGGATGAAACGCGGCGCAGTTTGATTGTGTCGTCGTAGCGTTTGAAGTGTGGCGCGCCGACGACACGTGTATTGCAGGTGTGAATAGACTTCGGGTACGTGAAGAGTGGGTGGGCGGGGGGGGGGGAATGTTTTTGCATTTTGAAGCAATTAGATAATTATTTATTTATCAAAATATACCAGCTCTAATTGTTTCTTTTTACTTTTTTTCCCTCTCCAAAACATTAAGTCGAACAGCCCATCGCCGTGGCAGTCCGAATATCTACACAGTTCCTGTGCTGTATACTATAAGCGGCTCCTTAATTGATAGTTTACTTTAATTTAATAACCAATCACTCCGGTAAAGAGTGGATTACAAAGTGTTTGGAGTGTCATTGATCGATATGGAACAATAACTGTGCTGTGTTAGAGGCAGGAGCGTCTGCAATCGCTAATTGAGATCTTGTGAAGCTTATGGTGTCAGTATAAGCTGTTGACACTTCCTGCTTTAAGAACCTAAAGTTTGCAATGCAGAAAACAAAACGCTATACCACAACTTTTATATTTGACCTCATTCACCTCAGAGCCCTACACAGAGTAGCACAATCTCTCCACATTCTCCACACTGGGGTTTAAATGCTCAGGCCTTTCTGCTGACTGTCTCGGTGATAAGCTGGAATTGACCACAGGGAGTCAGAATCACTAGATAACCCCTTATTGCTTCACAATGGATTCCAGACTGGAGGAGATGTGCTTACTGACTGGTACACGGGATGACTGATATAGGGAAATCTTTACTTCTTTTCCTATATGCATCTTGGTATTTACATGTGTTTTTCCAGTACTCCAGATTCTCCAGTGTTATTGTAATTTTGTCAGTGATAAGTCACTGACTGTACAACAGTCTGGATTTTGCAGAGCCAGGACAGCCTATTACAGTACAGTACAGTACAGTGACTCTGCTGCAGTATAATCCAGTCAGTGCCTCTGTAGAAGTTTTACAGTACATTCCAGTCCAGTCAGCGATTCTCCAGTCGGTGTTGATGCAATAGCTCACCCTCCTCCCTCCCTTCCAGGATGAGTCATATTGGGTTAAAAACAACAACCTGTGAAATGATTAATTCAAACATTTCATGTGAATGTCATTTTCCTTGAATGCTTTAAATCCACCAGGCGGTGAAACAATTTGTGAAACATCTGTAGTGAATCAATCAGAGGGGAGTGAGAGTGGCCTAACCCTAACAAGAATATCTAACTGACTGAAGGTGCTGAGGAGACAAATCAAAGGCATTAATTAAGGCCTTTGTCAGGTGTAATCCAATCTTTGTTTCTCTCTGGGGTGTTAATTGTGATTAAATCATCACTGCCGGGGCCCTGTCTGTCCTCAGCCTCTGTACTCCAGGGAGTGAACATGGGGACAGGTTTCCACTGAGCCAGCACTGTCACCATTTTCAAACAATTAATGAATTAATTAATCCATTATTTTTCCTTCCCCCCCATCTTTACTCCCCCTTTTGAAAAGCATTGCAGAGAAATGTCTGTGATGGGCTTGTTGATTTAGGTTCATTGTTTGTTTTGAATGCATTCTCTCTCTCTCTCTCTCTCTCTCTCTCTCTCTCTCTCTCTCTCTCTCTCTCTCTCTCTCTCTGCTTCAATGGATAGTAATACAAAATGTAAATTAAATGTAAGCCTTCAAAGGTTAGACAACACAGTCTATTTAGAATAATAATGAAGAATCCAGATTTGACCAGGCTAAAACTACATTTGATGATCTGTGCATTGGAAAATCAACAATAACCACCAGAATAAAAACAATAATAATCATGATTACTATAAAAAGAAAATGTGTACACATACATATATTGAGGCTTGCCACAGTGGTGAGGTTACTATGTTTTTTATTATTAATTAATTAGCAGATGCTGCCCTTACCCAAGTTGACTTATTGTGAATACAAAAAGAAAGGAACCCTGATCGCCAGAACACTACAGTAAGTGCAGTTAAGTAGAATACGCAGCATTCGTCTTATTTAAAGAAAACTAAAATCAGTATGAATAGGGCCAAAAAAGTACACCACATAACTACTACTTAAAGTTAACTTAAATTGCTACCAAATAAAATACAAAAGATTACACCAACACTGTGTGTGCTCAGAATGACTGCTATTACAGAAGTAGTTGGAGTAAGGTGATTAAAACTTCAGGAATAAGTGCCATTATGACAACAGTGAGCACAAACAAACAAACAGGGCACAGGGGGACACAACGCAATCTTCCTCACACACCCTAGGGAGCAGCTGTCCCCAGAGGAGCCTCCCCCTGAGACTGTGGTTCCTGCAGCACAACAAGCTGAGAGCACTGAAAAACAGGACAGCACACTCCAACCCCGAGAGAGAGAGAGAGAGAGAGAGAGAGAGATCTGTGTGTTCCCTCAATGCTGCCCTTCCTCCTCCCCTTTGAAACGCACAGTAATCACACTTTTCTCTCTTTCTCTGTTCATGCCACAACACCTCAGTTTTCCCAGTGGGTCAGCCCTCAGACCCCGTTCTATTCTTTTCAGGGAAATGAGAAACACTTGCTTGGAAATCCCAGTCACTTTCTCAGCCAACCAGCCAGCAAGGCAATTAGCCTTTTCCTCAATTCCATTAGGAAGAAGAATTCTTTTCACTGTGATGACTTGAGGCTGAAAAAGTAAAATAAAAAGTATATATATTTTATTTTACTAAAAAACAAAAACTAGGCTTGAAGTTTACAGTTTAATTCCTTGGAATTAGGGAGGGTTGGGGGGAGGGAAGGAAACAAGGTCTGAATGTTGGGCGCCCGGTGGCTGCAGCAGGGATGGTTTATTTTCAGGAAACTGTTAGTCACTTTGGCAGGATAACAGGGATCCCAGAGTCAGGCTGTACATTACACACACATACACAAGCATTAGGGTGTGCACACTGATAAGGGATGAGGTCACAGGAAAGTGGGGATGACACATCAGTTCCGTCTTGTCCCTCAATGGCACTTCAAAAAGTCAGGGACAAGAGCTAGGAGGTTGAAAAACACTCATTAACCAATCTCGTTAACCAATCTCTGCCTTTATAAAGTGCCTCTGCTGACACTGCAGATCATTTGCAGCATTATTAATAATAATACAGGAAAAAAAAATTGTACATGGTGTGCATAGACCATTACAAAACGTGGTCAAGTCATCCATAACTGTTAAGAAAATATACATTGAAGTCTTAATGAACAATGAAATAAATAAATACAGATGCATAATTAACTGCTTATAATTAGCTGGTTTCCATTTTTATACCTATATATTTTTTTAAAGTACATGGAAGAAAAGTTTAGGTTTTTTCAGATGGGAAATAGGTCTGGCGATCAGCTGCATTGAGCTGCAGATGAGATTTGCAGACTTCCTCCCTGGGCAGATTGAGTCTCACAGTTTGCATACAGCTTGCTGGGGAGCACAGAGATCCAGTTCTGGCTTGTTGTGAGCTTCAGTCGTTCTCATTCCAGCACCAGTACAACCCCCTATATATTAGTACAGACAGACAGCATGGCATTTGCCTATGAAATAAAGAATGATTGCGTTAATGAGTGATGCACTATGAGGAGCTGAGTGTCTCAGGTGTCCATGTTGTCTTGGTTTTTCTTAAAATTGGAATTATAGGGCTTTATTCACAGAATAGAGTAATTTAAGAGAGGATATGAAGGAGATTGAATTACAAAACATGGTTAAAAAAATCCTTAACTCTTAAAGATGGAAATAAAAAAACATTTAAATTGCTTTACACTTACAATATTTTATCCTTTGTATGTCTAATGCAGTTGTGCTCATGAATGCGTAAGGCCAGAAGTACAAATATGAGCCAGATAAATAATGGTAAAGACTGAAAAATTGTACAAATGTGATGGCTGCCCCATCTGTGGGGTGGCACACAGTTGGGATGTGAGGGGACTGTGTGCGCTCCTGGGTTGATGATTGTGTTGTCTGGCCGGGCTGCGCTGTGTGGGCTGGGGAACAGTGGGCAGAACTGCGGCGCTGACCCTGGGCTCTCTCCCAAGCTCCAGTGGATCCTAAAAGCGCTGCATTGTTAATCCACACACATGGAACAGCTTGGCAATTCTTGCCCGACGAAAGACATCAAATGTATGGAATTCTTGGGGTCATGGCAGACAATGGGCCCATGCCAGCAGAACTTGGCAGACAGCAAGAGTAGAGAGAGGAATCCTGGGAATCCCATATAGAACACATGGTTTTAATTTGTAATACAAATTGAAATCTGGCTTACATTTTTTTAAGATATATATATATATATATAATAATACACCTTATAGATTTCCTGTGATATTGCTTGCAATTTCAACAATGTCAAAAGAAAGACCTTTGTTGAAATTGCAAGCAATATCACAGGAAATCTATCTATCTGTCAAAAGAAAGACCTTTATCTGGGACTTTTGACCTTGATAGAAAGTTTTGAATTACTATTTATTTATTTTAATAAATCAAGCTAGGCTTCATGCTGTAACCCCATATAGCACAGTGCAGGACAGCAGACTGTACCCTTAGAGAAAGTTAAGGGCATTGTAAACGGTTGGAGCACTGTAAAGTTTAGAGAGGAATTTGAGTGGTAACTGGAAGCCACAGAAAAAAACACAGTTGAAGGAGTGTTGTGAGGAGTTAAATTGGGAACTCTTACTCTACCCTTCGGATTTGGTAATATTTCCTTAACAAGCATAGCACTGACAAACTCACTCACTCACACAGACATACAGGCTGGAAATAAACACAGTATTCACAGTTTACCCCACTGAACCAGAACAAGCCTGTAAAAAAACCAAAAACAACAAAAATGACAAAGGGTGATGTAATCCACAAAGGAAGGGGAAGCTCACGTAAAGGATATAAGAGGAACCTGTAAATATGTCAGTAAGTGAAGCCATACCCCCTCCCCCTTTAAAAAAAAATAAAAAGGAACACATCCGTTATTCTTCATATCCTACTTGGAACAATCCAGGCTCAATCGAGAAAAACACCCACGGGAAAAACCATCCAAACAAGTGGATAACCCCCTTTTTTAAAAGGTGAATTCGAGGGAGTGAAACTACTTTAAGGTTTATATCCAGGAACGTCATGTACATGATATAGTGGTGCAGTGAAAGAGGGGGAGGTTACCAGAGGTTGAATTAAGTTTGTCCAAAAATACTGTTATGAAGGCGTTTCCATTGTTGAGGCACAAGTTGTCATCAGAGCCCAGTCTGTCATTTCAGAACTCTCTCCAAGTGCTTTAAATACTATGACTACTAACATCCATCCATCTATCTATAGCATTCAGTTTATTGAGCTTTATATATGTATGTTTCTATTTTTATTAGATTTTAAAGGCAGTCTTTGAGTTATAAAAGCCAATTTTATGTTTTCAGTTTATATTTTGTAAATGGAAGAAGTTTGGAACCACCAGGACTCTTCCTAGAGCTGGCCGCCCGGCCAAACTGAGCGATCGGGGGAGAAGGGCCTTAGTCAGGGAGGTGACCAAGAACACGATGGTCACTCTGACAGAGCTCCAGCGTGTCTTTGTGGAGAGAGGAGAACCTTCCAGAAGAACAACCATCTCTGCAGCACTCCACCAATCAGGCCTGTATGGTAGAGTGGCCAGACGGAAGCCACTCCTCAGTAAAAGGCACACGATAGCTCGGCTGGAGTTTGCCAAAAGGCACCTGTAGAACTCTCGGACCATGAGAAACAAAATTCTCTGGTCTGATGAAACAAAGATTGAACTCTTTGGCCTGAATGGCAAGCGTCATGTCTGGAGGAAACCAGGCACCGCTCATCACCTGGCCATTACCATCCCTACAGTGAGGTATGGTAGTGGCAGCATCATGCTGTGGGGACGTTTTTCAGCGGCAGGAACTGGGAGACTAGTCAGGATCGAGGGAAAGATGAATGCCCTTGTGAATGTCCTTGAGTGGCCCAGCCAGAGCCCAGACTTGAACCCGATTGAACATCTCTGGAGAGATCTGAAAATGGCTGTGCACCATGTGCTTGAGAGGTCCTGCAAAGAAGAATGTGAGAAACTGCCCAAAAATAGGTGTGCCAAGCTTGTAGCATCAAACTCAAAAAGACTTGAGGCTGTAATTGGTGCCAACAAAGTATTGAGCAAAGGCTGTGAATACTTATGTACATGTGCTTTTTTTGTTTTTTATTTTGTAATACATTTGCAAAGATTTCAAACAAACTTCTTTCACGTTGTCATTATGGGGTATTGTTTGTAGAATTTTGAGGAAAATAATGAAATTAATCCATTTTGGAATAAGGCTGTAACATAACAAAATGTGGAAAAAGTGAAGCGCTGTGAATACTTTCCGGATGCACTGTATCTTGTTCAGATATTTGTAGTTGTGAACATTAGAAAGCACTGAATTGGGAAAGTAAGTTGCACAGGACGAGGTACAGTGAATGAGGGTTCTCGGAGGTGTCGCCAAGCTCAAGGCCCAGCTGTACTCAACATGGCTGTGTTTGGGTCTGCTCCATTTTGTGCTTAGTGTTAGATCACATGCGTGGTGCCTCTGTGTAAGCTTTTTATTGTGATGATGCTTTTTGGGTTGTATTTTGTTTTGTTTTGAGCAGAGAAAAACATTAACAGACCCAGACAGATTGGGTCCCTCTGAAGTAGTTTGTCTGAAGCCTAGACTGCTGAGGGTGAGAACTTTTCCACTGAGAAATCTGCCAAAACTACCCCCCACTTCCCTCTCCCCCCATCCTTATAAAACAATCTACATTCCTAAAGGAGATCAGACACTGATGGGTTCAGGGCTGGAGCCGCAGAGTAAAGAAAAAAGAACAAGCAGACTAGTTCCTTCTGGAAGAAAGGGGGGTGCAGGGGTTAGTATTGGAATCTTCCCAGGGAAATCCACTGGGATCTGGAATTCCTGGGACAAGGACACGTGTTTGTGTGTGTGTCTGTGTGCAGAAGTGGAGTAACAAGCCTCCTGGCAGTGAAATGCTGGGCTTGACCCCATCCCTGACTGTCCAAACTGCACACACGGCACCAACTGGAGGGGCCTGGGGAGCAGCCTGCTCAAGGACAGCCCACCCAAGCCAGCCGGCAGCCCCTTGAATGACACATACACACACAGGCTCCCATGGTTCTTGACATCTATGTGTCGGCAAGAGGAGCTCTCTGAGAGAAGCAGTCACTTAAAAGAAAACTGATTTGTAAAGACCTGGGCCAGGTGAAGATAAATTGTAAAACTTCACAACAGGGCACAACAGCCAGCAACTTTTGGGAAGAAAAAAAAGGAAAACAAACAAACGAGGCTGCCTTGGCTGTCAGAATGTAAACTTTACCTGTCGTATTGAAGGGGAACTCTACCACATACAGATTGATTGATAGTTGCATGTTCTGATTTTGTGACACCATTAAAACCTGCATGATTAGTTAATTAAACTGGAAATATAATTAAAATCGTGTGAAATTTCCATAGTAAACTAGTTAGTTTACCAGGTGGGCCATTTTTTCAGATTTGCAAGCAACATCAGTGTGTGTTTTTCATGAAAAGTCAGTATTTTAATCCACAGCCTGATCAATGCTAGAAACACAGACATTTAAATGGAGAAAGATTGTTTTTAGTCTTGACATCTCACCCCTTCTCTTTCAGCCTGTGACCTTTCTGGATGACCCCCGATCACTAATCCTGCCTATCGGAAGGGGGGTGGTTAGAGCAGAGAGCATGTGATGGTTTAAATAAACAGTTCAAAAAGGAACATGTAATGCATGGCCACTTCAGTGTGACTGGCACCACTGTGAACTGTGGGTGGGGGGAGGGGGTGTCTTTAAAGGCAAGCATGTTCCCAATTATTCCAACAGTAGTTTTTGATATAAATATATTTATATATTTTTTTCCAGGCTAGGAGATGACTCTAAGGAGTTTCCAGCAGAGAGTGAAAGTACAGGTAGTGGGATTGGCTCTTGTGGATGCTTTGAAAGTGTACTCTCCCTGTGAGTAGTAACTCTCCATTCTGCTTTGCATTTGTGAGAAAACCTCAGGTGTAAAAAAAAAAACAAATTTGACCCCTCCTTTGCTTTCACACCAGCGACAATCAGCACCCAGGTTTCAGAACTTAGAACCTGGGTTGGTGTGCTAGTATGAAAGGGGTTAAAATTCCCCCTTTAAATACCCACTCCAGACAAAGACGCATGACAAAAGTCTCAAGTCACAAGACAAGCCATACATTGCAAATAAACTATCTGGGCAATTCCTTTTTAATAGGTTCCTGGAAGAGGGGGGTAGCCAACAAGGAGAGAGATGATGCTAAGAGAACAATAACAACAACAGAAAGAGGCATAAGAAAAGAGAGAGTGGGAGAGTGGAGATGGCCAGAGACAGAGCCACAACATTGTGAAGCTGGCCTTGCTCTCCCAGTGCGGGAAAGATTGCCTGACCCATTTTAAGCTGTAAGCAGATCAGGCAGGTTATATATACTGACCCTGCAGGAGCTCCAGGCCCCTTCACTTTAAATTGAGTAATATATGGCTAAGAGGATTTAGGAGCTAGCGTCTTCCTGTGCTGTAAAAAAACAAAACAGACTGTAATCTTACACTGTTATGCGTGTTTATATAAATAGATGGATGGATACCTTGGCATGCAGTGGCCACTACATGTCTATATCCCCTTTCACACTCGCTCACCAACCGGGGGTGAGAACACAGACACAGGGAGAGAGCGTGTTGACCCGGGTCAAGAGCAACCCGCCTCAGGGGGTAGGTTGGCCACCAAGCCAGCACTAACCTGGGTAGAGCGAGACAAAAGTGTCCCTCCAGCAGTAACCACGGGTCTAAATCGCTAATCAGACTGGGGAGTGATAGCGGGTAGAGGATGGCAGTGCCAGAGGGGATGGGCTTTTCTTAGCTAATATTTCCTGGTACTGTGTATACACCTACCTTTGAGGTTGTCCACAAAGTAGTCATGTCAGGGGAAGCATTTATCATTTGCAAAAGGTCTCTACTGGAGGAGGTTTTTTTTTTCTTCTCCTGTATGCACACAATGCAACCACTCGAGGGCGCTGCACCCACATCACAAAAAACATAAAATCAGTCTAGAATAATTATATCAATGATATCGTGATATAACAATAGCAAATGACTCAATAGCAAATAATTCTGAAGTATTTTGTGGGGGTCTACACAGTTGGTGTCAATAATAATAACAATTTCAGTACAGTGAATGTGCAGACTTCAGTAAAAACTAACTGGAGGGACAATGAAATACATGACACAGAATTCTAGGCTTCAGATCATTATCAGCACCCTCAATCCACACTGCGTCTGTAGTTAGAGACAACAAGGTGGCAGGGACTAGCCGACATCTTTGCACTCGCTTCAAGATGAATTGGCACAGAAAAATCTACACTATGCAGTCCACGCTCCCCGAGTTAAACAGACCAAGGTGGAAATCGCTGGTTTATTTAGATTTTATTTTTAAAACAACTGGAAAAGAAGAAGTCCATCTCTATATTTTTTTGTCTTTTTAAGGGTTACAAACTTCAGATTTTTTCAAGTGTTCAGGTGTGGAGAAAAATAAAAATAGGACAGATTCAACTTCCAAATGACACTGAAGAAGCAGATTTGTTTTTAAAGTATAAAAATAATAAATACAAAAAAAAAATACACATTACAAAGAGCTTCTCAAACAGCGACTGTAAAAGTTTTTTTTCCTGTTCCTTTTTAAGTGGCAGAAAAATTGTCTGTGTTTTTAAATACAAAGCAACAAATGCCTAAAGCAGGAATACTAACCCATTCCCCCCACCCCACCAAAAAAACATCTAACATACTGCAGTTACTGAGAGCTAGAATATTTAAAACCGTTAAATTATTGACAGTTGAAAAGAGGGGGAAAGTAACAGCACAGGTGATGGTTGAGTCTCCAGCTTTGCTTTGAAATGAACAGTCAGGCTCAAATAACTAGTGGAAATAAATCAAAATAAATGCATAATTGTGTGTCTGATTTGGATAAACATTTGGAAGTTTCATGGCAGTGCATGCTTGATTTTTGTTATTACTTTTCTTCCTTTTCCTCATTTTGTAACTGGGCGACTGCTATACAACCATGCATAAGACAGGCTGACAAAGCAAGAGAGAGAGAGAAACAAAAAAAGCAATACAGAAACAGACACCCAGGCTGGTAGGATGACAAGTAAGAAATGTAATACAAAATAGGTGGGGCTCACGAAAAAACGGGAACCTCGTCTCCCTCTGTGCACCCACACCGATCACTGTGTTCTGATTAACTTCAAAAACATTGAAAATCTCTTTCACAAAGTAAACAAGGTTATGTACAAGCAGAAATTTGTCGATTTTCTTCTTTCTTTCTCCATTAGATTTGATTATGATTTTATTTTTTGGTAAAGTAAAGGAACAGGAACTGAATTTTTTACAGGAACGATAATTTTTCTTTAGTTTTTTTTCTCTTTTAAATCGTTTTATTAAAAATAGAAGCTGCTGTTCCTTTTCCCCTCCCTCCCTAACCAGCAAATGCACCAACACTGTACGGTGTCACAAAGCAGTAACACACACACTCACGCACACAAGCACACACACACGCACGCACGCACACACAACAGTCCTTCGTCACGTCATACTGCATTCCTCGTCCTCGCATACGGGAGATTTAAAACAAAACACAAAACGGAAAAACAAACAAACAAAAAAGTGAAATAGTCCGAGGACGCACGCCTCCGTCACTGGCAGAAAGGGGAGGCGGTGGGGTCGAAGCCCTTGAACACGTCCTTGAGAGAAGCCGCATCTTGCTCAGCGCTGTCCGGCTGGGCCGGGCTGTTGCCGCCAAACGGACTCCCGGTTCCGCTGGGCTTGCTGGCCTGCTTCACCATCCCGAAAAGCGTGGACACCGGTAGATTGTGGACACCCGGCTGGGGCTGTTGCGTCTGTGGGCCCGACTCTGGGTTCCCACCGGCCCCCGCCGAGAGACCCCCCCCGACCCCACCACTGGAGGAGGAGGAAGAGGAGGAGGCCGAACCTGCCCCCCCGCCCGCGGTTCCGGAAGCTGGGGAGGGCGTGGGTTTGGGCCGGGGTCGGTTGTAGCTGTTATATCGATCTGTGGTTGGCTCACTCGAGCTCTTCTCCGTTTCCGGCTGGTCCAGAGCCGACTTCCGCACAAACAGGGGCTCTTTGGACTTGCTCTTGCTCGCCTCAGGGGGTTTGGGCTCCCCCGTGGAAGAGGAGGAGTTGGCCGTGGAGGATGAAGTGCTGCCAGCGCCCTCCGTTTTGCTCGAGCTCTGAGTCCTTGGGTCGTACAGGCTGATCCCGCTCAGCACGCTGCTCTGGCTGCCCCCTCCACTGCCCCCAACCGCCCTGCTAGACCCGCCTGCCGACAGTAGCCGGGGGTCGTAGGGGGCAATTGTAGTTGGCGAGGGCGGGGCTGCCTGAGGGGCAGCAGGGCTCTCACTAGGCTGCTTGAGTGCTGGTTTCTGGGGCTGCAGTCTGGGGTCGGCGGGGGTCTTGCGGGCCATCCTGGGATCCACCAGCTTCTCCACAGCTCCGCCAGATGAGCCGGAAGGGGCGCCCGCCGTGGCAGACGCAGACGTGGAAGTGGGGGGGGGCTGGGAGGAGGAAGAGGAGGAGGAGGAGGAGGAAGAGGAAGAGGAGGGGCCCTGCGAGGGTGTGGGTGAGCTGCCTGAAGCTGCATTCACCGTCTTCAGGATGCGAGACAGCAACTCAAAGTCCGGGAGAGAAGATGAAGAGGAAGAGGAGGCAGAGGAAGAGTTAACAGCGGGAGAGACGGAGGAAGCTGTGGGGTCGGGCGTGAGCTGTGGGGGTGGCGGGTGCTGTGGTGGTGGCGCGGGGGCGGCGGTGTGGAGCTGCTGCTGGGCGCGGTTGAGCCGGGGGTCCAGGGCGCTCACAGGGGGAATGCCGGGTGGCAGTGGCAGGAAATCCTGCTTGGGGAGTGGCAGAGGGATGAGGTCCTCAGGGTTCCACAGCACCGCCCGGGCGAAGTGCGGCCTGTGCAGCACGATGTCCTTCTTGATGTGGCTGAACTGCTGCAGCTGCGAGCGCGGGTCCCTCAGAGACGCCCCCAGCAGCGGCTCCAGTGGGATGGGCACCGGCTTGTCCCTGAGCACGCGCTCCCCGTCCTCCTCATCCGCAGCGGAGGAGGCCGAGACGGGGGCTGGGGTGGACTTGTGGTGCCCGTGGGGAGATGAGGAGGACGAGGAGGAGGAAGAGTTGGGTGTGTCTGATTTGGCTGCAAGGCGAGCCAGCCTGGGGTCAGCCGGGGCCGAAGAAGTAGAGGAAGAGGAGGTAGAGTTGGCAGGAGGAGCAGAGGGGCTGCCATCCTCCCCAGCCCTCAGCAGGCGGGGGTCTCGGGCCAGGCGGGGGTCAGCCGGCCTGCTGGGGGGAGCTTTCTGCAGCCGTGGGTCGCTGGGCCCCACATTCCCTCCCAGGGGGCCGGAATCAGGCGGGTGCGGCTTGGCAGATGCCTGGGTCTGCTGGCGGAGCGTCTTCAGGATGGATGTGACGCTGCCCCCCCCGTCCTCTTCCTCACTGGAATACCAGTTAGCCGAGTCGCCTTGTTGAGAAAGATAAGGAAAGGAGCCGTCAGACCACATTCACACTAGTACAAACATAGTACAAAATGCTAGTAATTCTAGCATTTATAAACTTATGATAAATTAACGGTTAGAGAGAGCACACGTACCTTCTGCGTCCCTGTCGCCCCCACCCTCAGCCAGTCTCCGGGCCCTCTCCTCCTCCTCCTGCTGCTTCTGCTGGATCCTCATGAATAGTGCGCGCTGGGCTGCGGGCAGGAAATCGGGGACGTTCATCCCCTGCTGCTGACTGGGCGCCCCAGCGTTGGGGGGGGGCTCCATGCCCATCATGGGGCCCTGGGCCCCTGGGGGCGGCTCCCGGAACGAGCCCATGTCTCCTTCCTCCTCCTCCTCCATCCCTCCGTACTCCTCATACTCCTCTCCTGCAGGGAACAGAGAGATGCCCTTGTTACTTTTACTCGGCAATCTCTTGCACAGCGCTGCACTCTACGACCCTGTATCCCACACAGACACCTGCACAGAGAGCTGGCACATGACAAACAGACAGACGCCTTCACTCACCGTCTTCTCCTCCCCCTTCCATCTCCATGCCCTGCTGCTGGTGGTAGAAGTTGTCGTAGAAGGGTCCAGGAGGGGGGGGCCCCGGGGGCATCATGCCCGGGTGGGGGGGCCCGTCGCCAGGTCCAAATCCTGGCATCATTGGGGGGCCAGGACCCATGGGGGGTGGCCCCTGGTTCATTCCTGGGGGACCCATGGGGGGCATGTCATGGGGGCCTGGGGGCCTCATGCCTGGGGGACCAGGTGGTGGGCCAGGTCCCATGTGCCCTGGGGGACCCGGGGGGCCAGGGAAGCGGGGCGGAGGGGGTCCAGGAGGGCCGGGAGGACCTGAAGGACCTGGAGGACCAGGGGGGCCAGGGGGACCACCTTGACCTCTGTAAGAGAAAGGAAGAGTGTCAAGCAGAGTGACCAACAAAATATTACATTATATATAGATGTATGTGTATACATTTATTTAAAATATATATTCTGAAGAAGAAAGGAGCAACAGGTTTTAGCAGTTCACAGAGCAGGACAAAATCAAATCCAGATAATTGAAAATAAGTAAAAAGATAAGTAAACAAGTTCAATTCAGTTACATGAGTTAAGGTAACCCAAATAAAACAATGATGAGCATAACCACCCCAGTGTCCAGTCACTCCAGCTCACCTGACGCCCAGTTTCTGCGCCAGCTGTCCAGTGGGCTGCACCACAATCTCGAATAGTGATGGGATCTTCTTCTGGGAGTTCCCAGAACAGGGTGGCGGTGGCCCTATGGGGGGTGGCCCAGGTGGGGGCTGTCCTGGGCAGGGGCCGGGGCCAGGGGGACCAGGGGGGCAGGGGGGGCCAGGGGGCATGGAGCCTGGGGGAGGTCCCGGGGGTCCCGAAGGGGGCATGGAGCCGCCCGGGGAGCTGGGGTCGGGGGGGCCAGGACGCGGTGGAGTGGGTAGCAGGCCGACCCCGGGGGGGGGCTTGGGCAGGGGGTTGATGCCCTGCTTCTTCAGCTCCTCCACTTCCTTCTCATCCTCTGCTCCGGCCTCCGCATCCTCTGCCAGCATCTGCAGGGACAAAAGAGGGACGCCTGGTTACTGACTGTACTACACTGTATTGCGCTGCAGTGCAGTAAGATGCTGAAGGCACGTCTCAGGGTGGCGCTCAGCACTCACCTTGTCCAGCAGGTCCCTGGTGTCATCGGTCAGCGGCTCGTGGGAGAACATGCAGTCATCCCCATTCACACAGCTGCCCGTCGTGTGGTACAGCTTGCAGGGGAAGTCCCGTGGGTATAGGTTAAGGGAAACACAAGCCAGTCGAACCACATACCACCACTCACACATAGACATTATATTATTACTAATAGTTTGGTCCACGTCTGCGTGATACAGCATCATGGCTGCGCAGCTAGTGCCTAGCATTGCCTATGCCTCAGCAGGAGCAAGAAGCAGTAAAGGATATCATGCATGTAGGGACAGTTCTCAGCCCGGGCACAGAAACCAGTGATGTAAAACTTGCACAGTTCCTTCTTCTTGGGCAGCTCGATGTCGTGGCTGAAATTACAATGTTCCCCCTGCAAAGAAACAGACAATCAGGAAACATCATTTGGTGAACAAACTTCAAGGAGGCAAACAGAGAACATTGAAGGAACGCATCGCCCTCTTAAAAGGAATGCTGTTTCTCTGAAAATTCTGAGACCACAGAATACACCAGTTCCGGCCAAGCGTGCAATTTAATCACTTATGCACCGACTGCCCCCCAGGTTGATCCTGAGCGTGCAGTGACACCGGTGTGGCGTACCCAAGTGCAGCGGCCCTCGATGTAGTATTTGCAGATGACCTTGCCCTTCTTGTCCGAGACCTGCTGGTGAGATTTGTCCTGGTCGTTCCTGCGCGGGCCGCCACCGCCTCCATCCTGCAGGGACAGCATTGACAACAACATGACACACAATCAATACACCACAGAGGCACAGTGGACAACACAACAACACTGCTCTGCACAGGGACACTGCTTAAACACAGCACGACACTACTCTAAAAAGACTCAGCAGGGACGTAGTTTTAGGGATTTGGAAAAGAGGAACTGACATTTGCTTTCTTTTATACTACATGATTACACAGATGAACTACCACTAGGTGGCACTAGCCAGACTGTTACTCTAATAGGAAGTGACATTAAACCCGACTGCAAATTGTGTAAGTTTTAAAGCACATTTTCTGGGTGTTGTGCAGACAGAGAGAGAGAGAGAGAGAGAGAGAGAGAGAGAGAGAGAGAGAGAGAGAGAAAGAGAAACGGGCAGTGAGTATCCTGCCGGGTCAGCTGTGTTCAGTCACTCTCACTCACCCCCATGTCCATGTCTCCATTGTTGTCGTCGTCACCACCGCAGTCCATCCCTCCTCGGCCCCTACCTCGGTGGTTCCTGCCCCGGCCCCGGTTCATGCCTCGGCCCCCCTTTCCTCTCCCACGGCCCCTCCCACCTTTACCACCTGCAGGAGCAACAGAGCGAGTTACCACACACACACAAGTATGCATACACGCGTACATGCATACGAGGACCCAAGCCAGAGTATAAATTCAGAGCCGCTGATATCTGACATTTTGCAAGAGACTGACCCCGGCCTCGGTGCGGGCCCTCTTTGGACTTCCGGTACTGGTTGAGCTCCTTGGAGTAATCGTCGTACTCCTCTTCACCCATATTGTCGTAGTCGTCTTCTCCATACTACAGCAACCAAACAAACAAACAAAATAAAGCGAAGATTAAAAACAAGGAGAAACATCCTTTATTAATAGTAGTGACAATTAAGTTTTTTAAACATAAAAAAAAGTCTTTTTTTTTGTAATTACGTATGAATATGTTTGCTTATCATCATTATTTGAACTGATAAGGGGTGTGTCATAGCCGGTCTTTAGTAGTGTGCACCATGAAGAGTGATAGTAATACTAATGATATGGATTATAATTCTAATACCCAGCCGGGTTTGACTCGTGTTGGGATTGTACTTCTCCGCACGTAGAGTTGTGCGAGTCTGAAACAAGACGCCTGAATGCAGACAGGATCACTACTAAGGATTACTGAATAAACAGCTGGATGAAATCCTCCTTTACAACAATTAGTTATTAGCAACGGAACCCAATGAAGAAAATGGGCGAACCGGGCCCCCGCATTCTTCTCCCCCCCCCCCCCCCCCCCGAGACCTGCAAGTGATTGACAGCCAGCGGGACGCCTCACCTCCATTTCTTCTCCATACATCCCATCTCCGTCGTCGTTCTCCCCGCCCATCTTGCCCCGCCCCCGGCCCCTGCCCCCTCCCCCCCGGCCGACACGTCCCCTCATCCCTCCTCTTCCGCGACCCCGCTGGTTCTTGATCCGCCCTTTTCCTCCTGAGGAAAACAAAAGGGAACAATTTTTGTTTTAATTTTATTTTAGCTTTCCCGTTTTGATGTACCCAGACACAAACACACACACACAGCAAAGCCAACTGACATGCTGCATATATGCCCTTGAAGCAGAATTCACCAAATTGTTCCAAATTGGGACATAGGCTCAACATGGTCTGTTTTTTAAGCTGTTACGGTGGCCACCAACAGTGTAGATGCCACAGGGTTTTGAATAGCTTTCCAAATCAAGATCCAAGTGCTTTTTCGCGTAGCTGAAGACATTAAGACTGATTTCTGACTCATTGTTAGTGTGGCACAGAAGTAGATCAGGACAGGAGCCAGCTGTGAATAAGCCAGCAGGCTGGGGCAGTAGGTGCCTATGCCTCACATTTGATGTAATTAAAAAAAATATACACAATTCAGTTCAGTTCTGTGCCCCATGGAAAACAAACTCTCATAATGAACTCTCAAATGACGCAAATACTCGTGTTCTGCCAGTTACCTCGCCCTCCGCGGGGCCCGCCTCCACCTCCTCCCTCCTTGGCCTTGCGGTACTGGTTGAGCTCCTTGGCAAAGTCATCGTACTCTTCCTCCCCCATCTCCTCCTCCTCCTCTCCCTCGTACAGCTCCTCCTCATAGTCGTCGTAGCCGTAGCCCTGTTTCTCCATCTTTATGTAGCCTCCGCCTTTCTTGGGCATGGGCATGGGCATGGGCATGGGCATGGGGCCGCCATGGGGGGGTGGTGGTGGGGGGTAGCCCGGGTGAGGCTGGAGGAGGGGAAGAGTGTGTGTCAGTGGACATATAATACTATCATTCTATTACCATGAGGAATACTAAAAACATATATGTATAACAAAATCAAGGTAGTTTATGGGCTCTATAATGCTGTTGACTCTTTCTATGGGACAGCAACATTACAGCTAATGTCCAGACATGAGGAATATTATAGAAATGGAACCCGCTGGTTTGCTACAGAATCCTGTTCTGCAATTGGAATACGCAAGGCTGTGATTGGCAGACTGACCTGGGGCGGGTACTGGGGGCTGTACTCGCTGTACTTCCTGTGTCTCTTCTCGCTGGGGCTGTAGTCAGAATCGTCACTGAAATCCGAGTGGTCATCACTGGAGGAAGCATGTCGCTGCGGAGAGGCACAAACGCACACAGAAACGGTGTTAAAGGTCCTAATTGTAATAGTGCAGAGTTACATCTCTCTCTATCTATAGATTTAGAACTATAGGTACAGTGTGACAATGCGTAAGAGGCTCACTTTGTGCTTGGATTTGCGTCTCTTCTTGGCCCTCCTCTTCTCCTTCTCTCTCTCTCTCTCTTTCCTCTTTTTCCTCTTACGCCGGTGGGCCTTGTCCTTGTCCTTGTCGTCATCGGACCCGCTGCCGTGCCGCTCCCTGCTGTGCCGGACCTTCTCCTGCGCACCCCCGCCCCCGCCACCACCTCCCCCGCCCGGCCCCTCTGCCTCCCCTCCGTCGTCCTCCAGCTCCCCTTCCTCCAGCTCGCCATCCTCCCGACTGCACAGCAAGAGAGAGAAAGAGAAATTATAGAACCTGTATTTGTACCATATTATTATGATTACTAATAATCACTTAAACACTTATCCCAGGCAACTCCCAAAAGGATTACAATGTAACCTTCATTACCTGTCACGCAGTATGTGTGTCTCAAACTCTGAACAGGCTTGAGGAAAACATATACCAATTTAGCAGGCCTCTACATGGGGCATATGTCACTATGGGTTCGTAGGGGTTATTTTTTTCTCTCCAATAATACAAATGTAAAGAGACTCTCCCTCATTCTACCTTCCCTCACACCCACAATCCTGTACAGGCGCTCAGAGTGTCAGTGGTGTTATAAAGAGTAGGGCAGGAGGGGCACAGAGAGAGCCTGGTGTACTCAGGTGCAAAATCTGTTCCAGGTGGGAAATCTGACGTGAGGCACTGCACTTTTTTAAGAAGATTATAAAATACGTGTAAAAAGAAATGGTTGTGATATAGGCCTAAACCGCTCCCTGTTATGGTCAGGCCTGTTTTGGTGTTAGAACAACTCACCACACCTCCACCATGGGAGACGCTTGTTTATTTCCCAGCCTGGAGCCTGAGAGTCATAGGGCCGGCTGCCTGTGTTTGTGTATTGCTCTGTACTGCTCTTCTTTGGTCTGTTCTGTGCTCTATGTACCGCCCTGCACTGCTCTGCTATAGCTCTAGTAAAAAGGCTGCAAGTTTTCCTGGGAAATTTCCACCAGAGCAACTGAGCTCGAGGGTGTGGATGTAAGTTATGTCATCCTTCCTGATATAACACCAAGTGAAATACACCGAGATAAACTCAACAAAGAACAACAATGGAAAAGGGGGGGTAAAAAAACAAAACATTTAAGTGACCTTAGTGCCACACTAGGAAGATTTGTATTATTGTACTAGAACTATTGCATCGCACAGATACAGACGTCTATGCATCTTCTGCACTGCTGTAATCATGGCCACCTCCACCCCTCACCTGAAGCAGTTGATTATGTACTTGTTTGATTAGGACTAACACTTCAGTGGTGGATGATGGGAGTCTCCACTTAACGGAAACGCATACCACTACAATCATACATCACACCATGTGTATTACACCCCTTATTATTAATATTGATATCACTACTCTGACTTCCACCAACTACTTATGGCAATGAACAGAAAACCTTGACTGAACCTTGTCACTTAAACCAAAATCCAAAAGGAAAATGACAATGCCAGTGCTACAATACTGTCTGTCCTTCATTAACCACTCTGGCTGAATGCAGGCTGGGCTTCTTTAACCCTGTTAATCATAACCAAGAAAATAAATAAAGACTGAGGTGCTGCTGCTGGTGGGCCACTGCAGACTGACAGTGAGGCCATTGCATTCGTCTCAGACTGATTGGATCACAGAGCCAAGCCATCTATTCCCCGAGCCGTGCTCACGAGCGGCCGTTAGCTAGCAGTGAAGGTGCTGCACAGGGGAGCCGCAGTAACTCAACGTGGACTCGCCGCTAACCAGTTTTTACACAAATTGGGAGAGGGGCGGTTTTCATTGTTTCCCATGCAATATGTAATCTTACAGTTCAGCAGACTGTATACTACACACTACTCAGATCACAAGCCCGGGCTGCACACAATGTCAAGTGGCAGGGCAGCCTGGGAGCAGACCCACTGTGCTGAAGGGGTTATATTTAGATGCAGTCAAGGCTCAGGTTGCTGCATATTTAATAACAAAATGAATATCTACTAGTGGGCAAGTTTGTAGCCTTACAGCAGTTCTCAACGGCCTAAATATATATATTTTTCATTTCATGCAAGCCTATGCTTTATAAGAAATCCTCCCCCAAAACCAGACAATCACAGGTTGGTGGGAGTTCTCCATTTTCTGACCTGAAGGCATGTAGTGCTTGCAGAAAATGGTGTAATTGCCTTAAAACACAAGCTAATTGTCCCCTTAATCCACATTTATAATACAAATGATACACAAACGTACTCTCTCTCTGCTTAGATGCTGGTAGCTTTTCTATATGAATACAGGGGCTCTTTTTACTAATTTGTTTTGCACAGCTGGCAGTGCACAAGACATCCCATCGCGCAAGCTGACAGATTAGACAAAGAGACTACTGACTGCCCCGACTCCTGGCCCCCTCAACCCTCTCTGTGCAATGCTCAGTCTATGCATAGAGGCAGGCCAAAGAGGGGGGAAAAGACAATATGACAATGCTAATAACAATGGTAAAAATTATCCTGCCATATTGCAGGTATGTTTCAAAGCAAGGCAGCCCAGTTCACCAAAACTGAGGCGCCATCTAAAGCCACCAATTTGTTACAACTTCTACACCTTTGTTATAAAAACACAAGGAATATAGGTCTATCTCCAGTTTCTACATCTTAATTTGTACCTATATTAAACACCTTCTACATACTTTATAAATACAGGTACAAAAATCTCATCACAAAATCACACCGGCAGTGCAGCTTTCTTCCCATCGTTATTGTCATAGTGAATTTCAAAAGTTGCAAAGAAAAACCTACTTATTAAATATTCAGGCAAATTGTTAAAAAAATATATTAAACCCTAACCTTTTTTTTCACCTAAAATATTCTAAAAAATAAATAATAATGCTGCCAATAGTGGGGAGTGCTTGGGGTACTGGGGCAGATCTGTTTGAAAATGAGAGGAAACCAGTCATCCCATATGTATGTGTGTGTGTGTGTGTGTGTGAAGGTGTCAGAGCAAAGACCAGGAACTGAACATAGGGGGGTGGGGGGTGGTGGGGAGGGGGAGATTCCAGTACCTTGCTATGAGAAATAATTCCCATCATCAGCAATCAAAGAGACAAAATATAATTGTGTTCCTGCTCTTGAAAACATACCCCCTGAAGGGCTTTTTCAGCCAAGTTATTTGGTCAGAAGAGTCCAGGTGTATTTCTGCCTGTGGCTCACTTGGTGGGGGACTGTGTTGGGTGCAGAGAAAGTCATCAGTGAAAATTAAAGATCTGTAACCTGCTCTGACACTGACACACACACAGCAGGCAAAATTGAAGTCTTTTGGTTGTATGGTAGCTCTAGGTGTTGGGAGAACTGGTACTGGTACTTGCCTAAGGTACTGCCTAATGTGAAGGAAGACATGTACAGGAAGTAAACTGGGACTATTTACAAGAACAAAAACAGGTTCCAAACAAACATGTTAAGTGACGTTACTGGCTGACTGAATGAGTTCACTGTAATGTACAATATTTGTTTAAATACACAGTATATATGGTTATAGGCGGGTGTTGGTGGAACAGGATGGGGGGTTAACAAGTTGCCTTAATTTACTACATATAAAATGAGCTTATTTTTATAACATTCAAAATCAATACCAAAATGATGTATATCACAATAAGATCAAGTAAATAACCCTAACTGGATAACTGTGCCCACTGTGAAAATGTCTCTAGAATTGTAAGTAAAATCATAATAATCCTACCAGTTATTACAACATATCAGACTGCATGCAAGGCTTTCAATGAAAAACTGCGATCACAAAAGACAAAAAAGATAGCACGAGGAAATATTTCAAAAGTTTCACTGACTTAACTGATCTAGGCAGGCTTTCTGAAAAGATGAGCAGGCCTCGTTCTTTGTAAATAATGGAATACTTACTGTCGCCATGGCTATCTTCATAATTCCATTGAAAAGCATTGGGAATTCATAATTGTTTCTATATATCCATTGTGTTGGTACATTAGAGTGTTCCATTTTTATTATTGGCAATGGGGTTCATAAGTTGAAGGGAGGAAAATAAGGAAGACTCACAGCTAAGTTGCAGGGGAAAGATGAAGATACAGTTCAATTGCAACTACTCTGCACAGAAATACTCAATGGCAAGCAGGGAGTTAAAATGGGGAACTTTTTGTGGGTTTTTGGTTTACTTTTCTTTCGGGAATGCTTTTGGAAACGTTGAAACACTGTACTGGTCCTGTAATAAAGGGATACTGTAAAAGAAAATTACCTGAGAATGAAATAGGCTTTAAAACAAGAATAAAGTGACTTTTTAATGTTAAAATAAAAACTATAAAGTTTTTTGCGTTCTAATAATGATTTTTTTTTTTAAGCTAAGTATGGGAAGGAGTGGAGAGGGTAATTATTGTAAAGTGTGATTTTTTTAATGTTAACTTACTGTAGTTGCACAACATTTCACGTTATGTTTACAAAATAAACCTAAAAGTAATCGTCCATGCTTTCTAAAACATAAAACATGCATTCAGGTTCGGGAAATCTTTAAAGAAAAGAAAAGAAATGCATACTCTCTCTATTTAACAAACGTGTTAAAGATATACACATTCGCTATGCTTTCATGTGTTAGGCTAATACTACGTACGGTAATAACGTTAGTTACGTTGGACTTGTCGATTAGCAAATCGCATCGACGTTTTCTTAAAGGATTAAAAAAAAAAGGCAACAATAATTCAGAATCAACTCTGTAGTTACTCAGAACAAATATTTTGAAGAAAAAAAATATAAAATAAAAAGTTTTTTAAAGTAGTTGATCTTAAAACAATTGCGCCCAAAGATTGGAAGAGATCTAAAGTGCGTCACAGCTACGATTGTAGCAATAAGGTAATTAATATCAATTTAAAAATACTATATAGAAATATAGGTCAATTCAATCCGTTTATCGTCCGGAA
Organism: Amia ocellicauda; assembly: GCF_036373705.1. NCBI lineage: Eukaryota > Metazoa > Chordata > Actinopteri > Amiiformes > Amiidae > Amia > Amia ocellicauda. The sequence continues at coordinate 12,433,544 of NC_089854.1, read as the reverse complement.
ACAACTATGACGTACACAATATGCATATAAACATATTTTTTTAAATAATTAACATTTATACTAATTAACATTTTACGATTGCTAGTCTGCAATCCATGAGAAAAACGTTAATTTTGATCTTGATCCATATCTATTTATTATGAATATAGTTTTGTTCAAATTATATTTTACTAAATATTTGTCGCGGTTTCATCAGATTCGCTTTTGCAATCCAATGTTGGTTTCATACGGAAATAACTAATTACGCTTTGTCTAGCAGGAGATTCATTTAAGTCTTCTCCTTTCCAAAAATATGTAGAAGTTTGTTCATTTTCAAGACGTTAAAAATACTGAACATAGATCCCAGAATATATTGTTTGACCTTCCTGTCGTTGGCTCTCTGCAATGTTTCAAGATGGCGTTTGTTACCTCTGTTACTTGTTCCCCAGAAAAAGGCGACTTTTAATCCCTTTGAAAAGAAACCAAAAAAAAAGAAAAGAAAAAGAAAGCCAGAGCTTTTTTAGGCCCTAAAAAAGCTCAGGTTAAATCAACTTTGGTATAGAAATATGATGGTAGAATTACTCGACCTTTCGTCAGTGAGAAGACTGTTGATGTGTTCGTGGTTGGAGGTTGTTGGGGAGATTGGATGGACAGTCATGCTTTCCACAGCCATTTCCTCCTAACATTTAAGTGCAAAAAAAACACAACTCGACACTGTAATCTACTGGCTTATGCGGCACAGACTTGGAGCTATTTGGTTACTGTTGTTGTTTTTGGAAGTTTCAGTTCAGAATAGTCAATTCCCCATTTACAGTTATAAGAAAGAGGTTGACTTTTTTCCTGACGTTCTCCTTCGTCCTACAGTTGCGCTGTGTAAAATGAAACTCATCCACATAAAATGGCGGCGGCCCTGTAACTCAGGGAAGAGGGAGGAGCTAAGCGGGGGCTCGGCCGAAGATGACGAAACAACGGGCTCCGAGCCTCACGGCCGTTTCTGAACACACTTCGTTTGAGTGACGTCGGCGAACGAAAATGCCCGAAGGTTAACTCCCTTTTTTCAGTCGTTTTTTTGAACGCAATAAACAATCCTTGCCATAGTTCTGAATTGTTACATTGGTATACATACGATTGTCATGAAGTGGTAACCTACGATGCAGCTACACTGAGTAGTAATATCGATCAGATCCACAAATGTAAACTAATCAGGCTGTTGAAAACGTCGCCAGGCTGATAGCAGGAGTTCCGTTTTCGTGGCACAATCGCATCACATGACAGGGGTGTGTCGGTGGAGACGCGTCGCGGCTTCAGCGTTTTTGTGGAGCGTGTAACGTCATCAACACGCGTCCATTCAAATCGCACACAGCGGGACTTTTGTTAATTTGGGGAAGCCGGATTTGTTAGTTTTTTTCGTTTGACTAACAAAAATATAGTACTTCCAGAACGGACTAGTCCCTGTTTTATATACCGACAGCGGAGTGCGACCATGGTTGAAAAAGAAGCGATTATCAGCGAAGAAGAGGCGGCGCAATACGACCGCCAGATTAGACTATGGGGGCTTGATGCACAGAAGAGGTGAATTGTATAATTATGTAGTGTACGTTTTGATTATTTCACACAGTACGTTCCAACAATGGAATATGAAATCAAAAGCGTATTTGATTTTTTAACTTGTAACCGTGTTTTGCAGTAATAATGCAGCCCTAATGATTCCTCTGAATTATTGCACACGAAATAAAAGCACAATGAACATTCTTGATATTCAAAATATCAAAACCTATTGCATGAGAAGCACGATGGATCACGTAATGTGATTCGTTTCAGCACCAGCCAACTGGCCAGAACTATTTGTAAAGTGTATTATGCTTTGAATTGCACTGTATTCTGTGAATTGGAATTTGTGATGTGTTATGCCTTGAACTGCATTGTATTTGTGCACTTTGTGTTGCGCTTATATTTTGTAAGTCGTCCTGGATAAGAGCGTCTGCCAATAAATCATAATAATTTGTGTTTGTGACTGGCATTGATGTCCACGGTTTTATGGAATTGCCCAGTTTCCATAGCCCTTTTTCAATTCACGATTATTTCACATTTTTGCACTGGGCTCGATTAAAACGCTTATACTGACGTGTTTATACGTGCTGCCTGCCACAGGCTACGTGCCTCCCGAGTGCTGCTGGTGGGGCTCAGAGGGCTGGGGGCTGAAGTTGCCAAAAACCTCATCCTGGCCGGAGTGAAAGGACTGACGCTGCTGGACCACGAACAGGTGAAAGATTAGCCACTCCTGTACCCCTCTCCTCCCTTTTCTCCTTGTCTCTCTCTCCCCCTCCCTACCATACTGAGGAAGAATCACTGTCTCCCCCAGGTGACGGAGGAGTCCAGTCGAGCCCAGTTCCTCATCCCTGGAGGTTCTAATGGGCAGAACCGGGCCCAGGCATCCCTGGAGAGGGCCCAGTACCTCAACCCCATGGTGGAGGTGAAGGCCGACACAGAGAGTGCAGAGTCCAAGCCCCGGGATTTCTTCCTGCAGTTTGATGCGGTGAGTGGTAGAGCGCTGTGTGGGTCACTGCACCCAAGGACAGCGGTTTGTGCAGGCCTAGCTTTAAATCTGAGTGTTTGCTTGGCTTGGGGTTAAAGCTGTCATTAGGGCTTAAATTGGGGTAAGTGCTTATTGCTGTAATAGTGGTTTATAGTGTCAGTTCTCTTTTTGCACCATATTATAGTTCGGCATGAATTAGGGATACAGATGAAGATAGAAATGGTCTGTTTTCACTAAGGTTGTTCAAAATAGTTATCAGTAATTTAGCAAATGTATGCACACATTTAAGTTAAGTGATGAAACGGGTTACAGTTAGGTCCAGTTTAGGGTTAGAGTCCCCAGAAAACCTAGGCTTCTGTTCAGGTTAGGATTGCTTTTCTACTAAGTTAACTGAATCAGGTGTAGATGTGTATGGGTCTAGCTTCAGATCTGAGTGTTGGCTAGGGCTGGGGTTAAAGCTGTTTGGGCTTAAAATGGGACAGGCAGCCTACTGATGTCATACAATGGGTTGTAGTGATTCAATCTCTCCTCTGCACTACAATGCAGCATCACTGTTCATATTAAGGTTCTCAATATATTATAGGCGATGTTATAATTAATGTTTATCTTTACATGAACTGAAGATTTGGATGTTTAAGGGAAATTAACATTAAAAAAACCAAACATTTGGCAGTTGTACATTTAAAATAGGAATGCTCTTATGGGTACATTTAGCTTGTTGTTAGAGTATTGTTTGGGTAATATAGCAAACCATTGAACTAAAATGAAGTTTATTGATTAAGGTTAAATTTGGTGAGGGTTTGGGTAAATCTGTAAACTTCCATTGATGTTAGGATTGTGTCTCTTCCAAGGTAACTGAGTCAGGTGTAGGTTTTTAGGAGCCTATCTTAAAATTATGTTTGCCTTTTGTTTGGTCTTAAAATTGTACAGGATGTATTGCAAAAGTATGTGGAATACCTTTTTTATGTTGGCATTAGCAATATAGATGTGTGTATAGGTATATTTTTATATTTGTTTTTTACATTAAATATTGTTCTGCAGTACTTTAAATAAACACTAGATGGTGCCTGAATTCTTTTTCTAATTTCTGCTGACAGTTGTAGGGTTAGGTGAACCAAACCAGATTCTGATAGGTGTACTGTTATGGGTTTCTCCTCATCAGTATACATCGTTATAAGGTCACTCCTCTCCTTGCCTTGAGTGATTTGCATACTGTTGATCTTGTGTTTGTTTCAGAAATTGAGTAATTCTGGATGTCCCTGGAGAGATTATCAAACATTTAATTTGCTGTCACACTAATTCAATGTGTATATGTGTCTGCTTATGTATAAATGCTTGAGTCTCACACCCTTCCTACCATGAAAACTTGTCAGTCTCCTTATGGGGAGCCTAATATGCACAGTGCACACCTCTTATTCTGAATTGTAACCATTTGTTTTGCCTGCTCTGCCAAAGCCAGTACTGCATCTCATCAGGCTGTGTCTGTTACTGAGTTTACACAGCAAGGGCGCACCTAAACCAGGGTGACCTGCACTCATACCGCCGAATTACAATGCGCGGTGGATGACCTCATAATCGCCTCCTGTGGGCGACGTGTTTTCTCCTCCCCCCAAGATGGTAGATTAACCCTGCTGTGGTACCATGGGGTCTCTGACCCCACCCCAAATGGTACTGTCAATGTAACTTTTTTTTCATGGTACCAGAGCAGGGTTAACAAACCAGTCATCACAACCCTGCTAGTTCAGAGTTGTTTTGTAGAGGTTAATCTGAGAATATTCATTACAAATACTAGATATCAAAAAGGAAATTAAGCAACACACTGAGTCAACTTCATCCTCTGTTTAGAGATTGTTAACTACACCTGCTTGAAGTGTTTGAAATCTAATCAACCGATTTATTTGTAACTTAATTGCATTCTGGTAGAGGATTGCAGTCCTTTCAAACTAAAACAGATATAAAGTTAGGTCCATAAATATTTATGGACCTCACTGTATAATTTAATAACTACATAATCTGGTCCATCGTCTTAATCGATCATTATTAATCATCAAATTCACTCGGGCATTGTTACCAAGGTGACTAGACCGCATTCTAAAAAAAAATATTCACACAAGATACATAATGTACATGTTTGTTTGCCTGGGACTTAATTTTGCATTTATACACATTATATGTAGGAGCAAAGACAAAGGTTATTTATAAGTTCTCACCAAATACTGCACTGCAGCCAGATGTAGCTGTAAGCTCGATAAACCCGTCTGCACTCCGTCAGTGTTTCGATTACGTTTAGGCCTAGACCACATCAAAACCTTTACCCGCGAACAGCAAATCACACACCTGTAAAAAGCTTCTGACAGCACATGAAACCACTTGGGTAAGTTTTGATGTGGTCTAGGCCTAATTCCTTATCATGTGATGATGCATGGAAATCGAGAGTCAAAATCCTCTTGCAAGATTCACTATAAAACCTGTGAAGAATCTCTTTCCAATAATGCCAGTGTAGCCTAGATATAAGGCAGAAAAAACACAAGGACAGGTAGAATAGCATTGCTGTCAAATTCAAAATATTAAACAGAAAATTATACTTTTCTTTCTTTCCTCTGGTGAGTTCAGTCAGTCCAGCCTTATGTTTGCATGACAGACTTCCAGACACTGCAGCTCTGAAAGCTTAACGGAGAGATCTTTTTTTTCTTATTCTAATATAGTTTTTCATTCTTTAATCATTATTTGATGTAGGCTAATTGAAAGCAGATGATGGTTGTGCTGTGAAAGATTAATAGACTGGGTTGGCTGTACAGGCAACAGCATGGCGTATAATACTGCTGCTATCGCTACACAACTCTGGTGCTGCCTTCCCAATGGGACTGTGATCTGACGTTCAAGGGGGGAAGGGGAGAGATAAAGAGTGATAGATGGGGAGAGAGAGGGATAGTTTTTAATAACGAGTGTTGAACAGACACACACTCAGTCTCTCTCTTTCTGTCTCTCTCTCACACACACACACACACACACACGCAGACTCTCTCGCACATTTGACACACTGAGAGAGCGTGAGAACTCTGTGCTGTGAGTTCCTGTCACTTCAGTTGGCAGTGTGGAGACTTACTCACTGCCTCCCTCTGTCTCTCACTATCCACCCCACTACCTCAGTCTCTCTCACCATCCTGAGTTTGCTCTTGTCCGGCTGTGTCGGTTGAAACCCCCTCCCCTGCCTGGAAACAATGCCCCCAGTGTTTGCCTGTGTGTCCGGAGCCTGTCCCATTGCTGCTTCTCCCTGGCTCAGTGGGAGTGGGGGGGTAAGCTGTGGTTTTGGACAGTTACATTTCTCCCAGGCTGCAGTCTTCCGCCCCTGCCAGTTTGTCAAGCAGTGAATACAATTCTCTCTTATAGAAAAGTGCTCAGAGTGGCACCCGTGGGAATTTGTGCTCATTAAGCCAGGCTGGTGTGCTCACACTACTTGTATGTGCCCCACTGCCAGACACTGTCCAGACTGGGGTGAGCACGACCTGGGTAGAGGATGGTAGTGTGAGAACAGCATTAGGAGTTGAGGTGTATTATATCATGGTCAAGGGGTCGGAGGTCAAACCCATTGGCAGTTATGATGTACTCTTTTCTGGCAATCTGGCCAATTAATAATGCACCTGGAGCTGCAGTGACCTGAGGGAACCCCCCTCACACACGCACAGTCTAGTGTCCAGAAGGTGATTGCTCCTTCTTTCCGCTCTCATTCATTTCCCAGCGTTTCTCCCGCTGTCTAAACGTGACGATGTCATCACCCTCACTGTCCCTCAGGGCCAGACTGCAGCATATTCACTGACTGGCATTGATCCACTGACTGATACAATGACCTGATAGACTGACCGACAGACTGATACAGATTTGATACTTAGCCTGACTGTGTGACTGATTGATACACAAGACTGATGTTGTCTGACACACTTTCTGACTGAACGATACACTATCTAATTGACTTACTGATTCCCTATCTGACTGCCTGATACTCTGATTGATTAATTGCACATCTTCCATCTTCCATTCATGCATATCAGAAGTCCTCTCCTTGCATAGAAGAAATGGATTATCACCAACAACATCGCTAGCATAGAAAAGAAAAATAAGTTTTCTTTTGATTTACTGTTGGACTGTTATTTAGTCTCATCCTATCACCCCCCAGCCCAGTTAATCTGCAATGTGTCTCTAGAGAATGGGAGGCAACCCAGACTCCCCCCTCAGTACACAGTGTTCTGACGCCCATACACACCCCATGCTGGGAGGATAAGAGAGAGTGGGTGGGGGGGTTGGTATACCCGTACTCCTCAGGGCTGAGGTTATCTCCAGTTAAACTCTTCTTGCAAACACACACACACACACACACACTCACTCCCTCCCTCCCTCCCTCCCCATTCCCAGCACCTAGATAGAGCTCCTGCTCCCTTGGATGAACGTTTGATTAAAGTTATCTTGCTGGAAAATAAATATATACATAACAATTCCTTCTGTCTCATTGAGTGGCCTGGGTGATGACCTGAAAGCTGTTTATTTGTGTGGGCCTGTCTGACTCTGGCAGTGCTGTGAAAGAATACATCTGCAGATCTCTCCTTCCAACAACAAATGAGTGAATAAACTGCATGTAAAAATAGTTCTTTCATTGATTTTTCACAGTTTTCTGCAGGCTGTGTATCTATAATATCACTATTAAAACTCTTACCTCATGGTAAACTTAATATAGCAGTTATTTGAACCATCAGTATATCATAATTTACTTAATAGAGATCATTAGAAGGTAGGGTGCAGCTCGGTATGTGATGTGTGCTGGTACCAGACAGAATCCTTTGTCCCTGCTCCCCCTCTTCTCTGCCCTCCGACTCACTTCCCTCTCTCTCTCTCTCTCTCTCTCTCCCTCCCTCCCCAGGTGTGTCTTACCTGTTGCTCCCGTGACCTCATGATCCAGGTCGACCAGATCTGCACTGAGAACAACATCAAGTTCTTCGGCGGGGATGTGTTCGGTTACCATGGCTACATGTTCTCGAACCTGGGGCCAGAGCACCAGTTTGTGGAGTGAGTGACCAACCTTTCTCATCCGTTAATGTGAATCTGATATTTGATTGATTGATTGGTTTTCTGGTGTCTGCTCAAGACTCACCTGTTAAGACTTTAACTGTGTTGCTTCAGTACCCCTTTCCTCTCACTTTAACACATTCATTTTCCCTAATCTACCTTGATTCGACACTCGTTTGTTTATTTATGTTTAATTAATGTATTTAATAATGTATGTATGTGGTTTTTCGGGTTTGTTTTTTAGAGAGAAACCGAAAGTGGTGAAGCCCACAGAAGAGGTCAACGATGGACCAGAGGCCAAGAAAGCCAAGATTGACCCCAGTGAGACCACCATGGTGAAAAAGGTACAGATAACATACATTGTGGGGGGAGCTGGCAGGTGCCTGTCTGAGTTTGTGCGTCTGTGCATGTCTTTTCTTGGGTGTGTGTGGGTTTCTGTGTGAGCAGGTGTCTGTTTCTGAGTAGGGGTGAGTGTTTCTATATCTTGTGTGTCTGTTTTTCCATTTGTCTGGTGTGTGTGTTCAGTTGTGCATATAGATGTGTATTGGTATGTGTATTTCTGTGTGGGTGTCTTTTTTTTTTTTTTTTTTTTTTTGCGTTTGTGTCTTGTGTGCAATTTTGACCATTTCTCTTGACTCTCTCCCTCCTCTCCCCTTCCCTGACAGACGTCAAGTTTCTGCTCTCTGAAGGAGGCTCTGGAAGTGGACTGGACGAGCGAGAAGGCAAAGGCCACTCTGAAACGCACCCCCACTGATTACTTCCTGCTGCAAGGTAACTGTTCCGTCCTGCGGTCATGAACTCTGAAATCTGACCCTATTATAATCTCTGCCCGGCAGAGTTTATAATGCTCTCAGAATCGACACCTCGGCAGGTTAGTAAGAGGTAGTGCGTCAATCTTTAAATTTAAGTTTAATTAATCTAGGTAGTACCCTTATGCAACACACAGGTAAACTGAATCACAGGAGCAGGTCTGTTCTGTCCGTGTATCAGGGCTTGCAAGTGGTGCGGTAAGACCTGTCAATCATTCCAGCGTACGGCCTCTCCTGTAGTATAACGGCCTGTTCTGGCATTAATAATTCCCTGTGTTTAAAAAAAAATAATGATAAGTAAAAAAAAAAAAAAAAACTGCAGAATTTGCAGCAGATCTGATAAAATGGCCGCAGGCGATGCCTTTTGAAGGGGGGAGGGGTGGCTAACGTTGGGGGGAGAGGGAGAGAAAGATACAAGGAAAAGAGTGGATGAGAACAACAAATATAATAAAGGTCATCCGGCGGCCAATTTCCAGCCGATCCTCACAACTCAGGAGGGAATGAGTCCACGGCTTTTGGGGCAGGTCTGTATTTTAAAGATGTTTTTGCTGTCCCTCAGTTAACCAAGTACAGACTTTCAGTGTTAAGGCAGGCTAACCTTCAGGGGGAACGCAAATGTCTCGTAGAAATGGCAGTTGTGGTTTTGTTGACCTGGTGGGAGGAGTGGGCCGGGCACAAGGCGTGGGGGCTCTAGGGGAGGCTGTGCAGGTGCAGGGTAGGTGAGTAGGTGTGTTTTCGTTTTCTCTGGCGTGTTTTTCCTGGGGCTCCTCTGACACCCGGACGTTATTAATAGCCCCCGCCCAGTCTCCTCATACAGGCTCTTGTGACATGTTCCATCACAGGCTTTCCTTGGCTAATCATGCATGAGGATTACAGACCACAAAACACTAGATAACGCGTCTCTCGCCTTAATAGTCCAACAGACCTGGTTATAGAAAGCAGGCCACTACATACATATTGCAAAAACATTTCCTTCTCTTGTTTTGGTTATTTTCAAGTTATATTTGTATGTGCTATAAATACGAAGCACTTGCAGAACATTCTCACTTGGAGGAAGAATCGTTTCCTGTCTCCCTCAGTCTCTCTGTGCTGTAGAAGCTGTTTCCTTGACATTTGACCCAATAATTCTATGTAGCAAATGCTTTTGTCCAAACTGACTTTGTCTCTAGTGGTTAAACTATAACTATAACTCTACTACACTGTACAACTGCATGTGCGTGCACTTGTGTGTGTACAAGTGAGCGTAGCGTGATAGTGTGTGAGAGCATGTGCACGTGTTGCGGTTGAATTCAAGAGAAATTGTGCTAGTGTGTGTGTGCGTGTTTGTTATTGTCTGTAAGTGCATGATTGTTCGTTTCTGTGTGTGAGAGGCTGTGTGTGTGTGTGTCTGTGTGAGAGGCAGGGGTGAGGAGCAGTGATCCAGGCAGGTACAGCCCTGTGAAGAATGGCTCAGTGTCTGTTCTGTGTCCACTGGAAACTGGGGTGGGCGGGATCAGAGACCTAAAACTCGGCGGTTGATGGACAGCTGGTGGCAGGAAATGGTGTATAGGGGGGCCGTGGGTAGTAATTAAAGGTGCGCGGGTGGATTCGGGAGGGGAGGCACACATTGGCACACCAGACGCTTGGCAAAAACGCTTGAGAGGCTAGCATCCTGGGCTGTGACTTTCTATTGAACCGTCCCGATGTTTGTTTGCTTTCTTTCGTCTGTGTCTTGGTGTGGAGATCGTGCAGAGGAAAGAGCACCGTTCTGTTTGGGCTGTTTCCTCACGGTGGCTTTGATTTCCTGTTTCTCACGGCTGCTGTCCTCTTCTCCCCTGTTCCTGCCCCCTTTTTTTTTAGTAGATTAACTCTTCCAGAGAACTGTGGGGTATTTGTAGTAGTATCAAACTTTTATTTTTAAGCTTCAATTGTTAAGACCTTCTTGTAATGTCTCTCTTCCCCCCCCCCCCCCCGTCGCGCAGTACTCCTGAAATTCCGTACAGACAAAGGTCGCGACCCCCACCCTGCCACCTTTCCCGCCGACTCCCAGCTACTGCTCCAGATCCGCGATGACGTCCTGGACTCCATGGGCCTTGGCAGCGAGCTGCTCCCAGATGAGTTCATCAGGTAAGGTGGCAGCACCGATGTGGGGGGTGTTGTGCCAGAGTACTGTAACACATTGAAGTCAAAATGTTTCCCCATACTTGTGCCTGTCCTGTGTGTGTGTTGAGTAGTGGCAGCTGTTTGTACATGGATGTGTTATTTATGTATCATGATTTCAGCTACTGTTTCTCTGAGATGGCCCCCGTCTGCGCAGTTGTTGGAGGAGTTCTGGGACAGGAGATAGTTAAGGTGAGCATTTTTGTGTCCCTACCTGCCTGCTGCCTCGCTAATGAATTGTATTGCAAATTTGTATTTGGTATCTACTTTTTTATGTAGTTTTCCACTGTGCTGCCGGTGCTAAAGTCTAATGCTGAAGTAGAAAGAACCTCTTATTGAACCATTCTACTCTGACCCTGGGGGGGCGTTTGGTGATTGTTATTGCCGTACTAACAGTTCATAAACGGGATATTCTGGTATATATGTTTGTTACCAGGAAGCCTGTTAAACTCATTCACGTCTAATTGATCAAATAAAACAAGTTGAATGAATGAATGAAACAATCAATCAATCGAAACCGGAACAGCTTGGACTTAAAACTACAAGACAGTGCCCTGAGCCTGGGTTTGAGTCACTTGATTTTACCAGTCGCTGTTCTCCAGGGCCTCCAGAGATTTTTTTTTTTTAAGAATACTAGCATGCAGCGTCTCAATATAAACAACACTTGCAAGGGCTACCATCTACACAAAAATAACATTATCATAATAAAATCATCCACACATTACAGTAGATGATTTGAGTGGCCAGTTAGGTTAGGTGTCAGTGCAAACAGGTCCATCTTTAACGTGAGGAGATGACCAAAATTAAAAACAATAATACAGGCGAGTGTCACCGTGCAGGGTTTAGATCTGTCCCGGCTGGGCCGTTATGCAAACTGGGTATTTGAGTAAGATTGCTGCAGGCAAGGCCTACTGGAGTTTGTTGCTGAGAGAGAAAGAGAGAAACAGGGAGGGAGGGGTGGGGGGAGGGAGAGTGTTCATGGCCCATGTTCAGTGCTGTCTTAGCAAGCAAGAGCAACACAAAATACTTAATATTCTTCTGTTCTATTTGTAAAAAAAAAAAAAAAAAAAGTCATTATCTTTGTTGACAGTGGAGAATAATTGAGCTCTGTCTGGTCTCGCTGTGATGAGAACGAGCGAGTGAGTGAGTTTGGTTAGACAAGGCCAGCGTGGCTCCTAGACTCATCCAGTCTCCTGCTAGCCTGCGAATGATGAAATCGGGTGCAATTAGAGTGTGAACAGGAGTTCTCGTTCGAGCCAGACAGCTGTGAAGGGAGGAGAGGGAGAGGAGGGGAAGAGAATAGAGGAGAGGGAGAGGTGAGGGAGGGGAAAGGGGAGGAAATGGAGGGAGAGGTGGGGAGAAGGAGGAGAGGGCAGCGGTTCTGCTTAGTGGTCAGACAGCAGAACATCACACAATAAAGCATGATTTGCTTAAGTGGTGATTGGGTAGGGGGGTAGTGTTAGGAGTCCAAATTCAGTGCAAACCCTTCAGACAGTCGGAAGAGAACCGTCTGCCCGCTCCGGTATGTCATTGACCTAGTTCTGCAAGCAGTTATGTAAGAAATGTGTTATTCATATTAAATGTTTTTTATTTTTTTCTCCTTTCTCTCTTTTCCCCTCCAGTATTCTGTCAGTTCCCCTGTTGTGTCTTTAACGGCTCCAATTATAACACACAGCGCTGGTAGTCATTAGATTCTCACAGTGGAGATGAAAGTAATAAATTACTAATTAAATAAATAATTCACATCACACGGTCAAGTACATGAAATCCACTTTTGAACAAAGTACGATGGCAGTACAGACCCTGTCATGCTGCTGAAGATTAACATATCACTTTCTGAGCCTGCGCCCGCCTCGGGGCCTGCATGCTCTGTGTTTACTGCTTCAGCTGTGCTTGTGCCTGTTCTTTACTTGTTTGGGAGTTTTATATCAATATTGTATACATCTAACTCTGTGACGGTCATCTCATCTTGACCCTCACGTCAAGAAAGACTCCCTGTTACTGTTGTTCAATCCTTTGTTTAATAATTTTTTGTATTTACTGTACTGCCTGGAGGAGAGAGCAAACCACTCGACCTTTGACCCCCCCCTCTGAGATTTAATGATTTAACCATGCCTGTGGTTCATTCCACTGCACTACTGTCAACATTTACCGAGATAATGCAAAGAGCCCTAACCCAAATAAATAAATGTATTATCGTCATTCGTATGCGACCAAAAGAAAAAAAAACACTTCTCCACAAGACATTGCATGTCACAGTAAGTGGAATTAAGTACAGAAAACAGCATTTGTCCTATTTAAATAGAAGTTAAATCATCACAAAGCACAGTCAAGTACAATTCACAGTAAAAGTCGTACTATAATCAGAACAATTGCAGTACAACAACTTACAACAATATGGGGCAGTGGGGTCCGGCAGCCATAGTGATTGATATTGGAGGTATTTACATTAATTTGATAAAAGTGCAGGAGTAAGTACCAACATAACCTTAGGAAGCAATAGAGGGCAGTGTATGGATTTTATTTGATCGGTTGATGCGATGGATCGATCCCCTGAAATGCCTCTCGTTGCAGGCTTTGTCCCAGAGAGACGCCCCGCACAAGAATTTCTTCTTCTTCGACGGGCGCAAGGGCAGTGGGGTCGTGGACTGCTTGGGCAAGCAGTAGAGGAGCAGAAGAAAATCAACGAAAGTTGGGAGGGGAGGGAGGGGTTGTTTTCCAGAGTTTGGGCACAGAGGAGCAGAGCTGTGAACCTGGACGCACTGAAACTCACTCATTTCCAGACGCACAGAAGGACGGACAGTCAGACAAACGCACCAAAAACAGATAGAAGAGGAACAGACTTGTGATGTTGGTCCACTTTCCCCTGGTGGAGAGGGGGGTTCTAGGCACAGTCTCTAGGCTGCTCCCTGTTCTGTCCTCTGCATGAAGGGACATTTTTTTTATTTTCTCGTTCAGCTTACTGTAAGTTTGCAGGATGTAATTTTTATGGGATGGGGGGTTATTGTAATAAAAAAATAAAAGAATCCAAAGGACTAAAGCACCTTTATTTTTGGTTCAACCTTTGTGCAGTTTGTATTTCATATTTATTACTCTTCACTAAAGAACTGTACTGCCCTGCGGGGTGATGTCCACAGAGTTTCGGTCGTCGGGTTCTGCATCTTGTCCTTTCTGCCATATTTCAAGTTCAGTACGTCTGCAATCCCCACTGTCCTGCTCAGCATATTGTCAGGGCAATTAAAAGTCCTCCTTGATACTGATGCTTCACCGGTTAAACCCAAAAATGAAGTTATTCGGAATGTGTATCGCCCAGCCCTGATGTGCCACACAACATCGCCTTCCTGGGGCAGAGAGTGCAGGGCCTCACCGATGCAGACCTGCCTCCGGTCAGCCCTCATGCCAAAGAAGAGAGGACTGTGACTGCGGGCTTGTCGTGCCACTCTCAATTTCACACGAACAAAGTAATCGCAAATGAATATGTGATAAGTTATCTTTCTGTTCTTTTCCCCTCACCCCTCTCTCTGCCCAGTGGCTACACGTTATCCCCATGTATCTGGGCCTCGCTCCAATTTAACCGTCGCGGTTTTATTTTTCATATAGATGCAAATATTGTCCTTTCTGCCAAACCGCTGATGTCATGCTTATTTTTTTTTTTACCTGAAGGGAATAAGTTGTGTACAGTATGTTCTATTATAGTTTGTTTTTTATAACACTGTTGGAGTGGTGTTCCACAACACAAAGCTGAGCACAAAACGGAGCATGCACAAACATCAGGGAGTGGAGGCGGGGCCACTAGCTAGCCACACTGTACAGTTCTTTCCAGGGAGATGGGGAATATCTGTGGGTTTTTGTCTGAGAGGAGCCTACTTTGCCTGTGAAACCACCCCCCACCCTGGGCCTGCTGAAATTGATCTGTGTTTACATTAGTATCTAGGGACCCAGAGTAAACTGACTGGGTGAGTGTGACTGAGTCTCGTGTGCAGCAGCTTTAGAAAGTGCATTTGTTTGCATGTGGATATGGGTGCGTGACAGCACTGTGTACACATTGTGTATGCGTTGGTGTCGTTGCCAGACTGGGACATTTGTGACTGCATCCATCCTGTACTGTGTCGAGCCACAGACGCGTTGTCACCGTGTGAAATCGGCAGGTTTGCCCTAGTGCAGTTGTCCCACACACAAATGCACACGCTTTTAATGCAGCAAGATGAACAGTGTATCCGAGTGTGGAGGGCAAGAAATCAGTGAACCATTGAAATTCCATGGAGGGGTTGATTTTTAAAGTTCTTTATTTCTTAAAAAGATGTACAAAATTCACATAGAAAAAAAACAACGGGGAAAAAAGATAGCAAATATACACAGCTTTTTCATCACAGTCTACAATTATCCAACAGGCTCCATCTACAGAACTGTCCTGCCAGCCCTCCCTCTGAAAATGATTGACAGCTCCCTGAAATGTCTTGTCAGAAGTGGTACTTACCAGCAGTGTTCAAATACCACCAGAACCCAGCCAGTGAACAGTACGTTGTGTGTGTGTGTGTGTGTGTGTGTGTGAGAGGGAGTGAAATATTTGACTTGGACCTGGACCACAGAATGAACAAATGCATAAATAAATAAATAAAAAAAACAAATTGATGTTTATAATGATAAATTGGGATCAAGTAACAGCAGGTTCTGCAGAACTGAAACCATCCACAAGTTATAACAAAGTCGTCATGGATGCACAACAGCGACCATGGCTGAGAGAGAAAAAATAAAAGCTACTGCTGATAAAAGGAAATGAGGCGCGTCTCTGACCCCCCATAGCTACAAGGCAGTGAAAGTTATTAAATGCATGAGGATAATTTGACGCTGCTGTACTGTACTGTGTTGTAAGGGATTTACCGTGATTGTTCTGCAGCACACTTACAGTATGGCTTCTCCTGTAGTTTTGCACAGCTATGCACAACTGTTAAGAACTTCCCCTGAACTAGAGTTAGAATAGTCAATCTCCAAACTCGGGCACAACAGAGTTGCATTTAAAATCTCTTGGTCTTTTGAAATACAGTACTACACAAAACTATATAACAACAGGACCAGCGAGAGCAAAATAAGTCATCATCGATCATATTGATAATTCCTATTGTTTTCAGTTTTGGCACAAAATAAGGAGAATTCATTTTTTTTAAATGGCTACTTTCCTTGCTGTTCAGGCAGTGATTATTAAGCGCTTTGGCTTAAACCTGGATGTTTGATTTTCTCGGTCAGTCCTTAGGCAATTAAAATAAAACACAGCTTCATTTCCAGTCACTAGATTGAGCAATATTTCATTTTTTTCTTCTTTCTCTTTCCAATCTGAATTACATTTGTGTGCATATATATAATATATATGTATGTATATTTTTTAAATGACAAATTAAATTGAGCCCTAACAAAAACCAAAAAACTGTTTTTTAAAGTTAGTATCGTTAAAAACAAATAGCTCCTTTAATGACTGTTATTAATAAACCTGAACATTTGTTCGACTGGGATAAGAAATTCAAAAACAGCTTTGTCATTGTTTTTCCAGAGTCAGGGTTACACTGGGTAAGTACAATTACATAAAAACACAGTTTTGTTTTTTCAAAACTATTTTTTTATATAGTTCAAAGATTGAAACAAATTACAGTTAGTAATGAGAACTAAAAATATTTTAAATCCACTGGATTTAAAGCCACTAACTTCATGAACAACCAGTACTGGTTTGCCATGTAAACTCACAGTATGCTTTTTCATCGTCCTATTATGACAATAAAAATAATAATAATAAATTAGAGATTAGAATGTGTTCAGTTAATTCTAGTTGGCCTTTTTTTCATCCTTGCGTCTTTGTGAACAGAATATTATTAAACCTCGCAGGCCGTTCCACCGCCTCACTATTCCAGTGTATTCAGTGCTTCATTGTCATGGAACTGATTGACTAGTGTCCAATAAGAGCAACACAGGGAGAATTAAGAGGGATTACAGGACAAGTCTGGGGTAGTGAGGGCGTGGTTATCAGGTGGCTTCTGCGGCTCAGTTCCACCACCCTTATGATGTCTTATTTCAGTTCAAACAAAAATTCAGTTTTTAATCTAGACACTATGAACTACCACACACCTGTGTAACTGTCTTCGACGCAGCCTGTTCACCCTGTGAGTCTGTGGTACAGTTCAGGGTTTACAGTGTGGCCGGGGGGCCCCCTCTGTGTACACTAGGGAGGCTGTGTCTTCAGTCAATCCCATGTCAGGTTCTAGAGTCTGGATTCCCATTCTGATTGTGGAATTGATATTCTGTGTTGCAGTTATGGAATTGGAATCAGAATGTGGATTTGAATCCGAATTGATTCTGGAACACAGAACAGAATGGGAATCTGCACAGACCAGACTGACTGAAGGCGTCACTAGAATCGAGCAAATGGAAGACACCCCCCCCCCCACCTCAGACTCTGGCTGCAGCTGTGTCTTAACCAGCAGATCTGTACAGCGTAAGAGCAGGGAAAGAGACACACCTGGAAAGTGAAGGAGAAGCTTGTTCTGCTTGTACAACAGCTGCTAAATCCCTGCTAGTTTAATTCACAGATTTACAAACTTATTTATTCTTTAAAAGCAAAAAGCGCGCATTTGGAAGTAGCAGTCTTGACTCCCAATCTTGTGTGAGGCTTGTTCACTGTAGAGAGGGAGGAAGGGATGGAGAGCAGGCAGGGATAGTGGCATAACACCCAGCTCCTCCTCTACTCCTCCCCCAACATTGACCACAAAACAAAACCCAATAACAATGACAACAACACAGGGATGATCCTCACCCTTCTACCGTAATGCTACATTGTTTTTCTGATAGTAAAGAAAACACAAATAACCATAAACAAAGTTGCCCATGTGACTGATCCAGCAGGCACCCCCACCCTCCCCCTCTTCCTCTTCTCAACTGTTCCAAGGGGAGGCCGGCCTCCCCTCCCCAACCCTCACCCACAGTCTATCTCAGGCCAGGCAGGTAGAGGGTGCTCAGTGTCTCTGTAAGGAAGTTGAACAGTTCTCTGCACACCCCTCTCCAGTTCTGCCAAAGCTGCATTTCATCCTGAAAAGAGAAGAGAGGGGGGCTCATTTTAATATGACAAGAGCAGTATACAGGTATAAAGTGCAGCATACACACCTCCATGCATGTAAATGAACATGTCTACCAATATTTACACATCACAGTATATATGTATAAGTTCTGAGCTGAAATAGGCACAGTTTAAATTGACCGTTTTTTGTTTTTTTTTATTAACCGCACCACCTATTGTTTGTCTGTTATTGTTGCAATCTGGAGTTCTGTCCGTTAGAGACGCGAATGTATGGAGAGAGAGAGAAAATATTTAAACAGCTTCTTTTGCTGGGCCGGGCCTGTTTGCTGGAGTGTATTGAGGCCCTGCTTGCCTTGTACTTTTCCATGCCTGTTGCCAGCGCTTGGCTGTGGAAGAGATAAACAGCAGGCATGGCGAGAGACACCCAGGCAACCAGCCAGCCAGGAAGGCAGGCAGGCAGGTGTGTGTGTGTGACACAGAGAATAAGTGTTTGCACTTTACTGTGCTCTGCTTTACTGCACTCTTCTGGCAGGTGTGTGTGTATTTGAGTTTAATTGTGTATGTCTGTGAGTGTTTGTGTGTGTATTTTGAATGTGCATGTGTGAATTAGAGTGTGAGTGAGTACAAGTCTGCGTGTGTGCGTGTGTGTGTGTGTGTGTGTGTGTGTGTGTGTGTTTGTGCGCATTTGCAAGTGCAGGCGTGTGTATTCCAGTGATGTATGCGTGTGGGGTCTGTGTGTCTGTGCCGTGGGGCGTGGCTGCTCTCTCTAGGCGCTGGCTGTGAGCGAGACGGCGACAGGAGTCAGGAGACAGCAGCCACACGACAGCAGCTGCTCTGACTCACTGCCTAAAAATAGCAGCACGCTTATAAAACACCAAGACACGAGACTCACTGAGAGAGGGAGAGAGAGACTGGGTGAGAGACACAGACACAGACATAGACATAGACATAGACATAGACACAGACACAGACAGCAGCCCGAGAGATGCAAAGACAACCATGCAGAGAAAACACGGGGCGGGGGAGAAGAGATAGAAAGATAGATTAATAAACAGAGAAAAGGAGGAGGGGAAGAGAGGCAGATGCAGATGGTCAGAATGTGACTACAGAAAGGGAGAGAGCGATGGGGGAGATGGTTGGGGGATGATGCAGACACAGGCTGTAAAAGAGATAAGAGATAGGGGGAGAGTGTTGTGAAGAGAGAGAGGGAGAGGAAGAGGGAGGGTGAGAGATGGGAGTGTGTTTGTGGTCTGCAGCCAGACTTTCCAGTCTGCACGGCCTGCTGTCAGTAAACACACAGACACACACTGCAGAGTAGCATCCCCCTCCCTCCCTCACACAACACCCTGCTGGGCGACTGGACTGTGAGGTGGGGGAGGGCACGAGGAGTCCATCATTGGGGGGCCGGGGGCACAAACCCTTGGCACGGCTCATGATGGTGCTCCACATAATATCTGTACTGAAATTGAATTTGTGCATGCCAGCGCTTAGACCGGCCATCATCACAGTGACTATCACATGCCTGTAGGTTTATCACCTGTGCTTCACCTGTGGGGACTCAATGTACTGGACAGGAGTATAGAGCAGCTGCATTAAACTTGAATAATGTATATACCCTCATTTTGTGGTAAACACTCTATTTTGTATATAAGCTAGATGTTATGCTGTACTGCTGTGGTGTGCTGTACTGTCCTGAGTTTGCCTGTGTTGTGACAGAGCAGGAGTTTCCAGTTGTGGGTGAACCAGGACCCCCCCACTCTTGCCCCTCCCCCAGCAGGCAGACATTGCATGAGAGGCGCTGTGCCAGCTGATACAGACTGAGTAAACACAGCTAGCTGTGCCCTGCTAAACAGGCCCTGACATCACTGACACAGCTCGCTTGCTCACTCACACAGACAGATACTCACTAATGCAAACATACAGATACTGGCTCACTCACACACACACACACTCAGCTGGCCACTCACCCTCCTCTGCAAGTAGATTTCGTTCATTTCATCTCCGATCACTCTCAGCTGCTCTGCCACTCTCCCGGACAGCTCCTCCTCCGACTGCCTGTGGGACTGCAGGTTCGGTAGGGGTGGGGCTCTGAGATGCCCATCACTAACTGGCCTCTGGACACTCCTCTGTGGGTCCTCTCCTGCACACACACAGAGACAGAAACAAGGGTTAAGTAAAGTTTATGGTTCAAACAAAATACATTAAACTAAACACACTTCCCACACACCTCACCCTCCCCTCTCACCCTGAGCCGACTGGACACAGAGGAGATAGATTGTCCTGTATGGGACACAATGCTGAGCACAACATGGAGCAGAGTGATCTGGGGTTCTTGAGATCCAGTCTGGGCTCCATACTATAGTCCACACAGCACTGGCTCCAGTCTGAGCCCTATACCACATTATAGCCCACACAATGCACTCCAATTAGGAATGTCACAAAAAAAATCTGCCCTAAGGCATAGCTGCACCCCGCCTCCCCTTCCTCCAAATCTCCAGGAGGATTCCCTGTATTAACTTGTGACTTCTTAAGGCTCTTAGCAGTCTAGTGCTGGCATGACTGTCTGGACTGTCGACCCTTGTTAACACCTTGCGCTCTGGTGTTTATTTAGAGCCGGGGGAGAGGGGGGCAGGGGGAGAAGGGTTCACATCCTGGCATTGCATCATAGTGGCCATCAAGCACTGGTTAGTTAGTCAGTGGAAAGGCCAATGCAAAAAGTTAAATATTCCACTGGTTCGATAGCTGACACTGACTCGTAGGTCAACAGAGAGCTGCAGCCCAGACCTTATGCATGTTTAAAAACAGTGTCCGCGCTTCTAACACGGTTTTACAGCACCTTAGCGTTACAGTGGACTCCTACGGTCTTCAGTGTGCCTTCGCTGTGCTGTACCACAATGGACCATGGGAATACCAGGATGCATATTTCTAAGGCATGCTTATAATGGTAGGCCAGGGTTTACTCGGGGCCCAGTGTAGTACAGCACAGCGATGTTGAACAAACCACAGAGTAACTGTCATATGGTAAATGTGCGTTAGGGAGGGCCCTCTGGTTTTGCTGTTGCACCTGGTCTTTGACAGGGAGCCTCAGAGAGCAGTGGGATCGGTTTTGCAGTTAATTAGGGGTTGTTATCGGCTTCCCATGACCACCTGCGCAGTCAGGCCCTGAATTGCAAATTCAGCTGAGGGCATAAGAAGGTGACATGTAAAAGCAGTACAGACAGGCGTGTTGCCTGTTGTGACAGCTGCGGAGTAAAAGCAGCCAGGTGAAGAGGGAGCTGATGTACCCTGGCCCGTGGCGGGGCGTCACTCCTGTCCAGGACAGGCAAGGGTGCGAGAAGTTCCCACAGTGAACTGTGCCAATTCCAGCAATTGCATCATAGTTGTGCCACTGAATTGGGTTCTATCTGCACTGTATGTACGTGAATTGCGAACTGCACAATCACAATCGACTCAAGCTCTCTCCAACCCCAGAATAAGAAATTGAAGGAAACAAAATGGAAACCTAAACCTGTTTTTTTTTTTTTCATTTTCTGCGGTATTGTCCTTTGTTGTTGTTTTTCTGTGGCAGTGTTGTTCCTGTTTCTCAATCAACCTTTTTTTTTTTTTTTTTTTCCTTTCTTTTAAAGTTGCTTTGATTATGTAATCTCTTAATCTGCTTAATGAGTCTAGGACAGCTCTACTGGTGTGAGTGTGTGAGTGCATGCATATGTGTCTGTGTGTGTGTGTGTGTCTGTGAGCGTGAGCGTGTTTAGGAACCCAATTAATTTCACTGATTATTTACATTAACCAGGAAAGTCACAAAGACAGCAGAGAACTGACTGACGGTGTCAGCTAAGTAGCAGGACAGAATATGAATACAATTTAAAAAGCATAAATACGGAGCCCTGCCTTAAAATGAGCAGCCTCTGAGCATTCAGAAATGACATGCATGCAGCACAACACCAAGCACAAAATGCAGCAAATACGTACTGTGGTGGGTGGAGGGTCTTAGCCTCTATCCCATTATCAGCTCTTAACGTGTACCTGTAGTTGACTGGAAGCGTGTTAGAACCAAAGGTGTTCTGATCATAAGCACAGAAAGACAAATGCATATTTTCTGTGCATCACCATTAAGTGCTGATATTGTAGTTGTAACATCAGCCTGTATACATACATGTACGTTTGGTTTTGTAACATTTTTTTTTCTCTGTAATACAGCAGCACTAGGTTTTTTTTAGCTGTGCTTGGCTGAAGTGTGCCCAGACTGGTAAACACTGACCAGCCCTGGCACAGCCCTGCAGGATCACAGCGTCAACGAGGCAGAGGCAGGCAGGCTGGCCTGTTGCTAGGGCAACCGCTGCCCGGTGCCTGCAGTGACGGGCTTCACCCATTGGCTGGCAGCCCAGGAGCACATCGCTATCTGATTGGCTGGCAGTGGTGGAGGGGGTGGGGAGGAGCTTGTCAGCAAGGAAGGATAACAAGTTTCTTTGGATACAGTGACAGAGCGAGAGAGAGATAGGGGAAGCAGAAAGAGAGGAGGGGGGAGAACGGGAGATTGAATGGCAAATGGACAGAATGAGAGAGAAATCAAGAGAGAGAGAACACTTCAGTACAAGAATGGAAAAGGGTTAGAATGGGGAGGGAGGGGGGGGGGGAGTAGGTCACCTCCATGAAAATAACCTCCCCTCACTGTGCTCAACATTCACCACCAGTTAAAGGAAACTAACAATGTCAGCATGTCAGAGAGACAGCCCGGTCAGTGCCAGCAGAGAGACTAACCGCGTTAGAAACAAAGAAACAACACACCAGAAAAAACCCTCAATACTGCACCAGCTACACAGTCAACCCATCCCTTTGCCACACTTAGCTTCAGCTCCCCCCCCTACATTACAGTGCAAGGAAGAAAGCGCAAACTGCACCCCAAGCTCTCAGACAGTGAGGGTGCGTGGGGGGGGTTAGGGTGCCCACTCACTTACCCACGTCCCACTGCAGAATACGGCAGGCTTCCTTCTGCAGGAAACTGCTGACAGAGGCAAGTCTGAACATGCTCTGAGCGCAGCTCTCCACACACGGGCCAGACAGAGAAAGAGAAAGAGAGGGTGGGGGGGTAAAGAGAGAGTGAAAGAGAAAAAGAGAGAAAGTCAAGGGTGACGGAGAGGAAAATCGGAGTAAGAGAGAGTCATGAGAGTGAGTGAAAGAGAAAAAATGAAAGGGAGAGAGAGAGACCGTCATTTTCTAAAGCGCTGAGCGTTCTCTGAGGCTCCGCGGCGCTCGGCTCGGCGCCAACCCGTACGCTGGGGCACTGACCCACGTGGGCCTGTGTTGGGGACTGCTCAGTTGTGTGCTTGGTGTTGTGCCTAGGAAAACTAAATGTGGGGTTCCGTATGACAGTGTAAACTACCCCCTGCCCCCAATATTTAAAATCATGATTCTCTTACCTGTGCTTCTCCTCCTGAGGGCTCTTCCTCCTCCTCCTCCTCCTCCTAACAGGACCGCCGGGGAGGGACGGGGGGAGAGCAGGATCAAGCTGTGGCCCCTTAGGGTGAGTGTTTGCGAGTGGGAGTAGCTCTGGGTGCCCATGTCTCTCAGCGTGGGGGAGGGGGCGGGCTGTGGCAGCCGGGGAGGGGGGCAGCCCGAGCCTGGGCCAGTGCTGGGGGCGGTCGGGAGGTAGAGGTATGAGTGGACCCCCCCTCGGCACAGGGCATCCGCTCGAAAAGCCTCCGTGCGACAGCTCTGACGGGTGCTCTGCCCACTGCTGCTGCTGTTGCTGCTATTGCTCTCCACTATGCCATCTTTCTGAGACCGGGCCATCAGGGGAGAGGAGCCCTGCTAGAGAGAGGGAGAGAGAGGGTTACAATATTAAAGTACAGCCACAACCTAAATCCCAATACACTGCACTGCACTGCACTGCACTGCACTATACCCCCACCACACTTATAAATTGTTGCTGTGCATTTCCATTCGCCTGCGTGTCGCCCTCCGGTGGGCACGGTGTGAACTGCAGGGCTGACAGCATCTCGGGTCTTACCAGTTCAAGCCGTTTATAGTGACTCTTACGTCCTGCTTTCTGCTTTCTTGAAACGCCCACTGCCCTGGTATTATAACTGGGCTGGAAAACTAATTTCGGCAGCAGAAACCAGCAGATTGTTCCACTTGTGTCATTTTTGTCATTGCAAACAACTGCGTGTAAGCGAGCGAAACTCCAGCCAGGCTGAAATTGGAACTGAAACATAAACTGAAAGTCTTTTGCTAAGTATTTCAGATCCGGATAACAGCAAGTGTACCTCCACTGATATGTACTGTAATCCTGATGTCTTAGTTTTCAATCCCCCCAGCGTCTCTATACATTTGCCACTGTATATGCACGTTCCTCACCCATTTATAGGACACAGTATTCACGGGAACTGAAACGATGCTGTTGCTGATCACAAATCAGATATATATCAGTAATACAGATTTTTAAATATATTTATAGTTTGCAGAAACACAGAAATCCAGCCTCAGAAAAATGTTAATCTTACAGTTTCTCCCGCGAGTAAAGACAGGAAATGTTGTATAATATGTATTAAAATAGATAGTAGGAATGAATCACCAAATATAACGACGTCTGTGAATAAACTGAACTATTCTCATTTCAAATATGTGTACACCATAAAAGGTAAATATTTGACCTACTAATTTATAGGCGATGTTGTGGAGATCGTGGGGGAAAGTGTCGATATGGAGGTGGGCGGGATGCAATCATGTCTCAGAAAGAAAGACAGACAGACAGACAGACAGACGGGATGTCCGACAAATACCGACGCCGTTTATGTTATTTTTTATATATTGACCCAGCAACCTATATATATATATTTAGTCATGACCGCTAGGGGGCAGCGCCGGGCGCCCTCGTGTGCCTTTAGTTTGTAAACAAACCGGAGCCAGAGGAGGAATCACACACTACACACTTACACACACACTACACACTTACACACACACTACACACACACTACACACACTTACACACACACTACACACACTTACACACACACTACACACTTACACACGCACACACTACACACTTACACACACACACACTACACACTTACACACACACACACACTTACACACACACACACACACACACACACTAACACACACACTACACTACACACTTACACACACACTACACACTTACACACGCACACACTACACACTTACACACACACACACTACACACTTACACACACACACACACTTACACACACACACACTAACACACACACTACACTACACACTACACTACACACTTACATACACACACACTACACACTACACACTTTTACACACACACACACACACACACACTACACACTTACACACACACACACAGTCTTCAACAACAGACCCCAGGGCGCGTCTGTTTCACAATTTCGCCACGATAAAAGGGTGTGCAGCCCATTTTCCATTTTGCAACACGATCAGATCAAAGGCAGCGAGAGTGAGAACAAGAGTTACTGTATCAGATGGAAATTTGTGACGGGGGAGAAAAACTCCATTAAAAATTGCATGGAAATACTGAAGCAATAAATAAAACAGAAGGTTACATCACACGCATGCCGTGTGTCTTATACGCACGCATCCATCACACGGTGCCGAGCAGCCGGACCCGGCGCACACGGGTTTCTGATCTCTGACCCACTTTCGCGCACCGGCTGGACAAGACTGCGGCCTATCCATGCTTATTACTGGGGTCTCCACACGTAATCTGGGCTGAACTTGGAAACCATGGCTAATAAATACTCGGCACTTATTTGAACTGAATCCCCGGTCTTGGTTTGTGTTCGCTTGCGAGGAGAAGCGACAGGCAGTGGTAGTGATGAGCAGGGAAAACAGACAGTGCTGGATGGACGGTCACGGTCAGCCGGGCTGCCCTGGCTCGCCACCTGCAGCGCGGCGGACAGAAACGCAAACAGGCGCAGCCGGGCGGCCAGGACTGGGACAACGAAACACTGCGCAGACAGACACACAGACCGGCCACCACAAAAACAGACACCCACGCCAGTCAGTCAGCCGTGTCGCGTCTGCGCTGCCTCCGCTGCAGGCAGGGAACTCGCAGCGTCAAAACAAGCCCAGGCGTGACCGCCGCGGTCCGGACACAGCGTCCCCTCGCACCCCGTCACAAACACAGCCCCTCGCTACTGGCAATCCACGCAAATCAGCCGTTTTCCCGCGTGTGCCACGTCAGAATACACGCATCGACACACGAATGACACGCATCCAGCGCCCAGTGCGCTACAGCCTGCGTGTCACCATCTGCATGACCGTCCGGACAGAAACACGGCGCGCCGCGCATCGATCCGCGGCCACTTCCACTAAGTAGGTTAGGGTGTCAGTCCAGACACGGGTCAAAGTTGAGGTGGACCTCAGCGCCACACCGCTGTCACTCGTGTCATCCTCATCATCCTCATCACAACGATCTCACATTTGCACCGCACGAAAAGCCAATAGCTTTATACTACACACACTGCCCGGGTGTCGCCTCAGAAAAGAAAGACAAATCCACGGAAGTCTTACCCGAGGCTTACATGTAAGATCGCACGCAGTCCTGGCTCTGGCGGACGGGAGGCCGGTGCAGATGCTGCAAATACAGGCTCTTGAGGTTGAGTTACGCTGCGGGACACACGTCCCATACGCAATCCTGCCTGCGCGCCGTCTCCGCTGCTGCTCTGCGTGTGTATGCACGTCTTCCGCCAGATCTGTGTACTGCTGTGACAGACACCGACTCCGTGCCTCACTGTGTGCCCGTGTGTGCGCGTCTCCGGCCGGGGTGGGTTTGTTGTGAGCCCGGGGCGGGGTGTGGAGGTGCGCGTCCCGCTCGCTCTCACTGGCTGCGCACTCGTCGCCCCGCCCCGTTTCTGACATGTCCTGACATGTATAGTCTCCGGCTAGAGAGAGAGAGAATCGTGCTTACCACACACTGCTAACCATGGGCAAGTTCACTTTAGGATCGCAGTTACTATATCTCCCCACACACGAACACACACACACACACACGCACAGGCACACACAGGCACACACGCACACACACACACACACACACAGGCCCTCCCCGTGGTCAGACTTGGGCAGTTTTTATTTCTGTGTGGTGTCTTGTGACGGTTTAATGTGAGCCCGCCGCGCACACTCGACATATCTTCCTTCCCTTTTTCCAAAACGACACCGCAAAATGAAAGTCCCACAGTTATCTCTCTTCCTCCCCCTACACTTTCTTCGTCAACTCCTCTTCCTCACCCTCCACGCAGCACCATTTCAGTGCCACTCTTTTCTGTCCTCCACAGAATGTCTATTCTTAGTACTCGTAGAAGTGATATAGTGGTGGCAACAGCAGATGTACTGAGATGAGATGGCTATACCCACCAGGACTGAGAGAGTATAGTAGGCCTAAAAACATGGAAATCAACAACACTTATTTAAATTATGGGCTACATAAAACTCAAGTCCTCATGTCAGGATACAGCAAGTACATTGCACTGATCTATCCAGTCCAGTGGAGCTATTGTCACCATATATCGAGTGCTGTTAGTGGCTGATTGTCTGATTATAAATTATTATTAATTAGTTAGGTTGTACGTGGGTTGAAATATTGTGATCTGCATGCTCTGCATAGTGACACTGGTGCAGTAATACTGTAGCCTGTGTCTGGTGACTGTCTGCAAGCCTTCCAAAAAGATGCAACGCCACTGATTTCACAGGCCTGGTGGGGCTGCTCTGTTGTGTTTGAGAATCCTCTTTTTTGTGTTCTGTGCTGTGTTTATCTTGCATGATCTCACAACCGTCCGTTTGATACCTAGTACAAAACGTATTTTGTAAATATGAATTTAAGATTTCTTTGAATTCATTCAAGTCAAATCAATAATATTACGTGTGTGTGTGAACTTCTGCAGCCGGGACAGTAAAAGTTACTAAAAGAGTGTTGGCCCCTGTGAGACGTATTGTTGTTGGCTCAATAAAAACACATCCGCTCCGAGGAAGAGGCGCTGGACAGGGTGCAGGAATAAAGGTGGGGGGGGGGGACAGCATGGCTGAAGCCAGAGAAGGTAAACAATACATTTCTCATAACCCCTCCACCACCCCCTTCTCTCTCGCTCTCTCAATGCGGCGTGTTGGTCTGTTTACCCACTGCTTCACTGTGACGGGACGGCTGTGCAGAAATATTATTACTGTAGTCCTGCTCTGTTTTGTACACAGGAAGCCCAGATGGGTCTGAGAGTCGCTGCAGAGTAACGCGGAAAAAGCCCAACTGCCCGTTCGAGGTTGTCTCGGGTGAGAGGTCAACAATAGCAGTCATAATACATTGTACCGATTGTAATGCATTTTTAAGTACTGCATTTTTAAGTACTAAGAGACAGGAACTGTAATTGACAATAGAGGCATCCCCCCCAGCAATATTAATTGAACCTGACAGACTCATTGACTCCTTAACTGAATTCCTTAGAAAAAAACAAACAAAATGATGAGCTTCTAAGTGCCACTAATTACTATAGGGATTGTTGTCTCATGTCTTTATTAGTGCGTCATTTAACGTCATTCACATTAAAAAATGTATGGAAATTGGGCAATACGTTTTCCCTCTTCTGACCCTCTCATCCCCTCTCACATCTCTTTCTGTTTGTCTGCTATCTCTGCCTGGATGCACTCACACCAGCTCAAGCTCAACCTCTCCAAATCAGATCTCCTCTTTTTTCCCCCTCCACCTCACCTTCTGCTGATCTCTCCGTCTCGATCCCCTTGGAATCCACCGCACTCTTTCTCTTCTTCCGCCAAGAACCTAGGAGTCACCCTCGATCCTGTGCTCCCCTACACCCAGCACATCACCACACTGACGCGCACCTGCAGATTCTTCCTGAGCAACATACGCCAGATCCGTCCCTTCCTCACCGACTACTCGACTCAGCTGCTCGTCCAGTCCCTGGTCCTCTCCCGCCTGCACTACTGCAACTCCCTCCTGGCCGGCCTGCCTGCAACTACTACCTACCGCCCCAGCTCATCCAGAACTCTGCGGCTCCTCTGATATTCTCTCGATTCGCACACGCTGCTCCGCTCCCTCCACTGGCTCCCGATACCGGCACGCATTCAGTTCAAGACACTGACCCTCACCTACCGCTGTCTCGACCACACTACACCAAGATACCTTTAGTCACTCATCTCTCCATACATCCCCTCCAGACCTCCTTTCCACTCTCCTTCCTCCAGAGCCGCTCCTTCTCATCCCTGGCCCCTAAGTGGTGGAACGACCTTCCCGCTGAAGTCAAAACAGCAGAGTCCTTGACCTCCTTCCAGCGCTTACTCAAGACACATCTTTTCAGACAGTACTTGTAATTTAGCCATTTACTCTTCTGTAAGAGAGCACTTATACAATGTTTTATCACAGTACTTGCCTTGCATTACTAGCACTCGTATTGTTATTTTGCTTTCCCCTATGCTCCCTTTCCCTTGGCCCTTGACTGTGACCTAACATCTTGTCTGCACTCAGCTTTTACAATCCTGGATGTAAGACCCCATATATTGTGTAAATTTGATTTTTTTAAATGTATTATGCTTTGAATTGCACTGTATTCTGTGAATTGGAATTTGTGATGTGTTATGCCTTGAACTGCATTGTATTTGTGCACTTTGTGTTGCGCTTATATTTTGTAAGTAGCCCTGGATAAGGGCGTCTGCTAAGAAATAAATAAATACATAAATAAATAATAATCATAAATCAAACAGGTTACATCACGTGTGTGTTATACGTCACAATACATGTTTTGTAGTTAAACTTCTTAACAAAGGTTTTGCTATACACGACGTGAATAGGGCTTGGTATTATATACTACTACTATCACAAACAACACAAATAAAAATAGAAAGGAATTGACCACACGTGTTATATAGCCTTACTTCCAGCCAATCTTAATACAGGGATTGATCGCTCTCTGTGCAGGGTGCGTTTCCCGAGCCTACCAGATCTCCTTAAAAGGCTACAAGTTCAATGGGCAGGTGTGTGATGTTATGACGGCGTGTCGTGATTCAACACCAGCGCATAACAGGAAGAAAAATGGAAAACAACACGTCGACGAGAACACGAACACAGCGCCCATCTTTCCAGGATCCCTTCCTGGCTCGGGTGCCCGGGCTCGGCCCCTCCCCGCGGTTATTTAACGCAATTTACGGAGCAGAAATCCGGCTCCGGGCAATATTTTAATCGAGGATTAGGAGATGTTGTGGTAAACATTGCGATCTGGTTATGACAAATCGCTCCCTGATCTACTGTAATTCTGGTATTTACACTGTATCATATTCCACCAACCACTTGCATTGTTTAGTCTTATTATTGTTAATATGGTTGATGTTGAATTGTATGGTGCAGTTAAAAAGAAGAAACTAGAAATAGAAAGTGAACTCTTTTAGTGCTGAAAAGATACAGTATTTTAAGGTTGTCTACCAGTCGCACCTATATATCTACCTCTATTTGTGCACATCTGCTATAATCTATGGATAACCATAACTGAAAGCACACACAACACGGACTGTCGCGTTTGAGATTCTGCTTGGCCTCGTACATGTTCTGCAGCCTGGGTGGACAAGCAGGCCGGGCAGGAGGAAAGTACCTCCAACAAAAGTTTCTCTTCGGGAATCCCCTGTCTTGGGCATGTGCATATATAAAGCTAGGGCACAGTATCTCCCGAGGCCTTGCTATTGTCTTCCCCCAGCAGCTGTGCCTGAGTGTATCAGTGTGTGTCCCGGTGTGTTTGTCTGCAGTTTTTTTTTTTTTGTTCTTGTTGCTTAATTGGCTGGAAGTGACAGCTTGTCTAGAGACCCCTGGCCTGTCCCGTCCGGGGACGAGCTGTCGGCCGTGCAGGGAAATCCCCAGGTCGGTACATGTCCGGGCGCGCCCCTGGGAGATGAGCCCCACAATCACCCCGCTGGATCCGTATTTAGATTCAATTACCTATGTACATCCCTGTTTTTATTTATTTATTTACTTGCTTAATAATATTTTAGTCCCTAATATTCCACGACAGAAATCAGTTGTAAACTTACAGTGAAGTGCAAAGTAATAAGGTGTAGACAATGGTAGCCTTTATACTGACTTTGACTCCTACAATCAGGAAGGCGCTAAACGTCCTGTATTTACATTTGTGATGATAATTACTCTTATCATTAGTAGTGGTAGGAATGCTAGCGACAGATTTATGTAATTTCTCAGTTGGTAAAATACTTGGACGTCTGTTGATGTGATTTGGAAACCTAAGAGTGCTCAAATAGTATAAACTAAATACTACCACTAATAATAATAAAGGTTAAAAATAATAATAAATACTGGAAAGAATATTAGGGTCTAATTATGAGTAGATTGCATTGCACTAACTGTGCCTATACCAGGGGGCAGACTCCAGTACTGGGGATGGGGGGTGGCTTTATTGTCTTCTGTTTTTCATTCCATCCCAGCTCTCAGCTGCTTAATTAAGTTAATTAAACAAACCGTCTGAATTTAACACTTGATCTCCAGACTCTCCAAAATGTGTTATGGGTCCCATATCACATTTAAAATGATCAGCTTAAATAAAATTCCCCTGCCTGAGAAAATAATGAAATTAATTGAGTAATTGCAAGAGAGCTCCTGTTGCAACAAAAAACAAAAGAAACTCTGTGTACTGGAGCTTGACAGGCCTGAGAAAAATAGTGATATCATAAGCCCCCCCACCCCCCCCATCATCTCCATCAACATTGTTAGTTCTCGGGCCCTGGGGAAAGAAAAGCAAGAACGCAATGGATCCCTGGTTGTGGCAGGTTTGCAATGAGTTTTCTTTTGCCTCTGTGTTAATGAGCTCCTGTTGTCGCGAGTTTAACCTGCTGCACAATCAGCGGCTGCCTCCTCTGGTAACATAACAGGCGCATGATGTGAGACAGACACCCCCCCTTCAGAAGAAGATCACAATAGAATTGTTTTACAGCACAAAGACAGAAAAACACTGAGTGAAATAGCAACACTCTATTTTCAAGGTGTGGTATCTGAAGCACAGTCAAGTACAAAGAAACATCATCTGTAATTGACAGACCCTGGATGCGAAGACCCAGAAAGCAGTCTAACAAATATGAACAAAACTGTAAGATAATATCTTTAAGGAATAGATAGAAGACAAATGTTGAATTGACAACAGAGCTGGTGGAAGGCTGGGGTGTAGTTGCCTGTCCATCGACAGTATTTAGGTCACTCTTGGAATCAGGACTTATAGGATGTGTGGCAGAAAGAAAACCTCTTAAGAAAGGGGAACAAGACTAAAAGGCTAAAATAGTCATGAGAACATAGGACTATGGAGCAATGGAACTCGTCAAAGTTTCACTGAAGGTCCTGTATGAAGCGTGGAGCACCATTCCACAAAGTTTTTTACAAAATGATTTTAAAGTCTCCCTAGAGGAAGTGAAATGGCTTTGAAGGGAAAGGGTGGACACCCTTGCTATTAGTTTATATCATGGTATATTGTATAAATATGGATATTTTTAACTAAGGGTGTATTTGCATTTATTTAACCATTATAGTTTCCTTATGCATCAGAGTAGATTAGCACAATGCACTTTTGCATATATACATAACCTAACTCCAGAAAGTGTGACAGTGGGTGGTTGCCATGTGCTCTGTCGTTGCCCCTGACACTGTACAATCACAGGCACAGAGTCAGTCGACCTCAGAGGCTCGGCATGCCAGATTACATCATCGGCCACAAAGCCAGGCACACGTGTGGCTGTCAGGGCTGGGACTGTCACACCCTGATCATCCCACCTGCAATGTATTGTGATGTGTTGGACCACATTTAATTTTAAATAATTATTTGATTGTGTATCATATTTCTTTGTATGTTATATCTTATTCATCATAATTTAGTATCTAGTGCAGTATAAAATATACAGTATAGTATAGTATACTATAGTGTAAGGTAGCATAGTATAGCACAGTGTACTGTAGGGTACACTATTAAGTATATTACATTACCATTTGTATAGTATTGTATATTATTTATTAATACACATCATAAAAAAAAGCCTGGAGTGTGTTAATGGAGGATTGGTGTCGCCATGTTTCTTTGTGGCAGTGTTAGAGCACCATGTCAGCACTGCTCCCCTGGGTGGTAGAGGGGAGGAACGTCTTTCTCTGACTTCATGGGGCAGATTCTCATAGCAGGATTCCACTTGTTGCTTTCTCTTGTAATCTCTCATTCTTTTTCCTTCTTCAAATTTCACTCTGTAGCTCAAACGGCCCTGGCCCTCGGGGATGCAGTGCAGAGCTGGTATTCGGTGTGATTCCCGATACACTAGGATTAGTTTAAGCCAGGCCTAGAGGTGTTAATGAGGTTCTGCCATTTTATAGACACCTGTCAATTAGAGAGTTATTCAGACCTGGAAATAACAATTATCACTCTAATGACTTCAATTAAGTAATTTAGATCTGAGGAGGTGATATGAAAACCTGGAAACCACTTTGGCTCTGGAGGGCAGTGATGCCCAGCCCCCCTTTATAGCAAGGTACAAAGATCCCCATCTGCTTGGTAACGGTCCTAGGCCCCCATTGTTCTGATAGTTTGTGTTCCGTTTAAGCTCTTAAGTACTTAATTGGAACCTTAATTGAACTAATTATTGTATTATTATTATTATTATTATTATTATTACTTAATTACTATTTACTTAATTATTCTTTTTAAATTGTATAGTTTGCAAAAGTTGGTGAATTCAACTGCTTTATATAATTTACATAATGAAATAAAATTGTCCAAGTGTTTACAATTATTAACAAACGGAATTATTAACAAAGCAAATTATTAGTTCAATTAAATAACTGAGAGCTCCTTTGGAACAAAACCAGGATGGAAACCCCCTCTTAAAAACGCTCATAAAAATGGGAAAACGCTCAGAAAACATCGTACCCAGATCCTTTCTTTTTTCATTTTTCCTTGATTCTTTCAAAGTGTCGCTCCGGCATCGTCCTGTGAGCTTGCGATTTCTGCATATTTTGGCCCGACAAAAATGACGTCAGCCAACCTGATGCAGAAACATATTACCTCTGACAACACGGAGTGGTGCACGTCCTTGACCACGGCACAGTAACACGGGTTGCACGATGCATAGGCCAATTTCAATACATATCTCACACAGTTCTGTTATGTTGCGTGCGTAAAGTGTGTTGTGATCAAAGTCCGTGAAATCCCTAAGCATTGGGAAACAACCAGGGGAGAAAAGCGCAGGACGGTGCAGTCTGGGGATGGAAACATAGGGACAGTGAAAGATAAAGCAGCACACAAAGCCAGCAGGAGCCAGGCGCGCATCACGCCGCGGCCAGCTCTCCTTTCTGCCCGGAGACAGGCAGCGGGGCAGGCTGTGTGTGTGTGCGGCAGCCGCGTCTCCGCCTCTCCAGCGATGACGACACTGCGGAGCAAGTGGACGAGCAGCGCCGCGGCTCGCTGTGCACGGTGGCCGTGTCCTGTCCCCCGCAGGCGACACCCGCCCCGATCCCCTCGTCCTTTAATCTCTTCTGCGTAGCCATAAAATCCCGTGTTTGTATTATTATTGGTGTGGTGTTTGTTTTTGTAAGTTTTATTTTACTATTGTTTGTTTCCTTCCGCCAAGTCTTGAAACGCTCGAAGTCACAGGGGAACTCATGGATCTTGGCATGTGGCAGAGCCTGTGAAAAGTAGATGTACTGGTCAGGTCACATGCTGTGGGCGACATATTGCGTTTTGCAGCGAACATTTGACATTCTGCAAAATTCCCTGGAACCTAATGTACATTGTTGTGTTTTGGTCCAGTTTTACCACAGAAGTCAGTGGGTCACATGCATCATTCAATGAACTTATTCTAGAAAACCATTATGCCCACTGAGGCAAAATATTGCATGCATGACACTACTACAACAGAGTACTATCAATTTTGTTCAAGGTCAGTTGCTCCAATGAAGAACATGACAGCCATGGGGATATACATAGGAACGAATGTGCTGTGTAACACATTACACATTTTCTACACACTGGAATAAACAAAGACGTATGAAACTTCATAGTTCAAAATTCAACTGCACTACTTGAAGCTGCAACAAGGAAGTTAATTTTATTAGGTGCATGGCTTAGTTGCTATCTTGGATACCTTGCTAAGCTGGAGTATGTCAGAATGTCTGCTTCTCCAATAATGTGTTGAAACTTTCTATAGGTGATACTAGTAATGCTAACAGTCAGATCTGTGAGTGGTGACTGGCTGCATACACAACCATGACACCCACAGACCCATTCAATTACATTTACTCGAATGTAGTAAGAACAGTAAAGTGTGGTGTGGTTTGGTGTTTTTAAAAAACACAGTAAAGTGTAAGGTGGTAAAAATACAGTATTGTGTAGGGTGGTGCAGTGTACTCTATTATAAACACAGTAACGTGTAGGTGTGATTTGAATTCAACACTGCTGTCCTCTACAACACTTTTGTGACTGACTGACTAACTGATGGATACACTAATTAATAACTGACTGACTGACTGATTCACTGACTCCCTGTCTTTGTTGTCTGTCCAGTAGTTTTTATTAGCATGTGACAACACACAGAATACTGTTCTCTCGAAGGATTATTGTTGTTGTTAAGCCCTTCAGACATTAATTATGTTCCAAGGTTGTGAAAAATATAATAATGCCTTTTTATTATCCTTAATGCAACCAGAAATGTTTTTTTTAATCAAAACACTTCAATTGTTACATTTGTTGTCCTTTTTAATGAATATTGGGTCCAAACAGTTGTAAAATACCAATACAATACAAACATCATATGATAGCATGATATATATATATATATATATATATATATATACACACACACTCACCTAAAGGATTATTAGGAACACCTGTTCAATTTCTCATTATTGCAATTATCTAACCAACCAATCACATGGCAGTTGCTTCAATGCATTTAGGGGTGTGGTCCTGGTCAAGACAATCTCCTGAACTCCAAACTGAATGTCTGAATGGGAAAGAAAGGTGATTTAAGCAATTTTGAGCGTGGCATGGTTGTTGGTGTCAGACGGGCCGGTCTGAGTATTTCACAATCTGCTCAGTTACTGGGATTTTCACGCACAACCATTTCTAGGGTTTACAAAGAATGGTGTGAAAAGGGAAAAACATCCAGTATGCGGCAGTCCTGTGGGCGAAAATGCCTTGTTGATGCTAGAGGTCAGAGGAGAATGGGCCGACTGATTCAAGCTGATAGAAGAGCAACTTTGACTGAAATAACCACTCGTTACAACCGAGGTATGCAGCAAAGCATTTGTGAAGCCACAACACGTACGACCTTGAGGCGGATGGGCTACAACAGCAGAAGACCCCACCGGGTACCACTCATCTCCACTACAAATAGGAAAAAGAGGCTACAATTTGCACAAGCTCACCAAAATTGGACAGTTGAAGACTGGAAAAATGTTGCCTGGTCTGATGAGTCTCGATTTCTGTTGAGACATTCAGATGGTAGAGTCAGAATTTGGCGTAAACAGAATGAGAACATGGATCCATCATGCCTTGTTACCACTGTGCAGGCTGGTGGTGGTGGTGTAATGGTGTGGGGGATGTTTTCTTGGCACACTTTAGGCCCCTTAGTGCCAATTGGGCATCGTTTAAATGCCACGGCCTACCTGAGCATTGTTTCTGACCATGTCCATCCCTTTATGACCACCATGTACCCATCCTCTGATGGCTACTTCCAGCAGGATAATGCACCATGTCACAAAGGTCGATTAATATATGCCCAATAGAGCATCTTTGGGATGTGGTGGAACGGGAGCTTCGTGCCCTGGATGTGCATCCCACAAATCTCCATCAACTGCAAGATGCTATCCTATCAATATGGCCCAACATTTCTAAAGAATGCTTTCAGCACCTTGTTGAATCAATGCCACGTAGAATGAAGGCAGTTCTGAAGGCAAAAGGGGGTCAAACACAGTATTAGTATGGTGTTCCTAATAATCCTTTAGGTGAGTGTATATATATATATATATTTCATCTTATAATTGTAACTGACATCAAATGGAACTTGAACATCTTAACAGTTTTTTTTCTTTTGTAATGTATAACATCAAATATTTAAAATAATTAAGGAATTAATTAAAATGTTCAGTGTAGAACTCGGATAGTTCCAAAGGTGAATCAGAAGACAGGAGCCTGAAAGGTTTCACATTCAATCCAGCATTCTCACAATAGTGCAGAACTCAGAGTTCACCTCAAGGGAAGAATCACACCATCAATAATTTAAACATTTGTCCCAAGCAGAGCTATACACACTGGTTGTCTGTGTAGCAGGGTGACCACACCAACACACCACTGTTTACCTGGGGTGACAGCTGTGACACTGTCCATATCATTGAGAACAACGGGAATATGTGGAAACACACACACACACACATATATATATATGGCATTGTATTATCACCTTACAATTCTTAGGAAAACCTCAGCTTTAATCTAGGTTTTAGCTTTACCGTCAACAAATTGCTTCTCTTTGTTCATGTTAGAAGAGGCATATTTAGTAATAATAATAATAATAATAATAATAATAATACAAAAACAAACACTGCTATCGTGAGGACATACTGCTACATGTATCTTGTATATAAATAGCGGTATCTCTGCGTTGATAATGTTGCATTGACCTGGCAGCCCAGACAGCCAGAGGCCAGCAGGAAGACGTGGTTTATAATGACGACATTGTTAACCGCGACGGTGACGTTAACGTCTCTGAAAATGAATAGGGTGGAGACTAAAGTGGTAGTGGGGTAGTGAATGCATCTATGTAACAAACCGTGATTTACATATTTATAATACTGCAGTACAGCACAACAGTGCTTCAAACGCGCATCTTCTTCTTCTTATTATTATTATTATTATGGACGAATTCACTTCTAGTGACGGTGACGCAAAATACCTTTATCCCAGAAAAAAGGACTAAACATTGAATTGCATGTGCAATGTCGCCACCTTGTGGGACTTCCAGTGAAGGGATTCATTCTCAGTCGTGAGGGGGCGGGCAAGCCATTGACATTGCTACACTAGATGTATTGTAACGACTGACCAGATACATTATGTCTGCATACAGAATATACTGGTACGTCAATCTCAAAATGATGACACCACTGTCATAATATGAAGCGTGTTTCAGTTTCCTCCTCCTTCTTCTACTTTTTATCGTTACTACTTATACACTGCTATGAATAACAATCCTGACGTATTTCGTGAGTTACTCAGTGGAAAGTCTATTTTCTGCATCTCTGACGGGAATTCGCCTTATTTCATTATATCCATCTGGCACCCAGGACTCTACCTTACAACCTTAAAAGTGGCATAGGCGGCCATCTCTAGTTTTTGGTAGTTAATCTATGTTACCTTTCAGTCATTTGCTGTCAAGTTAGATACGGTTAGTGCAACCTCCTATTAACCACAGTCTAACTAGCTGTGTGCACTGTGTGAACGTTACCCTTGCCCATTCATCTGTATGTTAGTCTAGCAGTACATCCACTATTATTTGACGTAGCATTTGTACGTCTTTCCGTTGCATTGTCTATTGTTATCGGAAACAACATGCCGATAAAAACTCCAGCGCCAGCCGTAAGGACGCACGTTGCCAGATCCGCCTCCCCCCTTTCGAAATCGCAAGCCGGGCTCTCACTATTTGGCAGGAAGCTGAGGCTGGCGTGCAGGAAGTGACTGGGAGGAGGACCCAATTTCGCAGAGGCCGACACTGGGAACAGTGTATCTGCACACTGTTAGCACAACCATAAACAGGCCCGCCGTATTTTAAACAAGCGGCGACGTTGGAAGCAGGTAAACAACAATAACACGTTTTCCCCCCCCAGTTGTCTATGCCGGCGTGGTTTGAATATTATAGCTCAGGTTAACAAGACACATGTTTCTGTCGCTTAATCGTGGAGAGTGACTGAAGCCGTGTGCAGAGTAGCTACAGATATTTGTGTACGTTTTTGCAACATTCATATAACGCCAGTATTTGTACAGAGGGCTTTCCTTTCAGAGCGGAAGCGTAAGACTGTGACGTCGGACGACTGCCTTTGAAACGCCGACGTACGCGCCCCCCCACCGCCGGGATGCACCGGCACCGATGGAGTTAACGCCGCACTAATACGCTTACAACTTACGTCTTTCAGAGAAGATTAGGATGTTTGGTAGCAACTGGAAATGAGTTCCCGTTGGAGATTTGCACGGATATCCCACCTCGTTACAGTTCAGTTTGGATGCAGTGTTTCTGCCTTCTCCCTCGGAGCAGAAATAAGTCCCCTGCACCTTTAGTTGCAGATGGGCTCTGTGTGATATTAGTCACATGATTGTTTGCATTTTTATTTTGCAATAATCGTCACCCTTTTATTCCTTTCACTTTTGTTTTCCAGGGTCCTCTCAGCTGAGCTCTGGATACACTTTTATTTGTATTTCTTTAAACCTTTCATATAGAGATTGTAAAGGAGCAGAACACAGGAATGGTGAGTGTCTCTTTTGTGTTTATTGAGGAATGTGTGTGTGTTTTGGAGGTGTATTATTATTTTGGGTAGATGTCTTCCTTACCCAGTACCCAGGGTGACTTGCAGCTGTATGCAAATACACATAAACATTTGATTAATGAGCAAAGAGTACTTTATGTAATTTAACTGTTACACTGCAGTCTGCTACAACATACAGTCTGGGGTTCTTGGTGCAAGATACAATGCAGTGTGTGTGTAAGTCTGGGGTCTGACTTCTTCATTCAAGGGAGATCTATTTTGCTTCTACTTTAAATATTTAATCTCAGTCAAGTTTGTTGAATTGATTTTCCATGTCCTCCTGTTTCTCTCCTGTCCACAGTCCACAGCCCTAGACCTGAAGACGAAGGAGGAGAAGGACGCGGAGTTAGACCGGCGTATTGAGGCCCTGCGCAAGAAGAATGAGGCGTTGGTCAGACGCTACCAGGTGAGGGTGCACAGGGATGTGGACACACATGGGACAGATGCATACTGAGACAGACGCACAGACATACTGGGGCTGAGGGACAGTGACATGCAGTCTCTGTCAGTGTCTCAGTCAATCTGCCTGTTGTGCATATACAGGCAGACACACTCATACTGTTGTTATTCTTCCCTACCTATAGGAGATTGAGGAAGACAAGAAGAGGGCGGAGCAGGAGGGTATTGCCATCACAACGCCACGCAAGCCACGACCCCCAGAGGCAGAGTCTGAGCGAAGGAGACCGGAGAAAGAGAGTCTGACCGTCACCGTGGACCTGTCCAGGCCGCCTGGGGTGAGAGTCCCTGGCTGTCACTGGACACGGGCAGCTACTGCTTAGTGTGCTTCTGTGTCCAAGACCTACGGAGCTGTATTTCATGGAAATGTTTTAACCTTGATTGTCTGTATTCCTTATGAGTATTAAGATGCCCCATCGTGTACTGAAGCAGGATGTAGGAAATGCACAGTGTCTGATCTCTGAGACTGGCCATTTCTTTTCAGTCGTCTCCAGTGTGGGTGTGGGTGTGGGTGTGTGGTGGCTGTGCTCACTGGTGCCTCTGTGTCCCTGCAGCAGGAGAAACGTGTGATCAACGACAGGAAGCCGCTGACTCCTCGAGCTCGAGGGGGGGAGGATGGACCTGCGGGGCCAGAGACCCCTGGTGAGCCCCCCCATGGTGACCCAGCTCAGAGCCCCCCCAGGAGAGCGGTGTCAGGGCGGCTGGGCAGGGGTGCCAGGGGTGGCCCGCGCCTGGACAGAAGAGAACCACGACCTGAAAAGACAGAGCCCCGCCCAGATCGGCCTACCTGGGACTGTGAAGCGGGACCGGAGGGGGCGCCCAGGACAGAGCGTACTCCCAGGGGAGGGGGGGCCAGGAGAGGCCGGGGGGGTGTGCAGCAGGGTGGTCTGGGGCCAGACAAGAAGGTTAAGGTAGGTCAGTTGGTCAGTGTGAGTCTGTCACTCAGTCACTATCAGTCACTGTGTCAGTCTGTCTGTCAGTGTATTAGTCATTTATACACACACGGTATATATCAGTCAGTGTCTTGGGTATTCATATAGAGTCTCAGCCAGTCAGTCTGTCATTCATACAGTGTATCAGTCTGTCTGGTAGCACCAGCACTGATAGAAATTGGGTGTATTTTATTTTTTTGGGAGTAGTTGACAGGAAGGATCCCTCACTTGTCTTGTCCCTCTCTGTCAGGAGTGGGAGGAGAAGAGACGGCAGAACATTGAGAAGATGAATGAGGAGATGGAGAAAATTGCAGAGTACGAGAGAGGTCACAGGGTAAGGGGAGAAGAACGAAAAACGACAAAGCAGGGTGAACTGATGGTGGGGTGGAAATAATGGAGCTTCAACATTGATTTGATTAATGAAATGCAGAAATAATTGTGTTAGGATGGCTTTTGGAAGCGTGTGGTCTCCTGTATTGTGATATTATGAGCGTCTGAAGCCGTTTTTCAATAAAATGGAATTTGGCTTTGATTTGCTCTGGCCCTCTTCTCGATCACATGACAGTCACAGAAAGGGTGTAAACGGCACAGAGATGGACAGCCGCTGGAAAGGGTTATGTAAAAAGTCTAGTGCAGTGCAGTGAAGTGTTTAAAGCTTTTAAGTATGTAATTGAGAAAGCAAAATACAGTAATACAAGGAAAAGAAAAGCAGTGTAAATTAATGAATTAAACAAAAAATACTGTCATATTTAGGTAAATGCTGTTATTCAGATTAGTTGTCTGTCTGGCACAACTCGGTGCTTAATAATCTGATTTTTATTTTAAAAATTTTTCTCCAAGGGGGAACAAGGGGACAAGAACCCCATCCGTAATTTTCTGGATGACCCACGGCGCTGTGGCCCGGTGCCAGATGGAGACAGAAAGGAGGGGAGCCGGCGGCACGTCCGCAACTGGGGGGGGCTGGACTTCGAGAAAGTGAGGACCAGTGCCGAGTGGGACAAGGAGTGGACGGTGGGTGGACGCGGCTGCTGCACTGTTTTTGTGTGTCGCGGTGAACGTCTGTGTTGCTGTGTTGTTGTGTGTTGCGTGCACAATACAGTTTACACCATTTCCTCCACTTCTTTTCTCTCCCTCCCCTTTTTCTTTCTCATGCTATCTCCTCTCTCTCCCTCCCACAGAGCCGGCGCACTGGTGCGAAGTGCTCTGACATGACCATGTCGATGACGGGCAGGGAGCGGGCGGAGTACCTGCGCTGGAAGAAGGAGCGCGAGGAGATTGACCAGGAGCGCCTGGCGAGGCACCGCAACGCCA
This sequence comes from Amia ocellicauda, assembly GCF_036373705.1. Lineage (NCBI taxonomy): Eukaryota > Metazoa > Chordata > Actinopteri > Amiiformes > Amiidae > Amia > Amia ocellicauda. The sequence goes on along the minus strand of NC_089854.1, from coordinate 12,391,696 downwards.
CGGGACAGTGGAGGAGGGAGTGGGATGCACAGAAGACGGAGACCATGTGAGCGCGTAGTAGCCTTTGTAAGAGATCCTGGTTGGCAGTGGCATGCTCAGATTTTGACTGCAGGTGTGTTTTGTTTGTAGGTTTAAAGAGGAGGCGGCTGCAGCTGCTCTAGAGACCCCAGAGCAACAGAGCGGCAGGAGAGGTGAGACCGCATTTGTCAGTGCGTGTCCATGTGCTTTTACCTTTGTGTCCCTCTCGGTCTGTCCCTCTGTCTCCCTCATGCCAGTTGAACTCAGGTGTGTCAGGTGCTCAGTCCTGTGAAGGTGCTGATCGTTATTCTGTCCTCCTGCAGTTAGAGGGCGCTTTGGCAGAGTGCAGGGAGGTGGCAGCGTCTCAGGTCAGGGGTCTTGCATGGCAGTGTGCCTGTGGACAGGGGGCCTAACCCATCTCTGCATTGTGGATTGGCCTTTACAGCTGTTAATTACTTTAATCCTTTTTCTTTCTCTGCTTTCTGTCTCTTGTGCTTTCTCACTCTGTTCCTCTCTGCCTTTCCGTTTGTCTCAGGATATCTCTGTCTCCCGCTCTTGTGTGTGAATTGTTTTTTAAAAGCTACTATATTCTGCTTTTGATCAGTTTTGGACTGAAGCAGTGGCTGGTGTGCCAGTGTACCTCATAGTATTTGCAAGACAAATCTGAAATGCCTGCAATATTCTGAAAGCTTGCCCCCATATCTTGGAGTGCTCTGATTGTCTGTCACTCAGTGCTGATGTCGTTGTTGTCATTTTATTTTTCCCTCAGACGACTCACGGAGGCCCCCCAAAACACCAACGTTTGGTGATTTCTTGGGTCAGGGCCGGGGGAAGGAACCAGGCCATGGGCGGGGCCGGGGGAGGGGCAGGTCACCTGGGAAAAGCTACAGGTAGGAAGCAAGGGGCAGACTCAATCAGTAATGCCAGTCAGTCTCTGTGTGTGCGTGTTCCAGTGGAAGTTTTCTGTGCTCCTTCCTTCAGTTGACAGATTGTTTTGAACCCATGTCTCTGTCCACAGCATGCATGATGACCGATGGGTGGATGAAGGAGAGAGAGAGGAAGCAAGGCCTCAGAATAAGGTACTGTTCTTGTGATTTACATATTTATATACTTTATTTTAATTCAGCCATTTTTAGTTGTTTAAATTGTTGGAGAGTCTGGGAGGGAAGGAGAGAGATTGTGGTGGAGAGGGTGGGTAGGAAGAAGAGTCTTATGGGCATAGTCTGAGTTGGTTCATTCTCACCTCACATTTTTCTCCCCTTCTTTTCCACTTTTTGTTTCTCCAGCCAAGCGCTGCCGAGAAAAAGAGTGGAGGTGGTGGGGGGCCGCGGACAGCACCAGAGAAGCCGGTGGAGCGGCAGGAGGAGGGGCTTGAGGAAGATGAGGATGAGTGGGAGGACGAAGGGGAGGAGGAGATTGTGGGAGAGGGGGAGGATGAGGAGGAGGAGGAGGACGACGACGAAGAGGCAGAGGAGCAAAAAGACAAAACAAAATCGCCAACGGCAACATCATCTTCATCAACTACCCCTGCTCCCTCTGTCCCCCACTCTCGGCCTCCTCCTGTCTCACCACCATCAGGCTCCGCCCCCCCCAAGGGCAGGGTGAGCCCCCGTGAACAGCGACCCACTCCCCGCAGAGCCAGGGACAACCCCAAAGTTGTCATCCCTGACCCCCAAGACCCCCACTTATTGCAGTCCCCTGAGGCAGGCAAGCCCCTCAGCCCATTCTCCCCCATCGATGGGCACCAGCCTGTGATGGACTGGGGGGAGGAGATGGAGATGCAGTCCCCTCGCAGCAGCCTGGGGGAGAGCCCCCTGAAGGCCGAGGAAATCAGGGAGAGTCCCGCTCCCCCACAGCCTGCAGAGTGCCCCCCCAGTCCCCCCGCCGCCCCGACTCCCATAGACACGCAGCCACAGAGCCAGGCAGCCCCCCTCCCCACCACCACCACTACTCCTACTACTACTACTACTACCACCACCACCACCACCACCGACCTCCCAGAGGAGATGAAAGCCCCAGCCCCTGTGCCACAGGAAGACACACAGACCGCAGGTGAGCTCGACTTCCTGTTCCTGCTGCAGTCCAATTAATAGACTTCCCAGTGTTAGTTTAGGTAGAGCAGTCTGTGAAACCAACCAATCGAGTGCTACTCTTGAACTCAATATGTGGAAGGGTTGGGAACGGTGACACGTGTTTGCAAGATGCACAGCTGTACTGTACTGCCCAGTGGACTTCTCACTCACCACACTGTCATCCCCCTCATCCTGTAGTGACGCAGCCATGTGACCAGCAATCTGAATCACGGACACAGGAAGATCTCAAAGAGGTGCCGCAGGCAGAATTGGAGCAGTCGGAACTGGAACAGCACAAGATGGATGAAGAAGGGGATGCCCCTGTCCTGTCAGAGTGCGCAGACTCCTTTCCCCCAAGTGTGGAAGGTGTGACCTCACAGAATACCCCCTGTTCTGCAGTTCTGGGCACCCTGCCTGAATCGCTTCCCAGGAAGAAACCTGTGAATTCAGACTTAATTTTCTAAATTAAAATGTATATGCTGATTATTTTTTATAATTGTATGTGTATTTATATCACAGTTCAGAGTAAAGAATCCGAATGTTATGCAGCTGGTAGGCTAGTTAATTGTTGTACCTGCACAAACTCACTGTTTACATTTAGATTTGTTTTCAGAGAATGTTTTTAATTAATTAATGAGATTAGGCACTAAATAAGTATTAATTTAGGGTTACATCTAGGTCCAGGTTAGGGTTCGAGTCCCCATTAAATCTATTCTTCTGTTGAGGTTAGGATTGCGTTTCTGCCGAGTTAACTGAATTGGGTGTAGATTTGTACGGGGCCTAGCTTCAAATTTGGTATTGATTAAGACTGGGGATCAGGCTGATGTAAGAGGTTAAAATGAGGCAGGTAGTGAAAAGTCTCCCTGCTGCACTACAGAGCTGCATCAGAGTTCATTAATATTCTGAATATTATTTAGGCATTAATTAATTACCATAGCTGTATGAAATGAAGATTTTATGAATTCATCCTCATTCCTGTCTGTGTCTCATCTCAGCTGGTTCCAGTGCTGCCAGCCCCTCCGACTTGGAGCAGGAGCAGACACAGACCCAGAGCCCAGCAGAACCCCCAGAACAGCCGGCCTCAGGTGCGGTCCAGATCACTGGGTTCGAGAGGGTGGTGTTCCGTAAGAACTCTCTCACCGCTGCTGACCTCTAACTAACCTCTGACCTCTCTGGGATGCCCTATTCTTTGCCAACTTGAGGGAAGGGGTGTTGGGGGTTGGGTGAAGAGAGAGGGCTGTGGGGGATTGGGTGTGGTGGCTGCACACTTTCTTCTGAAGCATGCCTTGGCTGGAGATGGGGAGGGGTGGAAGACCGGCTGATTTAATTACTTACTCGCAGACTCTGATCTTCACACCTTTTCTCTCTGTCTCGTTATTTATTTTTGTACTCTGGGACTCTGCAGTTCTCTCACTCTCTCCGTCTTCTGCCAGATGGAACACAGAGCAGAGAGAGCGAGTTCTGTTTTTGTGCTGCATTCCAAACCTGGGACCACCAGACTGATTTCCTGGAACTAACTCACTAACACCATCAACATATTGTTTTGTTTTTTATCTCTGCATTCTTTATTTTCGTTATTTATTTATTTTGCCTTGTATGATCCAATATTGCTATAATGCTTTTGCAACCATTCAGAAAGGGGGAAAAAAAAAAAAAAAATAAGCTCACTCTTGACAATTTCCTGCCACTGCACCTGTGTGCTGCCCACTGCTCAGTGCAGTGTGCTGTTTTGCTGGTCTCTGTCCATCGTGTCATCAGGGGGACAGAAGTTCCTGTGTGAGGTAATGGTCTGCGATCATAGTTTAATGCTTTGAAATGAATTGAGTAAGCTGGCCATTCCGTCACAAGCAGTATCAGACTGGGTGTGTCCAAACTCTAAACCGGAGCACTCTGGGAGGGGCGGCTATATGCTTTCCTCCTCAGGGACACAAACTTCTCGGATCAGGAACATTTATCATTCATCATTTATCAAGTCAGTGATCTGTACATTTTTATTTTTAAATGCTGGATTGTGGCTTTACAGGACTGCTTGATCTTAGATCCTCCTTTTGCTTTTATTGGAATAATTTGTATTCCTTATCCTTATTTATTTCTTAATTTTGTACAGCATATGTGTAAAATCTACTTTTTAAACTGTGCATAAGTGCAGTGCAGCCATGCTACGGTCCATGACCGTTTCGGAATACTAGAAGCGTCCGCATCCCTCAGACAGTGTTTATAACAGAGAATATACACAAACAAACCAAAACGATCTGAATTGTTACATTGTTTCCACTTCCTGCTGTACCTTCATTTTCCATTTAAGATTTTTCTCAGGACTAATCATTCCATCTTCCTATCTATAGTCCCCGGGTCTGATTAATTACACTCCTGGGACTGATTATGGGGATGCATGAATTAACCTAATTGGTTTAATTCATAATTCACTTAAATTACCCAGCTTTCTGGGAATTTAATTAGGGTCCGATTGACAAACGTAAGCAGTTGGAACAAGTTGGTTCATTAATGCCAGTTCCAATCCTCCTGTGTGTGCTCATCACTCTCCACATGTAGGAATCAGAGCAGGAGTGAAATGTTGCTGAAGGATGCATTCGCAGACACTCGGATACCGTTGCACACAGACATGCAAACCCCGACAGACGAACACGCATGCTGCTTATGACCTTTGTGACCCTACTGTAAGGGAGGTGAAATGAGGGGGGAAAAAAAACTGATACTGCCCTCGAAGTCTGGATTGGTCAAGAAATTATACTACGATTGCAACAAAACACTGAACATAAAACGGTATGTCTCCAACACCTTATCGCACATCCCCAGTCCTCAAGGGGTTAACCGGTTCCTCCCGATTTTATAAAGGGCCCTGTCAATAAGCCACTGATCTAAGGGCGAGAATAAACGGGGCAGCTTGACTTCTGGTCCCGAAGTGGGGGGGTGTATAGAACCCACAGGAACCTGCCCCCATTGTGGACTGGAGGTCTCAACCCCTGGCTGGGACCTTGTATATTGTGTAGAGGGCTGACAAACGCAGTCATGCAGAAAGCTCATGTTTTGACCCAGTTGCAATCCGACACACTCCACCCTCCCCTCCCCCTCCTCTCGACTGATGTACTCCATCTTACTTTGGAAGCTTTTACAAGGAACCTGGGTGTGCCAGTCTCATTAATGGCAGGGAGAGTGTAATGGAAGCCTTTAAAAACGTATTAAAAAGCAAGTGGTGGTCTGACAGGGATGATGGAGCCCATGAATCTGCCCATCTCTAATTGCTCCTGTTGTTATGCGGGCAAGGGGGAGGGAAGACCTCGTTAGCTTGAATTTGCAGAAGTATCTGGACATTTTGTGCGCCTTCACTTGAGAGAAATTCTGTGGTTTTCCTGTATTCTTACTGGAATCCGTAGAGTTAAGTAAGAGAGGAAATAAATAACATTCCAAGAAATATTTGCTAAAATCACAAAGGAATTTTCACTACAGGGCTAACTTGAGGGTTACATTTTCAACTTTTATTCTGTGAAGAGTTAAATCTCTTCCCTTGCCGTGCTGTATTTGTTCATTCTGGAAAACCCTGACTGCTGTCTGGGATTGTTGTTCCAGCCCATTCCCTGCACACACATTGTCTTCCAAATTCCATTTTAGATTTTATGCTTTTAAAGAAGTATAAGGCCTTGTGCAACAGCACTGTTTGATAGAAATAAACAGTAGCTGTATTCACACAGTCAACATGTACAAATGTGCCGTTTTATTTTCCAACCCTATTTTGTATGCTGGGGATGGTTGAATCCCACATCAGTGTCCCGTCACTAATGGCATAAAAATAAATCGTACAAATAAAAATGTTTTTATTTGATTTGATTTTTATTTAATTTCTTTCCCATTTCCTCTGTTGGGTTTGCTGTTGTTTTGTGGCTGCTGTGCCAAGAAGCAGCACGTGGTCTTGCAGAGGGGTGATGCTTGTGTTCTGTATCGACAGGTTGACGGGGGCTCGGCGTCAGTGTCTAGACCCATCACTGCCAGTGTTCACAGTTGACAAGGAGAGAGAGAGAGAGAGAGAGAGAGAGAGATGAAGAATGAGAAGTTGGAACCCCCAGGTTTGCCTTTACAGTCTTAGAACAGCAGTCTGTGACAAGCAATCTGGGCAATTGCACCTCGCTTTTTTAATTTTATTTTTTTAATGGAATTATGATTATCATTTATGGGTATTGGCAATCAGTCTAACTAAAGGACACTGCCACCTCTCGGGTGAGGAGAAGATCTGGACATTAAGAAAGAAAATTTATATATTTCTATTTTTGCTTGGTTGGTTTTGTTCTTTTTGTGAGAGCATCCTTGGCCCAGGAGTCCCGATCAGAGAGGGACTTGTCTGTTGTAAACAAGTGAAATCAGTGTGTTTTTTTTGTTTTGGTTTGGTGGAGACATGTACCCAACCCCCCGGATACTCATCCTCCGCTGTCGTCTGCTCTTATTAGGAAAGGGAAGGCGGCCAGCCATTATCAAAACGTACAATTGACCAAAATGCAATTAGAAGTCAATCGCACAGGCCTTACAAATTGCTACTATTTGTGTTTGATTTGATTGTGCTGTTATTATTATTGTATTCTTTAATCTCCCATCCTCCAGTATCGGTCAGTGGGAGCCGCTCATAGTCGCCCAATGCCTATACTTTTTTTTTGGTCCTGTTCTTCCCTCCTCCTCTTCACTCTGCTCATGCTGTCTGTGTTTAACATCCAGACCCAGCTGGGTGAGAAAATTCAGTCTTTGCAAAAGTGAAGTGTGAACATGACCTCTCCAAGAAGAACACTGCGTCTTTCTCTCAGAATTCAATTACAATGACGTACTACTGAATAGAAAGAGAGAGAGATCAGACTTGTACACAAATAGATATATCAGATTAGCATGCTGCAGATGCATAGAAATGCCTGTTTTGGATGTGGCTTTGGCCAGGTCAGAGGTATTATGTCTGTGTTGGGGGGACAGATAAAGACACTATGTTGGGGAGGGTGTGGGGTGGGTGCTTATTTTATATTACAGCTCTGTATGTTACTGCACAGATCAGGGATGCTATACTGCAGCTTAAAACAGATTGATTTTTTTATTTCACATTAAAAAAAAAAAAAAAAAAATGCACTAATCTCCACGTGACCCAGACATGGAGAAACATAAGTCATTTTGTTGGTTATTTAAAGTGTTAAGACCTGATAGCCAACAGGAAGCTTCAGAGTTAATCAAACAAACAAAAAATGGAATTGAATTATGGATTTTAAGATTTGAATCATTGTCACTCACATTCCAGTTTTTAATGTTTGAAATCTTTCAAATGCTTCCATTTATGTTGTCATGAACTGCAGTGAGAGTTTTTTTGTTTGCATTGCTAAACTAGAGGCTCCAATCAGTCGTCCTCTTATAAATCCATTAAATCATCTTCAGCTTCCAAACCAGTGATGCCTGTCCTCTTGTTGAAAGTACAAACCCAGTATTTTTTTTAATAATGATAATCATTATTTGTGTATATAAGTGTGACTCTAAGGATGTTTGCAGGTTTGTCTGCAGCAGTTTAAAGATCACTCTGTCTGTGTGTAAGGCAGATGGGGCAGGTTGTAGAATCATGAACAAAATTTTAAAAAATCTCTAAATCTAGTCTTCACTTTTACTGGCACTTTTTCCTGTGACGGAACCTCTGGAAACAATAAACTGTCCTATAAAACAGACAGATGGGTTCCTGTAATCATGTAGGTTGAAAAGAAAATGCAATGGGATTATTACTTATGATTTTTGTATTAAAGTCTCTTCTAGTTGGGCGCTTGCATAATGAAGAAATTTGATTTGTTTTTTGGGGAGTTATAATTTGTCCCTTTTTTTAATTTAATTTCCAATAAACATGGCTCACTATTAATTTCTGATTTATCTTACCTTCACACCATACAGCTGATGGAATTTACCGCTCCACTGCGGAACTGCCAGATGTTCCGGGACAGTTCCGTTTGGTTCAGAAGCAAATGTTCCATCTCTCTAAGTAGCTCTGCAGGGTGGCTGTTACCACTGAGGTTTTTGTGTGTGTGTATTTGAATCTCTTGTCATCCCAGAGCATGATTGTGAGGCAAGACAACTGTTCACCAAGTAACAGGCATACTACAGCATCCCATAGAGACCGGTACTAACCGATATCAGGCTTTGGGGAGTTAGTGTACAACTGAGAGTGTGGAGTATGCAGGGAGCAAATAGTCCAGATCAGGGCTCCTCAGCTCTAGTCCTGGTCTGCAATCCAGAAGGTTTTTAAAAAGTGGCCTTGGGGTTCCCCAATTCAGTGGCTGGAAGGCCACCTTGTGTGTGGCATTCCTTCTCAAGTGCAGCTCTCTCAATTAGTCAGTTCATTTAATGATTTTATTAATCGGATGTGATTTAGTCCTGCCCCAATCTCAAGCCTGACTTCTGCCCACTCAAAGCATAAGTATCTGGCAACAAATGCACCTTCCCAGCATTCCTTGCTTTGCCATGGTTTTTTTAGAGACATAATTTAAACATACATCTGGGCATCTCCTTAACCTTGGAGTATTGTTATTTATTTACTCTGAAATAAAGGCAACAGGACAATCTTTAATCTGTAACTATTTGACCAAAGTCCCGCATTAACACAAGTTATTTATATCTCACACACTAATGCATCAGTGGATTAGTGGTCCGCCAACAAAATCAATAGCGACAACAAATTGCACTTTGGACTGTAAAAAGCTTTTTCTTTCTGCTTTTTTTTTTTCCCCCTTCAGTGACATTGATTGGGTTCTCTCTCTCTTTCACTGCACGTTTTGCTGAAGCCAAAATTGTTTTTTTAAACGTTTTTATTTAGTTTGGACCTCACATGCAAAAAATAAACCTTTCATTAAAAACCCTGCTTTAAAAGTGTAAAACTGCATCAGTGTACCCATTGTTCAATTGTTTGAATAAGTAAAAATGGGGGAGAGGAAAAAAAACAAAAAACTAACAAACCATCTTAAAAACGTGTTTTTTTTACGTTTCATTAGACAGTTTATTTTTTTCAGTTGGTAAAGGCATAGGCTTGGAGAAGTTGGGTTAACTTAGCGATACAGTATTGAGATTTATATATATGAAACAAATTGCAGTGATAACCCATCAATTTAAGTTAGTGTTTTTGGTAGTAAAATAAATATAAATTCATCCCCCCTACAGCATGAAATTGAATATTCTGGAAATGACAAATCTGCATGACCATCCTTGTTTTCATTGGCAGAACATAGAGACAATTATAATGTTTTATTATCCATTAAATAGAACTAAGATGGATGTTTCATTTGTATTCAGCTCACATTATGCCATATTACCTATGATAAACATAACATTGAGCTCACAGCATCAGTAAATATTTAAACTATTGATAAACAAGTAGTCCATGTTAATATAAATAAATAGCAACTGCAGCTCATTATTGTCCAGCTACAGACTCCGGTCCCCCAAGCCATCCCATAGAGCCACAGACATGCCCATGCACATTATGCCTGTCTAGGGATTTAACCCTTTACCTTGTTCCATCATTGAGGAGTGAAAGTGCAGAGGGAATAAAAAAATGTCTAGCTAGTGGAACCTGATGGCAGTAATTGAAACAAGGGACAGAGGATTGAGTGCCTGATGACAAATCTGATGGTCTCAATTGTTTGGTGCCAGTTAATTTGCTGGCCTGGTTGACTACCCTTGCCGGTTTTGTTTTATTTTTTACTGAGAGATTACCTTACCACAAAGCAGTATTAAAAGTGAGGATAGGACAGACACTAACATTTCCCTGCAGACATTAAAAGACATTCTTAGTCTTAGAAAAATAGTACAAATTCCAGTTGATTGAAATGAGTCAAGACTGGCCAATCCATACAATGAAAGGAGACCATCTGAAGTTTATTACACACACACACACACACGTCCTGACTTCGTTCATTGGAGTGTGTCTGCTTCGCTGACCTCACAACCTGAATACGCAACGTTATTAATGTGCTGAGACTCGGTGCTTTAAATCAAAATAGCTTCAGTACACTGTCTTCTCGTTTTCCACAGAAACTGGGGCGAATAAGGACGTTAAAATGATTTGATCGCCTGTCTACAGTTTTCTCTCTCTCTCCCTAAGCTGAAACCAAAGGACATAACAGAAAGGCTCAAAATTGAGGGAATTTATTTTAAGACCGATCAAGACTCAATTACTAAAAAGTCACATGGTAGCAGCGGATTATTTCCACATTAGCGATGACATGTCCCATTTTAGCTCCAGTTATAACCTATTAGATATTGCATAGTGTTTTTCACTACTGTATTGCTTCAAGGGCTTTGAACACTGATGAACCGAGCCTCCAAAGCACTGCATTGGGGATTCATTGTTATGATGTGGTTTCAAACAGTGCCACAGAAATCCCATTGAAGACGCTTAAGAACCAACTCTCTGATCTTTTTCCACTGTGTTAACTTATTTATGTCAATCAATCGTATGAAAGAAAACTCGTTATCTTCCATGTTTAGTGCTCTCAGGTCGGTAAAGGGTTAAACTCTGAGCCCGTGAACGACACTTTTGTAGCCGCTGGAGGGGGCGGGGCGGGCGACCGGCAGGGGGCGTGGTTAGAGCTAGCGTCGACCAATCCCAGGCCGAGGTGGGAGAGGCTGTGACCTTGCGAAAGCGCTCATAAACAAACGCATGTTTCTCCGGCTGCTCTGAGCGCCTGTCTGTCATCGCGGCGCGGATGCGGCTCCTCAATGCACCGCAGAAAACTAGCAAAGACAATGATTTCTGCACGGAAATGTGAGCAGAAACTATAACGCAGGACACAAACGGGACACTGCCTTTCTAATACAGTCTCCGCAATAGGGGGAACCGCGTTGACTGACTTAAGATTGTATATACACACAGAAAAGCAGCATGAGAAGTCACAATAAGGACGCGCACAAGGGTGCCAGCGCGGAGAGAAGGCCCACTTACCCGGGGGAGATCCGGGAGAGGGTGGCCAGTCGGGCCACGAACAAATGGGTCAAAGTGGCCATGGCGATTGCCTATTTCTTCAGCATCTCCCTGGCGGCCCTGATCCTGGTCATCTACTACGGCGTGTTCTGGTCTCCGAACAACAGGAACAACAGCACCGCAGTCAACCTGACGTCGTCCCAGCTGTGCCCCACGAAGCAGTCCTGACAGCAGGGCGAGGGCGGCGGGTAGGGCCCCTGGGGTGTCCCGTTGGGCAGCGGCCCGGGGGGAGCGCGGTGTGCCGGGGAGCCCGTCCGGCGCTGGTCGCTCGCATGTCTCTAGTACTGTAGTAAAGATGTTTGACGGAGAGCAGGAGTAGCACAGCATACATCCCAGTACCCAAGTCTCATTTATTTATTTGCATTATTATTACGAAGGTTGACAGTTGCGTTGGAGGTTGTTTTTCCTCTTATTTTGTGCTCTACTTGTCACATGTCTTAGTCCCGCAGCACGGCGTGAGGAGCGGACGGACGGACGGACCGACGGACTGCACTGAAGGGCATTTAGGGCGAATGAAGCGCAAGTTCAATTGACAGGCACGAAAAAACCAAAAAAGCATCCAGGACAAAACCCACCAGGACAGAAATATCCGCTCCCCGCCGGGCCCGGGCGAGCACAGAGGCTGCTGCCTGATCTGACAGATGTGTCCTGCGGGGAGATGCAACTTTAATGCAGTACAGCATGCCAGGTACTGGGGCACGACATGACCATAGAGTGGCAGAGACTGTCTTATTGAGACAGGGCAAGAAGCAGCTGAGTTACCAACAGACACACGGACAACAACAAAAACAGGCATCGGGGTTTCTTAACACAAACTTGTATGAACTAAACATGAAGGTGTGTTAAATGCATTTTATGGTTTTGTATGTATGTATGTATGTGTGTGTGTAGTGTAAGACATCATATTATCAAGGCAATTGACTACTCGAATCGTTTTCCTCAGATTCCCTGTTTGCAGATGTCTCTTGTCAGGGTTCAAGCCTCGAAAGGAGCTATCATATCGGTAAATGGTTATTGAATCGCACTGGGCATCAATACAATAAACCGCAACCACTGTGACCATTAGTGCATGCAAACAAATCATTGCCTTCAATATGATGCGAGAGAGCCCGATATGAATAGGTCTGTAACCGTGTTGGCGTTTTAAGTAGTTGAAGTGTATATCTGCACAAGCAAAGACAGTAAACCCTGCCGGAATCAAATCGAGTCAAAATAATCAGGACATGTGCTACGCGGACGGTTTGCTTCAATGTACACTGATGCCTTCAGTGTCGATGGTTAATGGAGGGATGCAAATAAGGTCGAGTCGGTGCCTCCAGCCTCCTCTTTGAGCAGAACACGGGTCCGATTATACCCCGCTGTGAGGGTTAGACAGCCCCCAAGCCCGTCCAGGCCGTGTATAGTGTCTGCACGCACAGATGCACTCTTATGCTAGCGTTGTCATCCTCCCCAGTCGTGACGCAGTCGTGCTTTGCCATTAAAGCAATGCAATGCAATGCAACGCCGTGCTGTGCACTAACTGTAGTTCAATCACCCCAGGGCTGACTGCGCCGGCTGGATTCTGCGTGTCCACAGCGGTAAGAATCAACTGTACGGGATCGCTTTCTGAATCGCTGTACGTGTTGTGTGCCATTCAATGAGCAGACCCGGGGTTATTCTGTATCATACTGACAGCCTTTGAGAGGATATCTCCAACCACAAGCAAATGCATGAAATGACAATGGCTACATTGTTTCGGGCGCCCAAGGTCAGCCCGAGGTCACAGAGGAGCTCAACACGGGCGCAATGGACACGGACATCAAATTAAATAATAGATCATAGCACAGCTCGGGTTGCAGTTATTTTCATATTGTTCAGTTCACCCAGATGTCAGACTGGATATAGCCTGTGTTTCAACACAATCTCGGCATTTAGTTTTAGGAATTGTTTATTTTGACATTTACAAAGTGCGTGCGTGTCTCTAACCCATGTATGTCCATTTCTGTCCATTGTTTTGGTAGCCTGCGAAGACTGGGTAGTTGAAAAGCTCTAGATTGACGACTGTGTTATTAGTACCAGATGTAGCGCAGTACTGGATTTCATTCCCCCAGGTTTAAATGTCCGTGACGTGGATGGCCGTGTTGTACTAGGAATATGCACTCACTCCTGTAAAGTAGCTGCTCTCGGTGTTTTTACTACGTACACTTTATTCCTATGTCATATCTGTTGGTCCAATGTATATATTTAGGTTTTTCTTTTCGCTTTCTTAATGTATACATTAGGGAGTTAAAGCCATAATTTTGTAGTAAAAATAAAATGCATATTTTAAAATAATATCAAATAAAAAGTACTAATAAGTGTCTAATTTAGCATATGTAGTATTGTACTTAACAGTGGAATTTGATGACACCTTTAGATAAACTGTAGTGTAAAAATGACAGTTGGAATAGGGAAGTCCAGTTTTTTTTGTTACAATCAGACAAACACAAAGACTATGGGCTGCTTTTCCAACACAATGCCATTCAGTTGTCCTTTGTGTCAGTAGCTGTTCTGTGACACTTTTATCACAGAACACGTGTTCCAATTTGAACAGCACACTGTGGTTTTAATTAACCATTCATTATTGTTAATGTGCGTACATAAACCATTTATATGGCATATATCTCCATACAACGTGATTGATCGTGAATTAAACACAACACACGCCTATATAGAAAGGTGGTTTTCCCCACACACTTCCACTTGTCTGGATGACCCAACACGGACTGCACACTACCAGTGACTGCAGACTAATTAAAAAGAATACGCCTACCAATGCAAAATGTATCTTGTGCAATATTTTCTCAGTTTTTTTTTTTTTTTTTTTACCCAATGTTTTCTATTTCTTGTTCACTCAGCATTGTTGTTTTTAATAAAATGTATAAGACTGGCTTTTTTGGTGTCTTTTACCCGAGTTTGATTTAAAAAACATAATTTCACGTTCTCTCCACAAGGGGGGGATATTTTCCATCACAAGCACATATTTTTAAATCTAAAAACCTCGCTATAGCACACAAAGGCAGACCGTTGTTTGGACTTTTTTCCAGCTGATTTTCCAGTTACAATATTGAAACCTTTTAACGCAACGACCTCCAATCATTTAACAGCTGTCAATGATTGTAATAAAAAGTCCAATTAAGCAATTAACCTTCATTAATTACTTAAGTGGGTCATTCAAAAACATCCCCCCCACCCCTCCCCAACAAATACAAATAAAAATATGCATAATGTACTTTACAATCAGCCTGAAATCAGGGAAGGAAACATGAATAGCATTATGGGAAATTAAATTCCTGGTACTACTTTGCATGGGTCACAGAAGAACAATAGGGAAGATAATTCTGATTCGATATGAGTAATAACTATTTCATTCTTTTTTTTTAGCCCGGTAAATTTTATTATTTTAAACCACCCTGTTCACACTCTTGGTTCCTCTAAAGCACAGATCCATCAATACTTTATAAAAAGCAGTCTCTTCCTATTGACAGCTGTAAGAAATTCCTCCCATGTTTTATGCTTTTTTTCTCTCCTTGTAACACTTGGATTTATTTAGATGTGAGCAACCTGTCCTTTTCCCTATACAGAGCTACTAAAGTGCCGTGCCCCTGTACTGGATGAAGGGGTTGTTGAAAATAGACAGATGGATGGATAAACACTGAAGCCTCTTGCTCGTGGCAGGTCCATCTTTTCTCCTAACTCATTTTTAGTTTTCGACCTGAAAAGCTGCCATCACTCCTTCACGCTGCATAAATAATTGGATTGTTAAAAATCTGATCACTTGACTCTGATCTGCTACACACAGTACAACACGGCCTGCTGACACAGTTCCAGTGAGCCCGGGTCCGATCTGAATTTCTGATCTCGTCAGTCCACTTTGTGACCCCCTCCCCAGGGCCCCGTGATCGGTCCCTGACTGACACTGACTTCAGCGCTGGGTGTGACTCACCGGGCTGCTCATGGCATGGCAGTGCCGCAGTGTCCTCCTCCTGACGGAACGTGCTGGGGGTCTCCGTCGTCCCGGAAAAACTTGTTCCGGAGCACTGTGTCTGGTATGTCCTGGGAGGGCGTACCTGGAGGGGTGGAGGAGGCAGTGGGGGTGAGGGTGGTAGCAGTTCCAGGGGGGCATTTGAGCTCCAGGGTGGGAGTGGGCATCTGTGAAGGCTGGGTGGGGTGATGGGGCGAGGGGTCACTGCTGCTGGTCACTGTGCTGAGGCACTGTCCTGCTGGACCTGGAGCTGGGGGCTGGTGGAGGGGCACTGTGGATGAGCTCCCAGCAGCACCTGAAATAGATAATGCTCGTTAGCTGCAGTGTTATACAGTATATAGCCCTACACTACAGTGTAATGCAGTGTGAAATACTACACTACAATGCAGTGCAGTGCAGAGCAGATTACAGAGTAGTACAGTAGTGTGCAGTACTGCAGGGTGCAGAGCAGTATAGTACCAAGTGGGTGGTCCTGGTTCTGGTTCTGGTCTCCCCCACTGGTCGCCGCTTGTTTCCTCTGCCTCCCGGGGATCTTGGGCAAGGAGAGGAGGAGAGAGGGGGTGGGTGGGTGCGGCGGGGTCCCTGAGGGGTCGCAGAGAGGAGGCGGTGGGCGAGGGTGGGTCCGTCTGAGCCAACTGAGCAGGAAGCTGGTCCAGGGAGCCGCCCTTGGACTGGGCTGGCTGTGGGCCGTCTGGCTGGGATCAGGGCTGGGTCCAGGTCTGGGCCTTGGTTCTGGGCTGGTGAGCACAGGCTTCTGGATGAGCCGGTCTGTGTGCGTCAGTGACAGGCAGGGCAGCCCGTGGGTTGCGGAAGAACAGGGACCCGAGCTCCCCTCCACCTCCTCATCCTCCTCTTCCTCCAAGGCGTAAGGGTTCCTGATGACGTGTTGGGACAGCCCATCCTCACCCCCCCTGATGATATCACTGACCTGCTTCTCTTTCTCTCTCCCTTTCTTCCTCTCCTCCCGACCGGACTCCCACGCCCACTCTGGCAGTAGAGGCACTGTCTCTGTCTCTCTCTCCGTCTCACTCCCTCCTTCCTCTTTCTCCTTCTCTGACTTCTTCCGTCTCCTCCTGTCCCTTCTCCCCTGCTCCACTTGTGGGAACTTCCCTACTGGCTCTGGCCCATCCCAATTTGTGTCCGTCATTCCGACAGTGTCTAGGTTGCCACGCTTGCTGGGCAGGCTCCCCTCTATCCCTTCACCACCCCCACCCATCCCAACCCCTCCGCATGGCAGCAGCCCCCTCTCCATCAGCTGGGACAGTAGTAGGATGCTGTCCCCCGTCCAGACATTCACGATGGTCTCTCCCAAGGTGGCTGCCATGCAGTGGGCTCCCGGGACTAAACCATCCGACATGGCCGGCGGGGAGGGCTCCATGCTGGGACTGCTGTCCTCCTCTTCTCCCTGCGCTTCCTCTACCTCCTGGAGCTCCAGTGCCAGTCCAGTCACTATAGACATGCCTCACTCGCACTCTGTCCTGCTCGTTGTCTCTGTGAGGCTGTGTGTGTCCAGAGAGAGAGAGAGGGGGGAGAGCGGGACAGAGAGGACAAGAGAGACAGACAGAGAAAGAAAGAAAGAAAGAAAGAAAGAAAGAAAGAAAGAAAGAATGAGAGAGAGAGAGGAGTCTGTGAAAGGGAGGGGCAGCTGGAGATAGAGAGGGGTAGAAAAATGGACAGGTGAGGGAGAAAGCAAGATGGTAGAGAGATAGATGAGAGAGAGCAAAGAGGAGCAAAATCAAGGCAGATGAGAGAAGTCAATGAGAGAAGACTGCTAGAGAGAAAAAAAAGATGACAGAGAGAGGAAAGAACAGTGTGAGAGAGATGAGAGAGGAGTCAGATGGAGGATGAGAGAGAACTCAGCCCAGCCCTGCCCCCCCCTACTCCTCCCTTCATCACACATTGATTTAAGAGCAGAAGCCTGCAAGGCATATTGTCCCCCCCCATCTCCCTCTCTCTCTCTCTGTCACTCCCTCTCTCTTTTTCTCTCTTTTTCTCTCTCTTTCTGTCTCTACCTCCCTCCCTCTCTTTGTCCACTGTTGCACTCCATCATCTGCTGTTGGTTTTCTGTTTGTTGCCGTGTTTTGCTTTTTCCTCTTCCTATATTTAAGCAAAAAACGGAAAAGTAAATCACCAGGACGATCCTCTTTTTGCTGTTTTGGTTCGTTTTGTGCGTTTATTCCACCTCACTTCTCTTTTTCCTGTCCTCCGCTCTCCTCTTCTCTCCTCCCCTCTCTTCAGGCGGCTTCATAGGGGTTTCAGACGTTGCCACGGTGACGAGGGCAACTCACGATAGGACTGAGTTAGTAGCAATGCCTCCGCATACTCCACTGTGTTGTACTCCACTGCGCTGTACTGTACTGTGCTGTACTCCACTGTGTTGTACTGCACTGTGCTGTACTGCGCTGTACTCCACTGTGTTGTACTGCACTGTGCTGTACTGCGCTGTACTCCACTGTGTTGTACTGCGCTGTACTGTACTGTGCTGTACTGCGCTGTACTCCACTGTGCTGTACTGCGCTGTACTCCACTGTGTTGTACTGCGCTGTACTGTACTGTGCTGTACTGCGCTGTACTCCACTGTGCTGTACTGCGCTGTACTGTACTGTGCTGTACTCCACTGTGCTGTACTGCGCTGTACTCCACTGTGTTGTACTCCACTGTGCTGTACTGCGCTGTACTCCACTGTGTTGTACTGCACTGTGCTGTACTGCGCTGTACTCCACTGTGTTGTACTGCACTGTGCTGTACTGCGCTGTACTCCACTGTGTTGTACTGCGCTGTACTGTACTGTGCTGTACTGCGCTGTACTCCACTGTGCTGTACTGCGCTGTACTGTACTGTGCTGTACTCCACTGTGCTGTACTGCGCTGTACTCCACTGTGTTGTACTCCACTGTGCTGTACTGCGCTGTACTCCACTGTGTTGTACTCCAATGTGCTGTACTCCACTGTGCTGTACTACGCTGTACTCCACTGTGCTGTACTACGCTGTACTCCACTGTGCTGTACTGTGCTGTACTGTGCTGTACTACGCTGTACTCCACTGTGCTGTACTCCACTGTGCTGTACTACGCTGTACTCCACTGTGCTGTACTACGCTGTACTCCACTGTGCTGTACTGCGCTCTACTCCACTGCTCTGTCTTGTTCTACCCTGTACCCTGCTACTCCACTACTCTGTTCTGGACGGCAATAATGGAATAACTGCAAAAACCAACATGCAAAACAAAGCAAAATATTATTGAGATCGAATTTCACACATAACTTTGTCGGCGGCCGTCAAGCCAGTGGGGCAGAGCTAACAACCGTGTGTGCGAGTGTGTATTGACGACCCTGTGCACCCTGTGTATCGCACGGCCCGCTCCCCCTCTCTTTCTCTCTGTCTCCCCTAGGGCAGTCGCCTTTGCTTTCCTTTTTTCAGTTAACAACACGACCAATTTAAAGGCGTACAGTACATCCCGAGTGCCAGACCTCCACCTTTCCAAAACACGACGCCCACAGCCCCGGGCAGCAGCCTCCCCCCGGGCCCATACGCTACACCCATCACAACAGCAACACGAGAATACTACAACAGGTGCTGCTACTACAACAGCTGCTCTTACTACTACTACTTCTGGTCCTATTACTTCTGCCATTCTTCAATTACTATGCTATTGCTGCAATTACTACTAGTGATAATGCTACTACTACTTCTGACTACTAGTGATAAGGACATAACTGTAATGATAGTTGATTCAACTGTGTGAACATTTATTGCATCACCCCTATGTATCAATTAAAACCACTATAGCACACCCAGTCATTATAATATTGGATGATTGATTTAATTATCAATATGAATCTGACATTAAATCGGTGTCCCTGCGAGGTCCGCCTGTCAATCAGCGGTTGCTAAGGCTGCGTCCTGGCGGATCGGGGGTCGGTTGCTATGGAGCCGGAGCGACTCCAATTCCCCGGATGTTGCGATTTGCTCAACATGGCGACCAGATAGTGAGGCTGGATTTGTACGGAACCGAATATAAATCAATAATACCCCAGAGAGAGCGCACCGAGCTCGGAGGGGATTTCTACAGGGGTCGGGGAGCGGGAGACACGGGAGGAGGACGCAGGTAAGAGGTGAGAGAAACTTTTGGAGAGCCGGTTGGCTGGCATGTGTGTCTCTCTTGCAGTGCAATTGTTGTAAACTTGGGAGGTTATCTGGGGTGTCCGCAGGCTGTGCGGTCTGTGGAAACCTGTGGATTCAGTCTCCTTTCCCGATTGAAGTGTTTCACGACACGTTGGGGGCTTTACTGTAGTTTTCTTCTGATCGGGGGGGGGGTTAGCGTCATCTGAACCGTTGACCCACTTCAAAAGAGTCTCCTGCGCAAAATACGTGCATCAGTGAACTTTTCTCTTTCGTGGTGATGAACAAATGGAGCAGAGAACACAAGGTGAGTTTTGGAGGTTCGGCACAGTTGGGTCTGATTTCTCCAGAAGTATTGGGAAAGGCTGCGACAATTTACTGACTGGACAAAACAGGACGACGGAGGGAGAGTACAGTGGCATAGGCAATGTAGCTTTTATGTTCTTTTTAGTTAGTGTTGTGAACTGGCTACCCTTTCGTCCTGTTTTATGGAGAAGTTTCCTGGCGAGAGTGCTTTACGTTTTATGACAATAACACTCCGATGAAAGTGCCAAAATGTTGTTTTAAAAATTATATATATTTATTAAAATGTGTTTTGGTATATACATTTTTGTTTTGCTTTAAATAATCCCTAGATTGGCAAAGTATTGATGTCCTGACTTTATTTTTCAGACTTCTGTGCTTTGAAGTAGTAGTGTAGTCCTTAAAGATCATTATTAACCTTGAGTAATTAAAATTAACTGTTACTATTAATAATATAGTTCAGACTTCATTCCAACGGTGGTAACATCCCTATACAGAATTACACAAAGAGTTGCAGGTGTCTGGAACAATCTGATCATTCAACAGTAAACATGTATGGGATGTCAGTGTTGATTAGCTACCAGTAATCACACATGCAAAAAGTCTCATGTGTGTATGTGTATCCTCAATTCTGATTCCACAGTTAAAATTTACACAAGGTGTGACTCACTACCACTTGTCCCTTTATCTCTTGTCGCCCACTTGTTATTTCATTATTATTTTTTTAAAGGTTTTATCTCTTTATCCTGAAGCCCTAGGCCTGCAAAATATGTGTACAATCTCTGACAGCTCTAGGGTTAAATTGACATTTGATCAAGGCATACAGTACTAGATGTGCTTGACTCCCCACTCTATGTGTCACCCTGAGCCAGTTATTCAAGTCCTTTCACCTCCTTCATTTGAGGTGGATAAATGTAGTCCCTATTATTGCTAATTTGTTTCTGTACCAGTATTAGTAGATTAGTTGTTCACTTAATCGTCTCTAGATAAAAGCCCTGGGTAAGTGATTATTATTATTGTTATTATTTTACAGCCCTATAAAAGCTGCTGTAATACTTGGTTTTCATTTTTTTTAGGCTTATATTTAGATTTGATCTCTGTATTTTTAGACCAATGTTGATAGATTTTTTTTATAACTGAATTTATCTTGAATTACATGCATTTTAAAACTTAATCAATGAATAGAAGTCCTTACCAGATGGCAGGAAATCTACACTGATAGTCAAAAAGCAGTACAGTGGATTTCAAGCAGTCTGTTCCATTTAGTTGTTTCTGATTATTTTCTGGCAGGGTTGTTGTTGAAAACTGCTGTGTGAAGTTTTCAGTTTCAGTCTTCTCCATGTTAGGGCCTGTCCTGGTGCCAGGGCTCTGGTGCTGTGCGGAGCGTGGGGACGGTTGGCGGTCCATTAGCAGCTCTGGACGGCTTTGACAGATTTGTCACTGCAAAATTCAGTGGGATTTGCTTTTGCCTTTTGTTGAGATAAAGAGGTGTAGTGTAGGTTTTTCTTTGCCAGCGCTGACTCACATCTTTCCCTTCTGGAGTCTGATTTCTGACAGTCTATGTATTTCTGTAGCTGTGGTGGTGGTGGTGTTGGTGGTGGTGTTTTTTAATAGAATCTGATTTGAGTCGTGATGGTGCATGGGAGGGGTGCTGCTTGGGTTCAGTTCTAGATTTGGAATTGGAACTGGAGTCCACATTGGTTCCATGCTGAGAGTTACAGGCCAGGAACTGGAATGGACTGTCTGAGATGGAGTCGGAAATGACATTGAACAAAAGGCGTTGACCTAGTGACCTGTGTCCTCAAAAGACTCCCAGTTTTGGAATGGCTATTCTCTTCATTGTTGACATGCACACAGCTGGGTAGTGCATCCACAGAGCAGGATGTAGGGAGCTGTATGACCCAGATGCATCTTAAAACGTCTTCAGTTCAGACTCCCTTAGGAGTTCCTGGAGTTGAAGTTCACAGGTCACAGTCAACCCCGTCTGGAAGTCTTTCCTTTGATTCACTCCCCTTCCATTCCATATGGCTTTATTGGCATGGCGGGTACTTAAGTTGCCAAAGCACATACATGGCATGAAGAGAAAGTGTATATATATAGACATATG
Organism: Amia ocellicauda; assembly: GCF_036373705.1. Classification (NCBI taxonomy): domain Eukaryota; kingdom Metazoa; phylum Chordata; class Actinopteri; order Amiiformes; family Amiidae; genus Amia; species Amia ocellicauda. The sequence continues at coordinate 12,370,074 of NC_089854.1, read as the reverse complement.
TATATATAAAATAAATAAAATTGTCTCTGCAGCTCTTGGTCTCCTTCACTGCATCTGAGCCATGCCCTTATTAAAAATGGCAACAACATCACAAGAACAACAATGCCAGTGACATTGTGGTTCTGCACAGGATTTGTTCAGGAGGGAATTTCTCTCCTAGGGCTGGGTGGTGCAGGCGGTGACCTTGTTCTGTCTCCCCATGCTGGTGGCAGCAGGCAGGCGTGTGGAGGGCGGTAGTTGCAGAGGAGGTGTGGCAGAGGGCCAGGGAGTGGTGATGGAGCGCTGGGTTTCAACTCAGCTGGAGGTGGAACGCAGGCATGCACAATCTCATGCCTCCAAGTTAATTTCATTTGAAATTTTATTTGAATTCTCCTTATTGAATTGGGCCAGAGGTTTCTTGGCTGGGAGAGATGAGCACTGGACCCACGCACACTATCACATACACACACACACACAAACTTGCACACTCCTATTTCCCCACTCCCCCCTTCTGCACTCTTTCTCACCGATCCACACTCTTCCTCTGTCCCCCTCTCCCCCCTTAAGTCCATTTTCCTCTCTCTGTCCCTGTATTCAACCTCAGTGTAATTCATTATCCCCTTTACCCGTAGTGAACACATGATGACCGCACCGTACCTTCTTCATTTCACCACTCACTTCTCTTCTGTCCCTACACTCCCAACTCTCTCTCTCCTCTTCCCCTTTCTCTCTCACCTCCACTCTCTCTCTGTCTCTCTCCTGCTGATAGGTGACTGAGTGAATGTATCAGCAGGGTGGGGGGGCACGGGGGGCACGGTATGTCGGGGGAGAGCTCAGTGCTGGGTACTCGCTGCATTCCTCGCATGCCTGAGTCCCCACTCTGTCCCACGTTTGCTCTCTCCCCCCCCCCTTCTCGCCTCCATCACACTGCAGCAGGGTTAGGGAAAGTATGGGTGGGGGATTATTGTCAGTTACTGTACCCTCTCCCCCTTTCTTTCTCCAGCTCTGTCTCTCCCCAAGCCTTGTTTCGACAGACAGGCAGGCCTGTTTCTAATTTGTACAGCTACTGCAGTGTGTGCATGTTGTGGCTCACCAGCACACATTAAAATACTTGCAACTCAGCTCAGCCCCATGAAAATATCCTGCTGTGTTTGGATTTTCTGCTGTTACTCCTTTACATGTTTTTTTCCCCTTCTGTCTCTCCTTCAGCCTCTCCCGGTCTCTCTCTCTCCTGCAGAAAGATGTATGTAACCCCCTTCTTGTTGCTCAAATGTAGAATTAGCATTTATTTAAACAGAGAGCATTGTCCCTGTGGAATAATATCAGGGTGTTGCTGGTCTTCATCCACACATGTAATAGTCTTGCTATTTTGGAAGCCTGCGCTGTCTGTTTTAAACTTAGGGGAGGAGTGGCATCTGAGAGAAAATGTACAGTGGAGTGGTGCAGTGGTGCAGAGTGGTGCAATATGGTGTTGTATAGTGTGGTGTAGAATAGTGCAGTCTTTAGTCATTGCATTGTTGTGCCTATCGTGTGCAGTGTTGTGCACAGGTTTTTTGTTTTGTTTGCAATGTGGTGCAGTGTGTTCTTGTCGTGTCGTGTGTTCTTGTGCTTCTGGTGTTGTTGCCTGGCTCAGTGTGTGTCTGGGGGCAGGGAAGAGCTAGTTTCCCAGGTTGGGGCGGTGAATCAAACGCTGTCATTGCTACTGTAATAGCGCAGTGTCACCTGGCTGGGACTTGCAGGGTTTTGCAAGTGCAGGTGACTTGTCTGTCTGCCTTAGTCTCCGTTTCATAATGCTAAAAGTCTTCAGACTCACAGTCTCTCAGCCTAGCAGTCTTTCAATGTTTGTCTCTGTCTCTGTCTGGGGTTTTTCTACACCATGAAACCGCACTTTTCCTCCCTGAGGTTTTCTGCACTACTGTAGGAGGATATCACAGCTGAGGGGGCTTGGTTCCCTCATGGGATGAGGCAGCGCTTCTGTAGTGTTGTATGGTGGTGTGTTCTGTATGTGGTGGTGTGTTTGTTGCGTGTATCATGTTCTGCGTGTGGTTTGTGTTCTGTTGTGTTCTGCTGTGCGGTGCTGTTTTCTGTTGTGTGTTGTTGCAGCGGCGGTGACACTAACCTCCCCCAGATATTCTGTTTGTGGATGGATGAGCGAATGCCTGTAATTAAATGGGGCTCCAAAGGCTCTTGTTTTGCGGATAGTCTTATTTTAGTGGTAAACCATCAAAGTTGTTTTGCATCGTCACCTCCATTGTACAGGCTGAGCTGAGAGGGAAGGGGAAACATTTTGATACATTTTTTCAGCAATTTTAGCACTTCATGACTCCGTTTAGAGATAACTGCCTAGCTAACTACTAAAATAAACACTACCTGATTGTGCTAGAATGTAGAAAGTTGCTGCTTAGCAGCTAAGTGATCGTGCTTGGGACAGCGAGGACGTGTTAGCTAGTGGAGGAGACGTCACAGGCATGCGCCTGTGCTGTAGTCCCGTTCTTCTGAAAGTTACAGTTTTGTTTTCCTTGCTGTCGGTAAGTTTGTGCTTCAAGACCTATAATGGCCAAATGTATTGGAATAGGGTAACTTCCACAACATGAATGTTGAATGTAGACCTTATTTGAGTTATGTTTCTGAATCTCTATGGGGAAAAATGAATGGGATTTTTGCGTTAATGCAAGTTAATTTGCATACGCTAGTACCTACACAGTGACGACACCACTTCGGCTCTCTATTGTCTTTGGTGAGAGTCTGTGCCCAAGGACACATAGTATGACAGGCCCTGACACAATTAGCGCCATATTCATCTGCGGACTGCCGCGCATCCATTTGAATGTAACAAAATTTACAATAACAAACAACATAAAAATGAGAAAAACATGTATTTGTTCAAGTCTGGACAAGTAAAACACCCACAAGTCAAGTCAAGTGACAAGTCAGTGATTGCCAAGTCTAAGTCAAGACTAAGTAATTTCAGCTTTTTTCAAGTCAAGTCCCAAGTCTCATAAATTCTGACTCAAATTAACTAGAGTCCCAGGTCACTTGACTCAAGTCTACACCTCTGTTACTAATGCCCCAAATTCCTTGAAAATGTATATGTAAGGAAATGGGTTAATAAATAAACCAAAAGTCAGACAACCGCCAGCGCAAAACAGGATGCACCGGTACATACACACAGGGATTTGTTCCTACAATTTTGTGTTATTGCTGTACTTCATTCTTTTTTAATAAAGAGCCCAGGTAGCCTGAGGGCTGGACTGTGCGCTGCAGCTGCAGTGAACAAAAGCTCAAGAAAGGGAACGCCAACCAGTAGGGCAGATTTCTGCACTACATCTTGCTGGTTTAAACCGAGGAAAGCGAGAACATTAAATTAATGCAGTAAGATAAAATGATCGAAGAGAGCTTCTACAATGAAGTGTTGCGTAGTGTGTTCATATGAGAGCACCTGAGGCAGCTGTTCCATGGATTCTTGTCTCGGGTGTCTCTCTGTGGCCCTGTTGCTCAAAACCACTCAAGTGTTCTCTGTAAGTGTTCCTTCGCTTTGAGGGCATTTTATTCAACACATTTGAAGTCAATACATTACACTACTGTACAATACAGTACAGTAGAGATTTATACAGTACAATACAATGTAATACAGTATATTTATCTGCACTACAATATTGTACACCACAAATACAGTACAGGAGAGCTCTACAGTGCAGTGCATTACAAGGGAATAACTGATGCTTAATGCTGAAGTTATCCAATGATTAAAGTTGTTGTGTGCAGCTGATCCTTTGGACCCTGGAGTCTGGAGCTCCCAATTACTTAATTGAGCTCTTAATTTAACTAACAATTAGCCTTACTGGACCTCAATTGGCGTTCTCTTAATCAGCTGGAGATTTAAAGTAAAATATATATGTATGTATATATGTGTGTGTGTGTGTGTATATATATATATATATATATATATAATAAAAAATCTAAAATCATACACCGATCAGCCATAACATTATGACCACTGACAGGTGAAGTGAATAACACTGATAATCTCGTCAGTGAGTGGGATATATTAGGCAGCAAGTGAACAATTTGTCCTCAAAGTGGATATGTTAGAAGCAGGAAAAATGGGCAAGCATAAGGATCTGAGTGACTTTGACAAGGGCCAAATTGTGATGGCTAGACGACTGGGTCAGAGCATCTCCAAAACTGCAGCTCTTGTGGGGTGTTCCCGGTCTGCAGTGGTCAGTACTTATCAAAAGTGGTCCAAGGAAGGAAAAGTGGTGAACTGGTGACAGGGTCATGGGCGGCCAAGGCTCACTGATGCACGTGAGGAGCGAAGGCTGGCCACGTGGTCTGATCCAACTGACAAGCTACTGTAGCTCAAATAGCTGAAAAAGTTCATGTTGGTTCTGATAGAAAGGTGTCAGAACACACAGTGCATCGCAGTTTGTTGCATATGGGGCTGCGTAGCCGCAGACCAGTCAGGGTGCCCATGCTGACCCCTGTCCACTGCCGAAAGCGCCTACAATGGGCACGTGAGCATCAGAACTGGACCACGGAGCAATGGAAGAAGGTGGCCTGGTCTGATGAATCACGAATTCAAGGTGTTGAATTGTCCTCCAAATTTCCCAGATCTCAATCCAATCGATCATCTGTGGGATGTGCTGGACAAACAAGTCCGATCCATGGTGGCCCCACCTCGCAACTTACAGGACTTAAAGGATCTGCTGCTAACGTCTTGGTGCCAGATACCACAGCACACCTTCAGAGGTCTAGTGGAGTCCACGCCTCGACGGGTCAGGGCTGTTTTGGCGGCAAAAGCGGGACCTACACAATATTAGGCAGGTGGTCATAATGTTATGGCTGATCGGTGTACATGTTCAGGGGTTTGGAAAACATTGCCATCTGGGAATAGAGACATAAAAAGTAGAAAAAAAAGAGGACTGGGAAGAGCTGTCCTGTGTGCAGAGAAACGAACCAGAACAAACCAGATCCCGGCAACGGCCGAGCACGAGCAGAGAGAATTAAGGAGGAGCTGCATTCCCACAGTGTGTCTAACAGCAGAGATCTCATTTAAAACAGTCAGATCAGAGTGGGAGTGGAAGTCAGCTGGGGAGTTTCTGTACACTGGGGACTGTAATCTCCCACACTGGCTGCTCGGCTGCTTCCCAAAGCAGAGCTGCACCCCGGTCCCCAGGAGACTGAGGCTCCCAGCGCAGGAACTTGTTTTTCCAGTTGGCGTCCAAGGTGAAGGAACAGGTCTGTGAAGAAATTCCTGGTTTTTCAGTGGAGCTTGCAGGCAGGACTGTAGGCAAAGTTAGTTTAGCATCAATATGAAATAACAACAATAGTTTTACTAAATTGTGGGGAGTTTAAGTACCCCACCCGCCCCACACACACACTTCCTTCTTGAATTATTAGTCCATTAAACAAACGCTTCCTGCCAACACCTAATGGAATCACTGCTCGACTCGGAAAATGCATGCATGGGTTATTGGATTTTAAGACCAGTTAGGAAGTGCCAGTGTATGACTGCCCTACAGTGAACATGTCTTCAGCTGCCTGATCCAGGGCTGTGGTGTGGATGAACACCTGGACTGGGAAGGGGGGTCAGCATAGGTGTGTGAAGTGTGTCTGGGTGTTAACAGACAGATGATGAATGATAAAATCCAGTTATATTAACTTACCTTAGTCTTTTATTAGTGTAACAAATTATTATTATTATTATATTATATAATATAACATTAAGCTGAAATCCTACAGTCTAAACTCACAGTAACACTGGAATTTTTCCCAACCTGTCCAAAGAGGCCTTGGCCATGATTCTTCTCCATCTCCTTATTAATTGTATTGTCATTTGATATTGCGGGTAATCAGCAGCAGGTCTTTGAGGTGCTGATTTCCTTTGGGCTCCCAGGGCTTTGTGTGGTTTAGGGGAATATACAGTATAGTATAACAAGGATCTGATGACTAGAGCAGAAACTGGGGCAATGGGTGCAGGTGAGGACTGTGAGTAAAGAATAAGCTTCCTTATTCTCTAAGGTGTGTGGGGCTGACTGACTTACTCTGATGTCTTATACACCTACTGACCAACTGATACCCTGACTAAAGAACTGACTGTCTCCCTGGGTATAGGGTGTCTCCAAATTAAATTCTTCATAATTACACCTTGATACACTGACTGCTATTTATTTTATGAAAAATTGCAGGGTGTAGTAGAGTAGGTTAGCATACATAATAAATACAGCAATGCAATACATTAAAGCAACTCATTGCAGTAAGAGATGCCGCACAACGACTGTAGCACAGTGTGTGAAGGGTTACAGCATGTTTGAGTAGTGATTGAGTGTGTAATAATTACAAGTTTAACGAAACCCCCAGATAGCATTTTGAAGCAGAACAGTTTATAGGCTGAAAGAAAAGCTGAGATATTTTCTTTTTCCTCAATGTTATACTGTTGTGCATTGAGAGGGAGATGGGGGAGCAGCAAAAGCTTGCATAATGGAGCTGACGGTCCCAGATTGAGGTGTATGTGTGTGTATTTTAGCGAGTATTTGGTTTTATCAGAGAGTGCAGTGCTGGGATTTTGGAATTCCGGCAGACAGAATTTTACTGCGAAGGTTCCAAGCTGACCTTTACATTCCATCTGACTTCAATGGGCAGCCGCTGCTGGAACACTGGGCTATGATTGGATAAAGAGAGTGGCTGCTTTGTTTGAACACTGCCGCCTGATTGGTCCAAAGTGTGTGTGTGTGTGTGTGTGTGTGTGTGTGTGTGTGTGTGTGTGTGTGTGTGTGTGTGTGTGTGTACAAATTAATTACTCTTAATCTCTGTGTCTGGTGTTGTGATTGGGTGAGGAACTAGAATGTCCATTGTTCCTAAATTCTGTGTTTGTTTTTAAAGCCTTTTGTTAAAGTGAAACAGTTAATTTCACTACACCTTGACCTGAATCACATGTTCCAGTTAATCCTGAAAAATAAATACACTAGAATCAATGCTGTGTAATCTCCGTTATGTAATTTTAAATTCTAATTAAAATGACCGGTTGGTGTGGTCCTTGTGTTTTGTGTTCTCCCCTGAGGAATTTGTGCCAGGGCTGTGCTCATTAATTAGTGAGGCGCTGCAGTATGTCACAAGCTGTCTTTACTCAGGGGGTGTGGTCCTCTGAGCCCATAGCGGGTCACAGGTCACTCGACATTGTGAATCATGAAGTGCCCTCAACACACACATGCACAAAGACACACACTGACTTACATGCTCACACATTGGCATGCATGCACACACAATCACATGTGCACACTGACTCACACACACCTCACATGACAGCTTTGTCACATTACTGCAAGTTGTTTTTGTTTTTTGGAATGGTCAAACGGAAATATTTCTATATTTTCATTACTCGCAATACTGGAGTGTGTGTTCATGTATAAGAAGACATGCCGATTTAATCTGTTCAAGATGATCAAGTCCTAACATATTTCGGTTCTGGGAAACAATGCACGTTACCCCACCTCTTCGCTCACAACCTGGTGTTGTTGCCGCGGGGGGAAGCGTACTCCAATGCGGTGTAGTGCGAGTGTGAAGTGGTTGCGTGTTTGGTGCATTGTTTATTATGGATTTGGCACTTTGGTGCTTTAAATGTGGATCCTAGAAATTCGAGCGGAGCGGGCGTGGCTTCCGCTGCACTCCCACCTCCCGTCCGCCCGTCCGGCCTCCGACACACACACACCGCACCTCTCTCGCCCGCTTCCCCGGTGACGTCACGATACTGGGCCTTATTGGTGAAACTAGGAATGCGAGCGAGGATAGGGCGCTTTTCCCAGTCTCCATAGCGAGAGAGCCGGGGCACACTTTTCATCGCGAAAGTTAGTCCCCATCACCTGCCTCTTACTCCTCCTCTTCTACAAGACCAAAAGAAAAAACTTTGATCATCTATTTTTAGTGTTGAAGTATGTTGTGCGTTAACACGTGTATGCACTCTGCTTGTTTTTCTGCAATAATAAAATAATCAATGGAGACTTTAATAGATTCTACCCTTTTTTTTTTTTTTAAGTATTTTTGGGGGATTCATTTCTGATTCCCGAGACGCACTAGGTTCCGGGAATGCTCTTGGATCAATCTATTCTTGAATAAATCTGGGAATTCAAAACAGAGGTGAGTAGAGTACTGTCAGTGAAAGCGCTTCCTGCTTCCTTGTACGGAGCCGTAGATCGCCGGACAGTGACGGCGAAGGATTCTGGAATATAAACAGTGTTCTGTGACTTGTGTCGGTTCCGCCCATGTTCTTCTGTAATCTCACTGTAAGGCTTATTGAAATACATGCAGCTCTTTCCTAGCAACGTTACACACTCTTGGGTTTCACATCTAAATCTGTGTTCGTTTACTAAGTTCTTATTTGGATAGTGTTACTAATGATTTGTCTCGCTTTCAAAACCGCATTTTCATTACTTATGTAATGTGAACTGTAAAAAGTAACTTCGTTAATAAGTTAGTAAAGTGTACACTGTTTTATAAAAAAAATCTTTAGGTTTAACGAATATACAGTACAAGGCAATGCAACTGCAGCACACAAGTTGCAAGATTGTAATACAAATACGTATGGTGTGTCTGTGTGGACATACAGTACAATAAGGGTTGAGGTTTGGGTGTTGTTTGGACTTAAAATGGTGTAGGTAACTAATTTATTTAATACAGTGGAGTATAGAGTGAAGTCTCTCAATTTGGCATGTAGTATCACAGTTCAGAATAGATTGTCCATGTCATGTAGGTGTTAGGATAATTAATAGTTTCACTGCCGTTTACTGAAGATTTGGATGTTTAAGAGGAATTTCCAACAAAAAACATTAAGAATTACTGTGCTGTCTTTATTTGACATGATTAAGGCAAGAATGCTCTTATGGTTACACGTAGGTAGTTTTTACTGTCATGTCATGAGTAATTTAAGGGGGGATGCACCAAAATGACGTTTATTGATGCAATTGGGATTATATTTTGGTCTTGGTTATTGTTAGAGTCCCCAGTAAACTTGGGCTTCAGGATAGTGTTGCATTTGTCTTGAGTGAACTGATTTGGGTGTAGATTTCTATTGGCCTCACTTCAAAGATCACTGTTGGCTAGGGTTGGGGTTCAGGATGTTTTTGGTACTTCAAATGAGGCAGGTCATGTATTGATATTGTACAGTGCTGTATAGTCTCAAGTCCTTGTTTCACTCTGCAGTGCAGCTTCACAGTTAAGATGTTTAATATTATTGTGGTTTTAGGCTAATCATGTATTCATCCCTGCATTCCAGTAAAAAAATAAAATAATATATATAGGACATGATTGTCGAAGAAGCACATTGTCAGTTTTGCTGCTCAGATTTTTAACCACTGAATTCTAGTCTTGTGATGTGTCTGAAATATCCCCTCTACAGTATGTGATTCCTAAACATCTGGCCTTTCTTGTATTTTTTTTTCTTTTTTGTTTCTTCTGTTCTCCCTTCCCCCTTTCTTCTTCTCCCTCTTTCGTTGTGCTCCTGCAGCCGATGTTTTTAACTGTGGTTTTTTGAAGAGTTGTAATTTGGTCGCAGCCAACGCAGTTGGCGCCTAGGCGCCTAACAGTGACATGTACAGTACAGAGCACAGCATAGCATTATACAGCCAGATACAGTACAGTATGTAGAAGAAGAGCTGGGCACTACAGTGTAGATTTCAGAGACAGCCTCAACATGTCTGATCTGTGCTATGGTGTACATCACCATTAGATTGCTCAGGTTCTTTACTCACGCGGTTTGCATTGCACCCAAGATAGTTAAGCCAAGCGTGTGAGCCGACAGCACTATGAAAACCACAATCTCGTAGCCCCAAGCTTTGTCGAGCAGACTCTTCCTTGAGGATGAAAGCATCATCTCCCTGCTGCTTTCTGTTTCCAGGGTCAGGGGTCATGGCAAGGTGTGGTTGTGGGGTGCTGAACTCTCTATCAGGGTCTGGCTGGGGTGTTCCAAGCATCACCCACCTATCCATCCAGCTCTCAGTAATTTAACTAAGTAACGTCTTGTCCAGTGTGGTTGCATTGGCAGTGTAGCCCACTCTGGGGTTGTTACAATGTGCCCAGTTATATAGAGCAGGGATCCCATGCCTGGTCCTAGAGGACCCCCTACCCTACTGTTTTTTGTTCCAACCAAGCCCTCCATTACTTAACTGAACCAATAATTAGTTTACATTTGACTTCTTAAATTGTGTAACTGATAAAAAGTTGGCTCCTTAATAAGAAGTTCCTTTAAAATTTTTTTGAAAAGCAAATTATTAGATAAATTAAGGTATCAATTAAGTAATTCAGAGCTCGGTTGGAACAAAAACCAGCAGGGTAGGGGATACTCCAGGACCAGGGTTGAGAACACCTGATAGAGTACAGTTAAGGTGCAGTCTTATTAGTATTATTCATGTAGCCTTGTGTAGCTAGGTTCTGATCAGCTTTATTCATGCTGGACTGAGACTTGGTAAAAGGGCTGAAAACATTTTGTGACTGAGCATTTTTTATTGTTCGCGAAAGTTCGTGCAAACGTCCGTGGGAATGTGTAGGAGCGTGCGAAGTGCGTGTGTGCGTGCTGTTCATGAATGTTTGACCGTGTACGCGTGCGTATGCGTTAGTGAAACTGCGTGAGTGCATTAGTGTGCTTGAGGTCTTCTCACAGGGACAGTCGTCTTCTCTCCATAATGCTGTTTTGTTTACGTTGCACTTTACAGTCCAGAAGGCATTAAGTGTGGGTGTGTGTGTACTAAAGTGGTAAACCTCACACAGGGTTCTTTGGTGTGGGTGCCCAGCTGGAAGTCACTCGGCAGACAGAGCAGGACCCAGACCTACACACGTTGGCCACGTTCACCAGCCGTTTAACCGCCACGTCAAGCTTACAGCTAAGAAAAACACCCTGGCAGTCCTGTGGAAGACCAACCCTTCACAGCCATGTTCACAGAAACCACTCCATTAAGACAAGCAGCAGGTGTCCCAGGTGCTTGTGAGCGACAGAGTGTACTGTATAGTTTTGAGAACTGCCCCATCATCCTCTGCAACCGCACTGGACCTTGTTTGTCTAAAAGCTCAGTATCTCTTTGTGTCTGTGGAGAGCCCAGGAAACTGAACGCAACGTGCCCCTGCCAAAAAGGCCAGCTGACTCTTCTCTCCTCTTCCCCATCAATGCAGTCATCACAGCGACGTCTTTCTTGCTGTTCATCGGTGCATAATAGTATGCTAATGCCAAGGTCCACAAAACAAGGAAACATCCGATTCCCTGAGGTCGATTAATCCTGTGTATGAGAGCGAGTGTCTGTGTGAGCTTCTTTGAGTGTGTTAGTAGTTGGGGTGGAAAAAAAAAAGTTTATCGCCCCAATTTCAAACCTTGTGGTGTAAATACCACCCCTGAGCATATGTGGCATGCTCCTTTTCAAGCTTGGTGTTTGATTCCTCTATGTCAGGGGGGACGAGAAAGTAAAACTTGCAGGTCAGCAGAAAAGCCATATGGTTAATTACACACAGCTGGTGGTGCTGCCAGTGAGAGGGGCTGTCTCTGCACACCTGTGTCTCTCACTCTCTCCTGTTTCAGCTGTGGGGAGTTGGGGAAGGGGTGTGTGTTCTGACAGGTCAGTTTTAATCCTTTTGCTGCCTGGGGCTGAGAGAGAAAATTGGACCTGTACTGAGTGATTAGTGGCTAATATTGCTCTGTCACACTGCTTTGTACACCTGCACACACCTGTACACACCTGTACACAAACAGGTGTCTCCCCCTGCCTGCCTGCACTTCTGCACAGATCAGTACACATCACATTATCTGTTTACTTGAAGTGCCAGTACAAATGGTACACACTCCTCAGTGCCAAACACGTTCAATGCGTCCTCATCTGTGTGAAATTATGGGCTGAGGTCAAATGAAACTCTGCTGAACAGCTGGCAAAGTTTCTGTTGAGACTGAAAACTGAACCTCTTGCTGTACTGCCTCTTTCACATCAGCTGTGTGTGTATCGGTGCTGAGCTCTTGGTTTTGATAAGAAGCAACTGAAATTGTTAGACTAATTAGAAAACAAATGCCCTGTGTAATATATACTTAGAACCCTGGATACAGAAGTACCAGTTGTTTCACCTATTATCTTGAGTCATGCATCACTGTTGTTGTTTGTGTTTTGATGCCTGCAAGACCATTAAGTCTGTGGTTTCCATCCCTGGTCCTGGGGGTACTTAACTGAAACCTTAAATTAACTAATGACTTGCTTAATTTGACTTTATAATGAATTGTTTCACTCACTAACAAGTTTGACAGTTCAGGTGCCTTATTAAAAGAAACGAAAAGAAAAAACCTGAGCCAAATTATTACTTCAGAGCAGCATTCAATTAAGTGATTGAGAGCTTAGCTGGAGCACCACCAAGGAGGACAATGGGGCCCCAGCACCGGGGTTGAAAAGCACTGCTCTGATGGAAAAGACCAGCAGCTACTTTCCTCTGGGCTTTATTTTCAGCCCTGTTCTTATCACTAACCGGGGTGGCTGTTTTGCAGGATTCTGTCTTATCGTCCTGAGTTTTTTTCTCAGTGACTCATGCAGCTGTTTGGTTTTTGCCCCGCTGTGGCCAGACTGTTTAAATACGCCACCATTAGATTACACTGACCGTGCAGGCCTTGTGTGTTTCTCTTGCCTCCTTTGTCAACTTTGAGGATTACAGACCAGTATACAAAGCAGAGCACTGTACAGGGGGCATGGGGGGTTTGTGGTTGTACTACAGAGACAGGCCAGGGCAGTGTGACTGGGAGCTGGCGTACTCCAGCCCGGTATGTATTCAAACTGGGTTCCTGAAACAAACCAACCAATTACAAAGAGTCTAGCGTTCATTTGTTTGCAGTCGATTTGTTTGACGTTCTACAACTTGATCTTGGTAGTTTATGATAGTGTATCTCTCTCGCTTCCCTTCCCTCCCCCAGTATAGTTCAACTCCCTGCATTGGAAATTCACTTTTGTTTCCTCTTGCTTTATTTATACTTTTTGACTATAATGAAAGCTTTAATTCATCACTGTTCCTGTTCTGGTGGCGATTGTCTGGACAGGACTTCACACCTAAGGCCAATGTCCCTGGCCATGACCACCACCTTCCTCTGGTGCAGCCCAGTTATGATCTGGGAGTGGGATTGAGTGTCACCCCAGACTGCTTTGCCTTTACAGTTGTGTTTTTAGATACAGATGAGTTAGACTAAAGCTCTATATCTTTTTATTAAATGTACAGGAGGCAAAAAGGGAATTTAACTTTAATTCCCGCAATCCTTCAACAAAACCACTTGTCACACCGGTCTGAAACACAACCCTCTCCGCTCCAAACACTTCTCTGGTCCCTCTCCACTCACTCTTAGCAGCAGAGGCTCCTTATGAAGGGTGTGGTGGCAAGCTGGGGGGAGAATTTACTGATTGTTAAACCATACACGAGATGGCATGATGCTGCATTCTCACGCTGGCCAATCAGTCCATGAATCCTCCCGGATAAGAGTCTTAGAGTATGTGGCAGGGGAGCCCACACACAAAATTGGCAGGATTTACTGAACGACCAGTGGGCAACATGGGACCGCTTGTTCAGTCTTACAAATATAATAATATCCAAAACACCACTCCTCTGTAAAAGCAGACAAGGCGGCGGGTCTGACCACCCCACGCTGCCCAAGAAATGCATGCAACCTCCCTCTCACACCCCCTCTGCCCCTGCACTGAGCAGACTGCGCTGCCTGGGGGACTGTACAGGAGCGACAGCGGGAGAAAAAAAGTGGAACTGGGAGGGGGGGAGTAGATTATGGAATCAGGGTGTTTTTGTTTGTGGTAAATACAGACATAATTCCTGTATACTTTCCCTGGATTATCATGGATTTAAGAAGTGCAAATTGTTCTTGGAGCTCAACATGAAGGATTAGAGTTGAAGAGGTGGGGGGGGAGCATAGCAGTTGTGTGTATTTAGGGAAGTAGGGGGTTGGTGTTATTTATTTCCTTAGGAGCTCATTCTCAAAGTTGGAGGACCCATATTCAAAGTTGCACAGGATGTTGGATCCGTGCCAGGTTGTAGCCTTGGCCCAACACGGGTCTCCTGGGTCCTCTGTGTTTGATGCCCAGACTTCAAACTTTTTGCATAGAAAAAGCTTGAGGTTTTGTATAGAAAGCTGTGTGGAGAATATAAAAATAAATAACCTAATAGAGAAATACAGACCTGTCTGCTTTCATGCTGCGCCTGTTAGATGTGGAGGTGGGGTCCGGGCAGGTACGGCATGAAAACGTCTCTGGGCAGCTGCTCCGTGTGGGCTGTGGTTTGAGTTCCCTTTGGTTTCAATCCTACCTCCAGCCTGCTTTGAAAACTGGCAGCGAAATCACTTAAGTGATGTCCTGAAGAGGATCCCACGGCTGGCAGAACAGCTCCTATTGCCACAGCTGCTCTGTGGTTGATTTGATTATTTTATTATTGAATTGACTCATTATTTAAATTTCCTTCAGGCCCTTTCTGTTTTTTCTTTATTTTACTTTTACTTTTTCTATTTCTTAAATTTTTCTTTCTTCCATTGTACATTAGGAGTCTGATCTGCTGATTTGCAGAATGTGGACGTTTTAAAATATTTACTTTGACTGCATTATCATTATTATTTATGATGATTTACTTTTTATTTCTTATCAGACACACTTACCTTTGATGACTTACAGTCGTCACAAGCAATACACATTTTCACGGAACATTACGTTGAGTGCAAAATAAATACATCAGCCCTCTTTACAGAGAACAGTGTTACAATATACAGTGCAATAGTGTGCTCTGACCAGAGGAAACATGCCATGTTCAGCGTGGCGTATTTTTCCACCAAATACAAGAAGCAGTACCTCCTATTTAATAGCCTGGGTTAGTAGCTTATATTAGTTGATGCACAGCAGCGCTGTGTAGGTGGTAAACTTCAGGACATCTCCAGCTGCACCATCCTACAGGAGTCTGTCTCCCCATCCCAGGTTTTTTTTATTCCTAGTAAATTATCCCTATCCTTCCTTCTGTCCTGCCCTCCCTCGTTTCTGACTGGGCCAGGTGCTGTGGGTTAACTGGGATTTTTCCACTTCCCTTGAGGGGGGTTAAGGGTTTGTATTATTTTCATCACAGTGCTTGTGTCTCCGCACCACCCAGGCCTCAGTAAGAGAAGAGGTCAAGGGTCAAGGGGCTCCAGCCATCTCTGCTGGAGCCACGAGGCATGGCCGTACTCCTGTGTGTTTAGATTTTTTGTATGTTTGTTTGGTAGTTGTCTCTTTCTGCAATCCTACCTCAGGGCAGGAAGTCTTAAACAACTATCCATTCATACAATTGTTTTTTTGTTTTTATTTCCTTCACTGGAGCATGCTGTGGTACACGCAAACATGCATACTTACCTCCTCATTCGCACGCTCTCACGTTCTCGCAGGACGCTGTGTTTTCATTTCCCAGGGCACCTGTGGTTTCAGTGTAAACGATGGTCGCCAGGTTGTTGTGATTGACCCCACCATCAGCAGATCAATAGATGTGATGGATGCCATGAGCTCGGCCATTCTCCCGCTGTCATCGCTCACCATCTCTGGTGCTGTTGTCCTGTGCAGTGCTGCTGTATTGCAGCACATCAGTTAATTCATTAATTAAATTTGCATAATTGCTGGAACTACCCCTGAACAGAATCCTGCGCTGTATTTTGTACTTGATCGGAGTTAACTGGCTTGACTATCATTGATCTTTGCATTTTTATTTTTATTTTTTTATTTTTTTTAAACATGTCCTGTGAAATGTTTATAGTTATGACTACTGTAATTGCCCCTAGGTAAGAGTGTCTGCTCAGAAATAAATACAATAATGGTAATAATTTTGTTACACAGCTCTGCTCTAGTGTAACTCGGTTTACACTTCATGGTCTTGGTTCTCTCTCTTTCTCTCTTCCTCCCTCTCCCTCTGTCTCTTCAACTACACTCCTAAGGCCTTGAATGACCTTGCTGATGAAGTGAGACAGTCAAGTCAGTCAGCTCCTTCCTGCAGCTGTCTATTCTTAACCCATCTGATTAAAACAAACTTTTAATTAGTACAACAGAACTCTTTTCACAGTTTTCATTTTTGGTGTAATTTTTGCTCCATTTAATGCCTCTTTCTCTGTCTCTGTCTCTGGGCGTGCTCTTAATTCTACCTTACATGCCCCAGTGGTGGTCGACTTGGTCAACTTTATTTCCAGATTTTTGGGGTGGGGTGGTGTAATTGATTGGTAATTTACTGTTACAAAGACTGTAATTATTGAACTGCCTAACCTTGTCTTACCCTCCCTCCCCTCCCACAGCTCTGATGTCCAGACGGGACGGTGGCGCCATGTTCAGTAAAAAGAAAAAGCGGATCCAGATCTCTGCGCCTTCCAACTTTGAGCACCGCGTGCACACGGACTTTGACGAACGCGAGCAGAAGTTCGTGGGTTTGCCGCGGCAATGGCAGAGCCTGATCGAGGAGTCTGCCAAGCGGCCGAAGCCCTTCATCGATGCCTCAGTCATCACCACTGTCGAGCCACGCAAGGTCAGTGGCCGGGAGGGTGTGGTTAATGGTGTTGGGCTACAGAAAGTCCTGCAAAGTGATCAACTGGTGGGCAGGGCGGGGCTTGGGGAATGTCCTAGGTTATTGTGATGGTATGTGTGGCTCTAACCCAGGGCAGGGACTGTCTGTGCTTACGACACAGACTGGAGGATTTAATCTGCTCTCTGACACAGCCGCTCCAGGACAGATCAATGCAGCCGGCCACACAATCGATACTCCTGCCCCAGATATTAGAGATGACATATAAACAGTCCCCAACTGCCCAGGCTGACTCCCACTCTGATCTGACTGTAAATGAGATCACTGCTGTTAGACACGCTGTGGGAATGCAACTCCTCCTTATTTCTCGCTGTTAAATGAAGGCAGCAAGAGTTTGAATTATCATAAACCTGCTCTTAATCTGTCAGTCTTGTTTGTCGCACACCCAAAACTCGTCTCTCTGGCAGGCGCTGGTTGATGTCACTGCGGCGCTGGTGTTAGGCACTTTCATAACTTTTCTGTGTTATGCTATGCTGCCCAACCCCTCACCATTTCCTTTCCTCTCCTCAGAGGATTCTACAGTCAGGGCTGTTCAGTGATTATTCATTGGTACATTTATTGCAGCAGGTGGGAGAGAATAAAGATAGCACTGAGGGAGAGAGATGGGAACTCCACTGCCTGCAGTTCAACTCAAGAGCACCATGGTTCTCGTTCAATTATGGCTCATATATTTTAATATTAGCTCAGATTGTATGTACATTTGAATAAAGTGTTTCACCCACAAGGTCAGTCTGAGAATGTTGTGTGTGTTTGAGCAGCTCCACCTGCTGTACTGTCGCATAACTGCACTCAGACCTCCCTGCAGTGGTGTGTCTCCCCATTCCCCCATACTCATATCAGCCCTGAGCCAGCTAGTGTTTGACTGCTGTGGTTTCTATGGTCCTGAGTAGGGCTAGACATATCACTAGTAGTTGTATGTGGCCCAGAGGCAGTATATATAAATTATATGTGCAGAAGTGAATTAAAGTTCAGTTTTATAACCCTGTCTCCCACTCTTTTTCTTCCCTATCCCCCCTCCCTCCCTCCCTCCCTCCCTCCGGTCTCTTCTCTCTTCTCCTCCCTCTCCACCTCCAGATGATTGTACGGGGCAATAAGATGGCGGTGGACGGCTCTCTCACCTGGCTGCTGGATGAGTTTGAGACTATGTCGGTCACCCGCTCCAACTCACTGCGCCACGGCAGCCCCCCCACACAGCCCCGTCGGGACTCAGCCTCCTCAGGGGGCGGGCAGGAGAACGGCGAAGCCCGGCACAGACCCCACCCAGACAGGTACAAGACTCCTGGGGAAAGAATGAGAATAAAACTTATTTTTTGTATTCCTTCTGTCAAACATTGTTTCTCACCTTGCTCTCCTCCTCCTCCTACAGAGACTGGCACAGGCAGGATTCTAGTGGAAGTGGTGGGGGGGACGCAGGTCGCGAGCGGCAGGGTCACCTGCCCCACCGTTCTCACCGTGAGGAGGGAGGGAGACCACAGCAGCTGCCCCGGGGGCAGGAGCCTGTGCGACACAGAGAGAGACCAGGCCCCCCCCCACCGCCCCCACACAGGGACCGAGACCGAGACAGAGCCAGAGACCGCAGCCAGCAAGACCAGGTGGATTTTCCAACAGTATTTTTATTATTATGGTGATGATGACAAGAAGACATTTCTGCTCTTTATATCTGTGGTGTTATGTGGGTGCTTTTGGTTCAAAACGGATATGGGGATTAGAGTGAGACAGACAGGTGACAGTTTTTTTGCAACAGCTGGGGACGTATTTTTCATATATTTCGCGGTCCCTCCCAGGTTGTAAAGAGGGAAGGGGCCGGGGAGCCGAAGAGGCCCAAGTCCAGCTACACCGGCCGGGACCCCAGCCCCCAGTCGCCCAGGGAGAAACGCCCACTCTCCGGGCCCAATATCCAGACGCCCAGCCTGCCTCTCAGCGATGGGGTGCTCAGGACCACCCAGCAGACCAGCCGGCCTTTCAACACCTACCCCCGCACCGAGAGCGACGGAGGAGGGCGGGGGACCAGCGGACAGGTACTGGAGCGAGATGGAGAGAAAGATGGGTGTTTTCCATGGGTACCTTGCAGATAATCCTGTTGAAATCTGTGCCTCTTGTGACCAAATAAACAGATTTCCCCTCCCTCTCCCCATGTTTGCAGGACCTGAAGCCCAGCCATCCCCCCCACAACGGCCCTTCCAGAGGGGAGGGCAGCAGTGTAGTCGGAGGAGGGGGGCATGGGAAAAAATCTCCGGGGCAACCACGGGGGGGCGACCCAGCCAGCCAGCCACCCCCCCGACACCACTCCTCTCACCCGGGTCTGGGTCCAGAACCACAGCCACAGCAGAAGAAACCCAACCCCCCTCCTCGTCACCCCAACCAGCTAGGCCAACAACCGCCACCCCCCCCTCAACAACAACCGCAGCAGCAGCCGCCCCCACCGGCCACCGCCCGATCCCCGCAAAGGGAGCCGCAGCGCGTGTCCCACGAGCAGTTTCGAACCGCCCTCCAGATGGTGGTTGACCCCGGGGACCCCCGTGCCTACCTAGACAACTACATCAAGATTGGCGAGGGCTCCACCGGCATCGTGTGCATTGCCACGGTGCGCAGCAGTGGCAAGCTGGTTGCCGTCAAGAAGATGGACCTGCGCAAACAGCAGCGCCGAGAATTGCTCTTCAACGAGGTCAGGGGCTGTGGGGGTGGGCGGATGCATCCACTGAATGACTGATACAATGGTACACCGACTGACTGACTGACTCCTTGACTTTACTGACTGATACACCGATACACCAACTGACTTGACTGACTGAGTAATACACCAATACACCGACTGACTGATACACTGACTCTCTGACTTGACTGACTGATACACTGATACACTGGCCGACTGACTGACTGACATTCTTTCTCTCTCTTCCTCTCAGGTGGTGATCATGAGAGACTATCACCATGACAATGTGGTGGAGATGTACAACAGTTACCTGGTGGGGGACGAGCTGTGGGTCGTAATGGAGTTCCTGGAGGGTGGGGCTTTGACTGACATCGTCACTCACACTAGGTAAATGTGCACACTCACCCACACACACACAGACCTGCTCACAAGCAAACGCACTCAAACACAGACATTTAATACAATAATGCACACTTCGAGAAATGAAAACTATAATGTGTATATACATATAATTTTATTTTATTCAAATATTTTGTGACACGCCACATAAATATATTTAGATTTAAATGGGTTTTTGCCCTAAGATATTGGAAACAGGTGACTTAACTCCACTGATGGCCACAAGGGGTTGGGGGGGCGGGCTGTACATTTGTATGGCTTCTTCTCTTGAAGTTTTTAGAACAGACAGAAAAATTACTTGCCAGATTCAGTCGTGTGAGATTTCACAAATGCCTGCTTTTTCTTCTCCCTCTCCCCCACCTCTATCCCCTCTCCTCTCTGCAGGATGAATGAGGAGCAGATCGCCGCGGTGTGTGTGTCTGTGCTGAAAGCGCTGTCCGTCCTGCACACTCAGGGTGTCATCCACAGGGATATCAAGAGTGACTCCATCCTGCTCACCCACGACGGACGGGTACGAGGGAGAGGGGGTGGGGGGAGAGAGTGAGGAGTGTTGGAGGGGAGTGGAAATGGGAGAGGTGGTGTTCATGGTTGTTTTTATTAGTAATAATAATAGGATTATATTTATTATGCTGTTGCTGGGACATAAAAATGTGATGCTAAATTCTCGGATGATGGCTGAAGTGTGTCCTGTGTTTCTGCCCTAATTATGACTCAAACTCTCTCTTGCTGCAGGTGAAGCTGTCGGATTTCGGGTTCTGCGCCCAGGTGTCCAAGGAGGTGCAGCGCAGGAAGTCTCTGGTGGGAACACCATACTGGATGGCACCAGAGCTCATCTCCAGATTGCCCTACGGCCCAGAGGTTAATACACCCTCTCTACCCCACGGCTATTCTGTCCATCCCTACTCCCCCCTGCCTTCTCTCCCTTCTGCCCACTGACTGGCTAACATGCTGACTGATCACACTCGCTGTCTAACCTCTCCTCCACTCCCTCTTTCAGGTGGATATCTGGTCTCTGGGGGTGATGGTGATCGAGATGGTGGACGGGGAGCCCCCTTACTTCAACGAGCCCCCACTCAAGGCCATGAAGATGATCCGGGACAACCTGCCCCCCAAACTCAAGAACCTGCACAAGGTGAGTCTGCCCCCCAGACATGAGGATGCAAACCCCCGACACACAGAAAGACACAGACAAACAGACACTCGCAGACATAGAGACACTGTCAGGTAGGGTTTTTATTTGTTGGAATGTTATTAATTTTATTTTTACGAATCACACACACACACACACACACACACATTTTCCAGTATTCCTTATTTGAGGACATTTATCAGTTGGATAATTTCAGTCTTCTACAAAAAATCAAAATTCTTGGTGACCAGTTTCTTGCCTTTCCCGTGTCCGAAACCCGTGCTGTGCATCTCCACCACTCTCTGGAGTTCTTCAGTGCCCTGGCAAGTCTCCCCCGCAGCAGCTGTGCTAGGATGTGGGCTGGCACTCACTCCCCTGCAGGCCTGTGTTTACGCCAGACGTGGTGAGGTGGGGTCTGCTTAGAAAACCACCAGGCCTGTTGCTGTCGTTTGGTCCGTTGGTGGTTATTTGTAACCGGCCCCAGCCCGTTGCCCTGCCCTTTTTAAAAACAGCCTTTGAGCTGCCGAACTGTCCTGTCTGCCACACCCTTCCTGTATGTGTCTGCTGCGGTGCCTCAGCCTTCACTCGACAGGGTCCCCACCCCTGAAGATCTGAGTGGGATTGGTGTGGATGTGGGTGGGTTTGTACTTGCATACAATCTGCACCTATACCTCCCGTTTAAAGTTATTTATCTTTCCGCCTGTTGTATGACACATGCATTTGTATTTGTGTTTGCGTGGGTTAATGTGTGTCTTGTCTTGTGTTCGCCTGTCCACAGGTCTCCCCTCTCCTCAAAGGCTTCTTAGACAGGATGTTGGTGCGAGACCCCACCCAGAGAGCCACGGCCAATGAGCTGCTGAAGCACCCCTTCCTGACCAAGGCAGGCCCACCCTCCTGCATTGTGCCACTCATGAGACAAAATCGCATGAGATGAGTGACATCACCCTGCGCCAACCACCCCACCCCCCTTACACACACACAGGAC
The DNA here is from genome assembly GCF_036373705.1 of Amia ocellicauda. Taxonomy (NCBI): domain Eukaryota; kingdom Metazoa; phylum Chordata; class Actinopteri; order Amiiformes; family Amiidae; genus Amia; species Amia ocellicauda. Next base: position 12,348,348 of record NC_089854.1, on the reverse strand, counting down.
AGCAAACCCACTCACAAGGCCCAAACCAGGAATTCTTTCAAGACTCTCAGACTGTGGGTATAGACACTCAAAACACAAACACTGAGCGGCCCACTGACCAACTGATCCACACCGATCTTCTAAAAACACACACATACACACATGGCGGCCAGGGACCACCCACACCCTTTGAACTGAGAGTGTGATCTGCAAAAGGTGGAGGCAGAACTCTTTCTGGTTGGAATATGTATTTTTAAAACAAAGAAACACAATCTTTAAAGTCTGCCTTTTTTCCGGACATTGAAGGCGTAACTGGAAGAGAGCAGGAGGTTTACACATCTCCCTGAAGAACCTCCTCTATTTTTTGGCTTTTCCCCCCCATCTGAACTTGCTTCCCTTTTTTTAGTTTTCCTCTTTATTTTATTAGATTTTTTTTTTTATCTTCTCTCTTTCTGGCGTTTTGTTTGCCTTTTAAAACTCTGCGACAGACTGGCAGTAAAACAAGGACAGCTCTGGCTTCTGCTGTGGAAACACCACACCTGGTGAACTCGGAGGAAGGAGGAAGGAGGGACGGAGAGGCAGGGGACAGGAGAGGACAGGTGAGGGGAGGGCCCAGCAGCCGGCACACTACACCCCCCCCCACCCCACTCTTCAACTTCTGACAACTACAACGACAAAAAATACAAACACTTAACACTACATACAAAACAGTCACACTACACTTCGCACAAAAGGGACTGTTTCTATCCTGCCTACCTGCCTGCCTTTCCCCTGAAGATGGATTTTTTTTGTGTGAACACGTTTTTTTTGTTTGGTTGTTTTGTTGTGTTTTTTTTAAATCAGATGTTCGCAAATTTCCCATTGCTTAAAAAGTAACCTACAAGCCTAATGTCATTCCTAATGGGAGGAGAATCCACAGGACACACACAATCGTCCCTCTCGCCCTCTGCTGCTCCGTAGCCAAGGAAACTGAATGCATTTTAAAACGTCTGAAAGAGTTGTGGCAAGCATAGCAGAATTACCTTATTGTGACACTACTGTTCACCTAGCTGGGGACACAACCACCTCTATCTGAGTTAGGAAAAGAACGTAAATACTACTGAAGAAGGACCACAATCTGGGTTTATATAATGTTTTTTTTTTTTCTTAATAAAAAAAATCGCAGATCTGTGTTATGAACACTACGCAAACGATCAACACTGGAATTGTTTTTTTATAAATATTTGAAAATATATATATCTTTGTGTGAGTGTATGAGTGATGTGTTCTAGGAAGAGAAACAGTGTAAAGAGGAACAGGCTGCACATTATATTTTCAGTGTCAGACGGGGAGTTTATGGTGACCACTCAGAAGTCATTAAGTCCCTCACATGTGATTAGTATTATTAGAACTGTTTTTATTTGTTCTGGCTTTAAAAAAAATATATAGATGGAAATTCCCATCGATTTTAATTACAATGAGTTTAAATTGTTTTGCTTCATTGTCATCGTGTGCTAAGAGATTCTCTGGCTGTACTGTCTGACTCTTCTGTGTCTGTGTCTGTGGGGGGCAGGGGCTGTAGACAGGATTTTGGGAGCGCCGGGGTTATAGGGGACTAAATTCATCTACATCCAAGTTGACAGTCATTGTGTTAGAAGAAGCAGAATGAGCCACAACACAGAACTGACACAGAACCACAGCCGTGGCTGGAGAGAAGTGTCACTGTGTGACATACACACACACACACACACAGAGGCACAAACATTAACAAAAAAAAAGCTTTTTACAGAAACCCACTCGCACACACATACACATACACACACACGGCTACAGAGTGCAAGATGGGCAAAGACAATTGAAAAAAATCCTACTTGTGTACACACATTGGGGCACAGACGTATGCGAAGACAAGATTGCACTCTCACACGCTCACAGGCATGTGAACACGCACAAACACGCAAAGACACAGGCACGGGCACATGCTCACAAAATCCCAGGGGAGCACTGACACTGAAAGAAAGAGGCACCCCAGCAGGAAAGAGCTAATCCAACCAAAGACAGACACTACTATGAGTGCATGCGTGTGTGTGTGCATATCTATGCATGTACTCCACAAACAAAAGCACTCACACAAAAATAAAAAAAAACCTAAGTAATTCCTATAGCTCTCCTGTAGAAGTCCTCTGAGGGATCTGTTCCTAGGACAGCAGACAAGATATCTGCAGGACTCCATGACTGTTTATTGGGGGCACAATTCTGCAGTATTATTTTTTGCACATTTTCACAACACCTGCACACAACAAAAAAATATAGTATTTGTTTGTTTACTCATATTAAAGGCAGATTTCCTGTTCTGCCTGTTCTACTCAATTTCTCCCATCCACCCCCCGCCTACTGACAACAGAACACTAACCGAAAAAAAACGGAGTGCCTTTTCCTTCTGTGTCCCAGTTACACACAACGCCTACGTTACTGAATAACTTGAGTACAGCGGGCCTATTTCCTAAAGCTGCTTGAAGATTTGCTCCTGAGTCAGACTGGCAGGTTTTAATCCAGTTGCTCATTAATTAAGGTCATTTATGGGGGCTTTTACCAGCCTGGGGAAATTGGCCCAGAGTGTAGCACTATTTCCCTTCAGTAATGTTTTGTACTGTGTTGTATTGGCATCAATGTGGTAAAGGTGGCTTTCAGGCAACACCTTCAGACCCAAAGGTACACTTCAGGGTAAAACTGAGAGGTGATGTAAACTGAGGTGTGTTGCACAGCTGGCGAGTCTGGGATTCTCCAGCTCTGGAATCCTCAGTCGCTAATGTAGCCATTAAAACGGAAAGACAATCGAAACTGCCTGCTAGAATCCCATTGTTACATTTTCATTGATTTTTTTTTTTTTTTTTTTTTTTTTTGAATGGTTGGTTTATTAGTTTTTTTGTAGTTTTTTTCTGTTTTGTTTTTTAAGAAACTTTTAAACTGTGCCAGCTTTTATGAAATACTACAATTCCTTTTGATTTTTTAATAAATAAAATAATGAATGAATATCCACTAGGTCACGTGGTCTCTGGTATTGGTATTGTCAGATTCTGGGACATTCTGTGGTGGTGTTTTTATGTTTGTTTTTGTCATGAAAGAAGCAGGTCAGTTTTCATTAAGAGAATTTATGCCCCCTAAAATTGAGCTATTATTTTAATGTGGTTGGCTACATCTTGAGCGAGGCTTTCTGGTTATATATAAATGGCAGGTGTCCGTATCTTCACACTGCACCCTGAGAGAAGCTCACATGGTTTCAGGCAATGCAGTTAGACTGGGTGCACCCAGGTTTTGACTCAAAGTGACCTCAAATTTGCTGCTGCTTTATTGTTCAGAGGAAGATTTCTCAGTTCCTTATTTCTTAAGTTTTTTTTTGGCAGCACTTCAGAAAGTGGTTTGGTGTAAAGTTGCAGTTACTTCCTTCTCCATTCCAGGAGTCTTCATTATTAACCAGTTCCTTCAACTGTATCTCCCCCCCCCCCCCCATGTAGTTTCTGATATTTTTTTTCTTTCTCAGTTTAGTTTGTCAGTGTGCTGCAAATTGCATGTCAAGTATAAACTGGCAATCTGTGCTGATGGAGTTTTTATTGTTATTAACAGGATGAGTATTGTTAATTGCTTTTTTAAATTCTGTATCATATAATCTTTTGCTCATTTCTAACCTTCCTGTTCAAGAGACACTGAGAAACACTAAAATTTGCTTTGTTTTACAAACTCCCCACTGGTGCATCTCCCTTTAGATGACCACTTCAGTCATTGGCACACTGAAAGACGTGTCTTTTATGTGGGTTTTTGAACACCATTTTTTGTCCAATGTATTCACACCCTTTCATTATGAAAAGGTTCAGTTCTGGAGTTTATGTAATTTGTTCAATATCGGTTGTTAAACTGTACAACTTAATCAGTGGTCTGTCTTCACTCTTGGTTCAGCTCCAGGAAGGAATCTGTGTTCATGGAGTCCAAGTTAAATCCTGAGGACAGATGCAATAACATTTGGACTGTACCGCTCTGCAGGGATTGAGTGTTCAGTTCGATCATGTGTTTTGATGAACCAACGCTCAACAAAACTCTAGAGTAAGTAGAAAATAGAGTAAATAGACCACAGATAAACAAAAAAGTGTAAGGATTAATACTGACGAAACTCGACTAATCGCCGCATAACACCATTTCAAACACTGCAGCTGCTACTGCTGATACAGAAGAATGTTCACACTGCAGTGTCGCAACCATTGGATTCTGCGGTGAGTGAATTGAGCAATTTAGAGATTCCAATTTGATTATTATTTTTATTTTGCTAATGGCAAGAGCCTTAATGTTTGGTGATTTTTTTTCTTTTTCTTTTTCCAACTGTTGTCTACTTGAGATTCACAGAAGATTGCACATATGAAGACGGTTTTGACTGCTGCCATTTTGTATTTCTTCAGGATTCCAGCAGCTGTTTATTTTATAGCTGCTAACTGATTTACAGAGAAAGCTTGGTTCAATTGGGTGAGCACAACTCATGACCTGATTGTGACTACTGCTGACTGGCTTGCTTGGAATTATGTAATTGCAAAATGTAATTTAATGCATTGGAATGTTGTTTCATACTTTAATTTATACAGCATTTAATTTATTAATGTTTGTTTGTTTTTGATCGTTTGTAATTGTGTTGCAAGTCTTCCCAGATTCTTTTTTTTTTTTGCATTCAGATTTTAAATTTGTGCCTCTCTTGTAGAAAAAGGAAACCTTAAGAAGAAGAAAACGTTATTTAGTTGTTGCATTTTGCAGAGTTTAAATACTTTAGCAAATACATTTTTAAATAACCTCTTGTGTTGTGCTTGGTTTTGAGTTTGTGGTTTGTGGGTGCTGCAGGGAGTGAAGCCAAGATGCAGATCAGGCAGGCAGAAGGAGGAAGTGGCACACTTACAGAGACAGTATGCATATTATACCTATTTGGAAAACCTTTGAAAAGTAAATGCCTGCAGTACCTGGAGTTGGCACAGCCATGTACTAAATGGGTAACTTCTGTCTTCTCAATGTATCTAATCTCTCTGTCATTCTGTCTGTCTTTATCCGTGTCATGTTTCTGACTGTCTGTCTGTGTATTTGCATATCTGTCACAGATGGGGCATGTACACAACACTTCAGTGTCTGCCTGTTTCTCCAAGTTCTGTGAAGGTTGGGCTGCATATTACTGTTGTGTTATTCCTCTCTGGGATGATTCCAAAACACACGGGATGTGATTTTAAGATGCTGACGTTATTGTGCAAACACTGGAGACCAGTGGCTTCCTCTGTTTGTAAACTTCGTCCCTTGTACGTGCAGCACTGTACTGTATCGGTACAACATGCCATGCAAACTTGCGTGACCCCGCCAAGGCCTGCTTAGTATGGAATTACTGGAGCAGAGAAGATGGTTATATTTTGTCCCAAATGAACAGAGTGGTAATGTACTTTACAACTTAAACAGGCAAGTACGCAACACGTCATGGGGTAATCATTTAATTGTCGGGCTGTCGGAGTCACGTCACCTTTCACTGTGGCCCATAACTCCCACCCTCCCACACACACACACACATGATTGATGTATTTTTGCATTTGTGTCTTCCTTTCCGTGTGTGTGACGAGTCGAGACAGCACATGGTGGAAGTTGCCATCACTGACGCCATGGCTGGTATAGGAATCTGACGGAAGTTGGCAATCGCCGAATTGGCGGTGACATCAAAGGAACCTGGTGGAAAGCAGACACTGCTTTAGTTTATATGTATATAAATTATAATCTAATATATCTTTCTTTGAACTACCTGTGGGTGCGGTGGTGTGCAACTTTAAGTCCTCACCCACAAATCTGGTTTCCTTATCCGTCTGTGTGTTTTGTCTAGCGCTATATCATCTTAATATGTTAAGAAACTTGACATCCCTTCCAGCTTTTACACTGAATTTATAACTTGACCTCAATGAAGAACCGAGAGTCAAATCGCATGTATTGCACAGGCAGCCGGAGGGTTGTATATACAGTGAATAATGTGCAGGATGAATGTGCTACATTAGGTGCATATATTGTTCAGCAGAAAATGAAATAGCTTAGTTATAAAATATGTAAACTCCATTAACCCAGTCGATTCTGCAGCATAAAGAGGATTACGGGATATTAGCCTCCCTGTATTATTATTATTATTATTATACTTTATTTTATCATTAGTGTGTGTGATGGTGGTTTATTTGTTGTACAGTGTATGACCAAGGCGATTCGCATTCTCAAAAGGAATATAAAGTTTACTTATTTAGCGCACAGTCGTTATCAGCAAGTTAAAGTCTCTATAAAGCACTTTAAATACTGTGCAAAAAGATTATATATATATATATATATATAATATATATATATTATATATATATATATATATATATATATATATATATATATATATATATATATATATAAACTTTATCCCACAACAGACCGCTGGATGAGAGTGAGATGCAATCTAATATATACTAACAAACTATTTTTATATTTCTGTGAAGTGACTGGGGCTTTCTCAAATGTGACACGCCGGCGGGGGCGGGGCTTGCGGGCTGACGTCACCCGAGGACCACACTGCGTGCCAGCTCGAGCGCGGAGCAGTCGCCGGCGCTGCGTTTCTGCCGTCGAGTTATTACCGCATAAAACAGCGAAACAACGCCGAGCAGGGTCTTGTTTTCTTTGTCTTAGTTTAGTTCGTCTACTTTTTTTTGTTTGTTTGTTTCTCCCGCCGTCGAAATTGTCGGTAAGTAACCCCTATTCTGTTGACATTAAGTTTTTTTTATATTTGTGTTATTGGATGTAAATACCTTTCCCGGCCTGTCCTGGCTCGTCTAATGCTTCGGTGTTTGTTAAATATTAGATATACACACACACTGCGATGTCTTGTAAACTTATATAAGCTGTCAAAATCTCCAGCGACTCAAATGAATACATTATGCATGTTACATATATCATACATGTAATATACTTGATCCAGCCTACGATGTACATGGATAGAATAAGAGCGAATAAGAAATGATAATATTTAGTGACGTGTGTCTAAGGACTCGCAATAGTTTTAAAAACTTACGTTGAAAACGCATAATCTACGTATCATTGGTTTAACGCGTAGCCTGAACAGAATACACGTTATTATTTGGTGGTGATCGTATAGAAAGGGATCTTTGATCATGTATGTACAGTGTCGCCAGTGATTTGATATTCCTGTAAAGCGAAACTCGCCTACGCTCCGAGACAGGACACTACAGGCAGTGTTGAGCAATCCTCCGCCGCGCTCATGCCATTCATTCCCGGCGGATGGGACGGGTGCCGGCTGCTGGACCCGGAGCTTCAGATCTGATTTGACTGTTTTCGCCACGGTAATGCGAGAGTGTGAACTGCGTCAGAATCAGCCCAGTTCAGTCCCAAGGTTGTGCTCAGTCCAGTACATTGTATCTCCTTATAAGGAAAATCCTTTTATTTATTAATTTGATTGCTTGATTGTTTATTGGGGGGGGGGGCGCAAACGCCGACTGTTGTAACTAAAGTCCGTTCTAAGGCAGTCATAAATAGCTACAAGTTCGCCTTCGCTTGGTGACTGACTGGCTTACCGGAGTCTGTGGGCGCTTACAGAGGCGTGCATATAAATATAATGACGCACCACATGAACCAGCGATGGACGAAACGGTTAGCTTGTGTGATGCATTTCCAGCTGGCGAGTGTGTCGGTGACGTCACGCAGCAGGACGTTTGTTTTTCAGTTTCTTAGCATTCATAGCTTAAGATATCTAGTTGCTGTTAAGAACAATTCAGCTATTACTTATAACCATTTTAAACCTTAGGATTCCACAGTGTAACTCATACATTTAGACTTGATAATACAAAATATACCCGTTTACCAGACCTCTGCATTTGACTTGCATGTCACACTTGGTTCCCAAGAGTTAAACATGGTTATTCATTATTCATTATGCACACTGACTCATGAAAACACTTGCACACAATCACATTCAAAACAGTACAAAGGCAGTGCAGGTTGAATAGTGAAAAGTGTAGCAGAAGCAGCAGTCACTGAGAGTATTGATGCATCAAATTGATCATTTATTGTAGTATCTTTACTATGTATTTTTCATTATTTTAATAAGTAACAAAAAATGAAATATTGTTGTGAGCCAACCAGGCCCTTTCTGCACCCTCAGTAGCAGCAGCAGCCACAGAGTCTGCGCATTGAGTACTGCATCAATGAGGATCGTAAGATCTGCTCTCACACCCGCTGCTCCCGGTCTCCCACAGTGTGGTTTTAGGTGGGAAGATAGGGGGCCAGCCCAGTCGTTTAGCAATGACTGTAGCAGTGTGACAGCTTCAACCGCAATGAAATAAACTAAGCTTCCTGTGTTGTGTTTGTGTTTTATATGTGTAAAACCTTGCAAGGCAAGCATCCAAAGCAGTTCCCTGCAGTTTGCATGGGGAAAAAAAAAAAAAAAACTTCAAAGGTTCAAATGTAGTAAAAATAAATAAATCTGTGCATCTCTGTGTGTGTCATTGTCTCTCCCACTTTCTCTTTGCTGTGTGTCATCACGTCTCTCACTGTGTGTCTCATGGTGTCTCTGTCTCTCCCTACAGCAGGAGAACAGTGTTTGCGCGTGGATGTCTGTGCAGGGAGTGTCGCTATGGCAGTGTGTGCGCTCCGTGCTGTGCAGCGGAGTCCTGCTGCTGGCCTTCGCACTGGACTTCACCACAGGTACTCCCACTCACTGTGATTTGTATTCGTGTGTAATAGTAGGAGCCGTTTTAGTAGCTGTGCTGTACAATATATTGTTCCACCTGCAGGAAGAAGTATCCTGAAAACTATTTTGCTCCAGAACATAAACAATATGTATTACAAATATAATTGTAATGGTTAAAATGGTACAGTTCTAACTAGAAAAGTGTGTGTCTGTGTCTGTGTGTCTGTCTCTCTGTCTGTCTTTCTATCTGCCTTTGGGTGTCCCTCTGTAAATCTCAGTGTGACTGTATGTGTGTGTTTGTGTCTCTAAGTCTCTGTGTATGCCCCTGTGCATCCCTGTTCATGTCTGTGTGTGTCCATGCACAGGTAAGTGTTGACTTCCTGTTTGTCTCCCCAAGGTCGGAGGAACTGCAGTCACCCTCTGGTTCCAGAACACGGGGGCTTCCGCTGTGACCCCTCCCCCTGCCGAGGCTTCCCCCACAAAGGCAAGATCCGCTACTTCTGCGAGCCGGGCTTCTACCTCCCCAAGAACGAGCATGTCGCCCACTGTAACCAGGGGACATGGACCTCCTCCCCGTCCGCCTGCGCCCCCATCCTAGGTGAGAGAGAGGTGCAGCACAGAGGGAGTAAGGGCTCGCTCCCCAAAGAACCCTGCGGTAAGAACACAGCCATGCTGGATTAGTGGGGTAGAGCACTGGGCCTCATAGAAAAACTGGGAAATGCTAGAACACTGGGTGGCATTGGAACACTGGAGCATGTATGAATAACAATATAAATTAAAAGGATAGAACTGTACTGGACATGACTACACTGGCCTGGACTATAGACCACAGACTGGACTGGGTTATACTGCACTAGACTGAACTAGATTAGACTGGCTTGGACTGGACTGTGGCTTTCCAGGACCAGAGCTGTGTAGCCTCGGCCAGTAATGGAGCTCAGTAAGTGTAGTGTAGTGTAGTGCAGAACCCAAAGACCCTGAATCGGTGACTCAGGACCAGAACCGCCTGCTGTGGTCTACCACTGATGTTGCTTTTGGTCCAGAGCTGTAATCTAAACAGTGAGCACAGGCCCACCACCTCCTGCCCACTGACTGTAAGAGGGCAACTTGGGGGTGAAATGCTGTCTGTGGTTTAGATTACAGTAGATTACAGCCCAAAAATGTACCCAGTGATGGTGTGCAGATTTGCAGAACGACTGTGACCGAGGGCTCAGCACAACTAAACTTAAGGGGCTCGCTTAGTCATGAGCTCAGCTGTAATGAAAGCCAGTGGATACAGGGGGCCCCAGGATTTACACCATGTAACAATCCACACACACAACAGACAGCTTTGATGAATGAAATTAATTAAATTAAATGGCAGAGAGAGAGACAGATGCAAATGCTGCAGAGCTCTGTGCAGAAGTGTTATGCCAAGTGTTTTTCTGGCATGTTCCTCTTTCGGTCTGTGCAGCAACAGTGGGAAACGGTGACTGCAGATACGGGAAGACAGCTCATTGCATACCAGTCTCTTTCCTCTACTCATTGAAAAAGCATGCAAAGCCCCCACACACACACACACATACACAGCGTCACAGGAAAAAAGCAGAGGTGTGATCCTGAATCAGATTATGGGGAACCCCCCCCCCTTCCCTCCACCCCAATTAAAACCCACACATAAGCTCTCCTGCTCCACACTTCACCCCAGGAGGAGCCACAGCCCGGGTGCACAGTGCAGCGTGGAGTTAGCTCTCGGGTTGTGGCCTAATTTCTCGTTCTGCTCACTTGTCTCTGTTCTGCTTTCAGCGGCTGAAGTGTGGCACTGAGTGCAAGACATCTCCATAACTGGTGGGCAGTGAGCAGCCCCATTTCACCCATTTTGCTATTCAAAGCATAATAAAAAAAAAAAAAACGTGTGCCTGCTTTTCTCACAACTGAAATGAAACAACAAAAGCATCCATGAATAAATAAACCCACACATTCTTGTCTCTTCCTATATTCCTCTCCCAATTTCACTGCTTCTTTGTTTCCCCTTCCCCTCTTGTTCTTGGTCAACTATGCTGTCTTTGCTTTGTCACTCTCTCCCACCTAACACATCCCCTCCTGCACTGCCTCTCTCTGACTGCGATTGTGTATGTGTGTCCACAGTGGGAGACGGGAGCCCCGTGGACAGGGACGAGCAAACTGTTCACAGCGTTGCAACGACAGCAGTTGGCGTGTCCATCTTCCTCCTAACAACCACAGTCTGCATGGTTATAAAGTCCCGCCTCCACCCTTGTCACTCACAGAGGTGAGTAACTCCATGCCTTTCTCCTCTCAACCTGTAACAGCATTGTGACCAAGGGAATCATGGCAAAGCTCATCCAAAATCAATGGCTATTACTGAATGGGGGACTGTCCTCCAATCAGTTAACAAAGTTTATATTAATCTTAAATTGTTATTATTTTAAAAGATATATTTAATTATGTAATATATTAAAAGTATGGCAAACTGAGTCTACAAAACTCCAACTATTGCTATGTAAAAATAAATACAATCTTGTTTCAATGTTTTTTAACCCTGTTTTTAATTATAATTTTGTTAATTTCAGAAGACGGTCTTCAGACCAGCTGGACCTGGTAATTGACGGCTTTCCAGTCTTGCCATCCTATGAGGAGGCAGTATACGGGAGCTGGGGTGAGCGCATCCCGCCGTCCCAGGGACCAACTCAGCTCCTATTGGCTCAGGAGCAATCTGGACCTCACCCACAAACTGGCCAACCACAAACAACTGTCCCCTTCCAGCCAGCCAATCAGACTACAGACCTTCAGCCCCCACCTTATGAAGAGGTCCAATCAGATCCCAGAGGTGATGAGAGGGGAGAAGGCCAAAGAGAGATTGGTCAAGCGCTGAGAATCATAGTGTCCTCTGACAAGGATAACTAGACTGCCACCCTGGAAGGCCGTTTCCTGAACAATGTTGCTGTTAGGTTGGGTTCGAGGGTGCAGTGCAATAACTGACCTGAACCGGCGTTTCTGAATGTAAAGACTGGTCGGCCCAGAGTCCACAGCAGTCCGGTGTTTAGAGAGAGTCCGCCATGACACAATATTAGGTGGGAATGAGGATCTTGAGCTGAACAGAACGGTTGCACGGTTTCAGGCTGCACTGTCCAACAGCCCCACCAAAGCTGCTGTGGAGACACGGCTGACCGGTGCAACGGGAGGGGTTTGTGTGGAGTTGATCTGTGTACTAGTAATGTTGTTTCCATGGCTGTAGTGGGAACTGACTCTTCATGACTCCTGTCTGTGATGGGAACCTCGTTCAGCGGAAAGTGCTTCTGTCTGAACTGTCTAAACCAGCCCCAGAACAGAATCACGAAGGAATTTAGCACCTGACTTTCATTGGGAACAGTTTTATGATTTAAAAAAAAAAATATATATATATATATATATATGTTTGCATGGAACAGTTCTGTCTCATCCAGTTGTTTATGTAACCCGCCCTCAGTCATTGGCCTGACTGAGAAAGGCCGTGACAGATATACCACTGTCCGCCAGCCCCCTTGAATGACACGGTTCCTAAAGCACTTGGATATAACTTCATAATTATTATTATTATTGTTGTTGCTGTTATAATCAAGTTGCCATTCCTACTCACAAGGATTACTTTGGTTAAACAAAATCAGAGGTTGACCAATAATTTAACTCGACTGGATGCCGCTCCTCTCGTTTGTAACTAAATAAACCTGACTGTATATATCTGTGATTTCTGAAACTGGCCTGTTTCTGTGTGGTGTTCTGCCGACCTGCCGGGTGACGGCACTGAAACTTTTTATTACTGTACTCCTGCAAGGGGGGGAAAAACTACAGAAAATGGCAAAGAAACCAACTGTGTTACCTGTTGGATCCTGCTGTGGACTGGAGGGCATCACAGTCTGAGTCACAAGGTCAGAATGAATGCTATCTATTTATTTATAATTTTAAGTTTGATTATGAGTCAGTGACATTTTCTTGTTTATATTTAATGTGGTTTTGAATCGATATGCGAGTCGAGACCAGGAAACAGAAGCCTGCAAGATGCTCCGCTCAGCCAGACTGTGAATTAATGACCTACTTTTTCGCTGTGTTGTCTGTGCTCACATCTGCCATTTAAGAGCCCCAGAAACCTTTATGAAACTCCTTGGCCTGTGTAGAAAAAATGAATGTGCCTTTTAGTTTTCTTATTAGAAAAATAAAACAACCACTATAAAATGAAAATCTTAATATATTTTATATAAATGAAAGAATGAATAGTTTGTATACAATGCATATCCATATATTAAAGTATATTCTTTTGTTGATGCTTAGTTTTTGTCCCCTTCTCACACGCTCGGTCTCTGACCACATCCTTTTTTAATTTTATTTCCCCTTCCCTTTTTGTAACCTAAATATTTCCGTCTCAACGCCTTGAAAGCTCAAACCACTAACAAGAATGAAACTAGATCGAATGTGGTTGTTTTTTTGTTAATGGGGAGGGGAAGGGAGTTTTGAACTGCAAAGATCACTAACATAAGTTTTTGTATTTGTCATTTTTGGGCTCTACAACATCTTAAAACCTTTTCCTTTTTATAGATCAAGATTGCAAGAGAAAAAGAGTAGAGTTTCTGCAAGGCTCATAGTATCCCGTGGTAAACTCGCACAAGTATAAAATTGACATACAGTGAGAAAGTAAGTGGTTGTGGTGCAGGGCAGTGAAGCAACACACCCAAGACACACTGGAGCTTCTACAGTAAGACTGGAATTAAATTATCCCTTTAAACCAAACAAGCACAACAGACTGCACTGAAAGTACCAGAGTAGACAAGAGTGTTTATTTGAGGCATCCTTCCCAAAGTATAGTGAAGGAAAAAAGTATTTGATCCCCTGCTGATTTTGTACGTTTGCCCACTGATAAAGAAATGATCAGTCTATAATTTTAATGGTAGGTGTATTTTAACAGTGAGAGACAGAATAACAACAAATAAAATCCCCTATCAGCAAACTCTCCACCATGGCCAAGACCAAAGAGCTGTCCAAGGATGTCAGGGACAAGATTGCAGACCTACACAAGGTTGGAATGGGCTACAAGACCATCGCCAAGCAGCTTGGTGAGAAGGTGACAACAGTTGGTGCGATTATTCACAAATGGAAGAAACACAAAATAACTGTCAGTCTCCCTCGGTCTGGGGCTCCATGTAAGATCTCGCCTCGTGAAGTTTCAATGATCATGAGAACGGTGAGGAATCAGCCCAGAACTACACGGGAGGATCTTGTTAATGATCTCAAGGCAGCTGGGACCATAGTCACCAAGAAAACAATTGGTAACACACTACGCCGTGAAGGACTGAAATCCTGCAGCGCCCGCAAGGTCCCCCTGCTCAAGAAAGCACATGTACAGGCCCGTCTGAAGTTTGCCAACATCTGAATGATTCAGAGGAGAACTGGGTGAAAGTGTTGTGGTCAGATGAGACCAAAATCGAGCTCTTTGGCATCAACTCAACTCATCGTGTTTGGAGGAGGAGGAATGACCCCAAGAACACCATCCCCACCGTCAAACATGGAGGTGGAAACATTATGCTTTGGGGTGTTTTTCTGCTAAGGTGACAGGACAACTGCACCGCATCAAAGGGATGATGGACGGGGCCATGTACCGTCAAATCTTGGGTGAGAACCTCCTTCCCTCAGCCAGGGCATTGAAAATGGGTCGTGGATGGGTATTCCAGCATGACAATGACCCAAAACACACAGCCAAGGCAACAAAGGAGTGGCTCAAGAAGAAGCACATTAAGGTCCTGGAGTGGCCTAGCCAGTCTCCAGACCTTAATCCCATAGAAAATCTGTGGAGGGAGCTGAAGGTTCAAGATGCCAAACGTCAGCCTCGAAACCTTAATGACTTGGAGAGAAAATGTGCAAAGAGGAGTGGGACAAAATCATCTCCTGAGATGTGTGCAAACCAGGTGGGCAACTACAAGAAACATCTGACCTCTGTGATTGCCAACAAGGGTTTTGCCACCAAGTACTAAGTCGAAGGGGTCAAATACTTATTTCCCTCATTAACATGTAAATCAATTTATAACCTTTTTGAAATGCGTTTTTCTGGATTTTTTTGTTGTTATTCTGTCTCTCACTGTTAAAATACACCTACCATTAAAGTTATAGACTGATCATTTCTTTGTCAGTGGGCAAACGTACAAAATCAGCAGGGGATCAAATACTTTTTTCCCTCACTGTATTAATTAGGGATACAGTTTAAGGTAGAAATAATCTTGCAGTTACATTTAGGTTTTTAGAGTATTTATTGAGTAACTGAGGATGGAAATGCACCAAAACATAGTTTAGTGATGAAATTAGGGTTACAGAGTGGTCCTGGCTTGGGTTAGAGTTCCCAGTAAGCTTAGACTTTTGTTGAGGTTAGTGGTTGTGTTAACTGGTGTGAATTTGTATGGGCCTAGCTTCACATTTGGTATTGGTTACGGCTGGGGTTCAGGCTGCTGTAAGAGGTTAAAATGGGGCAGGTAGCCTACTGATGTAACACAATGGGTTCTAGTGAAAAGTCTCTCCCTGCTGCACCAAAGAGCTGCATCACAGTTCAGCATAAAGATTCTGAATATTACTTCGTTAATAATTATTGGTAACATATAAGAAAAAAATCTATACATATCCTGTTTAGTTATGCAAATTTGATTGGGAGTTCCAAAAATGCTAAGCAAATTAATATAAATATTCCTATCCTAGGAGAGGTGTGTATGCAGTGAAGTATTTGTTCCTTTTCAAATTACCAGAACTCAACCATTAAATATATATTATATATAATATATTATATCTAATCGACTGTCCTCAGAAAAGTGGAGCAATTGTAACAATTATGGAATTACTTAATCTCCCCCTAGTGGGAAACATGTATACTGCAGATTGTTTTAATTTTTTTATTAAAACCTTAAACTCTTCAAACATGAATTACACTAATGATATCTCAAGGGCAATATTATACAAGATGTATTCATATATGTGTGCATTTGTCTGTGTTTGAGGATGGGTTTCTTTGTTTGTAATCTTATTGAATTCCAATTAAGACATAATGGTATGTTTGAGTTGGTAAGGCAGTACCCCTGCTGTGGGCCACACCCCCATGTTTATATACTCTTTATACAGCAGTATAGTAAAATAAAAGCCTCTATCCCTTTACACGTTTGGGAGGAAGAGATTGAGATAATGTTTACAGCCTTTGTGATCTGTGCTCAACTCCAGGAATCACACCAAATGACACCTATTACAAACACAAAGGTGTGTGTGTGTGTGTGTGTGTGTGTGTGTGTACGTAGGGGGGCCTGGCAGGGCCTACTGATATTCTCACGATGATTGATGAAATCTGCAGAACTGAGGACAACAGAGCTTTTTTGCCCTGAACGAAGCTGCCAACATAGAGCGTGAATTCTGTCTGTTAATGTATTCCAGCACTGTGAATGGCTCAGTCATGTGGTCTGGTTAGCACATCCCTTATGACAAAGAAGAAGAGTTAAGTACACTTTATCAGTATACTTAATAGTATATAAGTGTGCATATACTATACTTAAATATACAGTTAGGTCCGTAAGTATTTGGACAAGGACACAATTGTCATCATTTTGGCTCTACACCACCACAATGGATTTTAAAGGAAACAATCAAGATGTGCTTTAAGTGTAGACTTTCATCTTTAATTTGAGGGTAGTTACATCCACATTGGGTGAACGGTGTAGGAATTACGCACATTTTTACATGTGGTCCCCCCAATTTTAGATGCTGGGTTTCTTCTCTGGTGATGCTCTGCCAGGCCTGCACTGCAGCTGTCTTTAATTCCTGCATGTTCTTGGGGTGTTTTGCCTTTAGTTTTGCCTTCAGCAGGTGAAATGCTGCTCAATTGGTTTCAGGTCAGGTGATTGACTTGGCCATTGCAGAACATTCCACTTCTTCACCTTAAAAACGTCTTGGATTGCTTTCACAGTATGCTTCAGGTCATTGTCCATCTGCACTGTGAAGCGCCGTCCAATGAGTTTTTAAGCATTTGGCTGAATCTGAGCAGATCATATAGCCCTAAACACTTCAGAATTCATCCTGCTGCTTTTGTCAGCAGTCACTTCATCAATAAATACAAGGGAACCAGTTCCCTTGGCAGCCATACATGCCCATGCCATAACATGCTGCACAGATGAGGTGGTATGCTTCGGATAATGAGCAGTTCCTTCCCTTCTCCATACTCTTCTCTTCCCATCATTCTGGTATAAGTTGATATTTGTCTGTCTCATCTACCCATTGGATGATTCCAGAACTGTACAGGGTTCTTTAGATGTTTGGCAAACTCTAATCTGGTCTTCCTGTTTTTGGGGCTTACCAATGGTTAATCCTCTGTATTTACTCTGGTGAAGTCTTCTCTTGGAGGGTGTTCTTGATCTGGCCAACTGTTGTGAAGAGGTTTTTCATCACAAGGGAAATAGGTCTTCTGTCATCCACCACAGTTGTTTTCCATGGTCTTCTGGGCCTTTTGGTGTTCCTGAGCTCACCAGTGTGTTCTTACTTTTTAAGAATGTACCAAATAGTTGATTTTGGCCACACCTAATGTTTTTGCTTTCTCTCTGATGGGTTTGTTTTGATTTCTCAGCCTAATGATGGCTTGCATCACTCACAGTGGCAGCTCCTTGGACTTCACATTGAGGGTTAACAGCAACAGATCCCAAATGCAAATGCCACACTTGAAATCAAATCTAGACCTTTTACCTGTTTACCTGTAATTGAAGTAATGAGGGAATAACACACACCTGACCATGGAACTGCTGAGACAGCTGAGCAGCCAATTGTCCAATTACTTTTGAGCCCTTAAATTAGGGGGAACACATATAAAAATGGGTGTAATTCCTACACTGTTCACCCAATTTGGATGTAACTACCCTCAAATTAAAGATGAATGTCTACACTTAAAGCACATCTAGATTGTTTCCTTTCAAACCCAGTGTGGTGGTGTACAGATCCAAAATGTTGACAACTGTGTCACTGTCCAAATATTTATTTACCTAACTGTATGTGTGCTTAACTGCATCACATTCTGTATTTTGATTAGATTTGTCTTGTGTTGGTCTGTTAAAACACCTCCCTGTGAAGTGAATATCCTCTTGCAAAATATCTGTATCTGGCAATCTGTAAAACTCCTAGTGTATCTGTTTCTGTCTTCCCATCCACCTATCTGTCCATCTTACTCTTTATCTGTCTGTCTGTCTGTATCTATACATTTTTCAGTCCGGTGCTGTGACAGTGAATTGTTCTCATCTGCCACAACTGTACTTGGCCCAAGAAGAACATAAAGTAGAACAAGAAAAAACACAAATTTGCATTATTGTGGGAAAATCATAACTGCTGTGTCAGAGTGAAGCAACTGTACATTTTCAACATGTTTTTCAGTTGGGGAACTGTTGCTAAATTATCAATAAAACCGCAATAGTCGCAATACACCAGCTGAGCCCAGTTATTGACCGTAGGTTACAAAATAACGGTCTTCTTTAGAGTTGTGTACATAGCTTGAGATGTCTTAATCAACGGGAGGGGGACATCATATTTGAATAATAATTATTAGTAATAATAATAATCAACAATGTATTTTTTCTCCCTGGTAGATGACAGAGTGTAACTTAATTTAGAAACATTCCTCCCTCTTGTGTCTATTATTATTTCCTTTGTTCCTGATCTTCCCACATTTAAATGGTTATCTTTGCCACAGACCTCTGAACCCCCTCCCCCAACCAACACAATATTATTACAATTGGTAGCAAAAACTGATTTTGTACTCCTGCTAGTAGTAGTTTAGTAATAGCAGCAGCAGATGTAGTAGTAGCAGTATAGTAGAAGCAACAAGTAGTTGCAGCAGGAGCAGTTGCCGAAGTAGTATATTAGGAACTACAATTGTTATTGTAGTAATATTATAGTAGTTGCAGCAGCATTGGCTTTTAGTATTAGTAGTAGTACTATAGTAAACTAACACCATAGCACTCATGGTTCATTCTCTTTGAAGGTTTAAGATTACTGTGTTGATTCCCTATTATAGATTAACCAAATAATATACAGAAAATATCACAGACACCACCTTCCCCTGAGCTGGCCTGACCCCACGCTGTGGTCGTGTGCAGATGTGGGTGGGGTGGAGAGCGCCTGCGCAATGTGTCGGTTCCCAGCATGGGTGGGGTGGGCTGTGTTCACAAACAGACACTGACTCACTGGCCTTAAATACGGACACCACATTGAAAACAGCAGTACAGGCACAGCGCTTTACGTGAAGTAATAACTGGTACAAAGTAAACTAAATAGGAATATAACACAAGAAGAAGAAAAATGTGTGCTGCCACCGACTGGAAACAAAAATGCCAGAGCGAGTGGAAACTGAAGGGGCGGGACATCCCGGCTCCGGACGGTGTGGACTGGAAATCCGTCCACAGCAAGAAACCGTTCAATCGCAACCTGCTGAAAAACCCTGCGCCACACGGTAGTATTATTAATGCGCTCACGTTTTTCTGTAAGAAATACCCAAGAGCTGCAGTGCGTCTGAATAGTTCATGGGATAACAAACAGAAGACAGGACACAGTTAGTGCAATGGGCAGGATTCAAGTTTATTATTATTTCTTTATATTTGACTTTCTAATGCAGCTGCAAAAAGTTTCAAACTTGTACGTTTGAGTGGTTTGAATAAACTTTGAGAGCAACTCGCACATCAAGGTGCTGTGTGATCTCCCGCAGGGCGAGCAGGACAAGTGAGGTGACCTATGATGGATACACTCCTGTCTCCCACTTTCTTTCTCCCTCTACTGCTGTGCCTATGTTTGTCTGTCTCCTTGGTTTTTTCTTCTCTCTCACTCTCCCCCATCTTTATTTCTCTCTGCCCCTCTCTGTACCTCCCTTCCTGTTTCCCTGAGATTCCCTGACTATCTTTCTTTCTCTCCTTGTCTCTTTCCCTCTCTCTGCCTATTTCACCGTCGCCCCCTCTTACGTTCAATGTCTCTCTGTCTGTCTGTCTGTCTGTAGGCCTGTCCCACACACAGCCCCCCCCAGAGCTGCCTGCACCTGGGTTTGGTGATGAACCCCCCCGTTTTGAGCCAGAAGGTAAGCAAAACAATGACACGTCTGGAGGAGCAGGAAGCTTAAAACATGATACAGATACTCAAGATACAGTATCTGCACAGAACTGGTGGTACCCTGGAGAGAATTTTGTATAAAATGAATCTGGTTTACTGTGCATTTCAATTAGACCGACATTAAAGTTGCCGAAGATGCTGTGATTAGTACACTCTTAACCATTGGCTGCCCCTCTGCTGGATCAGGTGACTTCAAAGACTGGACAACCAGCACAGAGAGACTTCCACTGGACAGCAGTGGCATCCCTGAGGGTGCGGCCATCTGCCACCTGCCTCAGTACAGGTGAGAGAGGAAGAGAGAGAGCGGGAGAGGAAGAGAACGTGAGGTAGGGACCGAGTGTTTAACTGAGCCTGTGTCTGGTGTCTCGGTGCAGCTGGTTCACTATGGAGCAGCATGTGGACCTGCTGGGACAGGGGCTGTGGGTGGAGCTGCTGGACTCCTATCAACCGGACATTTGCATCCAGGACTGGTAGGAAACTGTGTGATTAAAGTCATCTTCATCATGGAGTCAGTAATGTTTTCCTTTTTTTTTTGCACTCAACTCACTCCCTTCCCCTCCCTCACTCCCGTTCCCTCCCTATAGAGTTGTCTCTCACTCTCCCTGGCTGTGTCCCTCTCTCCCCATGTCTTTCTCCGTGTCCCAGTCTTCCAATGTCTGTCTCGGTGCGTCTCCCAGTCTGAGAGTGTCCTCATGTGGCCTGTGCAGGTATGAGGAGACCCTGCTGCACAAGTCCCTCTACCAGCTGCAGGTGAAGCTGCTGGGGGCCGACAGAAAGACAGTGATCCAGGAGCACTCCGTCTCCCCCGAGGAAGACCAGAGCCAAGACGAGCATCGCTGGAAGGAGGTACGTCTACTGTCCTTTTTCATGTGTTGCCTGTCTACACCGTTCCCTCCTTCCCTTGCCCTGAATCTCTCTCTCTATTTGCCTCTCCCTTAAATGTATATATTTATACTTCTAATAATAACTGTTACAAACTGCAGCCACCCAGGTTTTGCTGGGACATGTGCTAACCCTGTCTTACTCATAAGTGTCTCTCTGTGTTCCTGTGTGGCTCTGTGTGTCCCTCCCTCTCTTGCCCTCTCTGTCCGTGTGTCCCCGCAGGTCTCGCACAAGTTCAGAGGCTATGGCCCCGGTGTGAGACACGTCCACTTCCTGCACAGACTAAAGTGCATGAGCATGATCGGATTCCAGGCCACACGAGCGACCGACAGCGCCGTGCTGGTCCGGCTGAGGGACTGAACACCATAACGTTCCACAGGATCCATACAAATAGCACACAAACACCATTAACCCCACACACAACCACCGCACAAACTCCATGAAGCTCCACAAACCCCCACATGACCACCGGCCAAAGCGCAGAAGCAGTGGGAGACACCTCTGCCCATCCTGCAGTGTTTATCCCTGCCAGTGCGGCTGGGCAAAAACGCCATCAGCATCCAAACTTGGGACTCTGGTTCAACCAGTTGGGTCCCCTTTGATGTCCGGTCTTAAATCATTTTAGGAATAATAATTTTGAAAATAAAAATGATAATGCAGTGTATCTGCCTGTTTGAATTTTTTCTTCCAGACAGTTCCCCTGCAGAGTTCTAGAACCCAAAGTGTATTCTTTTCTAACCAGAGAGGGGGGAGAAAGACAATTTGCTTTTGACTGTATTTCTTTTTGGCTTTTTTCCACAGGGACATCACTCTGTAGAGTTCTGCAATAGTTACCTATTCCGTAACCAGAAAAAAAGGGAAGGCTAGGAATGAGGATTTTTTCTTACTTGCTTTCCAAGATCATAAACCATGTATCTTTTCGATAACTCCATTAAAGACTAGCATAATAACCCTGAAATAATTAGTGTGGGTGTTTGTTAGTTGATAAGTTATTTAGCAAATGCCTTTATCCAAAACAACTGAACCACTACAACAAATCGACTATTGAATCGAATTAAGGTATAAGATTAGAGTGGTCTACACACAGACTGCAGTTTTGACGGCGGGCCTGTGAAACTCTTTTGGCTCTTACTGATTAATACATGTGCCATGGACCCTTTTGAAAGTTCACAGTGGTGTACCATGGTAAAATATCTGAAACACACACTAGAGTGCAGTAAGCAGGGAATGAGATGACATCCAAAGGAATCACTGAAAATGAAAGTCTTAAAACTTGTACCATTTTGGTGTTACTGGGAAGTATAACTCATTTTCAAAAAACTGATAATGTACAGAAAGCAGGACGGGTACATGTTTACAACAGAGAGTTTGCACAATGGGCAGGATTAAACTTTATTATTATTGCTGTTTATAATTGTATGTAAAGTCGTCCGCTGTTGTATGTATGGTGTCTCCAAACATTGGCAAACATTTCCTGCCTTACTTAGAATCTTGAATTCTGTAGAATTGTAAGTTTCACCATTTCACTGAAGTCTCTTTGGATTTATGTTCCAGGAGGTGGCGCTATACACGTGATCCCATACATTTTACTTATGCATGGTTTAATGTTGCGGTGTGTGTATAACTGTGATCAACAGGACTTTTACACACACACATACGCCCTCTGAGCATATACACCCGTGAGGCTGTGACTTCAAAGCAGACTTGTTTATTTTCAGTCTATAATGGATACAAGATTTAAAATGCCAACACATTATGACAAAATGAAACCACAAACGGATAAAACAAGAACGAGGGAAAGAAAATGTTGACAATTTGTCAATCTTCAGGTTTAAGTTTGAGAGATGTCACAATTCTTAAAAAGCAACAACAAAAAAACTGCCTTTATCTTTCAGGATGTGTGGGTGTTATACTTATGTGGAATTGTTCCTTGGTTTGTGTACTGTAGAATCTGATACTGTGTTGTGCGAATTGTCTTGCACTGCTACGCCTTTTCATAGTTGTTTTTTAGTTTTCTACACAGAAGTACAAACCACAAGGCTTTGGTTGTTAAGAGACCCAGTGTAGCTGATCAAATGTGTTGCTGTACAGGATGTGTGTTAATTTTTGATCTTGTTCATACCGACAGTCCTGAGTGGAT
This sequence comes from Amia ocellicauda, assembly GCF_036373705.1. Taxonomy (NCBI): domain Eukaryota; kingdom Metazoa; phylum Chordata; class Actinopteri; order Amiiformes; family Amiidae; genus Amia; species Amia ocellicauda. The sequence goes on along the minus strand of NC_089854.1, from coordinate 12,325,504 downwards.
GTGGGTCACATCATCTGAGATGCAAATAATTTAGGCTATTGCACTGTTCGAAGACTAGGTATATGCGAAAGATTTAAATTGAAAGTAAAATAATTATCATGAAAATCAAGACATACACTTTTGAGAGAGAAAAAAACTTTAAATGCTATGTTTTTTTTGTTTTTGAACTTCACTTGATTAGTAATAATGAGAACGATAACAACAGATTAAAATATCACAGTGGCACCATCCTTCTACCTGATACAGAGCTCTCCCTCAGGGTCACTACAGCAGGTCTGCTTCACCACATTAATTTCCCAATGCGTTAGGAATTTAGGCGCTGTGACAGTGGCCTAGACCAAATCCATACTTTGCGTTACCCCTGAACCACAAAGAGCAAACCTGTACCACATCACAGTTTTCATTTTTAAGTAGTATAATACTGCCACTGACGATGCATTAAATCTTGTCAGTGTGTGACATTGTTAATGTGTGATTCACAGTTTTGATTTGGTCCAGGCTCATTTGTGGGTGTGTGTATTTTTTGGGAGATAATTAAAAGACCTTTGCACTGGTGAGGGGTCTCAGTCAAGGTCTACACTGTGTTCTGGCTTTATTCCAACCTACTAACTCACTTGCATTTACATTTGTACATTTTCTGACGATAGCCACCCCAAAACTGGTAATTTTGAATTCAGTCCAGTCCGTCAGTCAATGAGGTTAATGGTAAATGGGAGACTGGAATGATTATGAATTGCCCTTTAGTGATGGAATTCTGAATTCCTGTTCCTGTTCTAAATTCCAGAGGGAAAACCCTGCTGTAGAGTTCGATGGCCGAAGTGCTGTTCTCGACAGACACACGAGATTGAGATTTCACAGTAAATTCCCACAGTGCTGTTCACAAGACACAGACCGAGGGTTGTTTTATTTGTTTTACACACCGAGTTCTTTACCAAAAACCTTGACATGCTTATAGTCTCTTCTTTTCCTTGCACTCTCTCTTAAACCTGCTGTGTGTACCAGTCACAAATCAAGAAGAACAAATACCTGAAGTCCTACAGCGATATTTAAAAATAAAAAGACGAACATTGTTGGAAGAGTTGCCTCCATCAACTGATTTGCATACTATCTGTGCTTGAGCATTAAACAAAGAAAACATCCATGCATTTCTCGAAGCTTAAAACAAATAAACATACTCAGGAAGTCAAATTAATTAGTATTCCTGTTAAAATGTCTGACTTTTCATATAGGTAAATTCAGAAGACTAAATACATATATAAAGCAGTTTTGTTAATAATATAGGTAAGCAAACAATCAATTAGGAGCAAAAAAAAAGAGAAAGAAGCCATGCCATGAAGAAATACTCGTCCTTTTTGTGTTTTTATTTAGAGTTTTTATCAGATTGGTATACATTTACTGTAGTGTTAAGGGCTGGGTTTGTGTTACCCCAAGAGAAAGTGCAGTAAAATTGATACATGCTTTGCTGTGGAAGATGTTTGGTTTTGAAATTGTTTTATACCCAGTTAATGGCTGGATGAAGAGCGTATCTGAAAGGGTATGTGGAGTCTGGAGTCCTGTTCGCTCACGGCCCACAATTGCTGGCTCCGTCACCTCTCATAGCTAACTGCAGTAGCGGATGGGAAGTTAGGATCACCTTTCCTTATTACTTAGTGCATAACAAAATAAACTTGCTAATGTAGCCAAAGCCTATGGGATACAAGAACTGTTTAACTTAGCATTGGTCACAGTTGTCATCTGCATTGCTTCTCTGTGACTCGCAGAGCACCTTCAACTGAACTATCAGAGACCTCATTTCTCTATTCAGTATAGGTGTAATGCTAAAGTGAATTTTTATGTTTGTTGTTCTTGTTGAACTATTCACACCAGCAACCCGATGCATGGACTCTGTAGGCTGTCATGTGGATTTCAATGTTCTGAAGCCTAAGGTTGCATTGTGATGTGTGTTGTCGATCTGGCATAGGAAATTACATCCGGTTTATCGAAATAAAATGCATTTTAAAAAAAGCAAAACAAAGTTTATGGACTCCTATTACATGTCCCAGGATGCCATACACAAGAAAGAGGTTTAAATAGCAACATTAGCCTTCATTGTCTGGGTGAATACATGTGGAGCCACAGAAAACACATTTACACTGACGTTAAAAACATCAACAAAATTCTACAAGAGTTACAAAGAGTATAAAAAAGCGGTTATATAAAGATGCCACTGATTTTTTTTTGTCTCACGTATTCCTTATTGATATGAGAGTTTCTTTGAGCTGAGTTTTTAAGTTTGTCAAACCTCAGCGGAAAAGAAAACGCTGAAATTGTGCGCTTGTTCAGGAAGTGGGGACAGTCTGTTTTCCAACACACGTGATTTGGACCAGAGGTATACAGGCTTTTCGGCACCAGCGTCTGAAACAATCACCATTCGTTTGATTGATTTAGTTTTTTTTTGTGTGAAAACTATGGCTTTTTCTTATTTTTGTAAACTTTGATCTTTAGGCAACGCTCAGAAAGCAAAAGAAATCAATCTTAGAATTTGCTTGAAATTGCATTGTTGTGTTTTTTGTGGATTTTCATGTAATAAAGCAAAACCAAAACTTCTCGAAAATATGGCGATAAATTGTGTTTATGAAAACGTCAAGCCCTTCCTTTGGAAAACAAAACAAAAACAAAATCACGCCACCCAGATCTCATGTATGTTGCCTGTTCGCTGTTCCCGTGGTTCCCTCACTAAGGAGAGCTGTGTGATAAAACCCCAGGGAACACCAGTCTGGTTTTGAAAGGTAAAAAAAAAAATGACATGAAAATGACAATGTTTTACTAATCTCTGTTACCAGGCTCTATCCCACAGGTTTGCACTTTGTGTGTGTTTATTTGGGAATTTTGAACATTAGTTTTTAAGCGGAAGCCCAATTGAATGAAAACACCCTAAACTAATAAGTGTCCATTTTAGTTTTGTCTGTACGTGTTCCCTGTGTTTAATAGGGAACTTAACACAGTGCACTGAAGTTAACAGTATGTTCATGTCTGAGTACTTCGGTGCAACTCTACATATACTGCAGGTTATTCTGGGTCTAGAGGACAACAGTGGAACTGTTTTCCCACATCATTGCATTATACATTCAGGCGGACTATACCTAGAGACGTTCCCTCTGGGGGCAGTCAGTTTGTGCGGAGGGCATATGCCTTGCCCAGTATGTCCCGGTCAGTGCAGTGTGTGGAGCGTGCAATTCCTGTGCAAACCAGAAGGAGGCGAAAGAAGACCTCACTCAGTATGTGTTGTACTCAGTTGGCATTACACGCCCAGGGTTCTCCCAGTGATTCAGCACCACCAATCCCAGCACTGTCATTTCCCCTTCATACGCAATGTGAGCACTTAGGCCTGGTAAAAGTGGTGTACACAATTGTACACACAGTGACCGAAAGGGATATGGAGATCTCACGCTACACATTTTAAGTAAGTTTAGACTGCTGGTTTGAAGGGAAAAGCTTCTGTCTGTGGATGTTTTTGAAATAAACATCCTTTACCACCGCAGGCTGCTTCCCACGCTCCAAACAGAAGCACAGCCCAACTTCTGGATTCCTGTGTGTGGAACCCCTGCTGTGGATTGTAACAAAGAGGAGGCAGCTCCTGTGTGCGAAATTACGATAACAAATGATCTGTCTTGGCAGTCCGCACACCGAACTCTGGCGGGGTTCTGAATTCCGAGGGGAGAACCCTGAACTGTTGACCAAGCTGGGCTTCATAAAAAAGTAAAATTAATTAAAATATGAAAAAAATAACATTTCCCAGCCACTGATTATGTCAGCCTGCAGTGAAAACCTGCAAACTGGACAGTATGTGGACTGTAGAGGGACCTGTACTGTACCGGTCTGTACTGTACTGTCCTGTATTGGCTGTCTGTTTGTCTGGCATGTGTCTGTCATGTGTCATGGTTTTCGAGTTCTGTGGGTTGAGAGGGACAGGCTGACCAGGCGACATCCAATCCAATCCAGTTGCGGGATTTTGTTTTGTTTCTGGTTCCGTTTGTTTTCTGGCTGCAGAGATAGTGGTCCACGGCTCAAGTCAAAGGTGACCCGGGTCCCACCTCCAGGGGGAGGGCCAGGGCGTCGGCTGGGCGGGACAGGAACTGGCTCATCAGGGCTGTGAAGATCATTGAAAAAGCAGCGTGAGACGAGGCATGATGCAGATTGACTTAATGATGTAATGTTGTACAGATCCCTGCCCTAAGCATACCTGGGATTTAAGCATTTTACACAACACACCACACACCCCATGATATATTGTGACATTGTGGACTGTAATACAATCTACTGCAGTAAAGTGTAGTGTGCTGTACCTGCAGTGTCACACAGCCCCCTTTCCATGGGAGGCTCCTCTGTGGCCAGGAGGGTCTTGGTGCGTCTCAGCGTCTCCAACTCATCTGTACCGTCTCCATCCACCAGGCAGCCCTGCCATCAAAATGCACTCAGTCAAGAGGACACGTCTTAAACATTGCACAGCATTTGAACTTTAAGAGTCATGTGATCTGTCTTTCGCCATACATGTCAAGTGTCTGGTAAACAACGTAATTCACTGTGGATGAAGACTTCACCCAAATGACTTTATAATAATAATAATCACCCTTGACTTGCACAAAACTAATGAAGCCTTGTTTGTTCCTAGATCGCAGACATCCAGGCGGAAGGCACAAAGCATGTGACACGCACTCTTACACAATCGATACTCTGTGTCTCCACTAGGCCCCAGCCCCGACTCCCCCCTCCTTCCCCTACTGTCGCCGTCTGGCCTGAGTGACGCCCCCAGCCCGCCGTGCCCCTCCTCTCACCAGCAGGGCATCGCTCAGGAGCACCCCCTCGTGTTTCTGACGCTTCTCCTGGCATGTCTTCTTCAAAGGCAGGTCTTCATCCAGCTCCAGGATCCTGAAGAGCGAGTGAGGCAGGGAGGGGCGGTGAGAACACACAATTAACCTCTGGATAGACCCAGAACGCTGCAATTACTCTGCTTGATCGGCGTGTCCCAGGGCACTCTGAGGTCACTGTTCCACAATGCAGTCAGTTCAGTGCAAGCATTCCAGTTTAGTACATGTATACATATGTGTGTTTGTGTTTGCACATATGTGTCTGTGTGCATGTGTGTGTGGTTAAGACACTGCGCAGTCATAATGTTCATTCACGTATCCATGTATGAATGTGCATTTAAAGAGTGTGTTTGTGTGTTGGGGGGAAGGGGGCCTTACCGTTTCCTGAGCGAGGGGCCGGCGGGCTCCAGCAGGGGTGTGTCGGGCTCTGGCAGGTGATTCAGGAAGGTCAGCTGGAAGTCATCGTCCATGGAGATATAGGGAGCCAGCATGTCTAGGTCCAGACTCTCCACGTCCTGCCACACAACAGTAGAGGATGAAGACATGAGACGACAGCAGAGGCTGGAAATGGGGCAGGTAGTCTACTGGGGCAGTTAATTCAGTGGAGTATGAGCTCATTATGGTTCCAAAACAGCATCGCAGCCTGTAATGGAGGTTCTGGAGTTGGATAACCCTGTACCTCATACCTCGAATTTGGAGGCAGACTGCGTGTCATCCTCCTTCCTTACGGCAAAGAATTTCTCCACAGAATCCATATCCATGGAGACCTCATCACCTGAGCTCTGGAACCCAAAACACACACGGGGGTCAGACTTTCAAGATGCATGGTACAACTGAAGAAAACTGGGGGAGAAGTACAAGAAACAGGAAGTGGAGGACAGGAATGAGAAGGAGGAGATAAAAAACAGGAGAAACGAGAGAGCATTTACAAGAAAGTACAGGAGAAAAGGAGAACTAGAAAGTGACAGTGGAGGAGGAGGAAAGTACAAGCAATGAGAAGAGAAACAGGAAAAAGGGGAAGAAAAACAAAAGATGAAGGGAGAGAAGATGATGTATAACAAAGGAGTAAAGGAGATAAGGAAAAAACAGAAGGGAGATTGGAGGAGAAATAAGACCGGAATGAGACCAAAGAAGAAAGAAGAAGCACAGGAAGGAGCAGGAAAAGAATAGACAGAGACAAAGCAGAAGAAATGCACGGGGCAGACGGTAAACTCACGGAGGTGGGCGAGGGGGCGGCGGGCTGATCGAAGATGGGACTGAGGAGCTGGCGCAGCTCGGGGGTGCAGAGGTCCTTGGGCGAGGAGGCGGTGGAGAGGGGGCTGGAGGGGCGGCAGAACGACAGGTCCTTTATCTCCACTGGTCCTGCGAGGGATGAACACAGACAGGCGCCCAAGAACGCAGTGAGACAGATGGACAAAGACACACAGAGATGCACAATGAGACAGACAGAACGAGAGACTGGGCCTGAGGCAGTCGACTGTATGGGTGATGTGGGGCTTGGCAGTGTTTCCGTGTTCGATTGATGAGGTTCTCGGGTGTTAGGTTTTCTGTTGATCTGTTGTTCAGTGTGTCAGATGTTAAGTGATCAGGTGCTCAGGCAGGGCCCTACCTGTCAGTGGGATGATTTCATCCCCAGCTGCAGGGGCCAGCTGGGTCAGATCCTCTGGGCTTTCCTTCAGCTTCAGGAAGAGGCTGGTGTTCGTATCCATGGTGGCATCCTCGGACCCAGCCTCGAGTTCGGGTTTGGGTTTGGGGACACGCTCGACCTGCTCCATTGAGAACACCACATCCGCGTGCTCCACCCCACTGAGAGAGAGAGAGAAAGGGAGACAGAGGTGTTATATTTCTGTCCAGTGCACCATGTGAAATGCTTTGGTTGTCCTTACTTCAGTTTCAATTGCAGAGCGAGACAGCGATGGAGTCAAACAGCTTGCAGGTAAGTGTGTCAGAGAGAGACGGGGAGATCGAGGGCGGACCAGTGCGTGAGGTATTACCCGAGAAAGAGAGAGAATGTGAGCAGGGTCAGATGGGAGTGTCAGTACCTGAGGATGTAGTTGAGGCAGACCACGCCCTCGGGCTGGGCGCTCTTGTTGTTGTAGATGACAGAGGCCTGAGTCTCCGCCCACACAAAGCCACCCGTCTTCACCAGGAAGCGGTAGTGGGCTGTGGTCACCTGACCCTTTGACAGCACTGCGGAGACAGGGGAGGGGTGTGTGAGTGGGATGCAGTCTCGCTCTTAATCCATTCTCTCTCCCTCCTTTCTTCTGTCCCTTCCTTTTCCCTCTCTCCCACCATCTCTATTTCTCTCCCCCTTCTCTCTCTCCTTCCTTACTCTCACTACCCATTCTCTCTCTCTCTCTATCTCTCTCTCTCTCTCTCTATCTCTCTCTCTCCTTTCCTTGCTCCTTTCGCTCAGACACTCACAGATCTGTAGGCTCTTTGTCATATGGTCCGAGTCCAGGGCATGGTGGTACTCGTAGGCCGAACGACCAATCAGATCCTCTGGCTGGTATCCCACCAGCTCAGAAACTCTGCAGAGATGGAATAGGATAGAGTGGTCAGAGGGGACAGGGCCTCACTCAGGGCTGAGGTAGTTTATTATTAATGTTATTAATATTATGTAGAGTTTAAGCAGCAGGTATAGTAGTGTATTGCTAGTAGAAACATTGCACCAGATCAGACAACCACAGACATTTTAAATATCCAGTCTGAACTGAGTGCTGAGTTTGATCAGTTTCAACCTCAGAGGGCGCTGTAACTAAACAATCTGCGTTTACGCTGTGCTGTTGCTCAACAGGGCTAAACTCTGAACAAAACTTCCCAGGCTGACTTCTAGTCCCATTTAAATGTTACTATTTATAATACATTGGTACTGCTATACAGGGTCGCTGTGTGAATACAGCTCCTCTTCATTTCTGTCTGTTAAACAAAGGTGGCAGAAATGTTTGAATTATTCTAAACCTTATTATTATCACACACAGACCAGACTTTGTTGATGATGTCAATGTGACGCTCGCATTAAATTACATTTCATGAGTGTTTTATTAACAATGTTATCCTGTTCTACAGGTTTTGTCTAATTAGCAGCCAGCCCAGTCAAATATGCTTGAGTTTAACAGGCCCACAGGCCCTGAGCACAGAACTGAGCACGCCTGGGTTGGGTATGGCAGCCATAGAGTGGTCTTATCACACAATGCAATCAAGTCACAGGAATGCGAAAATACCCTAAAGACAGACAGACTAATAACCAAGGTTCCTAGTTTTCCATGATGAGAAAAAACAAAACTATTTAAATATATGTTAAAATTATATTCTGGTTAGGAATACTTACAGAAACATTATATTGAGTTTAAGAGTTTTTTTATTCAAACATTAACCATTTAACTCAAGATCGGAGCTCCTATCGAGAATTATCAGCCTAATAAAAAACAGCAGGCTACATCACTTTAATAGTTCTGCAAAACAACAAACAGTATGCACGATTTTCCTCTGAGGTAAACAAATCGCCATGTACAAACAGAAGCAGAAGTGAAAATGTATAGTTTATTTATTTATTTATAGTTTGTCTGGACTTTAATCGATATCATCGCCAACAGAATGGAAGCATTCCAGCCACGTGTGGTTTAGACATTGGCGTTGAACACAGAAAATAAGCCAAAGTTCATTTGCTTATTACAGTATAGATAGACACTGATAAACAGAGGATGATCTGTACGATGCAGAAATTGCACTCAATAGAAAGAGAAACATTCAAAATATATTTATCAATATTTCTAATAAAATAAAAACAAGTCTGTGCTTTTCTGCATTTTTCTGCGTCCTTGCTAATTACACAACATAACATCCTAACAATTTTCTTCTAGCTGACAAATGTTTTAAACAGCTGCTAGTTCAGTTTCAACATAGAGACACTAACATTTTGTTCTGTGTTTAACTCCACTGCAGAACATTTATTCTGTAAATCGCATTAAAACAACTTCAAATCTCAACACTGTGTTGGAATTCCTTTTTTCTATAACCATTTACTAAATCGGAATCCCCTCGGACAAGGGATTCCTTGCAAATTGTATTATAATACTTACTAACGACAAAGGCATCACCGACATAATAATACATGTTTAGTTCTGATTACTGTGCAGAATGAGGAGTGTGGAAGTATTTTTATATGCTGCTCAACTTTCTGCAAATAATCTTAATCGGTCACGTACCATTAGACACACAGTCACAAGCACTCACTCAGACGTGCACACAGGATCAAAAACACACACGCAAAGTCACCCAGGATCAAAACATCAAACACAGCCAAACAGGGTCACACTCAATCAGACAGATGGTGGGTGGCCACTGTAATGATCTCCAGCTTTAATCCCTCCTACTGTACAGCTCATTCTTTTTCTGATCTCAAAGACAGAACATGACGTTGCACTCTGTAAATCCAGCAACCTCTCTTGTAAGCCCTCCCACCGGCCCTCTCTCCCCCTCTCTCTCTCTCCTCCCTTACTGCCCGCCCTCTCCACCAGTGATCAGCTCAGTTAGAACAGAATGTTCTGCACTGAGCTCCTTGTGTTCGTGTCCCAGCTGGTTGACACCATGTGTCTGGCAGCCAGCCGGAGACAGACGAACAGGCGGGCAGGCAGGCAGCTCTGAAACACCCAAATCACGTTTCTTCCTTTACTGCATTCCCCTGCACCTGAGTTAGTTTTAAGTTGTTATTGTTTTACACTTGACTCACTTGGTTTTGTTTTCAGTTCTGTTATGATTTATATCAGGATTTTTAATGTTTTTTATAATTAATTTTAACAAAATTGTAATCATAAGTAATAAAATGTGTATGTTTTTAATTTTGAACATGTCAAATACAATACCAATAAAACAGTATATTACCCTGCTCTCTCCCTCTCTCTCTCTATTGCTTACTCTCTGCAGCAGCAAACAATACAGGTGGGGGCGAAAGGACATAACTGTACTGGAAACTAACCAAAACAATAACTATAAAAGGCGATAAATGGAAGAAAAGCAAACATGACAAACATACTGATGTCTGGCAGTCTGGTTTTTCAATAAAGGAGGTTTGACGAGCAATGAATGGAAGATTTTTTACTAATCCGTGCGTCCTGTGCAGTAATCCAGTGTTCATCAGTGAGTGTTTGTGGGCCTGAGCACCCCCTACCCCCACCCCCCCACTAACAGCCTCCTTTTGATTATCAAGTTATTTGCAAAAAGCTGAAGTGCTCTGGAGGGTATTGCAGTGCTGAATCTAGATTTGATTAATTTTGTTTCCTGCAGTCTTTCACAAAGCAGAAGTCTGTGTTACAGAGACTTGGTTTTGAGTTTAAGTTAAACTGCAGGATATATAAGGACTGCATGTACACATCGGTTGACAGTTACACAGGAAACACTTGCTACTTCCTGTGTTGTGTGTGTGTTTTGTGTGCATCTGTGTAGGGGGTTGTATATTATCATTTTACAACAGCATGATCTGTAATCATTAATTGCTTACTCAACATTTCAGCTACAGTTTTGTTAAAAACAAACAAAACAAAAACCTAGGCTAATCGAATTGTTACATCTTGTATTTGCACTGAAGCTACTGCCTCAAGTTAACACCTGCTTTCCTAATGAGGTAAGGAAAGTCAAATAAAACAAGCTGGGGAAGAGACATAGCCAGACATAGCACAAAGCCAGAAAAGAAAAATTCTCATTAAGCAAAATAAATATATATATTTGTAACTTTGGACCCATGCTTGTTTTTCATCTATAAAAGGTCCATGTTGACTTGAAATTGTCAGCAGCCAAATTCAATAAATACAGTTGGCCCTCTTTTGAAAACCAAAGAAAACATTTTTTTGCACACCACCAATAATTTTCTCTCTTGAACATGTCTGTTCCCGTCTCTCAGTACCCTTCCCTCCTTTTGCATTGCGTTCCCTGAGAGCTGTAGGTATTACTGTGCTGTTGATAGTGTAGTATGGTATGTTTATTTCTGCTACTACTAGTACTGCTGCTGATCACCTGTTATAACAGTAACAAGAGGGCATTGAAACCCAATTCCACCAACATTACCTTTTGTTTGACCTAATCACACGCACAATGCACCAGCACACATACAAACACATACTCCTACATACAACACACCCAGACCTCACCCCACGCTAACAAACTCAGGCTTATACCACAACAACAGCAGCAGCAGGAGAAATTAAGTGTGGGGGTGGAGAAGCCCCTGCCTCCACATCCCCCTAATTAAAACCAGCGGCGGGGAGTGGGGGGAACAGTCCCTGCCTGCCTACCTGCCCTGGCAGTGTGTAAACTTGAGGTCCAGGCTGTGGCGACTCAGAAAGGTGCTGCTGTCCAGGGGGAAGTCCAGGCTGGACGGGTGAGGAATCGGCTCACACAGGAGAGTCAGGAAGGTGAGTGGCTGTGGGGGGGGCAGCCCGAACCCAGGGGCTTCGCCGTCACTGGGGGTAGTAGCCTGCTGCTCGGGGGGCTTGTAGGTCTGGATGTGGCCACTGCAGTGCAGGACCTGGCGTTGACGGAGGTGGGGGGTGTAAAGGTCAGAGATTAGTGTTGTTATTATTATTATTATTATGATTAGGGCTTGAATATTTTGGTGTTTATGTTTCCTTTTAGAGAATGGGAATACAAATATCAGGAGGGCCAATCAAATGTAATAATACAGGGAAAACCTTGCCCCAAGATCAGCTGCTGGCTGTGGTTAGGGTTGTGCCGGTAAACTGTATACCGTCTCATCGCGGTGTCATGCTCTCACCACAGTGAAACATTATTTATCATCAGTACCAGTATTTTTATAGAAAGCTGTGCTCAATAACTGCAGCTGTGATGGAAACTAAAACAATTTGTGGAGTGACACATTGGAATAGGTGTCTGTCAGGTTGTTCACAGCTGCAGATTCAAAACATTTCCAGAACATCCGTCTGTCAGTTACCAAGCCGCATTTTCTTCTTCTAATACTCTAATAAATTCTCCCATGATTCTTTTAGGTTGCCATTTTCAACATCGACTTGCAGTCAGTTAAAAAACTACATGGCGCTACTTCTTATTATTCAACATATTGGAAAATATATTAAACACTTTCTTTCAAATAAATTAATGGTGATGTGTAATTACGGTTGTTCATGAGCAAGTGCTGCGAGAAGAAAATGTGACTCCGCGTCTGTTAAACAGGAAAATACATTTGGGCATTTTTCTCCTTTTGTAGTAATCTTATTTTCCCTCTTCGAGGCTATTCTAGTTTGGTTTTCATATTTTTTTATTGTTATGATATGACCAGGCTTTTTATTGGGCTCCAGCGCTTTGATAATGCAATTGGTTATGAAGCTCCATTGAAGAATTGTTTTTAAATAGCGAAACAGTGTCATATTTTCACAGTAGATGTAATTTAATAGTAAAATACTTTCTTTTGTAACAGTTATATTTGTGCCACTTGAATGGACCTATATTGGATTAATGTGTACTTCTTTGGAGTTTATCTAGGCCTGGTTGTGGGTATTCTGGTAATGCGTTTGAATCAGTTAATCTCAAATTTGGATTAACAAGCAAGAGACAACCACATTTGAAACAATGCAGTGAAGGCAGTGGGTCGCTCGCCCTCTTACCTTCCAGGAGGCAGACTTGATGTTGACAGTTCGTCCCCTGCTGGTCAGGGTGCTCTTCATGCGCAGGAAGAAGCTCCGCTCCGTCGGCACTTCCCGCTGCTTCCGGGAGAAACCTTAGAGGGAGAGAGATGTTATTGACGGACAGGGCGAGAGAGGGAGAGGTGTGTCGGGATGCGGGGAAAGTCACAGGTGGATGGACAGACAGAGATGTCACAACAGATAGAGTGTCCAGGCTCTGCTCACCCAGCCTAGTGGTCAGCGCGTCTCTCAGCTCCTCCTGGTCACAGGGGTGGATGAAGTCAAACACACTCTGTCCGAGCAGGTCCAGCTGAAACACAACAAGACACAAACTCAATACAGCTAGAGTACAACACGACACACACTCAATACAGCTGAAGAGCACGCACTACAGCACAACCACGACAAATCCACACAACACAAGCACTCACTCACCTGCACGCACAAACACACACATACTTCCATAAACACTCATTCTTGCTCACAACCTGAGCGCTGGGTGTATACCTGTGGGATGCCAATGTGCTTATTGACACTCTCTGACAGGAACACCATGTCCCCATCGCTGGACAGCACCATCACGAACCCTGCTGGTGCCCGGGCCAGGATTGCTGCCCTCTCCCCCTCCCCCTCCTCCACACTCACACCCCCTGTGAACAGAGAGAGAGAGAGAAAGAGGGTTAGAAACACAAAATAAATATATAAATAAATTGCACTATACTAAATACACCACACCACACAGTTAACTTCAAATTAGTGGGGGGAGCATCCCACCCCTTACCCGCTTGCAGGAGTCTGTTGATGCGCAGGTAGCTGAGTGTGACGCGCATGATGGCGGCCTTGTCCAGGTGTGCTGCAACGCGGCGGGGCAGAGGCAGGGCGTGCGCCAGCTGGTAGAACACCTCGGTCTCCTGGCTGCGTCGAGAGCGGGCCGCGTCACGGGAGCGCACCTTCCGCTGCTCCGAGCTCGGCCTGGAGGTGGGGGAAGAAAGGGATGGTTTTATTCTGGGTTATTATTGATTGATTATTGATTTACCATAAAACTTCAATTAAACGTCCCCAGCATTTATTTTAAATAACTGCAAGAAGCCCCGGCGTCAATTATTATTAACCATTCATAAATAAAAAGACATTGCGGACTCATGCAGGGTAAGAAGAGCCTGAAACATTGCTGCATTGTAGAATTAGGGTAATAGGCCAGGCTTTTATTATTATTATTATTATTTGTAATTATTCTTTTTTTGAATAATTTGCTTTCCAAAGATGCAAACAAATCACATTCAATGTGAACTATACACTGGATTGAAAACAAGATACTGGTAATTCTGTTAGCAGTCTGTAAATATGCTGTGAGCTGTCACTAAATAAACAAAAAGCACTTCAGCGGAACTGTGGAAATACGCTTTAACCAAATCAACATTATACTTCATTAATGCATTGTTTATGTCGTAATTGACAGTTCAATCACTAGAATTAACAGCAATACAAATATACAGTTACAACTATATATATATATATATATATATATATATATATATATATAGTTAAAGTGAGAAATAAATTAATAAAAACACACGTGATAGTGTTTTTTTTAATTAACATACGGTATATATATTTACTGAAAACAAAGATGCATAACCCGGCATTTATTAGAGACCGGCTGCTATTTGAGACCCAGACAATACAGGCATTATAAACAAATCATCCAGCAAAAGTAGAATTGTAAAAAAATCGCAAAACGTAACTGGAGTGTGCAACTGGAGAGAGATGGTGGAAAAATGAAGATGGTTCATAGTTGGAAGTTCATAGTTAAAGGCCTGGCAGAATAATCTTGATACTAATGCTGTGCCCCAGTGAAACAGTAGCTCAATCTGTCAACAAAAACTAAACGCACACAACACTTCAATACAGTAAGAACGATAATAATAAGATTCAAAATAATCACCACCGCCATCATTTGTTTAATATCAAATGATAATGTAAACACTACAACTACCTTAAAAAGCTCTCTGCAAACTCACAACAAATAGCACAAGAAACTCATAATGTCAACAAACTCAACAGTAATAATGAAAGTACAACCACCACTACCAGTATTAGACACTGTATACAAATACTGCCATGCACAACTCCAGCCACTGAACCATATCTTGTCTGTCATTTTGCAAGCTGGAGATATCTGACTGTAACAATCCTAGGCTTACAAAAGTGAGAGAGAGCAGTTTCTGAAACTATGTTCTTTTTAGCCTGTGGTCTCCTAGGGACTGAGCACTGCACTACAGAAATGTGCTACAGAGATAAAGCCAAAAACCTCTCTCTCCTTCCCTCCCCCACTAGACAGTGGTAGACCAATGCACCCAAAAGTTCTGCTCTCAAATAAGCCAGACTCTTTTTTTTTTTTGTGAATACACATTTTAGTAAATTACCCCCACCCCCACCCCCACACAAACAACACACACCATACCCCAGTTGGATTCCTTACATGGCTTTTAGATTCCACACAGAAGTCCCTAGGAAAAAATAAATGTGGGTAAAGTCTTCAGGCTTCTCTTCCCCTCCCTCTCTCTCTCACTCGATTTCCTTCGTTTGAGTGGGACACAGATAAAGTTTTTCTTCACTCCCTGCCTCCTAGTCCCACCCCACCATAACCTCCCCTCTTCCCCTCTTCCCCTCCCAGCTGCTCTCTCTGACTTCACAGAGGAGGAGTCTGTGTTGTAGTGTTTACGAGATTTGACCTCCCTCCATTCCTGGCTCCTTCTCAGCCTTCCCACCGAGATCTTCAAAAATAGGCCATCTAGCATGCCCCCTCCCCCAGAGTGAGAGAGGGAGGGAGGGAGAGAGGAGAGGAAAATAGGGAGAGTAAGGGGTAGAGAGGAGAGAAGGGAAGGAGGGAAGAGGGCAAGAGTAACAGACAGAGACTGGCTGCATGTGGTAACTGTAATAATCTGGTCTTTGTGCTTTTGGACAGAGACATGAAGACAAAACAAAACAAACACTCAGAAATAAACTCGCTGCCTTCATGCATGGAACACGTCCAACTCTTTTCTTTTGCGGACTGTGACTTCAATCCTAAGACTATGAAAATGTTATTTTTAGGTGAGGAAACAGTCCACCGACCAGCCGGAGGCAGCGTCTGTGTGTTTTCTGGGGTGTGGACAAGACAAAACAAACAGTCCCTATTCGTCCTTTCGGGGGAAATTGCCAGCAAAATGGAATGCGGTTGTTGTTTTTGTTTCGTAAGTGTATCAATTATGATTAATTATGTCCTGTTAGTGTGCATATTTTTGGGTGGGTTTGATTCTGGAAAACAGCCTATTCTCCATCCCACAGATTCAATCCCCCCACTCTCGTGGAAACACGCAGAGCTCATGACAGTCGCGAGCATCGCTTCCCACCATTTATCGCTTTTCCTTGCAATTAAGAGAACAAAAGTCTCCTGCTTCTGCTGTAGCCCCCCCCCCACCCCCTGTCTGTACTGGGCACCCTTCACAGCAGGAGTTTGCTGATGAAAAGGCATGAACAGTCCTATTACCCCCCCACCCCCTTACATTTTTAAATCATACAATGAAAAGCTTTGCCGGACAGTTCCTTCACTATTTTGATTAATCAGAAGTGATATGGATCAGTTTTGTAATGTATAAATGTTGTTTTTTTCTTCATAAATCAGTTGAATTGTAGTGTGCACAGAAATACGGGTTAAAAAACATACAGTCCAGTGTCACTGCTCCTGTGACTGCCTTGTGAGGATTCGTCTACTCTCACAGACACTGAAGAAACAATTAATTTGAGTCAGTGGCCTGTAGGAGCCATTTTCCCTGAGGCCTCAGAAGTCAGCATGCATTCCACAGATGAAAGAACGGTGTTTTTGTTTTAGTTTTTTTGGTCAAAGTGGTAGGGCTCCATTGTTCCCTGCAGTGCTATCAAAACAACTTCAGACTGTGGTGTCCCTATGCAATCAGAAGTGGGGGAGGGGTGGCTGCCTGCCTGCCTGCCTGGCTGAAGGTCAGTCAGGTGACCCTTTACCTAAGGAAAACTGTGCTTGCCAAACTTTTTTTTTTTGCTTCCAGAGAAACCTGAAATTCAGAGCTGGGCATGGACGCCTTAAAGAGCACTGTGCACCATTTCTCACCTGAACTTTCTGCAGTAATGATAATTATAATAATAATATGCATGTATATTGTGCTTTTAAAAATATTAATAAAATACAGTCATGTTTCTTAAATAATATACATTTACATAACAAATATGTACATTTATATTGCATTTCCTTTTTAAGGTGTCTGAATTCCCTTTTCCCTTTTCCATTCATGCTAACCTTTTATTACGTTTCATTTGTACTTTCTTGCTCACCACTAGGGCACCACAGAGGCAGGAAAAAACACCACTCTGTATAGGCAGAACCATAAATATTAACTTAACACATAAAGGAAATCATAAAAGCTGCTCCTTTAACTGTAGCACACTGCCCCACTTCCCTGCTTCAGCCCAAGTCTGCCAGCCCCTTATCTCCTGTTACAAGGGAGATGTCATTTTCTGGTAAATTTCCATTGGTCTCGCACAAACTCTATTCTGTCTGTCTCTGGCAGTATACCCTCTAGCCATGCAGTATTACACTGAGCAGAACCACAAACTCTCTCCCCACCCCCCTTTCCTTTCTCACTTGCAGTATTATACTGAGCAGAACACATCCCCCCAGCTCCTCTCCTTCTCTCACTGTGATGCATTACACTGAGGAGATCAAACTCTCCCTCTCCTTACTCTCTCTCTCCTCTTCTCCCACTCTGTCTTCCCATCTCTCTCCAATTCTGATTCTAAGTAAAAGAAAAGCCTGACTGGTGTGGCAATGTTACCCCAGTCTTGCCAAATCACTGTCGTACAGGTCAAGAGCAAGGGAGACGATAAACAAGAAATATATGTTTAGTAACTTAACACATACACACACACTACACATGTGGGACACAACACTAAGCAGTAACCCAGAGCAGCCTCAAACACATGGACTATAGCTGGTACATGTAAAGGACAGTTGGGGGGTGTGGTTTCACCCAAGGCTCCAGGCAAATCTTGATGTCACGTGATTACACTCTCACACACACACACACACACACACACACACACACACACACACAGAGAGCTTCCCGGTTTAAAATGAAAGGGGCACTATTTGCTGTTTTTGCAGTTTTGTAAGATCAGTCTTTGACTAGTCTCTGGTCACAAGTGACGACCTGGGTGTTAATTCCTAAATATGAGTAAACCAAGGGTTGTTTAATATTGCAGTCGAATAATCCCATTGTTGTTTTTTGGCCCTTTCTCTGCAAGGCGTTTTCAAATAGGACAGAAGCTAATCAGTAGAGCGTATAAAAAGGGAAACAGTACAGGCGTCAGCACATGGCAGAACTGAACTGGCCAGTTTTTAAACAGTGTTTTAAAGAGATAAGTTTGTTTCATGCCCCATAGAGAGAGCACAGGGACCACCCATTACATTATGCATGTGTCTGTGTGCATGCCTATCTCTGTTTGTGTGAGAGTCTGTATGTTCCTAAGATCTCAAGGGCACTTGAAATATTTATAAAAATAAATACATTGAAAATAATACTGTCAGGGGAATCTGCATTCTCTGGCTTTCATTGTTGCTTATTTAAAGTGCTGGGAACTGAAAATACTAGCTAGAATATATTAAAGTGGACAATTGAATACGAGTAATGTAAAGAAATCAAAACCCCTTTGTTGAGTTCACTGTGATGTTTGTTTTTCTTCCCCTCCAAAAAAATAAGTTGTAATTACTCATTCAGTACCGTCCTGTGGTTTTAAGATATTTCACAAGGGGAAATAATAAGAATAATTGCTATCCAGGCGGTGGCTGAGGCTACTGTACACTGTGTTCTGCATTACTGTACCGTGAACACCAAATCAGACTCACGGACGGGCTTCATTAAGACTCGGCACACAATGTTCTCGAGCAGCCACAAGAATATAAGAACAGACTGCCTCAGGAACAAAGCAGACACTCGCACACACAAACGCGCGCACCCTGACTTCCTCTCTCATGCACTTGCACGCATACACACTGAATTTCTTGACACTCGCATGTGCGCACTCTTTCTCTCTCTCTTACACTAGACACACACAAACTCTCTCACTCTCACTCAAGACATACACTCACCCTCTCTCTCATACACACACACATTCACTCTTACACATGCAGACACTGTGGCTCACTCTAGATTGTCTTTCCCTTGAGCGTGCCTAGGGACTCAGTTACAGAAATAGCACCGCTGCCTACGTTTGGGTCTCTGCGGGCCTTTCATTCATTAAGGATAACAACCTGGCATAGGGGCCTTGCAGGTCTCTATATATATGTGTGTATGTATATGTATATATACATACAAATCCCTCCTACCTTGCCTTATTTCCCCTCTGTCTGTCCTCTGTACTTGTAATCTCCAGTGCCTTAAAGGTCTCTGGTACAGGTTGAGTCCTACTCAGCACAGCACTGGCTCCAGTCTGGGCCCCCTATACTGTAGTTATGTGGCTATATTTAAACTAATTTAAACATTTTAAATCAAGGGTTCCCAATGTCTGGTGATGGAGGGCCAATTTCCAGAGGTTGCATGGGATGGGGGGCCGCAGTAGAAAATGAACCACAGATGACAACAAAATATGTTCCAAATCATAACTTTTTATTTCCTATACATTTCTGTTAGGGAACATTTTTGAACTTTAATTGTTGTTTTATTATTTCCCCCCAAGTTACATGTGCAATTTCTAACAGAAAATGTTCAAAAAGTGTAAAAATATAGTAAAGGTTCAGAAAATGGGGGGTTGAAGGTTGGCTTTGTGGGGCCGCACCAAACATCCTCGAGGGCCACACTTTGGGAACTCATTTTAAATGCACTAATCATAAGAATATATTGGAAAAGCAACAGGCCTGGATAAGGGTGTCTGCCAAGAAATAAATAAATAAATAAATAAATAACAAAAACTAAAATGTAATGTAACCATCAATGCAAGGGAAATATGTGTACTTCCTTATAAACAACGTGGAGCTTATTTGTATATATTAAAATGACAAATGAACTAACAAGAAAGTAAGGGGTCAAATTAAAGATATACTGTTACATTCATTGTAATGTACACTCACCTAAAGGATTATTAGGAACACCATACTAATACTGTGTTTGACCCCCTTTCGCCTTCAGAACTGCCTTAATTCTACGTGGCATTGATTCAACAAGGTGCTGAAAGCATTCTTTAGAAATGTTGGCCCATATTGATAGGATAGCATCTTGCAGTTGATGGAGATTTGTGGGATGCACATCCAGGGCACGAAGCTCCCGTTCCACCACATCCCAAAGATGCTCTATTGGGTTGAGATCTGGTGACTGTGGGGGCCAGTTTAGTACAGTGAACTCATTGTCATGTTCAAGAAACCAATTTGAAATGATTGGACCTTTGTGACATGGTGCATTATCCTGCTGGAAGTAGCCATCAGAGGATGGGTACATGGTGGTCATAAAGGGATGGACATGGTCAGAAACAATGCTCAGGTAGGCCATGGCATTTAAATGATGCCCAATTGGCACTAAGGGGCCTAAAGTGTGCCAAGAAAACATCCCCCACACCATTACACCACCACCACCAGCCTGCACAGTGGTAACAAGGCATGATGGATTCATGTTCTCATTCTGTTTACGCCAAATTCTGACTCTACCATCTGAATGTCTCAACAGAAATCGAGACTCATCAGACCAGGCAACATTTTTCCAGTCTTCAACTGTCCAATTTTGGTGAGCTTGTGCAAATTGTAGCCTCTTTTTCCTATTTGTAGTGGAGATGAGTGGTACCCGGTGGGGTCTTCTGCTGTTGTAGCCCATCCGCCTCAAGGTTGTACGTGTTGTGGCTTCACAAATGCTTTGCTGCATACCTCGGTAGTAACGAGTGGTTATTTCAGTCAAAGTTGCTCTTCTATCAGCTTGAATCAGACGGCCCATTCTCCTCTGACCTCTAGCATCAACAAGGCATTTTCGCCCACAGGACTGCCGCATACTGGATGTTTTTCCCTTTTCACACCATTCTTTGTAAACCCTAGAAATGGTTGTGCGTGAAAATCCCAGTAACTGAGCAGATTGTGAAATACTCAGACCGGCCCGTCTGGCACCAACAACCATGCCACGCTCAAAATTGCTTAAATCACCTTTCTTTCCCATTCAGATATTCAGTTTGGAGTTCAGGAGATTGTCTTGACCAGGACCACACCCCTAAATGCATTGAAGCAACTGCCATGTGATTGGTTGGTTAGATAATTGCATTACTGAGAAATTGAACAGGTGTTCCTAATAATCCTTTAGGTGAGTGTATATGTTTATGTTGAGCTCATGTCAGAAAACAATGCGAAAACAAAAGCAACTATTTAACGGGTTTCATAAAACACTTCCAAAATAAATAAATACATAAAAAATCATAACAGACCTGCAGGCTGACTTGTAGATATCTGTATTGCTCCGTGCACGATCAGATGATCTGTCCCGCCTGGCACCGCTTTGACCTGCAGTATGAGCCGCACTGTGTCGCTCACCTCGTCTGCCCCACTCGCGTTACTTTGTATCCTATAGCTTTTGTTTCCTGCTGTAAAATCGAGTGCACAGCTGCACCGAGCACTGCTTTCTTCTTGGATGTAAGTTACTAAACTTTAGTCGAGTAAAAGCATTTAAAAACACTCATATAGGTTTGTGTAAATGTGTGTATATATGGGTGTGTGAGCCTTTCTTTTGACATGGCACAGGTTGTTATGCAAAGAGGCAGATCTTGAGACGGTAATTCGTTCGCTGTATAATGATTATTTAACCGATACTGTTTAACATTGTATGCATTCGTGTATTTATATAATTCTTGTCGATTTTCCTGCATAACAAACACACGCATCATTTGTCCTGTTGTGCGGATCTTTTGCGATGATTTGTATAATACGAACAATGTATACATTGCACACGTATATGTACGCATTATATTAATATTTGCATTGTTCAAGAATGAGGCAATCTCATACAACACGTCTGTCTGCTGGGACGGTATAATCAGCGCAGCACCGTGCAGCCATCTGGGCTCAGCAATAACATCGTAGTTATACAGGCCAGAGGTTTACACTTCCATATGACAACCATAAATACATCCCAGCTACACGTTTCTCAGTTTTTTCTGGAAACGGTCAAGCGTCAGTTCAACACAACCCTCCTGCGCTAATGCAACTCTGTTGATTGATTTATTATTATCACTGTCACAGTACGATGGCACATAAAATACACATTTTCGCACAGATAACCAAGTCTTCTCTGATAAATACCCAAATACATGATTTTCCTTAATGCATTCGAAGCAAGTTGAGTTAAAAGGCAAAATTATAAATCGCATTACCTTGCGCCTTCCGATTCCGGCTCCATGCTTTTATTGTACACTTTGTTCTGTTCTGCGATGCTGTTGTTCTTGACAGTCTTGCGCCTGCGCACTGAACTACTTGGTCGCTCCACCCCGAAGCGTCGCCGGCTCGTCAAACCCCGCCCCCACGCGTGCCATTGCAGTGCGGTCTGGTGCTAGACTTTTGTAATTACAATACATGTGCAAATTTAAACTGCACTTTTTAAATGTATTTAATGAATTAATGGGTGGTAGGATTTGTATGTACTGCAATTATTACTAGTTTTGTGTTTATAATTATTTTATTTCTTAAAAGTCGATATAAAAACTGTATTGTGTATACTGGGGCATTAGTCGCTTTGAAGAAGAGTGTCAGGGAAGTCAGTAAATCCTGTATTACTGTACTTCGCACATTTGTTTTCCTTAAGTTTGCCACATTTTTGTATGTGCCTAGTCCCCCCACCCCAGACTCAGAGACAACAAAACACAGAGCTGTTTTGACACACGATTTATTTTTGCAAATTGCAGAGTGTGCGAGAGGTGTGGGACAAGGGTGTCTGCCCGACGGTGTCTAGTACACGTATGGGAACAGCCTGTATGGGACCCTGCGGCAGTACTCCTCCCAGGCGGGGCCATACTTGGCGTGACATTCGCTCTCGATTTCGGCCGCTCTCCTCCTCAGCAGGTTGGCGCAGTGCATCACGGGCAGGTAGGGCAAGAGGCTACAGAACCCTTAACACACACACACAGGGTTACTGAAGACCATACACAAACACACACACATCCTGTTACTGCACACACACAGTCACTGAACACTTACCTGCCCAGCACTCACATACAGATACACAATCACAGCCATACACACCCAGACACTGACAACACACACAGTATAGTAATGTAACAGCACAGCAGTCAGAGTTTGTTCTGTGGAATCCCCTTCATCTTTGACAAAATACAAGATTGTATCTCGATTGCATCTACATTTTTTACACCCTCCAAGTTGTCTAATGTATAGTCATTCAGCCTGATAACAATAAACATCACCATAATCTTCATCACAGTTTCATTGTCTTACCACAAGGAAGACACCATGCCAGGGTCATCATTATGTCTCCCAGGTAGTTGGGGTGGCGGATCCAACCGAACCAACCAGACACCAGCAGGCTCTTCCCTGTGTTGGTCGGGATGGTCACCAGGTCTGTGAGGTGAGAGTCAGTTAGATCTATATATATAAACATAATTAAAGGTATTTTCATATATCTTTCATTGGGTTGTGTGCTAATCATCAGCGCAGTAATTGATCCAGGCTCTATTACCAACATGAATCACACTGCCCTCTCCTGCCCCCTGACAGCTGTACTCTCTGGAACAGTTTGGGACAGATGTACATCTCTCTCTCTCTTGTAGGGGGGTGGTTGCACAGTCACTCACGGGCATAGGCAGGGTCCTCAGGGTTCTTTCTGAAGCCGTCCTTCTGCACGTTGGACAGGTGATAAAACAGGAACCCCAACCCTGAGAGAGGGAAGAGAGGAGATATGCACACGGGCCCCAAATTCATATTATCTTATACATGGAAAAACAAGGCCGAAATAAATATATAAAATACAGTATTTCATTGACATTAGATATACCTTTTCTCCCCCACACACTCACAACCAACACCCAGCACAGAACAGAGCACACACCCAACACAGCAGGACTATTTATCTGCTATGGTTTATGGCTTAAACTAACAGTTAGCCTTACTGGACCTCAGCTGCCGTTCTCTTAATCAGCTGGAGATTCAAACTAAAATGTGTATGTGTGTGTGTTTATCTGTGCGGATGGTGACTCACCATACAGCACACACAAAGAGAAGGCCCAGTGCACGCTGAGGGGGGGGTGGCGCTTCAGCAGGTAGTACACAGGGAGGCTGGAGAAGTAGGGAATCCACATGAACTCCCCCAGCATCATGAGGAAGCCCAGCCCATCCTGTGTGTACTCCTTCGTGGGCAGCACTGACGCCTGCAGGCCACAGAGAGTATTACACCCACACACACTCACAGCAGGGGATTGGATTGCGTTGATAAATTAGTTCAGAACGAGGAATCGGAATATGATGTGTATAGGTGTGAGGCTAATTATTTGTATGGAAACCCTGTATGAAATGAAGATGTGAAAGTTTAAGATTGAAAAGTTCTACAAAAAAGGAAAAGAAAATTCAAAATGTTAAATTAGGCATACATTTGAAGTTAGCGATGTTCTAACAGATGCGTTTAGGCTTTATTTATATGATTGTTTTGAGTAATTTAGTTACATTTAATAGTTTAATAGTTAATAGTGATGCAATTAGGGTTACATTGTAGATGGTTAGGGTTAGGGTTAGAGTACTCTGTAAACAGGCTGTGTTTCTACCGAGTTAACTGAGTCAGGTGTATAATTGTATGGACCTAGCTTCAGATCTGAGTATCCACTATGGCTGTGGTTCAGGATGCTGTTATGGCTTACAATAGGGCAGGTAACCTACTGATGTAATACAATTGGTTCTAGTGAAAAGTCTTAGTTTGGCACATCATTGCACATCTCAAACAGCTCTGCCGTGACCTCTGACCTCATCAGTCAGGAGCTCCAGGATGTAGAGGAGGTGAAAGGTCACAACCAGCAGCAGGGGGATCGAGGGCGCCCCGTGCTTCTCGATCTCAGTGAGCAGGAAGGACAGATCCACCACCGCCTGGGGGAGAGGCACCGTGGTGTTGACATTATTGTAATTACCATTAGTAAAATAAGTCGTATTAGTAGTAGACGTCATTGCAATAGTAGAAGTAAAATTGAGGCAATAGTAACAGTAGCAGAAGAATGCTAATAGTAGTTGGTAGTGGTAGTAGCAGTAGTAGAAGTAGTCACAGGCCTAGACCAAATCAAATGACCTGCAAGTTAATCACAAACTACAGACTTTAAAAACCAAAAAACAGTTACAGTTTATTTTGTGTTAGAAGCCACTTTCTTATAGATACATATATAGATTGCAAATGCCATTGGGTTCAACTTTGAAGTCTGATCTGGTCTAGACAATGGCTGTAACTGTAGTAGTAACAGTAGTAGGAGTAATAATAAAAGTAGTAAAACCATAGTGGATTTATTATTAATTTTATTACAGTAGTAGTTATTGTAGGACAAGTAATACTTTAGCAGTTTTAACAGTAGCTGTAGTAGCAGCAGTGTGGCTGTGGACACAGCTTAATTGGCGATGAGCAGTTAATTTTATCGAGACTAATTGCACACAGCAACTTGAGAACTTGTCTTTGGGCAAATGAGAAAGATGTCTCACCCAGCCCATGAAGCCAATCCTGACCATAACAAATTGCTTCATATCGATCCTGCCGACGCGAGGGTCCGCCACCCTGCCCAGCGCAAACTCCTGCAGGAAATTACCTGGCAACAGGACCAGAGAGCCACTTAAACCAAGACTGTGGAGGTTAATTGGTTAATTGATGGCTGTGTGTTTCTCCATGAGCATGTGTGTGTTTCTGTGTATGTTTCTGTGTGTGTTTCTGTGTGTTTGACTCTCTTTTTCTGTATTTGTGTTACTCTGCATGCGTTTCTCTGTGTTTGTGGTGCCCCCCCCCCCCGCTGTAATAACTTACTCTTCTTGCCGTAGTTGACCAGCTGTCCTGGGGGCAGCCAGAGGGAGTGGAGGTGCAGCCCAGAGCTGAGCAGCAGAGCCACTACAGTGGAGGCACACACCAGCTGCAGAGTCCTGTCACCCACCATCGAGCCCTGGGGTGGGGGGGTGAGTACAATCTTTGTTTATATATGTCATTTTATAGTGCCTTTGAAAGGGGGGGCTGATACACTAACTAACTGAAACACTGTTTGATGGATTGATAACTGAGAGAGTGTGACAGAGAAACTGTGTGAAAGATGGACAGTGAGAGAGTGTGACAGAGTGCACACCTGGAACACGCCACGGTACCACAGCCCTCCCAGCAGCAGCAGGGTCACTGCGAACGCATACAGACCTGCACGGCAAAAATAACAATATCAGCATCAACATTAGTATTATTATTGTATGATATATACATACACAGACACATACAAATACACACAATCACACATGCAGAGAAATTGAGAGAGACACACAAACACATGCAGACCCAAACACACACATATCTCTATACCATTCATGTTGTACTGCAATCGTTTCCCATTGTGTCCTATTTTACCTTCAGCCACCTGCAAACAGAGAGGGAGGGACAGGGACAGACAGAGAGAGGGAGGGTTAGACTGAGAATGAGAGATAGA
This sequence comes from Amia ocellicauda, assembly GCF_036373705.1. NCBI lineage: Eukaryota > Metazoa > Chordata > Actinopteri > Amiiformes > Amiidae > Amia > Amia ocellicauda. Next base: position 12,299,331 of record NC_089854.1, on the reverse strand, counting down.
GGCAGAGTTTTACAGCCTGAATGACAGTTTGTGTCTGCAATGACAACAGGAACACTGCAGTACTCATTTCTATAACTGCATGAACCAGTTTGTTATATTACTAAGAGAATATATACTGTATGTTCTCTGCATTTATTGACACATAAACAACACTACTGAACTCTGACGCACTGAAACAAGTTCTTCAGTAGTTATGAATTGAGTTACTCATCACTGTGCCCTCCGTTTGAGTGAATCTATGACATTGCATAAGCGATACAATTAATTTGGGTTTAGATTAAACCAGGGCTACATTTTGAACCTTGGTAGGGTTAAAAACAGACTATCATATTGCAGTTAAGGACAGAACATTCAATGCGGTACATACTTAGTCACGGTTTGTAAAAGAAACATTGATTCAGTTTTTGTATTTCTCCTGCTCTGAACCAAACGTAATATTCAATTTTTCGTCAATGCAACTGTGACGCCTTTCCTACAGAAAACAACTGAGGGGTGGGGGCATCCTGAGAGCTCACCTGGCCAAAAGGGAGGTAGTAGAGTGCCCCCTGCAGGGAAGTGTAGGCCAGCACCATGCCCAGGGCGTTCCAATCCCACAGCGTCTCTATCTTGAGCCTGAACACACGCCAGGGCTGGGCTGGGGGCGCGCAGCCATCGATCAAGAGCATCGTGAACACCGAGAGGAGCAGACTCACCAGCAACAGGTCTGAGAGACAGAGAGAAAGGCAGGGAGAGGGATGGTGAGAAAGAGAGAGCTGGGGAGAGTGAGAGACTGAAAGAGAGAGAGACAGACAGATAGACAGAGATGCAAAAGCACAGTGGGACATGCCTGTGTGTGCGTCTCTGCGTGTGTCTATGTCTAATGTCCACCTGTCTCTGGGCTCCATGTGCATCTCTCTGTTAGGGCAGGGAGAGTGGGACAGAGTGGGGAAGGAGCAGGAGGCAGGGGGAACGCAGGCTCTTTAAATCAGATTTGGACACATAGGGAAAAAATCGAAATGCTCACGGAGGTTGTTCCAGACTTTGTGTTCGGGGGTGGAGCTCCCGTTTCTTGCACCTTTCTCCCCCTCCACTCCCTCCTTTTCTCTGGAGAACTCGGGCTCTGCCCTGCGATGCACCACACATCCCTTTGTGTACAAAAACACAGACAGACAAACAAAGCAACCCAGGTCACCTGCTTGTTGCCTTTACAATGTGTCACAGCGATTCCCCTCATGAGTTCACCTTCCTAGTAATTGATTCCAGGATAATTTAATCTAGGATAGTGCTGTTGTTTTTTAAAGACTTTATCAAAACTCCCAGGATACTAAAACTACTCACACCGATATTTATATCTCAGTTTCCCAAATTGATTTTGAATTCGGTAGTTTAGTGAAGTTTTGCTTTATTTATATTTTGTACAATGCATGGTGAACTATGTACCGTGTGCGTGTGCGTGTGCATATGTGTCTGTGTTTTTCACTGTATATAGGTTTGATGCCCAGGACTGCTCCCGTCCCATCCTCACCTCGGATGAATTCAGCTTTTCCATTGCGGCAGGTGTGAGAAAATAATTCTACAACCAGAAACCTACACACACAAAAACAAATACACAAATATATTATTATAAACAGGGCAAGGGTTTTAGAGTCTGAGCCCCTCCATTTTGACACAGTCATTGTTTTTCAAAGACTGCATCCCTCACCTGCCAAGGCCAGACTATGTACCACATAGACAAGCTGTCTCACTATTAAAGCCCAGCTGTCTGCATAACCAATGAGGAAAATAATCACCTTGGTATTAGATAATAATTTAATCTCCTATGTCTTCCAGGCAGTAGTAGTTGGAGTAGAGGTAGTTGTAGCAGTAGCAGCTGAGTCTACTACAATAGCTTTACAAGAACAAAAAGCTCAAAATAAGTACAGTTCTAAAAAGTGGAAGAACTACTTCAATGAATAACCCAAATAAATCAACCTTCAAAAATACTTATTTATTGTTCAGTCAGTGTGTCAAGTGTTCAAACAACAGCTATGGACAAGCATGTCATAAAAAGCATGCAATTTTAAATAAAATAAAATAAATACATCGTTTATCGCTAACCTTATCACAGGGACTTCGAAGCACTGCAGCTGCATGCTGATCTCGGAATAAACTGACGAGAGCAAAGTGTCCATCTTTGACGCCACATAAATGGCATAGGTGCGAGCTCGCTAGCTCTGCAAATGCAGCTCTTGTGTGCGTGAACCCTGTCAACATGAAACAACTCGCTATGGTGCGAATGACTGGATTAACCTCACGTCAGCTGCATGCATTGAGTGCCGCTCAGGCGGTAGACACAGCACTGGCACCTCGCATCGCATCGCATCGCATCGCATCGCATCGCATCGCATCGCATCGCATCGCTGGCTTCTCTCACTGACTGGAATTCAAAGAGCTGCAGACACTGGGTGATGGTACTGTAGCAAACGTCCGCTAACCGCTAGATGACCGCTAGAGTGACCTGTAGTGCAGCGAAGTGACCAAGCGAATGGTAAAAAGTACCGGTGGGCTATGCAGTTACACCACATACAAATGAAGAAACAAATGACTCCGTGAGAGTCCTAAACTGCTTTCACACAACCAGCCTGTGTCCTCAGACTGCAGATTAGCGACGTGCAGTTCGCGAACGATTGGTTCTTTCTGAGCGACGGGACCCGGATCGGTGCCGCGTTCACTCGGCTTCAGCGGCGGATTCGTCCGTCCTGGCGACTGGTTCAGAGCTGTGAAGCTGAAGACCGTGTGCGCCATGTTGGTTCCAAATTCCCTCTCGCTTAGTGCATACAAAATAAATATATATGAGCCAAAATGGCGTCAGTTGCATCATCCAGACCGAGTATAGACTACTGTCAGAACATGAGATTAGACGTGTATGCAATATTATATACTGTACATAATGTGTGTGTATTACTGTCAGTATTCATTGGGTACATCTGCCAAACAAAACAAAACTATATAATACATCGCTATGAGGTCTGTTTTTGTATTGTTTTATACACATAAAACATTTTGCACAAATTATTATTAATTCTTGCAAGTCACCCTGAGGTGAATCAACAAAATGACCTATAATAATAATAATTAATATTAATAATAATTGAGATATACCTATGCGTAAGACATTTATGTAACGTTATTATTATTATTTCTTAGCAGACGCCCTTGTCCAAACAATATATTACATTTAATTAGATTAATTGTGTTGGCTAAATAATATTAATGCTTCAAACTGCTGTCATCTCCGGGATTTTAAATACATATTTGTCACAACTGTATTGGATTGAACCCAGTCAAATATAGACTCTTCCCAGCTTTTGTGGTGTGCGTCTATGTAACCCGTCCTGATTCGGGCTGCATTGGTGCGAGTCACTGAATCAGTGAACGAAATGAACGAATTGAATGGATTCACCGAACTGAACCGAATCAAATGAATCGAGTGACTGAAAAGACTCGAACTGCCGTCACTACCGCAGATGTGTTCGCGAACGTTACCGTGTTTAAAGCACAGAATGTTCACTAGACAACGTTCGATAACAGTTCCTAGCCAGCGGATGTAGTTTCATGTCAACTTGCTTTCGCTAGATAGAGAGGTTTAACAAGGTAAAATAAAATTGTATTTATAACTGTGTTGGCTATATTAGAAGTCACACCTATACAGTCAGTTTTGTTTCTTCTCTACTCTCCGACGATCACTTAACTTACATGATATTTTTCATGCAAGTGCTCAGCCCCACCTGCCTACACTTTCTTCGTTGTTATTCGCTGAGCACCTTCATTCTTGTAGCGCATTTTCCGCAGTTCTTCGCCGATCTGCAGGATTTCACCGACCCCATTGGTGGAGCATCGCAGATCTGCGCCGAACTGTAGTGATCTGCGCTACACGATCGGCACCTCTTTTCTCCTGCAGGGGCCGCAGTCTCTGCTGGGTTTTGTTCCAGCCCAACACTTGGCTCATTAATTGGTTTAATTGGTGAACAATTTACTGGATGTCTTCGCTCCAGTCTCTGAAATGTTCTGTGGGTTCAATGTTTTAAGTAATCAACACATTCTAAGATATTTCATATAAAAAAAATATATATGAAAATTGTAGATAAGCTTACCAGAAATAATTCAATTAATTCATTGGGAGCTCCTGTTGGATTAAAAACCAGCAGACACTGCAGCCACCCAGGACTGGAGGCTGACAACCCTGACTTAAAGTAATCGTCCACATATTGTTGCAGAGCCAGATTGAGCTCCTTTTAATATTGGGGGGACATTCCCCACATACATTACGCCCGTGAATAGTACACATTTTCCACAGCGTTACAAATCAACTAACCTTTCACAAGATCTGAGAGACCACTTCTGTGTCTGAAAGGAGCGGTTTTCTCTACAAGAGATATTTTAATCAGTTTAATTAATCAAAATCACGTCTGTTCATACATTAAACTATATATATGTTTTGCATTGTTCTTATGATTATGTTCCCTGGATAATATTACTGCCCTCATCAGCAGACTCACCTGCTCTGTAAGGTTGCGTTGGGGCTTCGCTGCAGTTCAGATCAGATTGCAGTGAGAGAGTGAGTTTACAGTTGACAGTTTAACAAAGGTGTGAGTGCAATGCTTTGCTACAGCTCAACAGACCCTGCCATCTGCTTTTCAGGTTCCTGTTGCACCACCCAACATTCAACGTTCACAAGTAAATTAACAGACATTTGAATCCAAGATGACTTGCATGGTTAGACGCAAACAAGGGGTTACAACAGCAGTCTGTGTAACATCCTCTGCTGTGTATGTCTTTGGGATTGTGTTGTTTTCTTGCTTATGGACTGACTAAAGATCCTGAATGTCATTTACGTAGGCTTGTTATTCCTATCAGATGCTTTGCAGAACCTGCAATTGAATAACTACATTTTAATATGGGAATCAATTGAATGTTGGAATGCTCTTACAGTTACATAGTACTATTTAGAATAATGGTTATATTTTGCACTAATATGAAGCCTAGTGATGAAATTATGGTTACATTGTGGTCCAATCTAAATCCAGTAAATGGAGGGTTGTTAGGGTTATGTTTCTAGTGAGTTAACTGAACTGAATCAAATTCAAGTGTTGGCTTAGTTTGGGGTTCAGGCTGCTATTAGGTCTTAAAATGGCATCTATCATTTATTGAGAAGTGCTGTGGTGCGTTGTGTCAAGTGAAGATCAGTAAATACTCCGACACACTTGCTTAACATTTTATGAGACTTACCAAACCCTTCCATTATGAACTTCAAAACAAAACCAACATTATGAGCAACCTGACCATGTATCACTCTACACTGAGTTTGTGTTTGACGATCCTGATTGTAGGAGTTCAATACCAAGGTTCTCTCATCCTGGAACATCTCCTCAACACACCCAGTGTTTAACATGCAGGGTGTGAATACTTTAGGCTGCAGCTGTACAGACACAGCTCAGAGTAGTGTGAAACAGCCCCTGTTGACCTGTCAGAAGATCAGCTGGAGAGGAGGGGGGGTGTTGACTGTTAAATCCACGAATACTGTTGCTTTTCTTTTATTATGTTTTTAGCCTATAGAAAAAGATGAGACCTAAAAACCAAATGGCAACTTTCAGACATTTTTAGACGTGCTCCAGTGCTGAAAATGTTGCCACCTCTTAATAAAGAACACCACTTGGTGGAGAGAGAGATGATACAGACCTTTCTTCTCATCCATGTCAAGTAGTTCAATTAACTAATTAACAGACCTGGGACAAAAACAAACAGGAAAAAAAAAACTTTTCATGCTGTAATTAATTAACCCCTTGTCCTCATTAACCTTTCATCCATTGCCTTGTACAGCTGCTGCTAAGAGAGCAGTTTGCAATTAAGTGTTTCCAGCTATTTCACTCGTACTTAAAACATTTTTTTTTATTTGCATATGGAGAAATTGAATTAGCAGTTATTAACTTTGTGAAAACTGGGTGTATATTTAATATTCACAATTGAAACATCAACCAACTAGGCTAGGTTTGTCCCAGGTCTGGTCATTAAAACAGGACTCAAAAACAGGACCCCCTGCCCTGCGGTTTTTTATTCCAATAGAGCTCCTAGGGTACATAATTGAACTCTAATTTAACACAATTTGCCTAATCTAAGATCTTAACATGACATATATCACTGTTTAGTATGAAACTGTAGTTAGAACTTGAAATCTCCATTTTCTTTTTTTAAGCTACACAATTTAAAAAGTAAAATGATGCAAATTAGTTAAATTAAGTCATTTGAGAGCTCGCTTGGAACAGAAACCACCAGGGCAGGGGTCCTCCGGGACCAGGGTTGAGAACCAATGACTTAAGGACTGGAACCCCCTGCCCCTGGTCAACACCTGCAGCCTTGGAGGCGTGTGCTTGTTTTCACTTGCCACGTTCTTGTTTTTCGTGAAACCCAGAAAATGCGCGTCTTAATAGAGGCAACATGCGTCATATGTTTCCTTTAATTTACATGACATTTACTTCCGGAATACTATCACACACTAACACTTAACACTACAGCTATTTGTTTTTTATTATCATTTTGTTCTTTTTTTTTTTAGGATTTACTAGTGCCAGACATTCAAGTTTAAATGTGTTACTCTGTACAATATATATTTTAATATATTAAATATCTTTTGCGTTCTTATTTTTTTAGTTATCTGATACCTCTAATCCTCTGTATTTATATTTCTGAATATGTACAATATAAATTACTAGAGTCCGTAATGTTAAAATAAATAAATAACCAAGGGAAACAGTCGTGGCTTCATAGTGTTTCAGGAGAGAGAGATAGAGAGAGAGGCAGGCAAATCCCCTCAGAGCTCCTGGCTAGAGCAGTTTGTGCACAGTTTGTCTTGTCCAGGGACTGAGAGAAAGGGAAAGAAAGAGACTGAGAGACCGAGAGGGAAGTGGGGTGCAATACTGTGATGAACTGGCGAGTCCGCAGTCCTGTGGTCGATGGAGGGAACGAGTCCGTGTCTCTGTGGTCGGGCCAGAGCCCAGGTTTTGGTCAGAGCTGTGGAGCTATACGACGGTGCCGCTGGGGGAGCTGCCGTTCTGTGCGGTCAGGTTCTGCCGGGACAAAACAGACACACAGATTTAACCTGCTGTAGGTTTAGCGATGCTGTTTATTTGCAGTGTGTTGGTACCATTCTGACAAACACAGCGTCACCCAGCCCCAATGATAACACTTATAATAACAACCTATGCAGTAAAAAGATACATAATGAATGCTTAATTGTGTGGCTACTGGCTCCTCCTTGTATGGGTGTGGCAACTGTCTCCCCCCCACCCCTTTGTTGTTGTATTGCACGTGAGTGTGAGTGTGAGTGTGTGTGTGTGTGTGTGTGTGTGTGTGTGTGTGTGTGTGTGTGTTTGTGTCCGGCGACTCGTCCCCCTCACCCCTTTGCCAGGCCGCGCCCAGGTGCAGATGAGCCCCTCCTGGCAGGCGGTGATGATGCAGTCATCCATGAACAGCAGCACGGTGAGCCTCTCGTGGGCGATCTTCTTGCACACCAGCGGCTCCAGCAGGGGCACTTCAGTCATGCGTGGGCACAGCGCCGTGCCCAGAACCTTGGCGGCATCCAGGCGACTGCTGCCACCGCCACTGCCCCCGCCCCCCCCGCCGCTGCCGCCTCCCCTAGGCGTGGCCACGTTGATCTTGTCGTTGCTTTTGCTGATGTTTCCCAGGCTGTGGTAGCGCTTGTGCTCCTTCTCACCCGAGGAAGAGGAGGAGGAGGAAGAACCGCCACCGCCTATGAGACTGCCCCCCCCCGACTTGTCCGATTTCCTCTCCTGCAGCGACAGGGTAGCGAAACGGCCAATGCTGAAAGGGACTCCTCCCCCACTGCCGCCCCCTACGCCACTTCCGGTGCTGTCCGAGCTCTGGTTCTTGGAGGAACTGCTGGAGGAGGAGACGGCAGGATGGGGGAGGGAGTTGGAGCGGGAGAGGGAGCGGGGCAGGGATGGGGGGTGGTGGTGAGGGTGAGCGTGAGTGTGCGTGTGGGAGTGGGAGTGGGTGTGCGAGTGGGTGTGGGTGGCAGTGGGGGCGTGGCTGTGGTGGTGGTGGTGGTGCCCATGGCTGTGTCCGTGGCCCAGCCCCAGCGCCCCGGCCTCGCTGCCGTTACCCCCCAGGGAGTTGAAGGTGTTGGTGAGGGTGCGCGCCCGGGAGAGGGGCAGCCGCGGGTACAGCACATCCTCCGTCAGGTCCCACAGGCAGAACTGGGTGTCCTGCCCCACCGAGCCGAATCGGTAGGTGACGGAGCTGGCCGCGCCCTTCCCCGAGCCACTGCGCCGCGACAGCCGGGAAAGCGAGCTGCCCGTCCGCACTCTCCTGAACCCGCCCCCCACCCCCGTGCCGCGCAGCTCCTCCTCGCTGGCGCTGAAGTCCATGGGCTCCGGCCGGGACCTCTCCACCGCCTCCCCGTTCTCCTGCCCGTCGTCGTCATCTTCCTCCTCGTCGTCGTCATCCTCCTCCTCCTCTTCCTCCTCCTCCTCCACACTGGTGGTGAAGGGGTCGAACGCCACCACGTTGACCCAGGACTTGTGCCCGTGCCCCCTGGCCACCACCCGGCTCTCCGAGAAGGACCAGACGGTGACCAGGTCGTCCTCCCCTCCCGTGGCCAGGAACTTGCCGTCGGGGCTCCAGGAGACGCACAGCAGGCCCCCGAAGTAGCTCTTCATCACCCCCTGCAGCTCCATGGAGTCAAAGTGGAAGACCCGCAGGCAGCCATCCTGCCCCACACACGCCAGGTGGCCTCCGTCGGGGGAGAAGGCGAACTCGTTGAGCGCCCCCTCCCCCACCGCCCAGCGCAGCAGCGGGTTGCGGGGCGTCTTGGCCTTGCAGGTGTAGACAGCGAAGCCCTCGCCCTGCCGCAGGAGGGAGTACTGGGGCGCCGCCGTGCCACAGGGGTGCTCTGCGTTGTACAGGTACAGTTGCCCGCTGGCGTGGGCGGCCAGGAACAGGTGCTCCGACTTGGGCAGCCACTTCAGGCATGTAACCTTGGACTTGTCGATCAGCCTCTGGGAGGACGGAGGGAGGAAGGGGGGGGTGAGAAAGAGGGATTGATTTGAATGATTAATGAGGACTGATTGCTGGTTTGTGTTGACATGCTCACACAGACGCACCACACTCACCCAGACACGGACAACATTCCCTTCCACTCACATCCACCTCATTCACACTCCCGGACAAGCACCCACAGCCCCACACACCTCCTCGTTGAAGAGCTTGCTGGTCTCTTTCTTGATAGGGTCCAAGTACTGCACCTGGCCGGCCGAGAAGCCCACGATCAGGGACACGCTGTGTGCCGTGGCCGAGTGCTGGTTGAAGTCGTGGCAGGTGGGCTGGGTGCCCTTGTAGATGCGCTTGTCTATGGGCTTACTAAGGTCCACTGCCTGCAGGCCAGGAAGAAGGAAGGGGGAGGAGGTTGGGGCAGAAGAGGAAGGGAGAAGTGGGTGAGGTAAGAGGAAAGGATGAAAAATAAATGCATCATTATAGTCTGGGGAGAAAGACAACTGGACCGAATCCCATTTTATTTTGAAAAAGAGCGCCCTCTAGTGTTGGAACATTTCTCCACACAACTATTCCAGAGTGCAGCAGAAAAATCAATTGGTTTTGAAAGCCATTGTGCCAGCAGAGAAAAACACAGGCCCAGCCTCCAGTTGAGAATACATGGAGCAGTGTGGTGCTATAGGGCTGTGCTGCAGTATTACTCTGTGCTGTAGTGCTCTAGTGCTGTTATTCTGTCCTGTGCGGTTCTATGCTGCAGTATTCTGTGCTGTAGTATTACTCTGTGCTGTGCTGGCCTGGCCTATTTGCAGCATCACCTTCACACAGCTTGTCCATTTAATGGGCATGTGTGTATAGCTGCAGATAACTAGAATTATCCAGTGACTGGTGATGAGAGACCTGTATAACCTGTCAGATTGCAGCTCTCCCAGAACAGGGTTGAGCACCTCTGTATTAAGTCATTAGGCTATTTTCGAGCGCTTTGGGTGTTTGTTTTAGTTTAGATTGGGCTGGAAAGCAGATTGCAGGCTGCGTCAGGTGTACTGGAACACAAAGAGGACATTTCTCCACCTGCAAAGGAGCTGAGGGCGTCTGCCTGGGCATATTTGAGCGACAAAAAGAACAGTCATAACGAAGATGCTTCCCCTTACTGTAGATCTGCAGATGAGCAGCTTCAGTGCGAGGAGGAAACACTTTTAAAAATACACCTGATGTGTGGCATGGCATCTTGTCACCACGAGTGTAGAGGAAACAAACTGCAGTTTGTGTAGCAGAAAAAAGCACCTACATCTAATCTCATTATCTTCATACTCTATCACTGTTGGGTTCACAGTATGTAGGGCTATGAGTGCGAATTTGAAAAAGCAGTTGCTTTTCTTCAGTATTATTTAGAGACAAACTAAGCAATTTGTGCGTTTCAAATGTCAATCCTCATATATATCGCAACATGTTGCTTTCACATCAAGAAAAAAGCTGATAAGTACATCTCTAATAATACAGTTCTTTTCTGTTGTTCAGGGATTGGTATTAAGGTTTATGAAGCTGTAGACCTAAGTAAAATAATCATTAAAACAAAAAAGTGAAATTATCATTGCAGTGGCCAATAATGTATGTTAGCATAAGAAGTTTTAATTTGACACATTTAATACAATGACAACACCCCCACAGAACAGTATAACATATATGGATTTAATTTTGCAGTTACATTTCTTAACCTAAACAACCGTAATCTCTCTATTCCCTGTCAGGCCCAACTGTAGGGCAGGCAGGCAGGGAGGGAGGTGGCAGCTCAGCCTCGCAATCATTGGTTACAAAATTATAAAGAGAAACTATCAGTGGACAATACATTAAAGGTTTATAACCACGGCCTTGTTTGTTTTGGATTAAAACAAAGATTAATAACGTGACAGTATGATTACCGTGATATACCGTGGTAAGAATATTCCATACCGTCCCACCCCTAATACACACACCTATTGCCTTTTTACAGTACAGGTGCCTCCGAAAAAATCAAGTATCTGTATTTATGCATTTGTGTCGGTCTTGTGCCGTTCAGTCAGTACAGTACACCCTGATAGTTACCACCATGCAGTCATTACAGAGCAAAACGCCCCCTAACCAGTCTGCAGCCCACTGAACCCATTGCATTAAAACACAGATAGATGGCCAATGCGATCACTATGTTTTACTGCATTTATTCCTGCACCGCGTCTCTCTCGGTCCTCACATTATGGTATGTATATTATCTGGTAAACATATATATTTTACCTTTTTAATGTTGGTATAGGTGTAAAAATATAGTTCCCTGCCGATGTTGAAGCACACTCGCTCGGACTCTTCACTGGGGTCTTCCGGCTGCAACTTTACCATAGAGACCCGGACTGCAGGCAGAAACCCGGCCGCCGATGAAGAGGAGGCGGCGGCGGCGGCGGCGGCGGTGGCGGAGGCTCCCGAGCCGGGGCCGGGCACGGAAGCCCCGCCGGGGGTCGCTCCCAGTCCAGCCCCGGGAGCCGTGCCGGAGGCCGAGGCGGGACCCCGGGGTAACCCGCCCCGTTGCTGGGAGTCCGAGAGGGTGAGCAGTTTGTAAAATCCCTCCCGTGTCCGAAACTGTGATTTAATCTCATGTATATCTTTCAGTGCGCCTCCATCACTGGCCATTTTTAATACAAACACACCGCACAGGAAACTCGTCCCCCTCCCTCCCTCCCTCACCCGGAAACACAAACCATGCAAAACACGGCTCGGTTTCCACATCCAGTGCTGGGGAAGAAGGGGATGGGAGCTGGCAGTGTGTGGGTTTATATTATTGTCTTATAAGTGATAATAGTGTGTTATCATTATTACCCACTGTAGAAGAATTGGTTTAAATGGAATTGTTTCTGGTTATTCAGTTTTTGGAAACAAACGCATTGGTATCCATACACGTGTTGGGATTGTGTGTGCAGTCTTGTGGAGGACAGACAGGCTGTCATGCAATAAGGGCTTAAGTGTCATTGAAAGAGAAAACTGGGCAAAGGTCGGAAGATGGGGGTCAGCCAAATCCCCCCCCCCCATCTATTATATTTAGGATAGTTATGAGGAACTATGATTAAGCATTTAATATGTCAGGTGTTTCTAGTTTCTGGGGTCTGGAAGCCCCCCTAGTGGCCATCCAAATTATGCATTTCACGTCTTAAAATTGGCGGAATGCTACTGCTGTGACAGTTCTGACTTCAGCTCCTGCTTTAATATTAGTTCAAAGGAGAGCTACAACCATCAACATGTACGGTGCTGGTCCTTAAGGTATGGTGATAGTATCAGTATTCAAAGTTGGGATAGAAATCTCAAAACATTTCTGAAATATTGGCTCATTGAATGGAGCAGGATGAACATTCAAAACAACGCCAAGGAAAAAACGTGTATTTCTTGAATAAAGGCATGTGCCCTCGTTTAAAAGAAACCTTAACATAACTTGAATATTAATGCAGTGAAGGCTTTACAGGGGGCTCTATGGGGGACACTTCTTGATTTTGGGAAGAATACACATCTGATTTAAGTCTAAAACTGGGTATACTGCCAGGAAATATTTTACAATTCAAATTAAAATCACTTGTGGTCAAGACCTTTATTTAAAAATATCAAATTAATAGCTTTGGTGATAGTGATTTCAAGAATGCTCTGATAGTGGTATTCCATTTTAAAACCTGAAAATTCATATTTTGGATAGCCACTAGCGGGGCTTCCAGATCTCAGAAACTAAAAACACCAGACATGTTATATTTTATGGTTAATCATATTTCCTCATAACTATCCTAAATACATTTGGCTGACTCCCATGGTCTTGGTTTTCCAGATTGTGCCTGTTTTTCTCACGCAGTAAAACAGAACTTGTTTTGATGCTCATGTTAAGAGATGTTAAAAATGGATTTGGATACATCATTCTGTATTTGTTTTCTGATTGTGGTACATTCTGGAAAGAAAGGTGCTTAGTGTAGCTTTAAGAAGTTAGTAATGATACTAGCCTTGTGTTAATTTATCAAAGCCAACTCGGAATCAAGAATGAACAATAATACGTCACACAGTGCTAATGTTATTTAGTGGAACGCAACAAAACATTCAAAAAGTTAACAGAGACACAAAACACAAAATGATACAGAGATATACATACAGCATCTATAGTTGCATGGTTTAAGTCCGTGGCTGAATCGAGTCACAAGCGTCCTAGATGTTTATTTTTGCAACGCTGGACTCTGGTGGGGATGAATGGGTTAATTTATTAATACTACTAGTAGGACTATCAGGTTTGATGTGAGAGTGTGTTCATATGGTTGGTTGATAATAAGACACCCAGTGAAACAGAAACCTTTGTTTGGACCATAAAAGACACACAAGTGTACACAAAGCACACATGGCAGAGTTTGGGGTTTATAAAAACAAAAGGAAATACGCTTTCCGATTGGGTTTGAAACACTTCATAAATTATTCCTCTTTTTATGTTTATTAAAAAAAAAAAACCATCTCAGCATTAATAGGTTCACTGACACCAAAGTAGCTGTAGAAAGCTTCATGTCCAGGTTAAAAATGTACAATAAGACCCCACTCACGCTTTTCATACAGTCACACAATTAGTCACGGGGCTGCCTTTCTCATGATAGACATTCACAGTGGTCCTCGTATTCTCATATCTGTGTGAGTTCACAACACAGGCACCATCTTCTCTGCGATGTCCAGGACGTACAAGTTGCTGTGTGCAGACTGGTCCTCTGACGGCCGGGTCTCCACGACCACCATCCTGCATACAAACGACACAACGCCGTTTGTCATGGCACAGCACACACAATACACACTCGCACAGAGGCAGACATATGCAACACAGCTCACAAACGACACCCAGAATCACAGAGCAAAACACAGCTTGTCACAGCACAACAAACACAAAACACTAGGCACGGACTCACAGATAAGGACAGACTCACAGATAGATGCGGGCACAGACTTATGCAGAGGCTCGCACAGATGCTTTCATTATAATGTCTGGCAGAACACACCCACCCTTCGGAGCCCACCAGTCTGAATGTCTTCCTGGGCTCAGTGAACTCCTGCAGCACCTCTGCAAAGCTGGTGCTGCGTCGCTGCCACCCGTGCTTCCACAGAGCAAGGATACTGTCCTCGAAGTACACTGCCAATGCACACACTGTCAGTTAATACACTGCACACAATGCACACACACACTGTCAGTCTATACACTGCAGTGACTAGGTTTGTACAGCTAGAAAAAGGTTTTTTCACAATGTCTGATTCGAGTGATTACAGGGTATTCCTTAATTGTTTATATTTAATTATATTTCTTAGTAGAATGATATCTATGGCAATTTCTAATTGTTACAATAGAGGGTCCCCCACCTGAGCCCTAACCACTGTTGCCCAATTTAACCTGTTTTGTTAATTGGCAGCTGTGTTCCCCGCCCACTCTCCACTTACCCACAGACTCCACTGCGAAAGCAAAGGAAATTTCTGACAGCTGCCTCCTTTGGGTCTTCAGCGTTCCCTCCAGATTGACCATGTGTACATTCTCTGCGAAGGCAGGAGGGAGAGAGAGAGAGATTGCATACATATTTGTTTTGGTTCACATGTACGTATTGTTGTATGGAAAATCAATTTTAATGTAATCGTTGCAACACCAGAAAAACAGGGAGGTGTAGATGACAGAGACAAATATTGGGTCACTTAATTATAGGTTTGTAAAAACAGTCTGGGAGACAGAAAGAGTGGTGGGGGTCTGGAAACTGCCCCCAGAAATCCCACATATTATTACAGTATAGCGGGACTGGCTGAGTCTGTCACTTTGTACACTCCTTTGTGTGTTCTTACTTCTTACAGTGTAGTGAGACTGTGCCTGAGTCTAGTCTTTCTGTAGACACCTCCCTCTCTCTCTGTGTTCAGTGTGTGCCTCCTGTCTTGGGCCATGGCTTCCTGTCTCATGTTGCCACAGTGACTGTCACTTACTCTGAAGTAGGACCAGCAGCGTGGTGACATCAAGCTGGGACACCTGCACTGGGTCTGCGTTGGAGCCCCCTGGAAGACAGACACACAGCAGGAAAGGTTAGTGGAGTACTGCACTACGATGGAAGTTATTGATCAATTAAGCAAATAACCTGTTCAATTAAGGGAATGCTGGTCATTGGCTGAAGTTAATTTTATTTTACTGAATCTATAAATAATTTAATTTAACAAAGCACCTGCTGAAGGTGTTAAAAAATGGATGATTTAAAGGTTACCTATAAAACCTGTTGGATAGGGGCTCTCAAGGTCTGGGTTTGGGCATCGAGGCCCTCTACCCCATTCTCCCTCCTCTCCTCGCTCCACTCTTCTGTCTCTGCTCCCATAATCCCTGTCTCCTCTCTCCTGATACCACTGTCTCCTGCCCCCTTCCCCCCTGCCTCACTTTTATCTGTTACACCTCTATTCTGCCCCCATTTTACCCCTCCTCCCATGTTACCCATGCCGGCGTCCGTGAACCAGGATGTGCAGGAGTTCAGGTTGATGTTCTCCAGCTGGACAGGTTGTGTCACGCTGGGCCCCCGGGAGACCCCGATGCACACCAGGGGGTACTCCTGCTCCGGCGCCACCACCATCTGGAACACGCGCAGCGGCGAGGGCAGCGGGAAGTCAAAGTGCTGCGTTGCAATCAAACGGTTAATTGGTCAGCTTGTGAGTGGTTAGTTGATACATTGAGTTATTTCACACATTCATAACACATATAAATTATAAGTTAACAGATAAATAGTAACAGGAAGAGATATGGTTGTCCTCATACAGGGGTTAAAGTCAGCAAAGCTTTCCTCAGGGGAGGGAGATATTGTAATCTCAGGCCTTGGATCAACTAAATGCCTCCCCAGGTGAGGCCACAGGGGGGGTGTGCTACTGAGCGGTGTCGATGACAACAAGACGCACCTTGATGAGCAAGAACTTTTGCATGGGCTCGTACCACTGCAGCAGCACAACACTGGATTCCAGAGCCCCACACAGGAAACTGCAGCCCCTCTGAGTGTTGTGGACTGGAGCGAGAGAGAGGGAGGGAAGAGGAGAGAGAGTTGAGAGGGTAGGGGTTAGAGGGGAGACAGAGAGGTGGATGAGAAGTAGTGAGGGTAACGAGGAAGTATAAAGAGGTATGGAGAAAGAAGGAAGAGAGGGAGGAGGGGGGAGGAAAGAGATGGGGAGAAGAGGAGAAGGAAGGGAGAATAGGGGAAGCAGGGAGGATGGAGAGTGGAGAGGATAAAGGGGAAGGATAGAGAGTGGAAGGAGGAAGGAGGGAAGGTGATAATGATGCTAGAAGGTGTGGCACCTTGAAGTTAAAGAACATACTAAACCATACATTGAAAAAATTCAAAGAAAACACCCAAACAAAACACTTTAAATCTATTTTTTAAATATCACATTGATTAAAATAATTAAATCAAACTGCAGAGTCTCCAGGCCTTCCTCTGAACCTGGGTTCATGGGGCATGATCTGTCCTGGGTAGCCAGAGCGCTCGGGCTGGGTCAGTGTTGGACTCACCCACGGAGCAGGTCCGGCAGCCCTTGGTGTCGGGGATCTTACTGGTGATGGCAAACTTCCTGTACCACAGACAGAGTGGGGTCAGGGGGGGTCAGTGAGAGTGTGTGTGGACAGTATGTATAGCGTGTTATCTGATGATCTGTGTGAATGGACAGTATATGCAGCATGCTACCTGGGCAGCAGTGTGAATGTGAGGGTATATAGCCTACGGTGCATTTTCCTTGGCAGCAGTTTGTGTGAGTATGTGTGTGTGGGCAATATATTCAGTGTGTTACCTGGGTAGCAGTCTGTGTGTGGGCAGCACTACCAGCCTGTGTTCTTTGTGGGCCTGCTCATACAATTCCTTCAGGGAGTGGGAGTGTAGCTGCGACGCCTTGCCTGCAAAATGGAAACACAGCACTGTAACAGTACAGCTTGTTTTATTATTAGTAGTTATAGTAGCAGGGTTCTGAAGCAAGTCTCCGTGCTGTATAAGACAGAGATGCAGCACACTGTTTATCGTCACTGGACGCCTACCTGATATTGACATGAGGACACTGCTGATGGTGTAGACCCAGGTGCACCGCCCAGTATAGAGCTGAGGGAGAGAACAACAGGGCAATGGAGTATTTCAGACTGTGAGAACATTACATCATCAGAATATCAGACCATCAGAACTTTAGAGCATCACTTATATAGAAAGTCTACACCCCCTTGGAACTTTTTTCACATTTTGTTGTCAATGCCCAAGTGTTCCATGCATTTAAATTAGGAATTCCCCCCAACACACTTATATACACACCATACTCCACACTGTTAAGCGGAAAAAATAAGAAAAATCCCCATATCATCATGCTGTCCCACCGTGCTTCACAGTAGGGATGATGTTCTTTGGGTGATGCGTGCTGTGTGTTACGTAATGTTTTGCTTTGAGGCCAAAAAGTTCCATTTCAGTTTAGTCAGACCACAAAACATTTTGTCACATGGCTACAAAATGTTTCAGGTGGGCTTTCTTGAGTAATGACTTCCGTCTTACAACACTCATTCAATCATTCAATTTTATTTAATATAGCACCCTTTGCACGGTAGCCACAGAGTGCTTTAAAGATGGAAAATAGAAAAACTAAAATAGAGTGCTTTGGATATTGTTGTCTAATGCGTACTTTGACCATAAAAGTCTGCAACTCTCGCAAAGTTTCCATTGGCCTCTTAGTAGCCTCTCTGATCAGTCTTCGTCTTGCTCAGTCAAGCAGTTTGGAGGGACAGCCTATTTTAAGCAGGGTTTTGGTTGTACTATCCTTTCCACTTAATAATCGTATTGACAGTATCCAAGATATTGAAGGCGATTGCTTCCACCTGAGATAATTTAGGATTGCTATTACAAGGGGGGTTAACACTTATTCTTCCAAGGTATTTCAGATTTGATTTTTAAACTGAGAATGTGAGTGTTTGTGTGTGTGTGTGTGTGGAGGTGTCGCTCTCACCAGCTCCAGCGTAGCCTCAGACTCGTTTAGGTTCAAGGTGAATATTCCCTCCTCTGCCGCAAAGATCAGGTGATGATCTGAAACACAGAGAGATGCCACGGTAAAGGCCTTAGTCATAATGATGAATAATTGTACAAAATGATTTAAATAAATGGAGTGCTTTTTTGTTTAACTTGAGCAACAGCTATGCTATTCTGGACTGTACTGCTGCAGAGTCACTGACTGGACAGGACTGGACTGCAGGAGGTCTGTACCTTTGGTGGTGGGGTGGATCCAGGTGGTGGAACAGTGGATTTTCAGGGGGCAGCCAATAAAGACCTTCTTCAAAAAGAGCTGGGAGGAGGGATGAGGGTAGTGGAGGGGAGTAGATGGTTTGGATGAGTAGAAGATGGAAGAGAGGAGACGATGGGATATGTAGGAACAGAGTGGAGGAGGAGGAGGAAGGAGGAAGAAAAGGTTATTCCATACATGAGAATCAAATGTAGGATAACACAAGCACTACACACAGTATACCTACACCGATCAGCCATAACATTATGACCACTGACAGGTGAAGTGAATAACACTGATAATCTCGTTATCATGGCACCTGTCAGTGGGTGGGATATATTAGACAGCAAGTGAACATTTTGTCCTCAAAGTGGATGTGTTAGAAGCAGGAAAAATGGGCAAGCGTAAGGATCTGAGCGACTTTGACAAGGGCCAAATTGTGATGGATAGACCACTGGGTCAGAGCATCTCCAAAACTGCAGCTCTTGTGGGGTGTTCCCGGTCTGCAGTGGTCAGTACCTATCAAAAGTGGTCCAAGGAAGGAAAAGCGCTGAACCGGCGGCAGGGTCATGGGCGGCCAATGCTCATTGATGCACGTGGGGAGTGAAGGCTGGCCCGTGTGGTCCGATCCAACAGACGAGCTACTGTAACTGAATTTGCTGAAAAAGTTGGTTCTGATAGAAAGGTGTTATAACACACAGTGCATTGCAGTTTGTTGCGTATGAGGCTGCGTAGCCGCAGACCAGTAAGGGTGCCCATGCTGACCCCTGTCCACTGCCGAAAGCACCTACAATGCGCACGTGAGCATCAGAACTGGACCACGGAGCAATGGAAGAAGGTGGCCTGGTCTGATGAATCACGAGTTCAAGGTGTTGACTTGGTCTCCAAATTCCCCAGATCTCAATCCAGTTGAGCATCTGTGGGATGTGCTGGACAAACAAGTCCGATCCATGGAGGCTCCACCTCGCAACTTACAGGACTTAAAGGATCTGCTGCTAACGTCTTGGTGCCAGATAGCACAGCACACCTTCAGAGGTCTAGTGGAGTCCATGCCTCAACGGGTCAGGGCTGTTTTGGTGGCAATAGGGGGACCTACACAATATTAGGCAGGTGGTCATAATGTTATGGCTGATCTGTGTATGTATTAGTGAATTAATTAATCAATTATTTAACACTCACCGGGGATCGGGTCAGGGCTGGGCTGACAGACTCTGCGGCACTCTGTAAAGACACAGCACGGGTCAGCATAACTTCCAGGACTGCACCAGCCACAGGTATTGCACACACTCTACTGCACTTACACTACCACACACTACCACACAAACTGCACACCCACTACCGCACATACTACT
Organism: Amia ocellicauda; assembly: GCF_036373705.1. Classification (NCBI taxonomy): domain Eukaryota; kingdom Metazoa; phylum Chordata; class Actinopteri; order Amiiformes; family Amiidae; genus Amia; species Amia ocellicauda. The sequence goes on along the minus strand of NC_089854.1, from coordinate 12,279,688 downwards.
ACTACTACTACTACTATCATCAAATGTAATAGAGTTGTGCTGAATCCACTCCCTCCCACACTTTAAAGATGAAGAACAAACAAACCCAGACCATCTGCAGGTGTGTATTTGTGTATCGTCATGTATATATATTTTTAAATATATGTAGTATCTGTTGTGCCCCAACCACCCCCACTTACTTTCCGCTGCTGTAGAGGCTTCCTGTCTTTCTTGGGTGGCAGGAGGGGGGGCTGCTGGTCCTGGGAGATGTTAATCTTCTGACCCCCGCGGTTGGTGGGGTCTGGGTAGGATAGTGTGTGGAAGAGAAGAGGTTATTTTTAATTTATTCTTATGTTGAATTCCTTTTTTATTTATTATGTTCCTTTATAAAGTTTGTTTGTTTTTGTTGGAGCCAGCGCTGTGTGGACTATAGTATAGTATTGAGCCCAGACTGGAGCCAGCGCTGTGGGGACTATAGTATAGTATAGAGTCCAGACTGGAGCCAGCGCTGTGTGGACTATAGTATAGTATAGAGCCCAGACTGGAGCCAGCGCTGTGGGGACTATAGTATAGTATAGAGCCCAGACTGGAGCCAGCGCTGTGTGGACTATAGTATAGTATAGAGCCCAGACTGGAGCCAGCGCTGTGGGGACTATAGTATAGTATAGAGCCCAGACTGGAGCCAGCGCTGTGGGGACTATAGTATAGTATAGAGCCCAGACTGGAGCCAGCGCTGTGTGGACTATAGTATAGTATAGAGCCCAGACTGGAGCCAGAGCTGCGGGGACTATAGTATAGTATAGAGCCCAGACTGGAGCCAGCGCTGTGGGGACTATAGTATAGTATAGAGCCCAGACTGGTGCCAGCGCTGTGGGGACTATAGTATAGTATAGAGCCCAGACTGGAGCCAGCGCTGTGGGGACTATAGTATAGTATAGAGTCCAGACTGGAGCCAGCGCTGTGTGGACTATAGTATAGAGCCCAGACTGGAGCCAGCGCTGTGGGGACTATAGTATAGTATAGAGCCCAGACTGGAGCCAGCGCTGTGGGGACTATAGTATAGTATAGAGCCCAGACTGGAGCCAGCGCTGTGGGGACTATAGTATAGTATAGAGCCCAGACTGGAGCCAGCGCTGTGGGGACTATAGTATAGTATAGAGCCCAGACTGGTGCCAGCGCTGTGGGGACTATAGTATAGTATAGAGCCCAGACTGGAGCCAGCGCTGTGGGGACTATAGTATAGTACAGAGCCCAGACTGGAGCCAGCGCTGTGTGGACTATAGTACAGTATAGAGCCCAGACTGGAGCCAGTGCTGTGTGAAAGTTCAGGGGTCAGGGGGTCAGAACTCACCAGAGCTGACGTTGCGGACTGTTCTTGGGTGGGGCACGGGCTGGGGGCGGGGACTGCTGGCTCGCCGCGACAGCGGGGAGGGGCTATACAGAGAGTTTCCTGTGTAGCAGCGATTGTCTTCTCCTGGAAAATTCTCCTCTGATCCAGTGCGCAGCTTTGGCTGGAACACAAAAGCACAGTCAGATAGGGGAACAGGAGATGGAGAATGGAGGAAGGAGACATTTGCACACAGATAGACAGACTGGGAGATGGAGAAAGAAGGAGGGATGAATGAAAGTTTCTCACTTTGGGTGGCAGGGGGGGTGGTACCTCGTCAGCTGGCAGTGTTTCACTGCAACACAGAAGAGCGAGAGTGTCTGAGTTGCCTGTCACTCACACACACACACACGCATGCACACACACACACACACACACAAAGACACAAACACACTCACACACACAGTATATAATAAAGGCTATATTAATAATAAATACAGAGAAAGCAGTATTCCCACCTGTTTGGGCCATAATTGCTGGGTCTACAGAGGGAGAAAGAGAGAGAGAAGAAATAGGAAGATGGATGGAGGAAGAAAAGGGAAGATAGGTTGGGGAGGAAGGAATAGGCAGCAAAGAGGCAGGGAAGGGAAAGAGAGAGAGAGAGAGAGAGAGAGAGAGAGAGAGAGAGAGAGAAAGTTAAAAATAAAACTCCATGCTTAGACTGCTAGAAGCAACTGAGACATCTACTATATTGTAGTTCTCAATCGCATTGAATTAATTGAACATGTAATATTAATTAAACTAAACAAATTAGGGAATAGCATTTATTTATATATTTAACTGAATGCTGCAAACACATTTCTCTGTGACCACATTGAAATCAATTTGATGGTTTTTGTTTAAACTCTCACATGTCAACGTCGTCGTAATCGTCGTCTTCATCTTCTGAGTCCATGCTCTCATCTCTGAGGGAGAGGGGGGGGTTAAAAGGACAGAGAGAGGAAAATGTGGTCTGTTTTAGAGTCTTACTGGAAGAACATAGTCAGTGTATCTCTGCAAGAGTCCATCAACCAGTCAGTGTGTCTGTGCAACATAATGTCTGTCAATCAGCTATTCAGATCATCAGTTGGTCAGTGAGTCAGTCAGCTAGTCAGTGTATCAGTTAGTCGCTTCATCAGCTAGTAGTTCAGTGCATCAGTCATTTAGTCAGTGCGTCAGCAAGTAGCTCAATATGTCAGTCAGTCAGTGCGTCAGTCAGGTCCGTGTACCTGGTGGAACCCCTGGTGTCAGTGCTGGTCCTACTGCCCACTGCTCTCCTCTCCCCTTTCTTCTGTAACTGAAATGCACAGAACAGGTATTACAGCACACAAACACAGGGACACCCCCTTCAACACCCACACACACAAACACATACACAGATTCGTTCACACACAAGCCCACATACATGCTATAAGATGTGCTAAGGTACAGCATATCCTGTTTCCTCTATGCCTGTGTCACCTCACAGCCTGTATTATGAATCATTTAATATCCCTATATGCTATGAACTAATGTAAACTGCTTGAGTTCTTGTGTTCAGTTTATGATCTTAGGCCTAAAGGGTTCCATTTCCTGAAGGACCTCGCCAACTCAGCAAAACAACTAGATCAAGACGGGGACATGTATTTCAGATTTAATTGGTTGGGATAAACCTATAGAAAGCCCACAGTCAATCCAATAAAGCAGGAGAAGACAAAGGAAGAAGACCCAGATGTTCACACACTATATACGCCCACCTACGCATTTGCACACATACACCCACACATGTCCATCTCCCAGTCATACTTACTGATCCCACGGGGGAGTCGGACTCAGTGGCAGGTTTCTTGGTGTGGATCTGCTCCACTGAAACACAACAGCAGAAAAGACGTCAGACTGGAGATACAGGGTCTCGGACACTGAGAGACACACAGAGACTGAGGGACACAGAAGGACGGACAATCAGACAGACACACAAGACACACTGACAGACAGTCAAAGAGACCTTGTGAGGCAGACAGTCAGAGACAGACACAGACACGCAGTAGATGACTGTCAAACCATCGGACAGACAGACATAGAGAGGCACAGACAGAGAGACAGGTGAAGAGGGACTCACGGCTGATGTCAGAGTTTGTGCGCTCTGCCTGGTTGTGTCTGTTGGTGGAGTGAATCCTTCTGAGAGACCCAGGTAAGGCCTAGATACAGGGAGAGAGAGAGAGAGAGAGATACAAAATCAGAGGTACAGAACTTATTAAATAATATATTAAACATATACAATAGACTACATATTGCACTCTCTCTTGCCAAAGGACATTGATGGCATTATTGTGCAACTATAACACACATATGAATCCATCCTCCATCCCTCCTCCTCCCTTTCAGTTCGATTCAATTCAATTCAAAAAAGCTTTATTGACATGGCTAAGTTACATATTGATATTGATAGTCTTGATAAAGCATTGACATGCAGTTCCAGTGCTCAGGAACAGGGCACTGGGGAACAATAAGTCTATCTCTCTTTCTTTCTTTCTCTCTCTCTTTACCTCCATTTCTTCTTCATCATAATGCATGCAATCTTTCAGTTTCTCTGGGTGTCTCATTTTCTCCAGCAGCTCCAGGGTCAGTGTCTTCTTGAGACCTGACTGGGTCACAAACAGGTGCTGCGGCGAGAGAGGGTTGGGTGGGGGGGGGTGGTGAGGTGGGTGAGAGATGCAGAGAGGGAGAGACAGGAGAGGAAATGTGTGTCAGCCAGTACTGTGTGTTTTCGAGACTGTGTTGTGTGCTGCTTCAGTCTTTCGTGTTTTTTGTCCGAGTGTTGTATATTGTGTCGGCGTTGCGTGATGTGACATGCAGTGTTGTGTGTGGCGTAGAGACAGCATTGTGCATTGTGTGTTGTCAGACAGTGCAGTTTGTTTTGTAGAGACTCACTGTGAGCATTTTGGAGGCACTGGGTCTTTTCTTGGGATTCCTGATCAGCATCATTTTGACAAAATTGTGGAAGATAGACGACCTTGTGAGAAACAAATACACACAGACACACAGTTAGAATACAGCACAGTGCCATGTAGTACAGTATAGTACAGTGCAGTGCAGTACAGTTCAGTCATTCACCATTTGGACTTGTCCTTCAGTTTGGGCGGCTGGTATCCACTTTTAGACATGAGAAACAGGACCCTGTAGAGAGAGACAGACACACAGCCTTAGAGAGACAGAACCGCTGTGGCACACAGACTGTATAACACAGTGCTGTGCCACACTTACAACACACACACACACACACACACACACAGACAGGCAGAGACACAGAGACAGAGGGACACACAGAGAGAGTCACACAGACACAAACACACAGACAGAGGGTGGTGTGGGTACCGGAGGGGGTGCACGTCGAACAGGGGCGGCTGCAGCTCGGCCAGCTCGATGGCTGTGATGCCCACTGACCAGATGTCACACAGCTCGTTGTAGCCACCCTTAATCTCCACCGCCGCCACCTCTGGCGCCATCCTGTAGGCAACACGGCGGAAAGCAGGGGGTGAGTTTTCTAAATAAGGAGCATAGGGTGTGTCTTACCACTTAAGACACATCTGTTTATCTCCTCCCATACCTTAATTGTGCTTAGTGTGATGTGTGGATGAACTTGTATTGTGAATGTTTTACCCTTGTAGAGTTGTGTGTCTGTAGAGTCACCTTGGATATAGACATCTGCTAAATAACTTCTTAATAATAGTATAATGACACCTAGGATAAAGACATCTGTTCAATAGCTTAATAATAAGAACAACAAAAACAACAACAACGACAAGAATAACTCTACAGTTGGTTTGTGCACAGCACTTTCCAAAATCTCACTCACAGTATTCAAAGCATAAGCGAACGCCACAGGCAGAGGAGCATGGCGCTGACAGCTGATGTGCTCTACGTGTCACACTGTGCTTTGTACGTGAATTCCAAGCAGGGGAGAATGTTTTGACTGTGAAAGGTACAGACTGGACACAGACAGGTCATGCAAAGGTCTCTTACCAGTAGGGCGTTCCAATGAAGGACATGCGGCGCGCAAAGGTGGCCGTGATCTGAGCAGAGATCCCAAAATCAGCTGAGGAGAAAGACAGACAGACAGACACAGAGTGGGCAAGACAGACAGACAGAGAGGAACATTACACTGACTAAATGAATCACTAAATAACATGAATATTCCAAATACACGTGGGTGTGAATGCTCCCTCCCTGTCTCTCTCTCTCTGTACTTACCCAGCTTCACCTCTCCCTGGTCATTCAACAGTATATTGGCTCCCTGCAGAGAGAAGGTTTCCAACAATAAAACATGCATACATAAACCAATGAATACATCAATTAAATGGCAGCAATTTCAGCAGCAGATAGCAGTAGCTGTTGTCAGTAAGCAGGGCAGTTGTGCGCTGTGCTGCTGTATGTCAGGGCAGGTGTCATGTTTTAGCACGTAACTCAGCCCCGACAAACCACAGATACAGACAGCTTTATTACTGAACAAGATACTCTCTCTTATACTACCAAGATCAAGCACTGACCGCACAATATTAACAAAGGACTCCCTTATTTATTTATATATTAGTTGGTGTTAATTAATTTCTGTATCCACTCCACAATACAGAGTCCTCACACTTAGTGCAGTATTATGGAGTTGAGGTTTAGTTGTCATTCCCAGGCTTCTCTGAGCTGCTGTGTGGTTTGCTGATTCTGCAGCCGTGTAGCAGACAGCGCACACAGGCATCAGAGCTGTGCAGATGCAACTCTCAGTAACTCATCTCTGCTCTGTGTGAAGACTGCAGGCTGCATTGTACATTGTCTGCAGGGACCATGTGTGAAGGGACAGTGTGAGAATGTCAGATACACAAACATCTGAAAGGGTGTGAGTGAGTGTGTAAAGGTGTGAGAGAGTGAGTGTGTGTGTTTGTTTATATATATATGTGTGTGTGTGTGTGTGTGCGTGTGCGTGTATGTTAACTGGTTACATCCCACTTACACATTCAGCACCCAAGTCTTAGGGGTGAGCCAGGCTCAATGAACAATGGCCTGATAGGATCAAGAAATTAATTATTATTGCTGCTTCCTAATTTACGAAAACAACAACAGCCTGTCTTACCTTGATATCTCTGTGGATTTTCTTCTGGCTGTGCAGGTAGTCCAGCCCCTAGGATGTGAAATAAATACAACACATAACACTGTCAAAAGCACCAGCTATCAGCTGTATTACACATCCAATAATGGTGTGATCTGGAAAAGAAATGTTGTAAATGGAAACAATTGGGGGAGGCCTTCATCCAGCAGTTATATGCTGCTGATATATATAGGCTGCTGATGATGATTAAATTAATTATATTTATTAATTGATGTCAATAGACTGTGTAGCTAAGGTGAAGCTGAAGACACCTTTTCAGCCGAACACTAATCTCCATTGCTATTAATTATAGAAGTTACGGTTATTGTTGTTGTTAAAATCGTATTGTTTTCTGGTGTTGCTAAGCTAGTATTTATATATACATATATGTGTGTGTGTGTGTGTGTGTGTGTATTCATATATGTTATTTCATGGTTTCCTGCAGTTATATTTGTACTCCCCACCCCCCTCAACAATCAACTCCCCCAGCTCTTGCATATTTATCCCCTCCTGTTTCTTTCACAAATACAATAAAAAAAAATGTCCTAAGTCCTAAGTTACAGGTCTGTGTGTGTGTGTGTTTGTGTGGACTCACCGTGAGCATTTCTCTGCACACATAGGCAATCTGCAGCTCAGACAGGGCTCCTGTCACTGGAGAGATATAGAGGAAGGAAGGAGAGAGAGTTTTAGGGAAGTGAAGGGGAAAGAGGGGGAGTATGGAGGTGAAGAAGTGGGTAAGGGAGAGGGCGATGCAGAAGAGAGAGAGAGAGAGAGAGAGAGAGACCTGTTGCCAGCTTGACCTCCACACACTCCCCACAGTCAGCTACAGTCATGTAATTTGTTACAATACAGCTGAACCTGAGGATCCTGACAATCCAAAAAACAACAATGGCACTCATACACATTCCGGTATGCAGAGCAATGACCTTTAACCAGAGCATCTGCCTTAGTCTGCAATTGCAAAAGCCCCCCCTGCCCACCCAGCCACTGACCGTGATACACGTCCTGCAGTGACCCCCCTCCACAGAACTCCATGCAGATCCACAGTTTGTTCAACCTACAGACACACAGAAGATACACACAAACACAGAAAGAGTATTAAATGGTGAAGTTATTTAACTGGCCACAAGGCTAGAGACCCCTGCTGTACTGTACTAAAGGTCAGGAGATTACTGCCATTTAGCTAGGCCCCTTAACTGGAGATTACAGGTAGGCCTCAAAGCACAACCAGAGAGACAGGAAACCAAGGTTTCTGTGGGTGTGTGAGAGAGGAGAGATGTGAGAGTGTGACCTTCTTGTTTGTTAGTGTGGGTGTGTGTGTGTGTGTCAGTGTGCATTCCTGAATTTGTCTTTGTTTGTGAGTTAGTATGTTAATCATGTGAGTTCGTTTGTATACACCTTTGTCTGTGTATGTGACTGTGCCGTTGTGAGTGTGTTGTGTGTCATTTGATGAAAAGTGAGCATGTGAATGTGTGTGTGTGTGTGTGTGTGTGTGTGTGATTGTGCCGGTGGGTGAGTCTCACCGTATGTAGCTGCCATGGTATGCTACAATATTCCTGTGAGTGCAGCTTTTCACCATAACTATCTCCTGCTGGATCACCGAGAAGTCATCCTCTGAGGAAAGACACAGACACACACAGGTTAGTCTCAGTAAATGTATGTCCGAAGCAGTGATTACACAGTAAGCAAACTAGTAGTGGTAATACTAGTGCATGTACTTTACAACCTTATAATATTTAGTGTAACTAATGTTCCACTAAGTGAAGCTTGTAGCACCAAGAGGTGCAAAGATGCAAAAAAAAAAAAAACACACACAATACCAATACAAATTCAAATAAACACAACCCACTATATACAAAGCAAATACATGAATGTACAATAAAAGTAAAAATTGAGAGTGTATGCATGAAAAGATTCAGCAAGTGCATTCGTCAGATAACAGCTCAGTTAAAGTGTTTTTGAAGGATGTAATGTAATATATTGAAGGCACTTTTGTAGCTCATTCCAGTCATTGGCAGCAGAGAACTGGAAAGAGTGTTGGCCAAAGGAAGTGCAGGTTTTTCTGAAATGGCCTACCAGAGCGCAATTTGCTGTTGATGATAGAAATATTGAGGAGTGAGCTGAGGTAGAGGGACTTGCCTGTGAGGGACTTTGATAAATTGATACCAGTAAATCTGGCGACGTGTATGCAATGAGGGCCAGTTGAACAAAGTATAAAGGTCACAGTGATGAGTGTGAAAACGGGCCCCAATAACAAAGCGGATGGCAGTGTGATAGGTTACGTCTAATTTTTTGAGGGAGGCTTTAGGGGCAATCCTATAAACTGTGTCACCATAGTCCAGAACTGGCAGGATAGTCATCTTCACAAGGGTGTGCTTAGCAGAGTGGGTGAAAGATGCTTTGTTACGATACTGGAAACCAGTTCTAGATTTAACTTTAGATTGAAGATGGTTGATATGAGTATGGAATGAGAGTGAGCAGTCCAGCCATATCCTAAGGTATTTGTAAGTGTGGACGTAATCTATTGCTGACCCACTCAGCACGAGAATGTTAGGGAGGCAGGCAGGTTGGGGCAAATTCCGATTGTTTTTTTGGGGTTGAGGAGTAGGTGAAGGTCAGAGAAGGCGTGCTGCATGTTGTAGGGTGGTCCACACAATGTTCAGACAGGGGTCAGATGTGTACAACATAGTCATCATAAAGATGGATAAAGGAGTCACCAGCAGTGTGTGCAACATTATTAATGTACACAGAAAAAAGGGTTGGCCCAAGGGTAGATCCATGTGGGACTACCATAGATATATTAGTGGGGTAGACAACAGGCCCTAAGATTTCCCAGTGTACCTGACCAGAGAGATAGCTCTCAAACCATGCTACACAGTCCTCTGAGAGCCCTAGGTCACTTAGTCCAGCGGCTCAACCCCAACCTTAGTCTGTGGAGCAGGACACAATGATTCACTGAGTCAAAGGCTTTTGCTTATGCTTATTGTCAAGCGCAGATACACTCACCTAAAGGATTATTAGGAACACCATACTAATACTGTGTTTGACCCCCTTTCGCCTTCAGAACTGCCTTAGTTCTACGTGGCATTGATTCAACAAGGTGCTGAAAGCATTCTTTAGAAATGTTGGCCCATATTGATAGGATAGCATCTTGCAGTTGATGGAGATTTGTGGGATGCACATCCAGGGCACGAAGCTCCCGTTCCACCACATCCCAAAGATGCTCTATTGGGTTGAGATCTGGTGACTGTGGGGGCCAGTTTAGTACAGTAAACTCATTGTCATGTTCAAGAAACCAATTTGAAATGATTCGACCTTTGTGACATGGTGCATTATCCTGCTGGAAGTAGCCATCAGAGGATGGGTACATGGTGGTCATAAAGGGACGGACATGGTCAGAAACAATGCTCAGGTAGGCCGTGGCATTTAAACGATGCCCAATTGGCACTAAGGGGCCTAAAGTGTGCCAAGAAAACATCCCCCACACCATTACACCACCACCACCAGCCTGCACAGTGGTAACAAGGCATGATGGATCCATGTTCTCATTCTGTTTACGCCAAATTCTGACTCTACCATCTGAATGTCTCAACAGAAATCGAGACTCATCAGACCAGGCAACATTTTTCCAGTCTTCAACTGTCCAATTTTGGTGAGCTTGTGCAAATTGTAGCCTCTTTTTCCTATTTGTAGTGGAGATGAGTGGTACCCGGTGGGGTCTTCTGCTGTTGTAGCCCATCCGCCTCAAAGTTGTACGTGTTGTGGCTTCACAAATGCTTTGCTGCATACCTCGGTTGTAACGAGTGGTTATTTCAGTCAAAGTTGCTCTTCTATCAGCTTGAATCAGTCGGCCCATTCTCCTCTGACCTCTAGCATCAACAAGGCATGTTCGCCCACAGGACTGCCGCATACTGGATGTTTTTCCCTTTTCACACCATTCTTTGTAAACCCTAGAAATGGTTGTGCGTGAAAATCCCAGTAACTGAGCAGATTGTGAAATACTCAGACCGGCCCGTCTGGCACCAACAACCATGCCACGCTCAAAATTGCTTAAATCACCTTTCTTTCCCATTCAGACATTCAGTTTGGAGTTCAGGAGATTGTCTTGACCAGGACCACACCCCTAAATGCATTGAAGCAACTGCCATGTGATTGGTTGGTTAGATAATTGCATTAATGAGAAATTGAACAGGTGTTCCTAATAATCCTTTAGGTGAGTGTATAATATAATTTAAAACCTTCAATGTGGTAGAAGTACATCCATGACCTGATCTAAAGCCAGACTGCAATGCAGAAAGAACACTGTGGGCTCCAGGTGGTGAGTTAGCAGTTTGTTAATCAGACTTTCTAACACTTTAGACAGACAAGGTAAGATAGAAATAGGTCTATAACAATTCGGTCTCCTGTACTTGTTGGAAAGAGAACTGGGGGTTGATGTGAGGGAAAGCTCTACAAGGGAGTTTAATAACATGACTAGCGGAAGAATTGGACATGGCAGAGTCAAAGGCGTATCCAGCCCTGGAAAAATGTTTGTTGAAATTCTCAACTATTCTAAGTTTGTCTGAGATGATAGTGTTCTCAATATTGAGTGCAGTAGATATCTGAGAGGAATATTTATTAATCTACAGGCCTACATGCAGCAAATTGATGCTTATAATATACTGCTTTTCCTTTCCTAATTGACAGAGTACATTTATTCCTTGCTTCCCTAAAGAGTTGCCAGTCAGATTCATAGAGGCCTTTGCTTTGTGCCAGACCAAGTGTTTCCGCTGGATTAGATCAGACAGATCAGTGCTAAACAAGGGGCTTAATAATTTTTAGTTCGAAATTTATTATGTGGCACAGGTATATAACGATATAGTTTTTAAAATAGGACCAAGCGTCCTCAACAGATGGAATAAGGTTGATTCTGGGTCAGTGTACAGATGCAAGGTCGTGTAAAAAAGCCTGCTCATTAAAGTGCTTTAACAGACATTTAACAATAATCAAAGGAGGCCATTTGACAGTGATACAGTTGTTGCTGAAGTGCTGATCGACGAGGGGGCTGACTTATCACCAACAAGAATGAATACAGCATGCTGAAATGCTATAAATGCCTGTTTGTTAAACTAAAATTTTTGTTAGTGTGCTGAACACTCATACATCAAATATCTCTCTGGACACTCAAGGACAATTCAGTAGAGGATCCTAGAGAACACAACTATAGAGAATCCTATAGATTATCCTACAGTACATACTAAAGGTGAATCCTTTATATTCGGATATTCTATAGGACTTGTGACCAATTTACTATAAGACTTTTTATAGGAGTTTCTATAGTTTTTTTATAGTACTATACATGTCCTTTAGGACATTTCCTGTAAGGGTGGGCATGATCAGAAATGTATATGCTGAAGTGTCTAGAATGAACTGACCAGAAAATAAAAATACTGCTATAATTTGGTGGTGTGCACAATACAGTTATAGTATACTAACTTATTTCCTTAAACTTATTTCCTGTGTCAATGACAAATATAGTTTGCTAAGTTAATGTTTGATATTTTTTTCTCACAAAGTTTATATTATTTGAAAACATTGGAAAAAGGATTATAAAGGAAATGTTATTTTTAATAATTTTCCCCATTGCTTCTCCAGATATTGAAATTATATGCAAATATTTAAATAGGAGTAACATAGTTTGAACTAATTGAACTCTGTCTATGTGTATAGGTTATAGTGTGTGTGTGTGTGTGTGTGTATATATGAGTGTGAGTATGTTCAGTGTGTGTGTATGTGTGTGGCAGTGTGTGTGTTTGTCTATGAGTGTAAGTATGTTCAGTGTGTGTCTATGTGTGTGACAGTGTGTGTGTGTGTGTGCACTACTGCAGTGTTCGTTCCTCTCAGGTGTCTGTGGTCTCTCTCTCTCTCTCTCTCTCTCTCTGCTCTCGAACAGGAAACACCCAGTCAAGCACAACATGCTACAAGCATCACAGCTTCTCTCTCTCTTTCTGTGTTTCTCTCTGAGGCCCTCCTCTATCTGCCTCCATCCCTCTGCCTCCCTTTATCTTTGCCATCCTGTGTGTCACTCCCTCCTTCCCTCCCCCTCACTCTCACTCTCTCTCTCTCTCTCTCTCTCTCTCTCTCTCTCTCTCTCTCTTCCTTCCTCTGCAGGGGGGGAACATGTGGTGAAGCAGTTATCAGGGATTCCCCTGGTCTCTGACTGTCGGTACACACTTCTCTCATCCCACTCCCCTCAACGCAGCACTTGTGTATGAAGCGTACACAAACTGAGACACACACACACACGCATGACTTACAAGGTTTCCAAGAGTACACTATAGCCAGAGTGCAATAGAATATTTTATTTACAACATCGCACATTAGTGCAGTTGGCTGGACACAAAGAGTTAGGTAGGATTGCGATGACTGAAGCTCAAGAAACTACACAAAGCATAGAGGAGAAAGACAACAGTGTCCACGAGATGTGTCTGTGTTTGTGACTAAATATGTGTGTGTATCTTTCTGTACATATGTACAGCTCTGGAAAAAATTAAGAGACCGATTAACATTGATTTGGAGTGGTCTCTTAATTTTGTCCAGAGCTGTATATGTGTATGGGTTTGTGTGTGTGTTATAAAATTATGTCGGAAGTGTGATGGCAATTTCTAAAGGTGTGTGTGCGTGGGAAATTATACGCCAGTCATGACCCCCCCACAGTTTAAATTTTGTTCCAGTGCCAGTGGTATAGGTGTTTGTGTATAACCATGTTCACATTTACTAGGGCGGCCCAGAGTACACCCTTTCTGTGTGTGTGTGTGTAGCTCTGTATCTGTGTGTGTGTCTGTCTGTGAATGAGAGATTGTGCAGCCAGACTGGGCAGTGCAGCTAGAAAGATACAAAATATTCCAAAACAAAAAGCACAACAGCAGCAACAACACATGAAAACACACATTTCCTTTAGCTCTCGTGTTGTTGTTGCAATGTGTGCAGCCTCTGATACTACAAAACCAGAATCGCACTGCTACAACTGCAGTCCTGCTGCTGAAGAACCCTACAGCAAGTCATTTTATAGCTCACTCCCCTAAATCAGCCATTTCTAATGACTGGGGGGAAAGCACATTAGTGATCTGTCAGTTCAATAAAGCACAAGCACAGTCCAGTCCATTCAATCACTAGCAAGTCTTAAAAAATCAGTTTAATAACGAATATTAACTTGGGTATAATGTATTTGTGTGTTATGATAGCGTTCTTGTCACTCTGATATTAATTTGATCATTAACAAACAAATTCCCTTCTGTCTCCACTGGTAGCAATATAGCAAATGGTGAAGTAATTATGTTTTGGGCTGAAACTAAAATTGGCAGACAATTTAGAGGGTTCCCTGTCACTGTTCTAAGCCATGAACTGTAACAGACTTTGAAACGATAGTAGTGGTAAAAACTGTGGAATTGTACTCAGAGGCCTGTGGGTTCGAATCCTGCTGGAGACACCTGCAGCAGTTGAACAATTGAGAATGCTCCTGTGAAATATATATTGATTGTATAAATGGGCCACCTTATAAGTCCCTTAGGAAATGAGTGGCACCTGAATAAATTAATAAAACAATAAAACGAGATTAATTGAGTGATTGAGCTCCAGTCAGGTCAGAAACCACAAGACTCTGCCTGGTGGTGCCGTCAGAACTGAGTTAGAGAGTCTACAGCCTAAACACCTGCTGAACTGTGGCTCACCAGTAGATAGTGTCTGATATTTATACAGGGTATTTTTATGTATTTTTGTAACTTCCAGACATTTATTTACTTGATTTATTTGTTTGTTTGTTTATTTATTCATTGAAGTCTAGTATTTCAGAGAGCCCCAGCTAGAATGTAAAGAAAACAGAAGACATTGTATGGAGACGCCAGTGCAGCTTGACACCCCCACCTGGAGACCCCAGGACAGCTCTGACAGACTCACCTGGTTCTGTTTTGATGATCTTCATGGCCACAAGCTCCCCAGTCTGCTTGTTCCTCGCCTGAAAGCAGAAGCATCACAGTAAGGTCAGTAAAAGAAAGAATCGCTACTCAAGGTTACAGACTGATCTAGTGAGTCTGAAGCACCCACACACACTGTACTGTGCTGTATCTTGACACCTCTGCTGTACTGGACTGTACTGTGTTTCTCCAGAACCAGGGCTGCAGACCCCTGTTCTAGTCTGTAATAACATGATAACTGTTTATAAGTACCCTGCTGCACAGTGCTCATAAACATGTGTGTGCGTGGAAAGCGTTGTGAGTGACCAAAGCACACAGAGAGCGCCATAGTGGAACCTTCACAGATGGAACATTCTGTGATGACATCACGGCTGCGGCCTGAGAATTCCGCCCACTGAGCCCCTCTGCTGATAAACAACAAACACAATGACACACACACATTGTCCTGCATGTTGTGTCCTTACAATCTTTAGTCCTTTGTTAGAAAAGGATGTTTCACTCTTGACACAAGTTCCACCAGGCAGTGGAAACAGAGAAATAGCGAGAGAGAGAGCACACTCATCCCAACTGGTCATAGCAAGAACAAAACAACATGGCAGAAACACACATACACAGTTGTGCACACACACGCTCACGGACGTGCACACACAGACGGACAAACGCACACAGGGTGGAAATATCGTTGCACTCCGCGCGGTTTTCCGACGGCCCCTTAAAGCAACAGACTGACGCAGAGAAACGAAAGAACGAGATAGAGAGAGAGAGAGAGGAGATTCAGATCGTGTAAATATTTATGTGTTTTGGTTCGCAGGTACTTATTGTTTTTTGGAAAATCAGCTTTGTTTATTTCCCCTCTTTGCGACATCAGACCGACAGAGAGGCACACAGACAAACAGATGGACGTAGATGACAGAGAGTTAGACAGACAGATACGGTTTCACTTAATTATAGGTTTTGGAAAATGAGCTGTTATTTCCGCTTTGCAAACAACAAACAGAAAGAGTTGTGGGGGTCTGGAGCAAACTGCTCTCCAGCCATATACATCAATGCTGACTGACTGACCGAAGGACTAATTACGGACTGACTGACTGACTGACTGACACACTGACTGATTGACTGAACAAAGGTCTAATTACATTGATTGTCTGACACACTGACTGAGTTAACATAAGACTCTCGATATTGATGGTCAAAACTACACAAACTGCGACAAGAGAGAGAAGAGAGAGAAAGGGGCAGGGGATGTCATTGGGGGGGCTTGCACTGATGGTAGCCTTTGTTCCTGTTATTGACTCTTTCAACCACTGACATCACTTCCTGCCTGTACCTGCTCTGCTGCTCTCTGATTCTTTCTCTCTGGAAACTCCAATAACCGCGGAGACACTACCTCAGAGACACAACCAGGTTGACACACACACACACACACTTTCTCTTTCTTTCTCTCTCTTGTGGGAGCTACTGTACATTTCCAACGTGGTACAGTACTGTACACCTCAGGCCATGTAGTACAGTGCAACAGAGCCCAGTAGAATTACAGTGCAGAATTGAGCAGAACATTACAGTGAAGATTGTATAATTCAGTCCAGAATAATACAGCACAGCACAGTATACCTACAATTCAGACTAGCACAGAACATTAAAACAATGCGATACAGTGGCCTGTCCAGCAGCCAGGTTCGACAGCCCTGGTATAAAAATGAACTGTGTCAGGCTGTGAGCTGCAGGGGGACTGGATGATATTTATAAAGTTTCATTTTGCAGCTTCCAGTTTGTTTGTTTGTATGGTGATGTTTTTCCTCTTTTAACTGTGTAGTGTGGAGAGGTGGGGGTTTGAGGAATTTACAAAGAACTTCACTCACACAGAGAGAGAAAAAGAGAGAGAGAGATAAAGTGTGTGTGTGAGAGAGAGAGAGAGAGAGAGAGAGAGAGAGAGAGAGAGAGAGAGAGGGAGGGAGGCAGGCAGGCAAAGTAGTGGTGTGGTGTGGGTTTTTACGTGAAAAGGTGTCTTTTGTTTGTGTGTGTATTTGTGAGAGTGAGAGAGTGAGAGATACAGAGAGAGAGGGACATAGAGGGAGGAAGGCAGAGTCAGATAGAGACAGTACTGTATTGTAGGTCTGCAGCAGCAGTGCATATGGCAGTGGTGTGGGCTGCAGCACACTGACTCAACCCCACACTCCCATCTGCCCCTGCAAACCCTCCACTGGCTGCTCCAGTGACAGGGGACTTTCCAGCTCACAGTCAACAGCCCTCCAGTGTGAGTGGCACACAGGCATCTTGTAATGAATGTGCAAGCAAGTGTAAACAATGAATTATTAACTTCCAAAAGGTTTATATATAACCGGACGGGGAGTCACCCTGGTCTGTGTGTGTGTGTGTTCTGATTTGTGTTACAGCCTCAGCTACTTAAATATTTGGTCTGTACTGTACTGTAGCTCTCCAGGACCAGTGCTAGAGTCTCAATCTGTGACCTCTCCCTCTCTCTAAAACATTCACAGTCCCTGCAGAGATAAAAATCATGTCAGTTTCTCACTTCTGCTTTTCTGAGACCCTAGTTTCTAATACGGGCACCTGTCTGGAGAGAGACAGCAGGCTGATGTGTGATAGCAGCCCAGCACTGACACAGAGAGGGGCAGGGTGGGGGTGGGGCTGTGTGGTACTGTGAGTCAGTGTGTGTGTGTTTGTTTGTCGTAAGGTCAGTTTAGTTAAAGGTCTATACTGTGCTCTCATTGTCACGCATTCTTTAGCGTGGCTTCTGATACAGAGACAGTTACCACAACCAGACAATGCACTGGGGGAGAACATTTGTCATTCCTCCACGAAACACCAATGACAGAAATTGGAAGAATATGTCTGCCTATCTTAACAAAGCAATCAACCTGCCACCCCCAAAAAGATTTAAGTGGGTTGAGGTTTTGAAAATGTATACCTAATACCCACAAGATTCTCTGTTACTTCAAAGATCAAAGGCCCTTGCTGCATTGTACCGTGCTGTACTAGCTCTCTGGGACCAGAACCGGGCTTGCCTGTAACTGAGACAATGAATAAAGATGTGTCCTGTTCAGTCCAGGGGTTGCAGAGCTGGCTAAAGGACTGGGGTTGCCAGAGGTGCAGTAAAGGGAAACACCAGCAGTCAAACACTTCCCTTTTCACATGCGCTTATACTCGTACATCTGAACTGCATCTGTAGAGAGGCCTCCTGCGATTGCCCTGTCAAACTGTTCAGCACCACTATGCACTGCACCCAAACTGAAATTATATGAACACACATGAACACCCAGCGCTCACACACACACACACACGCACACACACACTCAAACACCCAGCGCATACACACACATACACATGAACATATGCATGTTATGTCACAGTGTGGAGCTGAAAGTGTCAGTATGAGCCAGATGAGCATCTGTTCCAGTAAAGTTCAGTACAGAGCAGTGTCTTGTACAGAGCAGTATAGCAGAGTACAGTGCTGTACCGCGCAGTGTCTAGTGCTGTGTGGTACAGACACACACACACATACCAGACCACACACTCGCACTCACAAACGACTAGACCTTTTCTGTGCAGCCCAGCGCTGAATGAGTCAGTCGTCTGAGAGGTGAGGTCGCCCAGCACAGTGTCACAGCTCTGCACAGCCAGCCTGATCATCTTATAATAAACCTGCTGCCGAGGAGTGGTAATATGTAAATAAAACTAAATTTACAAGAACAACAAAAAGCTTCTCGCTGATCCGATTGTCATTTTACAGTGTCCAGCGTACACGAAGTCCAGCATAGTGAATGGTATTTATTACACTAAAACAAGCGCAGAATTATGCTGTTTCAAAAGAAGGGGCATGAGCTCTCCAGACTCCAGTTGTTGTTGCTGTTGTTGTTATTGTTATTATTGTTGTTGATTTTGTTATGGTTATTCAGTCAGTTCTTTAATCATATCAATCATTCAGTATTTATTTATTTATTTAATGCCTAGGCCACAACCTTTCTCTTTCTATCCCTCCCACTTCCCCATGTCCTGCTTTGTCCCCGTCCCCCCCCACCAGGAGGAAGAGCACACTAACTGCCCCCCCCCCAGGAGGAAGTCTGATGTGTCAGTCTTCCCTAATTTGCATCAATACCGTCTCTCTCTCTCCCTGATCTCTCTCACTATTCCCCCTCTCTACACTGCACGGCCCCAGGAGTTCATATATAAAGGAGATATTTTGTTGCTCTTTTGACAGCGGTGACACCTGTGAGTAAACTGCACAGTAAACAAATAAACACTACATTTAACACAGATTACAAAATGATTTTTCGATTCTTTTTCATAGAATGAGAGAAAGTGTTGGAGACAAGAGAGAGAAAGAGGGCAGAACCTCAGAAATTGAGAAAAGTTGATAGAGGAGTGGTGAGAAGTGCAACTGTAGCGAAAGAGGTGGAGTGAGATAAGACGGGGAGAGGGGGAGAGAAGTGGAGGCAGAAGAGGAGGTGAGAATAGAGGAGAAGAGACAGCAGGAGGGAAGAGTAGAGTGCGGAGGAGACAGGAGAGGAGACTAAGGGAGAGTGGAGGAGAGGAGACACAGGTCAGGGAGAGGAGAGGAGAGGAGAGGAGACGAGCAATGTGAGTAATGTGCGTGTGTGGATACGTGCAGCAGAAAAACTATGGAGGCTGAAATGGCAGCTACAGGAGACCCCACACAAAGACACAACCCCCCCACACACACACTTAGATACAACACAAACACACACAAATACACACACAAACACATGTCCTCCAGCCGAGATAGCCCATCCACAAACCCAACTACTTGTCCATCCTTTCTTAATTAGACTTGTAGTTAATTAGATAATCAAATTAATGGCACTGGTCTTGTAGGCCACACACACACCAGGGGGGCAAGAAAATTATGTTTTTATTTAAATACCATCCAGCGCTGGCCCAGTCTGCTACAGGGGTCCCGGAAACATGTTGAGAACAACTGTAACTCGGTTATATGCACAGTCAACATTATGTTTACAGGGCAGCGGTGTGGAGTTGTTAGACCTCTGGACTCCTGAGTGGAGGGTCATGGGTTCTATCCCAGGTGGAGAAACAGCTGCTGTACCCTTGAGCAAGGTACCAAGGCTGCTCCAGTAAAAACCCAGTGGTATAAATGGGTAGTTGTATTTAAAAAGAATGTGATGTATTGTAACAATTGGAAGATGCCCTGGATAAAGGCATCTGCTAGGAAATATAACATATATATTCTACGTATATAAATAAGGCACACACAATCCACATTTAGTTACTTTGTTTCCATCATTCACCTCTAGGTAACAGCAGCCTCTTGTTGTGTCCCTTTATGAAACAGGATGATGACAATCCTCTCTTAGGCCATGTGCCTTAGAGACCCCTCTTACACTGATCACGGCTTGTAACATGGCCCACTGTCAGTGGTATTTCACTCACACTGGCAATGGCCTTCGATCACACTGGTCCTCAAGTTGCACTAGTAGGATAATATCAAGGTGTTATTGGATGACCATGTGGTAATGTTTATCAAATTGTTCCTGATTGTCCCATTCTAATTTTATTAAGCCATGGATAACCATTGTAATCGCTTTTTTGTTGTTTAAGTCGGCCTGGAAGGGGAATAGCAGGTTAATACATATACATAAATAAATGATTTAATACATTTTAATAATAATAATAATAATAATAATAATAATAATAATAATAATAGTTAAATACAGCTGTTTTTACTTCAACCAAGTGTACTTAGTTTGTGTGTTGCTGGCTTAAAGGTACAGCACTTTCAAGCTAAACGAAAAGAGAAAACACAGAGGAAACAAAACTGCGGTCTTCTCCTGCTCCGATTTGAGCCCTGGGCTTCTGGTACATTTGAGACATCTTTTACTGTAATAGTCAGACTCAAGGTAATTATTATTATTATTATTATTATTATTATTATTATTATTATTCAATCAGTCAAATAATTAATCATATCAGTCATTCAATTTGTATTTATTTATGTATGTATATTTGTAATTATTTATGTATGTATATTTGTTTGTATGTATGTTTTATATATGGGTTTTAATTTGGCCAATAGAGAGAGGTAAGTGGTTTATAAACGAAAGAGACTGATTGCAATGAGAAGCAGGGAGACAGAGATGAAGAGGAAGATTAAAAGGAAGGTAGATAGCAACATAGAGATGAAGAGATAGAGCACGAGAGAAAAAGGTTCTGACCTTGTAAACCTCTCCATACGTCCCTCCCCCGACCCGAAGTAGCATCTCGTAGTCATCCTGGGGGTTCCTGGTGGAGATATCCAGAGCCACATGGTGTTGGGGGTCCATCCCTATTAATGCTCAGTCATGGCACTGACCATCCGCAGCAATCTCCCTTACACTGCGTACCACGCTCCTTCTCTGAGTCTCTCGCTTGAACTCTGTCACACACTCCCACCCTCCCTCCCTGTCGCTCTGTTGCTCTCTCTCGCGCTCTCTCTCTCTCTCTCTCTCTCGCTCTCTCTCGCTCTCTCTCATTTACATTTGCTCTGTTTCCTGCTGTTTGTGTGTGAGTCTGTGTTTGTGTGTGTGTGTTCTGTGTTTGTGCAAACATTTATGTGTACCTATAGCTGTCTGGACTCAACAGTTGAGTCTATGAGTGTGTGTGTTTGTGTGTGTGTTTGCGCACATCGGTCTGCATTGCTTTAAATCTTTCAAAGGGGGTTGTTCATGTGCAGCTGTATCGGTGTTTCAAAGTTTCAAAATGCGTGTGTCTTTTTCTGTGCACCTTCATTAGTGCATGCTTGTGTTTGCATGCATGCATGCATGCGTGTGTGTGTGTGTGTGTGTGTGTGTGTGTGTGTGTTTGCAATACACAATGGCTGCAGTCTTGCCCTAGATCCAACTGACTTCCTGTATAGTTTGCTCATTGCCGGCAACTATTTAACTGCACTAGGCAAATTCTGCACATATATTCATTTCTACAATTCATTCTTTTCATTTTTTTCTTTTTGTAAATGCGTCCAGTCAGGTATAACTACAGAGTGAGGCACGGCTGTCACCGCAGCACTGAGCTCAGCCATATCCGATTATTTTTACTCTTCAGAGAAAAATCTAAATTACAAAGAGAACTTTCTAACTAAAGTTACTTTTTATACAAATCAACCTATGCACACCAAATCCCTTTTACATTTTTCACTTTGTCCAAAAGAGCTATATTCTTTTATTTTTATTTTAAATACATAAATAAATAAATAAATAAATACATTTTAATTCCCATGGGGCATTAAGGTTATAATGAGGGGTTCGTCTCAAGCTAGATTTCAGGGTCGTTTTTAAACATTTACAGAACACAAACAGCAAACAAACAAACAAATACATATTAGTGGTGTTGAACAGGACTATGAAACAAATCAAACCACTAATAATAACACTCGTCAGTTTTTCTGAGAGAAGTTTGTTTGTGACTTTTGTGCAGTTGTGCAGAAAGCTGAGAGGAGTGAAGGAGAGCAGAGAAGAAAAGGGAGGCGATTATAAAGCAGAAGCAGTTATATTTAGCTGTAATGCAAGGGGCTCCGTGAGTGTTACTTGCAGCTGTGAATCAAAACTGACTTTTCAAATCTGTGCTCTGCTGTGAAGGAAGGTGAATCTGGCATTTTCAACTATTATTATTATTATTATTATTATTATTATTATTATTATTATAAATCATAATCATAACATCTAATCATAACATCTATATTTATATTTATAATATATTGTCTTAGTTATTTATGTTGTCTAGTTATTCAACTGCAGAGGATCATATAATGATAATCATATATGATTTAGTAACAGATAAACAGCCCAAACATACAGACACACATAAATGTTCAAAAATACATACATACATACACACACACAATCACACAGTTTCTGTCTCAGACTGGGACACTTTGATTTCAGTAGTTTAGGAGTGTATCAGTCATCACATTCCTGCCTAAACTTTAGTGCCCAGTATGGCATTCTGCTTATAGTGTACTGTTGGACACACTCTAGGTGTTCTTGGGATAAACACATCTGCCAGATTATTATTGATAATAATAACAATAACCACAACAATATTTTCCAGAAATGGAAACTCGTGTTCACTCAGAGAGAGGGAAGTGTAACATGCTGACATTTAGAAGGGCAAAACTTGTAGTTCCCTCTCGATCGCGATCATGATCTTGATTTTTTTCTTTTTTTATATTGAGGTGCAGAAATTATAATTAGGGCGTATAGGAAGTTGTTTGCTCTTAAGATGAAAGGTTATTTTAGAGAAGTGGAGTAAACAGCATTCTAAACTGGTCAGTTTGGATTAAAAACAAACAGATTAACATTGTATATATATATATATATATAGAGAGAGTGAGAGAGAGAGTATATATAAGCATATATAATGGTGTATTTCCTGTCTTTATTTACATTTTGAAGGTAAAGCATAGCCACTACCACAGCCCTGTTAAAAAACAACTCTGCATTCAAAGAATAGTTATAAATACATCAATATGTTATGATGAATGGTACATGAAGGTAATGCTAAACCTTACATTTAGGTTGTTTTTAGATTATTGTTTTGAGTCATTTAGTGATGAATTTAGGGTGTCAGTTTGGTCTGGTTGAGGGTTAGGGATAGAAACGTAGACTTTCATTAAGATCGGGATTGTGTGAACCAGGTATAGAATTGTATGGGCCTAGCTTCAGATCTGAGTGTTGGCTAGGGCTGGAGTTCAGGCTGTAGGGCTTAAAATGGGGCAGGTAGCCTAATGATGTAATACAATGGGTTCTAGTGAAAAATCTGTCCCTTCTGCACTGCATCACAGTTCTGCATACAAATTATAAATATTATTTAGTTGTAAGGGGAATTATGAATATAATTAATGGAAGATGCCTATGTTTAAGAAAAAAGTAAAAGGTAATTCAGGATTCAAATGTCAGTTGAAATTGTCTTGTGGTTACATTTAGTGGGTTTTAGAATATTGTTTGGAATAAATTTGCAAAGTTTTGACCAGATTAGGGTTACACTAATGTAGTTCAGCGACTGTATTGTTACAGGTTTACATTTCAAGAAAACTTTGACCTTAAGAAAATAAAGCATTTGATTTGTGTTTAGGTTAATTGGTTTTGCAACTATGTAACTGTTTTTTTTTAATTAAAAGTAAAAATGTTAAGTGTAGGCTAGGATAGATATTTTTTAATTGATTACATTTGCAAATACACAAATTGATTAAATAATTTAAAAGTACATTTAGAAATTGTTACATATACCCTGTACGTTTTACTTATGCAAATTTGGGTTATACACACACACACACACACACACACACACACATATATATATATATATATATATATATTAACAGTTAGGTCCATACATATTTGGACAAGGACACAATTTTCATAATTTTGGCTCTATATACCACCACAATGGATTTGAAAGGAAACAATCAACATGTTCTTTAAGTGTAGACTTTCAACTTTAATTTGAGGGTAGTTACATCCAAATTGGTTGAACGTTGTAGGAATTACACCCATTTTTATATGTGGTCCCCCCTATTTTAGGAGCTCAAAAGTAATTGGACAAACTAGCAAAATCATTAATTAAATTGTGAGTTTCAAAACTTGGTGGCAAATCATTTGCTCTCAATGACTGCCTGAAGTTTGGAACCCATAGACATCACCAGATGCTGGGTTTCTTCCCTGGTGATGCTCTGCCAGGCCTGCACTGCAGCTGTCTTTAGTTCCTGATGTCCAGCAGTGCCATCAGCTCAGATTTGGCAGAAAACAGTGGGACCCTGGTACACCCATCTACTGTCTGGAGAAGTCCGGTCAGAAGTGGCCTTCATGGAAGACTTGCGGCCAAAAAGCCATACCTCTGACGTGGCAACAAGGCCAAGCGACTCAACTATGCATGAAATCACAGGAACTGGGGTGCAGAATAATGGCAGCAGGTGCTCTGGACTGATGAGTCAAAATTTGAAATATCTGGCTGTAGCAGAAGGCAGTTTGTTTGCCGAAGGGCTGGAGAGCAGTACACAAATGAGTGTCTGCAGACTACAGTGAAGCATGGTGGAGGTTCCTTGCAAGTTTGGGGCTGCATTTCTGCAAATGGAGTTGGGGATTTGGTCAGAATTAATGGTCTCCTCAATGCTGAGAAGTACAGGCAGATACTTATCCATCATGCAATACCATCAGGGAGTCATCTGATTGGCCCCAAATGTATTCTGCAGCATGACAACGACCCCAAACATACAGCACAAGTCATTAAGAACTATCTTCAGCATAAAGAAGAACAAGGAGTCCTGGAAGTGATGGTATGGCCCCCACAGAGCCCTGATCTCAACATCATTGAGTCTGTCTGGGATTACATGGAGAGAGAGAAGCAACTGAGGCTGCCTAAATCCACAGAAGAACTGTGGTTAGTTCTCCAAGATGTTTGGGCCAACCTACCTGCTGAGTTCCTTCAAAAACTGTGTGCAAGTGCACCTAGAAGAACTGAGGCTGTTTTGAAGGCAAAGGTTGGTCACACCAAATATTGATTTGATGTAGATTTTTCTTTTCACTCACTTTGCATTTTGTTAATTGACAATCTATTAACATATATTTTTGAAAGCATTATTTCTATACAGCAGTTTTTCACACCTGCCAAAACTTTTGCACAGTACTGTATTTTTTTTCTTTTTAAATCAAACACAATTTCAGAGGCCCACAGCAAAGAGTACAGAAGCACAAGAGACGAAGCTCTGGTGCTTTTTTGACAACCGCCGCTAGATGGCGTAGTGGTAGCGCTGCCGCCATTTTGGTCTGTGGGACACAGTTACACACACAACCAGTACCACCATGAGCTCGACAGCGAAGTCTAAGTGGGAAAACAACAGAAAGTTGTGTTCATCAATGAACTGCAACAACTATCAGTTCGATAGTGAACATGGTCTTGCCTTTCACTGTTTCCCTAAAGACCCTGACAGGTAATTATTCACAGAAGTGTAGAAAGTACTACTACTAAGTACTACTGTACTGTAGTCTTCCTTGAAACTGCAGGTCCTACAGTAGACATAAAAATCATATTCATTTCTGTTATTGTCTGTAAGACATGCTATGGCAGGAGGACACCACTTTGTTATAAGGTGGTAAAGACTTATAATTTACAGCACCCAATCCACACGTACAAAATCAGTCTTAAAAACATGAGACTACATAGCCTGCCTGTAGCCTGAACTTCCGCTCCTGCTTTAGATTAATGTAGCCTTGGTTTTTCTTCTCAGTAGTTCTTGTTAGTTGTAATATCGAAATTGTAATGTAGCTACAAGGTAAATGAGTGAATGAGTGTGCAGGTGTGCAGGGTGGAGCACAATCTCAGGGATGCGGCTCTGATGGGGATGAGCTCTCAGCCGGCCAGTTCAAGAGGCCATCTAATGTGTATGTATGTACTGAACAAAATATCACAATCAAATAGAAAATGCTTTTAGAAAAAAATCAGCCAATAAAGGGTATCAATTTATTTTTGATTATCTTGTAGCCATGCTGGATTGAAATGGGATGCAGTGCCCACAAGGGTCAATGCCCCTAACCCACCACCCCCACTGGACGTGGAGTTAAGAGAAAGCCACCAAAGAAACGTCAGGAGTGAAGTACATAAGATTGTCATTATATAAATACAGGGACACTGAGTGCCTATCACAGTATCCATTTAGGAGTGAGTCTTACTGTCTGTTCATTGATAGTAACACATTGCTGTATTGCTGTGAAGTGTTTTTAGTTCATATTTTTCCTAATATGTGTGGGTTGGCCTGGGCAGGAAGCTGTTTATCAGTTGTGTGGAGATTGTGAGTGGTGCAGGGGAGTGCTGTGTGACAACAAGTGCAAAAAGTCGCTTATCTGCATGGTTACACTGTATACACGGATCAGTATTCAGCACATTTCACTCAGCCAAAATCTCAGAGCCAAATCACAAGCGCAATAGACCATTTCTCAACATAGGTCATCAGTAAATCATGTCATGTTCGTCATTTTTGTTCTTTAATAAATTAAATTCTGAATGAATGGTTTACACATTTCTGCTTTGATTCTTTAACAAATTGAGTAAGCAAGTACATAATTTGTATGAATATGTATATAGTATTTTTATATATATATATATAATTGTTTAACACATACTATTTCGGTAGAGGCATTAGATATATGGCGATAAAATATTGATAATTTTGTTTGTACATTTATACGGCAATTTGTTGGAGGGACGCTTTACAAAATGTTTTTAAATCAACTATAATTAAATCACCTTATTTCAAAGATAATTCTGGATTTGTTTTCGTTTAAGTTAATAGTTTAAAAAGTTCATTAAAAATATTATTACATTGACGTCTGTGGTCTTGCCTGGTACATTTTAGATATATTTCGTATCCCATTTGCCATCTCATGATTTTATTTACACTAATATCAAACGCGAACTGAGATTTATATATACTGAATAACACCCGGAACTAAAATGATGTGCAGTTATAAGCGAGCGGACACTGTTTACTGTCACACCGGCGCATCCTATGTAACTGCAGTCAGAAATAGTGACGATCTCTGCTGGAGCGGAGGTTTGTGAAACGACGTTTAAATGCACACAAGTATCGGTATATGGATGTGGACGTAAATTATGTTGTTGGGCAGAATGCAACTTGGGGTTATATTCAGTATATTACAATACCATGCAATACCGTATGTTTCGAGACAACTCGATATTGTACCGCTAATCATTTCAAATTGACACTTAGGTCTTGTCTAAATAAACATGTAGTGATGGATCCACGGCGCTGTTCCTACACATATATAATATTGAGCATTTGCTAAATATCTGTCTTTAATAGCAGTTAAACTTAAACTTAAACCGCACCGCTAACTTTGCACTGGGAAAATTGCGCAAGGCAACCCAGTAGTCATACCCTGAGAAATAGTTTATCCTTTCGCTGAAGCCCTTTTTCTTTCTTTTTCTTTCTTTCTTCCTGAATTGCAGAGCTGTGTTTGGTCATGGAGGGGTTCAGGGGCCGAGAGTGCGCCCAGGCCGTTTGCCATGAGTTGGATAACAAGGCATCGAGGGAGGCAGGGATCAGCTTTCACCGGTAAGGCTTGTGGGCAGTAGATACTGTCAAAGTTTTCTGTAAACGTAGTTTTTTGTTTTGACTATATTTGTAATAGTTATATCTATGTTTTCTAGTAACACTACTCATATTTTCTTTATTTTTATTCTTACTGTGAAACAGCCACAGTAAAAGTTTCCCATTTTACTGTTCTGGCAGTATGCAGACTTAAATTAGATTTAAACTTACTTTATAGTCAAATTATACACGTAAATATAAGGGCTATGAAATGTAAGTTTTCCAGTATACCAGGCATTAAATGTGGGCAGTGCCAGCTAATCGATTAGGAGATCTCTTATTTAATTGATGTTTAAATATGCCTGTGACAGATTCCCGAAGAATCCCGAAAGGAGGAAGAGATGGGCTTTCTTAATGGGCCGCGAGGACAACTGGGTGGCTAAGGACTGGAGTGTGGTCTGCAGCAAGCACTTCAGGCCTGAAGATATTGACCGCACCGGGCAAACCATCCGTCTCCGGGCTGGGGTGGAGCCCAGCATTTTTTTTCATTTGCCTGGTAATCAGCAAAAGGTCCGTCTTCTTTCAAGTGTTTATTTTTCCATAGAATGCACTCAGGAATAATAATGACAGTATTTTTCTATTTATTTAAATGGATAGGCTGACTTGCGAAAACAGTTTGAAATATGTATTCATCGTTTTTGTTTGTTTATCCTAGAAGGATGCTGTTAATGAATTGTGTTTTGATCAGTGCATGATAAATATGAAATTAGTCATAGTAATAATCACATCATTTTACTGTATAATTGTTTTTTGGTTTTCCAGAAAACTAGAAGCAAGGAAACACGAGCTTCGCAATCTCTATCTGCCGCTGTGTGTCAGTCCAACTCCAGCTCAAATAAAATTGCGCACTATGAAGTTATTAGTGAGGTAAGAAAGATGAAAAAGTAATTATAATTCTTGGTGGCTCTTTATTCGTGTCTGAAGTTGAACAAATCCTTAAAACTAACAACATTTGTTTTATTAATATATATATTTTATACTGAATGCGTCACAGCTGTGCAATTGTATTATTTATTCATGAAATTTCCAATCAGCTTAGAATGTATTTATTTTTTTAACATTTGTGTCACTGAAATGGTTTAGAAATAAGTAGTAACATCTTCGTAATGTCAATCAGTGAAGTTGTCACAGAGAGACTGGATGAGCACGTGTCTGTCAGCGTGGCTTTCGATCGTTTGGTGTGCCATAAAGCCTGCGGTTTGCTCGGGCACTTGTTTTTCTCGCTGCCAAAGCTCAGTGTTACCATCGGAGCGGCTGCCCGCTGTCACAAGTTGATGTCGCCTCAGTTCCACAGCTACTGCGCCCCCACCGAGGCCAGCCTGAAGCACAAGTCACGGCCGACAGTCGACCACCGTGAGAAGCTGCAGCGAGATTTGCGGAGCGCCACTTCGGGAGAGAAACGCCGCCGGAGGACCAGTAAAACTCTGCTGCATGAGCTGCAAGAGAAAGAGCTGCTGACGGACGAACTGCAATCAAAATTGCACCTCTATTCGGGTATTGGGTGTTTTTATAAAGGGCAGCCCACATATCAGGGGTTGGGGAGGATGTGACTCCAGTCCTGGGGGGGTGTAGTGTCTTCTG
Organism: Amia ocellicauda; assembly: GCF_036373705.1. NCBI lineage: Eukaryota > Metazoa > Chordata > Actinopteri > Amiiformes > Amiidae > Amia > Amia ocellicauda. Next base: position 12,250,562 of record NC_089854.1, on the reverse strand, counting down.
GTTTTTGTTACAGTCAAGTGCTCATAGATTCTTAATTGGTCTATTTAAACAATTAACAGTCTGAAAAGGTTGAGGGGACATCCGAGAGCTCCCAGCCGGTCTGTGACAAGTAGGCTAGAGAATCTGCCATCCAGTCAGGGCCAGGGTAGTGTGGGCAGCCAGACTACTGCTAGGATTCCCACACTGTCTCCTGCACAGTTTCGTGAACAGTAGAAGGTGTCTTGTAACACAATCTGTATTGCAGTATGTGCAGTTTTTGATAACCATTTTTAAAAAGGAACACAGATTAAAGCCGTGGATTCCTGTGTGACTGTTCGGCGGTTTACTTCGTTCTAGAATTCCCCATGCAGCTGTTCACCAAACCCAGGCGCCGGGGCGGCTTCAGCCAGGCGCAGATTGACCTGGCTCTGGCGCTTCATCTTTATGGACCGAAGGCATACCAGTACCTCAGAGACACTGTGCAGCTGCCTCTGCCCAGCCCGTGCACATTGGGAAGGTACAGTGTGCCACTTTTTTTCCATTAACCAATTTCAGTTACTAATATACAAACACTAGTTACAGTGAGGGAAAAAAGTATTTGATCCCCTGCTGATTTTGTACGTTTGCCCACTGACAAAGAAATTATCAGTTTATAATTTTAATGGTAGGTGTATTTTAACAGTGAGAGACAGAATAACAACAAAAAAATCCAGAAAAACACATTTCAAAAAAGTTATAAATTGATTTGCATGTTAATGAGGGAAATAAGTATTTGACCCCTTCGACTTAGTACTTGGTGGCAAAACCCTTGTTGGCAATCACAGAGGTCAGACGTTTCTTGGAGTTGGCCACCAGGTTTGCACACATCTCAGGAGGGATTTTGTCCCACTCCTCTTTGGAGATCCTCTCCAAGTCATTAAGGTTTCGAGGCTGACGTTTGGCAACTCGAACCTTCAGCTCCCTCCACAGATTTTCTATGGGATTAAGGTCTGGAGACTGGCTAGGCCACTCCAGGACCTTAATGTGCTTCTTCTTGAGCCACTCCTTTGTTGGCTTGGCTGTGTGTTTTGGGTCATTGTCATGCTAGAATACCCATCCACGACCCATTTTCAATGCCCTGGCTGAGGGAAGGAGGTTCTCACCCAAGATTTGACGGTACATGGCCCCGTCCATCATCCCTTTGATGCGGTGCAGTTGTCCTGTCCCCTTAGCAGAAAAACACCCCCAAAGCATCATGTTTCCACCTCCATGTTTGATGGTGGGGATGGTGTTCTTGGGGTCATAGGCAGCATTCCTCCTCCTCCAAACACGGCGAGTTGATGCCAAAGAGTTCGATTTTGGTCTCATCTGACCACAACACTTTCACCCAGTTCTCCTCTGAATCATTCAGATGTTCATTGGCAAACTTCAGACGGGCCTGTACATGTGCTTTCTTGAGCAGGGGGACCTTGCGGGCGCTGCAGGATTTCAGTCCTTCACGGCGTAGTGTGTTACCAATTGTTTTCTTGGTGACTATGGTCCCAGCTGCCTTGAGATCATTAACAAGATCCTCCCGTGTAGTTCTGGGCTGATTCCTCACCGTTCTCATGATCATTGAAACTCCACGAGGTGAGATCTTGCATGGAGCCCCAGACCGAGGGAGACTGACAATTATTTTGTGTTTCTTCCATTTGCGAATAATCGCACCAACTGTTGTCACCTTCTCACCAAGCTGCTTGGCGATGGTCTTGTAGCCCATTCCAGCCTTGTGTAGGTCTGCAATCTTGTCCCTGACATCCTTGGACAGCTCTTTGGTCTTGGCCATGGTGGAGAGTTTGGAATCTGATTGATTGATTGTTCTGTGGACAGGTGTCTTTTATACAGGTAACGAGCTGAGATTAGGAGCAGTCCCTTTAAGAGAGCGCTCCTAATCTCAGATAGTTACCTGTATAAAAGACACCTGGGAGCCAGAAATCTTGTTGATTGATAGGGGATCAAATACTTATTTCCCTCATTAACATGCAAATCAATTTATAACTTTTTTGAAATGCGTTTTTCTGGATTTTGTTGTTGTTATTCTGTCTCTCACTGTTAAAATACACCTACCATTAAAATGATAGACTGATCATTTCTTTGTCAGTGGGCAAACGTACAAAATCAGCAGGGGATCAAATACTTTTTTCCCCCCCTGTATCTGTTCACTAGTAGTGCCAGTACATATGCAGTCCTTAGTACCAAACATGTTCAGTATGTCCTCCTCTTTGCAAAATTACAAATACTGTATATATTTATTTTTCTCTTTACCCAGACACCTCCAGACTGCGAAGGGTGAACCTGGTTTCAGTGCTTCAATGCTGAAGGTTCTCGGGCAGAAGGCGGCAGAAGATCCTGAGACCTACCGGAACGTGTGTCTGATGATGGACGGGATTGACATCAGGAAACAGGTCTGCTACGATGGCTCCCTGGAGAGAATGACAGGATTTGTGGACTTGGGGGACAACCTGGAGAGTGATGACGAGGCATCGCAGGCGCTGGTGTTCATGGTGGTTGGGTTAAGGGGTTATTGGAAGGCACCCATCGCCTACTTCCTCACAGCAACGCTGGAAAAGAGGGCCCGGGCCACGCTGCTGAAGCACGCTCTGGAGCTGCTGTCGGACGTCAAGGTGGATGTCCAGGTCGTGACCATGGAGGGCTCGTCCTCTCACCTGTCCATGTGCAGAGACTTGGGCTGTGATTTTCACATGGACAGATTGGCCACCTTTTTCCCTCACCCGTCCACAGGGAACAAAGTGTTCGTGGTGTTGGACCCACGCCGCATGCAGGTCTTGACCAAGAACCTGGTCCACTCGCTCGGGACAATCCGATCGAGCAGCGGAGAGATCGGCTGGCGTTTTATCAGCAGCCTGAGGCGGGTGCAGGAGGGCCTTGAGCATGGCAGAGAGGTGACTGCCGGACAGCACCGCCACGCAGATCTGCCCATGGAGGTGAAGCGTAACGCACAGGTGTTCAGCAGCTCGGTCTCCGATACTATTCAACGCCTGTGTAAGGCTGGACACCCTGATTTCCAGGATGCCATGTCGACTGTGGAGTTCCTGCAGGTAATTGGAGCATTCGATAGGTTTCTTGTAATTTTGTTTAGTTCAGATTGTGTCCAGTGTCAGTCTTGAGCATTGTTGTTACGGCATGACTTGTCAGAATCAAGCGAGACATCATCACTCTCCTCTTCCTCCTTGATCTCTGTCGCCCCACTGCTGGATGATAGGCCTCCCCTCGTCCCAGTTTCCCCCAGCTCACTCCAGCATAGCATCTGATCTTGTCCTCCCATCCCCCCCCGCTCTGCTTCTGTTGTCATTTATCAGCTCCATTCCCCCGCTCCTTCTGTCCGCCTGTGATCGCTTCCTCTCAGTGTCTAGCCCCAACCCCACTTTATCATCAACCCTCTCTCCGCAGCGTGCCGGACACCTGCGTCTGTGCTCAGATCTGTTCTAGAACTGTCTGTCTTGTTATTGTGAGTGTGTGTCTTTAGCCGTGTGCTCTCTAATACAAACTCTCATTCGATCCTTCACAGCTCATAGGTCAGCTGTTTGACGTCCTGAACTCCAGGAACCCGAGGGCAAAAGGATACAAGTCCCCAATCAGAGCTGAAAACTGGAATGAGGTTTCAGAGTTCCTGAAGAAAACAAAAGCGTATTTGCTTTCTTTGAAGAGACAAGATGGGACCCCCCTATTCACCTCTAACAGGTAGAGCTTTGCTTTACATGCAACATCCCCTGTTAAAAACAAAAACAAAAACGTCCATTAGTAAGTAAGTATTTCAGTAGCACGTTGTTTTAACTAGAAAATAACCCAATGAATGTGCTTAACGTCCTTCAGTCAGGAGAATAACCTGCTAGTGGTGACTCTTTTGTTTCAGACACACCCCAGTCACTGGCTTTGTAGTGACCATTGAGACAATGCTGCATATAGTCCCTGCTCTCCTGAAGCAGCAGACGCTCATACTGACCTACACGTTCAGCCAGGACCACATCCAGCTGCTCTTCAACACCATGAGTAAAGCAGGTATGGATATGTCCCAATAGGCTTCCAAAAATTGCATTTTGATAGTTACCATCTTGACGAGGACATTTGTGGCCATTCCCCTAGCTGCAGACTTTACACCTTATGTGTTTTTTGTTTTTGCTAGATTTTTTAGGAGGATGTGATTGTGTTATGAGTGGTGTTCATGATGTGTGTGTGAGTGTTTGTAAATTTGTGTGTTTTGTCTTTTATTTTTTAGAAGGCTGGGCTGGGTACCCTAACGCAGCTCAGTTCAGAACAGCCTTCCAGAAAGTCCTGGCCAGGTGGGTCAGTCCTCTGAGCAGGCCAGGCAGAGCAGGGCAGCTGGGGGAAACCACGAGTCCTGCTCTGGCATCGGCTGCATTTCCTGGATCCCAAGTCCTGTGCGACGATGACAGAGATGCGATGGAGGATGGCGATTTGTTTGTACAAGATGCCCACCTGAGGATTGCCGTGGAACCCGATTACTCGGCCCCCAGGCACAGAGGGGTCCTGGCAACTGCAGAAAATTGTGTCTCGTATAGTGCGGGGTGGGTGGTCCGTCGAGTGAGTGCCATCATCTCCTGCAGCACCTGCACAAACTCCCTGCTCTCCGGCGAACCAGCCGAGCATGCTCAGTCCTATCGCTTGCTGCAGCTGAAGAGTGACGGGCGCTTGGTGGTGCCGTCTTCAGGTACAGTGTCTATTTTGCACGAGTGTGAAAGGAGCATTGGCAGAGTAATGAAGGCACAGTATGCTGAGGGAGTCTGCACACTAGAGCAAGTATCGAGACTGGTTAAGGAAACTATAGGGCACAAGGATGTGTTTGGTCTCGGCAGTCACAGCATGGAGACACAGTATGGGATTGATAACCACCATTTCGATCTCATATCTGTCTTGGTGCGGGTTTATTACCAGCTCAGGCAGCGCCACATCAAGAACACGTACAGCCTTCGAAATCGGGGACAGCTAGGGAGAAGTGTGTCGAGGAATCAGCTTGTGTTTTACTGACGAGGAAAAGACCTGCAAACTGTGAGGATTATATTTATATTTGTTGCTTCCAATGTTCGTTTAATACAGATAGAGACACAGGGCACCCCTGCACTCTGGGCAACAGAGAACATCATCGCACCTACAAATATATGCAATTTGCTTGATGATTTTAATGAAAATTGAAGCTGCACAGAAAATCAGGTGCCCTCTCATTTTCAGTATGAAAACCAGTAGGTGAAGAATTGTTTCACTTACTCATGGATCTGATTGGAGGTGCTGTGTATTATATGTATTTTATATTTGAATTGTATGATGCAATAACAGTGTATTTTCAATTATGTTATGACTGTATATTAAACAATGCATTCTTGTGCATTTGGGTACGTTTTCTAACTTGTAATAAGCTAAACTTAATGTAAATATCAGTGGATATAAATCCTATATGTAGAAATCAATATTAATCAAAGATGCATATTGATGGTGATGAACAGACTCAATGAAGAACACATTTGGAAATCTTATTTTGAAAGTGCCTGAAGTTACTGAAATAAACCTGTGCCTAAATTGAGCGTTAATTATGTGTGAATTGCTTTGTTTTCAGTGAAGTGCTGTCTTAAAGTCCTGTCCTGGGTCGAAGTCTACGTTTTTTACTAGATTAGTGGATCAGTTTGCTCTCATTACAGTAGAACTCGTATGAACCACTGACTGAACTAAACATCGAAGAGTACGTAATGCGTGCTGACGTCAGATACAGCGCTGGGGTTGTCATCACCCAAGATGGCGGATTTAATTGTCACTCGGCTGCGCAGTAGAGACATCCGATTGGCTGTCTGTTGACTATTAGATCTTGTAGAGCCAATTTATGTCGAATCTCTGGAGTTAACCGTTTAGATTTATACAGTTGATAAATACTGCACCTTTCCCTACGACAATTGAGAAATAGGCTTTTATTCACGTGCATAACTCATATACACTCATGAATGTTCAAGTATCTAATCTGGTTGAGTTATTTGGTTTTGCGTGGCATGGTATTTCTATAAATTACGTAGCCCACTTCCTAACTCAATCTTTTATAAATACTAATGTGCAACTAGAATGAAACGTATTGTACTGCATTCTAATTCAAACTAAATTGTTGGTAGATTGTTTTTAGCTCATTAATGTATAAATGTACGAATAGTCTTCACAGTAATGGTCCGCAGTCCTGCACAGATTTGCAGATTCTCGTCGATCCCATTGGTCGAACAGCGCAGACCTGCGGAGATCTGCGCTCTTTGCAGGCGACCAATGGAATCGACTCTCCTTCCACGTGACTAACATCACTTCCGTTCCGTCCACTTTCTAGTTCCCACCTGCTTCCGGTCTCTCTTCCCCCCTCTCCGCCGGTGACACACGTGTAGTTGTGGACCTAGTTCGAGCCGAACTCTCCCAGGAGCGCCGGTACCAGTACTACGCCTGGGTCCCAACCGAACCGAGACATGACGTCCTCGTTTGAACAGATGCGGTCCAACGTCGGGAAACTTCTACGGGGAATCGACAGGTCAGTGAGGCGCGGACTGAATCCTGCCTAGTCGAGACCGGCGATTAGGTTTGTTTAGTCAGACAAAACGAAAAATAACGAGAACACTTGAGTCTCTGTCACTATTATTAGTAATGTGTTTTTTTTTTCAGTCCGTTTTATTGTAATTATTTCATTTTTATGTTTTATTATCTCTTATCATTCTGGGAAATCGGTAGACTGTTTTCGGTGTTACACACTGCCCAGGTTTAACGCATAGACGTTGAAATGTGTAATAGTACTAATATATACTATATGTACGAAATAGTAATATATATTATAATTATATATACATACACACACACAAACGTATATAAACAAACAAGAAAAATATATGTATCTTGCTTAGGGGAACCTTAGACTTTTCCTTGTCACCCCACCCTGCTCATGACCTGTTTCTTGGTGCTGTCTCTCCCCTCTGCAGGTACAACCCTGAGAACCTGGCCACGCTGGAGCGCTATGTGGAGACACAGGCCAGAGAGAACGCCTACGACCTGGAGGCCAACCTGGCCGTGCTCAAACTGTGAGTGCCTGAAGGACGGACGGACATGGACATAGGGAGCGACAGATAGAGAGAGGACAGCCAGACATAGGAGTGTGCATGCATGTGTTGTCACGAAACCAAAATATTGACTTCGATACGGGTTGTAGTATCACGATACTCGATCCAAATTGTGGTGGTATCATTTCCAGTATTTACATATTAGCCAAAGTCACAGAATTACCACTGAACAATATTTCCTGATAAGTGGATAGAAAAAACTACAACACCATATTGAATAACAGAATATGATACTTCTCTCCCCATCAGGTAATTTGTTACAGAACAGCTGCGTACTTTTTTTAAGGAATTACGCATTATAATAAATGAATACAAAACAACCTTCAACATGTCCGCATACTGGCAACATATGTGAGCGAAAAATGCTTGAGCGTGTGGAGTTTAAAAAGTATTACTGAAAACTGTCACTTCTTCCTCCCCGCCCAATCCAAATTACACCGTAAATACTTTGTAGTGGACAGACTATTTTGTTTTATTTGGGTTCGACAAAGACCTAATTTCAGAAGCTTTTTTTATTTTATATTTTTCTCCCTCATGCTTTTTGTGAGAGTGTTGAATAATGCTCCGTCCCTGCGAAGGACTCGGTGTGTCTTTCTCTCTTGCTTTTGTTTGTTGTACCGTGTATGTTTATTGCTGTGCGAATCTGAAAAAGCATTTTCTATCGACCTATCTTTCTAGTAATTTCGTTGTCTTCAGTAAATGTTTATTTTCTCTATTTTTGTCACGGTGATAAATTAAATGCATATAGGCACAGTTATTATATTGTACACTTAAATGCTTGTAGAAACACTGAATATCTGCAATATTAATAATGCACAGAGAAAAGTAAAGCTCCTTGGTCATGACAACATGGGACGCATTTCACGTAAAAAATTTGATGTTTGACGTCTAGTATCCAACCCTTTTTTGTTTATTAGTATAGAAAAAGTACCACATTTTCCATGTATCATGTAGCACTAGTACTTACGTGTTTGTGTGCATGTGTGAGAGAGAGTGAGCGTGTATGTGCGTGTCCGTTATTAACCGATGCTGCTCCTCAGGTACCAGTTTAACCCGGCCTACTTCCAGACCACAGTCACAGCCCAGATCCTGCTCAAGGCGCTGACCAACCTGCCGCACACCGACTTCACGCTCTGCAAGTGTATGATTGACCAGACACATGTATCCTTTCGCGAACCCTTATTCCTCCCACCTCTGCGGTACAGTAAAGCCTGTGCGGTACTGCACGACATACTACATTCACACACATGATCCCTGGAGATACGCATCAAGATCAGGGTCATCTGGAGTTTAGGAGAGTACAGAACAGCAGATTACACTACACTATGGTACAGCACAACACACTACAGCACAATAGGATACTCTGCAAAACACTACAGCACATCACACATCAGCAACATACTGTACATCTTAGCACAGCACAGTCCACTACCGTGCAGTACAGCACTCAGGGGGTTCCCCTGACAGCTAGGGGTTTGTGCGCCTTTCCTTGACTACAGTGTCGCAGCAGGAGGAGCGACCGATAAGACAGATCCTGTACCTGGGGAACCTGCTGGAGACCTGCCACTTCCAGTCCTTCTGGGTAATTCAGAACATTACTTCCTGTCTCTGCGTCTGTGTGTGTCATAGGTGTCTGTTTGCAATTCTGCTTGCTTTTGTGTGATGTGTGCGTTTCTGTATGTATGTGCGGCTCATGGTCTCCCCATACCTCTCTCTTTCTCTCTCCCTCTCCAGTCCAGCCTGGAGGAGAACAGGGAGCTGATCGATGGCATCACTGGGTTTGAGGACTCCGTTCGCAAGTGTGAGTGACCAGCAGAGACCAAGACACCCTTCTCAGACGCTCTCACTCTCGCATATGCACCCTCACTATCTCACTGTACTCCCACAGAGCTCTCTAGTACAGTACAGTTCATCAGTGTTTCCAGCCCTTGTCCTGGAGAGAGAGTACAGCAGTCCTGTACAATTATTTCCCAGCTTTGTGCGTCAAAGCGAAATCTGTTCTTCTCTCTCTTCCACCAGTTATCTGTCACGTAGTGGGAATTACCTATCAGAACATTGACAAGCGGCTGCTGGCGGAGATGCTGGGGGACCCTCTAGGTGAGAGATCGCTCATCCGCAGATGTGATCACTTGCGTTGTAGGTCTCCCCAGGATGCTGCACTGTGTTAAGTGCAGAAGGCCTCCATTAGAGCACCCTAATCTGAGTCTCTCCCCCTCCCTCTCTCAGACACGCAGGTCAGGGTGTGGATGAGTAAGTATGGCTGGACGGAGGGAGAGGATGGACAGATCTTCATCTTCAACCAGGAAGAAAGCGTGAAGCCCAAGAACATTGTGGAGAAGATTGATTTTGAGAGTGAGTCTGTCTGTCACATGGCCTATGTCAGTCTGTTTCTCAGTCCTGCACAGAACCCTCAGCTTAAGATGTCTGTCTCTCCATCCCTCTGTCTGTCATTTTGTCCTTCCAGTCTCTCTGTCTCAATGTCCCTCACTCACCACTCTGACTTGCACTTGCATATTTGGTATGTATTTATTTGTATTTAAGAGAATCTCCCTCTCAATCTCCTCTTGCCCTCTCTCCCTCTCTTTCCCCAGGTGTGTCCAGTATCATGGCAACTTCACAATGATTCGTCACCGGCCCGTTACCCACTCCCCCTACACACTCAACACACTCGAGCAGAACAACATTACAAACTTAGTATGTCACCCATCCATTCATTGGCTTCTGTAATTACAAGTTTTTACAATAAACGTAATTTATCCCAACAAACAACACCTTAATGTGCTTTTACATATATATCTATATATGTGCCTGTAATTGTTTGTAAGTAGATTTCTAGGTCTGTCAATGTGTGTGTGAAGCTAAATAATACATTTGTGTGTGTCAATGTATTAAAATACATATTCATTTTTATATAGGTGTGTGTGTGTGCATGCACCACTTGTGTGATTCGACTTAATAGTGGTTGACTGCTGCATCCCAGCTGTGCTTAAACAGCTCTGTAGATCAGTGCCTGTATGCATTAAACTTCTTGGAATTACTCCTAGGAATCACATGAAAAGTTAGTTTAGGAGTAAAATTACTCCTCGCTCAGAGTAGGAGGTAGAAGTTAGTCATAAAGTCTCTTACACCTACTTTTAGCTGGGAGTAGGATCCAATCCTAGGAAAAACTATGTTTTTCATATTTTCACAACAGTTTAGGTTAGAATATGACTCACTGTGACGTATTTTCTTCATTTTGGGTAGAAAAACAAGACGTGAGATCATGTAGACGAGCAGGAAGGGAAATAACTATACAAATATGCTAAGCTAACTCAGCCTTTAATTTGTTTATAATTTGACAAGAAAAAAAAGTGTTTCCCACTTATTCCTTCATCGCAGGGATGTTAAGGTGCTAAACTGGTGGCTGTGATGATGGTCCCCTCACTGCGCCATTGTTGCATTTTCCCTGTGGCCAGACACTGCAACATTGTCACCACCTGAAACTGCATATCTGACTTGTTCAGTAACAAACAATATTCAATTTCTGTCCAATCTACACTCACCTAAAGGATTATTAGGAACACCATACTAATACTGTGTTTGACCCCCTTTCGCCTTCAGAACTGCCTTAATTCTACGTGGCATTGATTCAACAAGGTGCTGAAAGCATTCTTTAGAAATGTTGGCCTAAAGTGTGCCAAGAAAACATCCCCCACCCCATTACACCACCACCACCAGCCTGCACAGTGGTAACAAGGCATGATGGATCCATGTTCTCATTCTGTTTACGCCAAATTCTGACTCTACCATCTGAATGTCTCAACAGAAATTGAGACTCCCGGTGGGGTCTTCTGCCGTTGTAGCCCATCCGCCTCAAGGTTGTACGTGTTGCGGCTTCACAAATGCTTTGCTGCATACCTCGGTTGTAACGAGTGGTTATTTCAGTCAAAGTTGCTCTTCTATCAGCTTGAATCAGTCGGCCCATTCTCCTCTGACCTCTAGCATCAACAAGGCATTTTCGCCCACAGGACTGCCGCATACTGGATGTTTTTCCCTTTTCACACCATTCTTTGTAAACCCTAGAAATGGTTGTGCGTGAAAATCCCAGTAACTGAGCAGATTGTGAAATACTCAGACCGGCCCGTCTGGCACCAACAACCATGCCACGCTCAAAATTGCTTAAATCACCTTTCTTTCCCATTCAGACATTCAGTTTGGAGTTCAGGAGATTGTCTTGACCAGGACCACACCCCTAAATGCATTGAAGCAACTGCCATGTGATTGGTTGGTTAGATAATTGCATTAATGAGAAATTGAACAGGTGTTCCTAATAATCCTTTAGGTGAGTGTATATTGTCGCAATAACGCTTCGTAACAGCTCTGTAACACGTCTTTCTTTTACCGAAGCTGCGCTCAGTCGTGTCTCATTGCTGCCGTCTCCCAACTGCTAACTAGTTAGGGGACTCGTCAGGTCTCCTAGATATTGGTTGAGTTAGGAGTACTTTTAATTGAAAGAAACTTTATGAATAGCTTTTACTCCTAAGAGTAATAGTAGGAGCAAGTTGATGTCACTCTTAAATAATTCAGGCACTTAGGACTGATTTATCACTCCCAGACGCTTTATGAATATGCGGCCCTGAGCACTTTCCCCTGTCTGTCCGTTTTAATCCCTGGATCACGTCTCCACCATGCCAGTGAGTGCACAGCCTCTTGCAGACACGCCTGGGCCCTGTGATTGCTCAGCCAGGTCCATCGGGGAGCCCTGGAGGTTCACAGAGCTCTGAGTCTCAACCAGCTGTGGTGCTTGAGCTGTATTCCCCCAATACTCCACATCCCTTGCCTATAGTTATGTATCTGTGTTCATGTATTTGTTTACTTTGCACAGTACAGATTAAGCCTCCCCTGTATGTGTGTGTGCGCATGCATCCCCTGCAGAGGTTTAATATATGTGTATTGTATATACATTGAGTGTTATAATGCAACGGGCTACAACATTATTGTGCAATAAACTCTGCAGAGGAGAAACAAATGTATACATTAAGGGAGTGAGCGACACTTTGACGACTAGCTCTAGACGTTGCCCAAGGACAGGAGCTGAGTTTGGCGCTAGCCTGGAGCAGCGATGTGGGGGTGTGAGAGTGTCACTGCGCATGTTCATCCCTGGGCGCTGCGTCTTTAAGAAGGTGTGCGGCTCCTCCTCCGCGCCCGTCCCGCTGCGCACACAGCTCCGGACAGCGCAGGAGAGCCGGAAACTGCAAGAGCCACTCGGCCCCCGGAGTTGCAGTCGTGGGTATAAATCTATAATGGAGCTTTGGAAAACTAAAGCTTAATTTGAAATTGTTTGCAGGTTCAATTAATTACGCTTTTACATTTAAAATAAATCGATAAAACGATTAATATACAAATTGATGATGCATCTACAGAGGCACGGAAAAGTGGAAGTGCGCAGGCGCGATGTCCCGGCCGGGTCCCCGGACTCACGGCGGCCCCTCGCCGCTTGGAGGTGCGGATCCCCCGCGGCCGGACGCCGACCTGTTCGTTGATGCGAATTTCCCTTTTAGCTCTGCGGAGCACAACCCCGCAATCCAGTGGAGAAGAGCCAAGGTATCAGCACTGCTACTTCACTGCACGGCGGTCCTCATCAGTGAACTTTTAATACACACTTCACACCAGCCGCAGGTTCCTCTGTTTTGTGCAGTTTGTGAAGCATAGAAATAATGTGTAACTTGGCACTCATCCCCAGCTTTACAGTGTAGTCCAAAGATCTCGGGAGGGTATATGAACGGGTAGCTTTCAAAATGGTTTCTCACTGGAGGAAGAAACTGCTGTACTGAGACTTTGCTCACACACCTTCTGGTTGTATCCGGACGCTTAACGTAAAAACAAACAAACCTAAAACTTGACTAACATTGACCAGTCCATGACTAGTGCTAATGTGCGTCTGTGAAACCAGCCCGTTGACTGTATTTAGGGGGTATTATATTTAAATGCTTAGTTGACATACTCACTTTTTATCTCTCCCTCTCCCTCACTTCCACTCTTTTATCATACATCAGGTATTAAACACGATACGATGAACCATTTGTTTCAAATTTGCATTTGCCCGGGCATAGTTGAGTTTTGATGATTCTTTATGTAAACTGGAAGACTGAAATGGGAGAAGCCCTCTGGTCCTGGTTCAGTGAATAATTTACAGAGCAATACCCGTGGGATCATTTTATTAAATTATACTGCATGGCCAGCAGAGCATTTCATGACATTGTTCAGTACTGTGTTGTGTGAATAGTGGCATGCATTGTAGAGGAGCTTCTGCGGTGTGTAGAAGGTGTGGTTGACTTGGAATGAGGGAATGTGTCTGAACAAGAACAGACAAATATCGCACACGCACTGACTGCTCACCTTTCTGTGTCTTTATCTGTGATCTCAGGACGTATATAGTGTCTCCATTACGCACAGCACACACACAAACCTACGCTCAAACACTGAAACGTGCATAGACACATAGACACACACAGACACTTGCACTGATGCACTGAAACACACAGACGTACTGAATGAGATCTGGCATGTCAGAGACGGACATCCCCTGGTGCTACATTCAGTGAAATGCAATGCTCCGAGTGGGTGAAGGAACCTGAAGGTGAGTCCTAGCGTGCAGGAATCCCATGTATGTAGGTACTGGTCTGGGAATGGTGAAATTAAAGTTTGTGTGGAGTTCATGCTACTGAAAACTCCAGTAGCATGTTGTCTAACACACTCCTCCCTCTCTCTCATTCCCTCCCTCCCCTTTCCTCTCTCCCTCTCCCTCACTTCCACTCTCTTATCATTCCCCCTCTCTTTTTCCTCCTCTCTTTCAGGATATCTGCAAGTTTCCAAAGTTCATATTGGATGGAGCCACAAGGATGGACATCTGCCAAGGGAAACTCAGTGCGTGAGGCTGTCTCTGTGTGTCTCTGCCTCTCTCTCTCTCTCATTTTTTGTCTGTTGTGTAGGTGATGGCATTCAGCGGCGTCTGTCTCTCTCACTACGTACTGTGTTGTTGTTGCACACTGTCTCAGCGCAGTGTTGTGTTGTGGTTGTGCAGGTGACTGCTGGTTCCTGTCGGCAGTGGCGTCTCTCTCTCTGTATCGCAACCTGATGGAGAAAGTGGTGCCAGGCGGGCAGGAATTCCTAGAGGGGTACACCGGCCGTTTCTGCTTCCGGGTCAGTGCTGGTGATTAGTCTTTATTTTTTTTCTTCTTTCTCTTGGTTCCTTTACCCTTGACCCTTCTCTTCGTTGACTCTTTGACCCGTGAATCATCTGTCCAGTGACCCCCTGACCCTTTGTTTCTGTTTCTCCTGCTCTGTTGACTGTCTCTCTGTTGCTCTCCTGCTGACGCCTCTCTTTCCCTTCTCTGCCCTCAGTTTTGGCAGTATGGCCAATGGCAGGAAGTGGTGGTCGATGACTTCCTGCCCACGGAGAATGGGAAACTGGTGTACCTGCACTCTGCGGACGGACAGGAGTTCTGGAGTGCACTGCTGGAGAAGGCCTACGCAAAGTACACACAGCTCTGTCTGCCTGTATCTGTGAACACTGATCTGCCCGTTTTTCTCTTTCGTCTATGCCAAGTACACACACACACTTCTCTGTCTTTCTGCATATACTGTATACATTTCCAGTCAAAAGTTTTAAAACACCCCCATTTTTCCAGTTTTTATTGAAATGTAAGCAGTTCAAGTCCAGTGAATAACCTGAAATGGTACAAAGGTAAGCGGTAAACTGCCAGAGGATAAAAAAAAAAAAGTTTAGGTTACCAAAGACTGAAAAATAATGTAAATTTCACAGTTATATAGTGTGTGACTACAGCCTCTTAAGCATTTGGGAGTGTTAAGAGCAACTCCTGTGCATAAACGTTACACTGTATTCCTACAATGCACACATCGTATGAAAGCTTATCCTCTTGGCTATCAGTGCGATTCATTCTCAAACACATCCGATTTACAGTTTCCGTGTCGCCCGCCATCATTCAGAGCCCGGGGGGTAAATGCTCATAATTGTCAATATTTTCTGAGATTTTGTATTCCTACTTAGACCAGATATCCCCCCACCCCCCATTTCAGAAATCACATCAGAGAATGCTTCACATCATTAGAAAGCTGAGAGTCTCGGCTTTCATGGGATTCCAAACACTTGGCAAACAACACAACAGTGCAGAGTACACATGGGATTAAAGAGAAGCACATGGATTACGGTACCAGAGGGGTTTGTCAGTGTAAGGGGTTTAAATGTGTTAAAATGAATCCATGATTTATTTTTTATCTCCAATTGTTTATTTGTTCTATGCTTTAATTTCAGAGTGCATTGGCACATTAAACTGCATACATTTCAATAAAAACTGGAAAAATTGAGGTGTTCTAAAACTTTTTACCAGTAGTCTATCTGTATATATATATATATATATATATATATATACATTTACTCTCTGTATCTGTTCTGACTGTTAGACCACTTTCTCTGACAAGTTGGTCTCTTTCTGTGTGTGTGTGTGAGAGCAGGCTGAAGGGGGGGTACCAGGCTCTGCAGATGGGCTTTCCCCACGAGGCCATGGTGGATATGACCGGTGGGGTGACGGAGGTCTTCGCCATGGCAACGCTGCCTTTTGACCTGGCTCCCTTCTTGTCCCAACTACTGAGGAAAGGAGCGCTCATCAACTGTGCCAACACACAGGTAACACTGCGCGCACACGTAACACTGCACACACAGGTAACACTGCGCGCACACGTAACACTGCACACACAGGTAACACTGCGCACACAGGTAACACTGCGCGCACACGTAACACTGCACACACAGGTAACACTGCACACACAGGTAACACTGCGCGCACAGGTAACACTGCGCGCACACGTAACACTGCGCGCACACGTAACACTGCACACACAGGTAACACTGCGCACACAGGTAACACTGCGCGCACACGTAACACTGCGCGCACAGGTAACACTGCGCACACAGGTAACACTGCGCGCACACGTAACACTGCGCGCACACGTAACACTGCGCACACAGGTAACACTGCGCGCACACGTAACACTGCGCACACAGGTAACACTGCGCGCACACGTAACACTGCACACACAGGTAACACTGCACGCACAGGTAACACTGCACACACAGGTAACACTGCGCACAAGGTATCGCAAACAATTTCTGTGTTTTTCCTGCAGGGACCACTGGAGCAGGCGAATCCAGAGGGAATTGTGTACAGACATGCCTACAGTGTGACTAGTTTGGAGCAGGTGAGACAGCCCCCTCTGCTGGACAGAGCTGTAACTGCAGCCACATCACAGTGCAGTATAGCACACAGCACAGCAAAATGGTCTCTTCTGCTACATTGTCGTATCCCTCCCTCTCTTTCACTCTTCCACTCCCCTGCATCCCTCTCTCCATCTCTCCCCTTTCCACCATCCAATTATCTCTCTCTCTCTGTTCCAGGTGAACACTGACAGGCAGCTGGTGACTTTGGTTCGAGTCAGAAACCCCTGGGGCCACACAGAGTGGACCGGGCCCTGGAGTGACAGTAATGGGTACGGAGAGGGGGAGAGGGAAGGAGGAGAGAATGAGGGGCGGGGGTGAGTATGAGGTGGGGTTTTGGGGGTGTAGAGTGTGTGACAGTGTGTGTTGCTGTGTGCAGGGTGGAGTGGAGCTCAGTCAGCACCCAGGAGCAGAAGAGGATACAGAGAGTTCAGCTGGACGACGGGGAGTTCTGGTCAGTATCTGTCTGTCTCTGTCCATTGGTCAGTCATTACAGTCTCTCTCTATCACTGTCTGTCAGGGAGAGTCTCTTTTAAAAATGCTCCATAATTCCCTCTCTCTCTCTCTCTGTGTGTTAAGGATGTCACTCTCAGATTTCCGACGCAGTTTCGACACAGTGGAGGTGTGTCACTTGAGCGACGCGACGCTGAGCGAGGGGGATGGGGCAGGGGTGGCACTGCCCTGGCACTGCGACCTGCACGAGGGGCGCTGGTGTCCAGGTGTCTCTGCGGGGGGGGCCCCTAACTCACAGAGTATGTACCCGGGGTATGGAAGCAGGGTACTGGTGGTACTGGGGGAGGGACACAGAGAGGGAGAGAGAGATGGGGAGAAGAAGAGAGGGAGGGAGAAAGAGAGCAAGAGGGGGTACTGGGATATGGAGTACAGGGCATGGAGGGGGGAGGGTTGGTATTGTTTGCTCATACAGTCTGTCAGAGTGGTTGTAGTACAGCACAATACCACAGTCCTCAAGCTCAATTATTGTGTGTGTGCAGTGCAGTATTGGCTGAACCCCCAGTTCAGGCTGACCCTGCTGCCAAAGAGTGACACCAAAGACGCCACGATGACCTGCAACTTTCTGGTGGCCCTGATGCAAAAGAACCATCGCCTCCGAAGAGTCTCCCTCAACATCGGCCTGCACATCTACCAGGTTATTACACACTCACACTCACCTGGGACAAGCTGCTACACACACCCACACCTGGACCGGTAACTTCTCCCACACAGACACTCGTCACAAACAGTGGACACACACTTGCCATCTGGTACCAGTACCTCCCACCTCCCCTGCCCCACCGGCTCAGTCTCCTCCCTTCATGTCATGTCCCCACTCCCCCCTCCAGGTGCAATCCGAGCTGGTGTATCTGTCCCCCCATGACCTCGTGAAGGCCTTCCCTGTGCTCGGTACCCCCTGCTACAGCGACCAGCGGGAGGTCGTGATTCGCGGTTGTCTGGCACCCGGCCATTACATCATCATCCCTTCCACCTCCCTGCCCAATCAGGAGGGAGAGTTCATTCTGCGGGTTTTGACCGAGGAGGGCGGCAGGGTGGCGTGAGTGGGGCAGTTTGCTGTTGTTTTGGTGGGGGGGTGTAGTGGTTGTATGGTGTGCTAATAATGGTCTGTATCAGGAGATTGACACAGTGACTGACAGGTGCACTGACTCACTGAGGGACACACTGACTTGACTGTCTTTGATACTGACTGTCTGACTGATTGAAGCTCTGGTTAGAACTGATCGATCCGTGTCCCTTTGTTAACAGGCCGGCCGACAAAGCCAACACTGACCTCCGCAACCAGGTAATAGCCGTCTGTCCTCCTCCTCCATGCTTAAACTCCTGTAGTTGTGTAGGACATTTAGTAAAGTGCTGTGGAGATCACAGATCTCTCACAAGGTGCTTTGTGTTGCTGTGGTGCTGGTTGTAATGGAGGTGTGTTGTGTGTTGCGCTCTCTCTGCAGTTGCCCTCCCCCAGTGGGTCAGTGCTCCCCTCGCTGAAAGATGCCCAGCAGCTGTTTAAGAAGCACAGCAACACAGTGAGAGTTTCGACACACTCTTGAACTCCCAGACACACTCTAGAGCACAGTGACACACTCTAGAACAAAAAAGTCCCTTGAGATACGTGAGAGTTGTGTTCCTGCGTAGGCGAGAATTGCACAACTCGCAGAGCATTATCACAAAGCAAACAATGGAAATGTGATAAACGTCACTCAGACAGCATATTTTATACACCTGTATTACACTTAAGGTAACAATAAAAGATTTTCCAGTCAATACCTTATTTATAGAGTTACAACATCATATTCAGTGACTATTTACTCAATTTACTTTAAATGTTAAATTGGGATCAAGGATCAAGCTGTGCATGACTGCACTCCAAATACCTAAACACACTTTAGAACATCCTGACACACTCCAGAACAACAAAACACATTCTAGAATAGCCCGACCGACACACTGTGGTGTCCTACCTGAAAAACTGTGTGTGGCCAGTGGCTGGTCAGTGCATCTCAGTCCAGTGAAGTTGCACTGTCTTTTTCTCTTTTGACCAGGAGGGGCGCTGTGCTGCTGGGGAGCTGCAGAGACTGCTGAAGGAGGCCGTCCAGGGTGGAGGTCAGTCTGGGATCACGGGGTTAGAGTTCTGTTTTGGGTTTAAACATGGATGCCAGTGTGTTTTGGAGAACTTTAATAAAGGATACAGGTTAAAAGACTGTATTTAGATTGTCTGACAGAACTTTAAAGTAAATTAAATAATTTGAACGTATTGAGTCAATTGCAATGAACTGAAAGCAGCACTAACTGGAGATGATCCCGTGGTTAGTACTAAACTAGTATGCAAGTTAAATACCCATTGCAATGAACCCCAGATTCACTGCTGCTGCCCTCTAGAGGACTAACGGGACTAACTTAGTCCTACTCCAGCTACAGACTAGCTATGGATAGTACCGTACTAAGGGGAACAAAATGTGAAACATCAATGTATTGACTACATTTCTAACTGAACTCTATTCATAACCACAAATCTTTCTTTTTCTTTTTCTTCTAAAATACAGTTAGCCTATTTAACATTTTTGTTTTTGACATTGACAACATTTATTTATTAATAGCAGCAAATTATCTGATGTACATGGCTGAAATTGACACCACAGCTAACACAAACTTAAAGAACTAATGTACAAATTTTAGATTGACAGGTTTAATTAAATACTATGAAATACCTGATAATGTAGGGTATTGAAAGCTCTACAGGAATTATTACCCAGCTGAAATTGTAAGGCAATATAATATGAAGTTATATAATAGTTGGCTGTATGTAGCCAACCTTCATATATTAGTATATGCCAATATAGTATATTAGTATACTGTGCCCAGGGCAGGGTGTGGCTCAGCGCTGGGTGCTCCAGCTCGGGACCGCAGCTCTGTACAGGAGTGGTGTTGGGGCGCCGGGTCCAAAACTCAGCCTGTGCATCACATTCGTTCATTTCTTTTAAATAATTCAGACCAACGTCATATTAAATGTTTAGTCTGGATAATAGGTCAATGGGAAATGCAATTTAGCCTTGGCTATGTATTTTTGTGCCATACATATATTTTTGTATATATATATTTATATATATATATATATATATAAATTCATGAACAACACTTATTCTGAAGAAAAAATATCGACTATGCTACTAGAAAATATATAGAATTATTATAAGAATTATATTGTGTTGTCATATGGCATTGGCATTTTAACACGATTAGTATTGCCAATTGTATGCATGTCACCACCGGCGTTCTGTAAAAATGTTAAAAACAATTGCTCAGATGTCCTATATGTTCTGTGTGCCCCATACATATAGATTCTAGTCATTCTAGATCTGTGCCTGGCCCTCTTCAGTGATTTCACTTCCTGTTTGGTAGCATAACAACACCCTAATCCTTAGTGTCGGACTAAAGCTGGGGATCAGCTAGTTTTTTGTTGCACTGAGTTCTAACTTTAGTCCGCAGCTGGGGATGATAGTACCGTACTAGCTAGTCTGCAACTTAATACAGAGCTCCGAACTAACTCTGAAAGTTTGTTGCAATTGACACATTTAGTTTTGTTCACTGTATTAAGATGGTAATTTGTCATTTAAATATTTTATCATGAATTTGCTTGCAAACCTGCGCCACAAGATTTTTTTTGGTTTGTTTTTATGTTTAAATTCGAACATTTTCATACATTTGATATATTCAGTCTTTTTTTCCCACCACAAAGTAACATTATTGTACAATGCTTAAATATGAGAAAAGAGTTGAAATCTGAATGACAGAGGTATGTAACTAATGGATTTTGTAGGGCCCCGGTTTTGTTTTTAAGGTGTTTACCACAGCAGTGACTTCTGCTACTGCGTTGTTTTGCAGTTACAGTGATTCTTTAATGTCCTATTTATATTGTATTTATTTTTCCTGTGGTTAAAACACTTTTGTGTCTTTAGAAACTGCTGTCTCTGCACAGTCAGACAGGACGCAGGAAGTGCAGGCCTCACAGCACAGGAACTCCAGTGTACTCCCCTGCTGTTTTCTGTTTTTGTCGTTGTTGTTGTCATCGTTGTTGTTGTGACCCATTTCCTGTCTCCTGTATCCTGCTTCCTGTTGGTTGCTGTGGCAGTGCTGGCTAGGAGTGAGGACGAGTTTTGCATGGAGCGCTGCAAGAGTTTCTTGGCCTTAATGGATGTATCCTTCCACCAGAGACAATAGTCCTCACGTAGGACTATACAATGCGTTTGTATAGCAACACAAACGTACAAGTAAAAATCCTTGACAGTACTGTACAGAACATGAGAATATCACAGAATACTGTACAGTACATCAAATTACAATGCAAGTGCAATACATTACTATACCATGTAGAATACAGTGCCATACAGTATAGTTCAGTTCAATACTACAATGGAGTAAATAGCACAGTTCAGTACAATACGACAGACTACACTACACATACAGCTCTACATATAGTACAGTACAACACTTTAGAAAGGGGGTGTGGTCAGGAAACCCTGCAGGCTGACTGACAGCTGCTGTTGCCCTTGATGAAGTTGTTATCACAGACCAAGGGCTTTGGCAAGTTGGAGTGGGTGGATTTTGAGCCGCAGTGGGAGAAAATCAGGAAGTGGACGGTGAGTTGGGCGGCCGATCGGCATGGGGCAGGAGGGAGGGGCCTGTCCCAGTCCCAGAGAGCGGCAGGTGCCTTCCCATCACTTCACTGTCCTTTCCTACACAAGTATTATTATCCTACACAAGTGTAATGTGTTCATGAATTCATTCACTATTCCATTCAGTTCAGGTTAATTGTGTATTTCTTTATATAATTAATTTCCCAGGATATCTTCATGGCCTTTGACACAAACAGATCTTGCTCCCTGGAGTACGCTGAGATAATCCCAGCTCTGCAGGCTGCAGGTAGCACAACGCAATGGCACAGTCACTCAGTGCTGTCTCCCTGCATTCTACTCTTTCTTTTTCTCCCTCCTTCCCTCCCTGCCTCTCTTTGTACCTCTACACTTTCTCCTTTCCCCCTCTCTCTTCCTCTTTCTTCTTTCCCCATCTCCCTCTTTCCCTCTTCCCAGCATGTAGCTCTTATACTCTCACAGCATGTGTGATATAATGTATAGTGTGAGAGGGTACTGCAGTTCAGGGGTCGGGAGAGAGGCGCTGGTGTGTGATTCATGCTCGTTTGCTCCTGTCTCAGGTCTGAGGTTGGATGACTTTGTGCTGCAGCTCGTCGGCCTGCGCTTCTCCGATGCCAGCATGGCCTTCTCTTTCCCAGCATTCCTGCACCTGCTGCTCAAACTGGAAACCATGATCGGTGAGAGGGAGAGGGAGAGTGTGTCTGAGGGAGGGAGACCGACAGAGAGGACAAGAGAGAATGGGGGAGAGAGATGGAGAGGAGAGCGGGTGTGTGTGTGTGTGTGTCTCTGTGTGTCAGTGTGCATCTATGTGTTTGTTGTGTGTGTTGCTATTTGTGCCTGTCTGTGTTTCTTGGTGTCTGTGCATCGATGTGTCCCTGTGTTTGTGCGTCTCACCCGGGTGTCTCTGTTTCTGCAGCAAAGTTCCGCTCCTTTGACATGTTGGGCAATGGGACAGTCACCCTGAACTACAGACAGGTGAGGGAGAGGCTGAGAAAATACACACTGTACTGCACTGCACTTCTGTGTTCATTTCTGTATTAACTGATATATTATTCCTTTGTTTCTGTTCTTTACAGTGGCTTCATATGACAATCTACAACTGACTGTATAGTCTTGTAGGGGTTTAGTACATTCTCAGAATATACAGATGAAGATGTAACAAGTTTATTACTTAAAACATGAATACAGGTTAACTCTGAGCCCTCCTCTCACATGAAGTGAAGAAACATAAACTGAGGATGTGAGCTGGAGAAGCCTTTTTGTATTTTCAGAGATGGACAATAGGTTGCAGTCTTGCAGTCCTATTAACATAGGCTTGGTTTGTTAGTGTTGTTGTGTTTGATGTGTTGATTGGTGCTGGTCGGCTTTCTTCAGGCAGCAGATGTTTATCACACACATTGTTTTAAGTTCTTAATCAAATACCTGTGCCCCAAAACACACAACCTTTATACTGTTTAACTGTTTTAGATGATTGAATATCCTAGAAGGCAGTAGCTGAATGAATTAACCTAAAAGCTAATAGCTGATTGAATAATTCTAAAGACAGTAATTGATTGAAATAACCAAAACCAAAACTGCTGTATATAATTCAAGAAACAATTAACTGGGACAGGGTAACATGACTCTGGTAGATCTTTGTAGCATCCTGAGAAGTTGGTATGAAACTACAGACCAAAATGCTTTCAGTAACTAATAATTAAAGTGGCCCCCTGTACAGAGTAAAATACATACTAATTTGCATTATAGACAAAACCGAACTAACATTAAACCATTAACAATATAAAGAAAATAATAAAAGTACATTTTCCCACTACAATCTCTCACACACACACTCTGCCCCTGTGCCTATTGTGGAGTCCTGTGTTTGACCATTCACTTTGACTTCTGTATTCATATGTTTCATTCCCCTGTGATCACCAATTTGTGTGTTTGTCTTAGTCAATTGTGTTTGTAGGGCACCTTGTTTGATTCATGAAGATATTATATTGTGGAAAATGTGTAGCAGACCACTGCAAACCAGACAATATCCTGCATTACCAATAAATACGAATGTTATTAAAAAGAAATAAACCAAACAATGTAATCATCAGTTGTTCAGTGGTTCCTTTGGAAGACTCACCTGAAACCCAGTGAAATGGAATGAGTTTAGGCTACAATATGACCAACAACCAATCGTCTCTCTGGCTTAGCTGCAGTTACTGGTCTTTGCCAGCTGGGGTAGACAAAGCTCTGTATTGAGACCGAGTCTGAACAGGAGACGGGACCCGAGAGCTCAGCGGGAACAAGAAGCCGCAGCACAGTGGGGCCCCGGAAGCCGGGCTGCGAAGCATGACTCCGAGCGTACAGCAGACAGCCGGGACTGTGCCAGTGTGTACAGAACCGCAGTGCTCCTTGGGGTCCCACCGTGCTGCTGCTGTTTATTCCAGCTGAGCTCTCGGACTCTTAATTGAAACCTTAATTGATGTAATAATTTGCCTAGTCGGAGCTTTTTAATTATGTTACAACAGCCGGCAGAATCAAGTTAAATCTAAAATGATGAGGCGCTTCACTTCTCCAATGTTTTGTAAGCTAAGCAGTGTTAAGAGTCAGATTAAGCACATGATTAGTTCAATTAAGGTCTTGGATTAAGTCCCTGAGAACTGTGTTGGAATGAGAGAGAGAGAAACGGCAGAACAATGGGGCCCCTGCATCCAGGTATGAAGGCCACAGTGAACAGCCTGCACCGAGAAACACTGGTCCCAGGCCCCCCTAGGGAGGCATCTACTCTAATGCACGTGGAAGGAAAAAGGAGTCGGCTCTGATTTGGTCAATTGATATTTCTTTCTTGTGACGTAGCGGCAGAAGGCCAGAGGACGCAGCCTCTAGATTCAACGGAGTGAGTCTGAATGTTGAGTTACAGATCTGCAGTCTCCTTATAGGGAACAGCTTTTGTTCCCCATGATTCCAGGGTGTGACCATTGTTCTGTGTGCTCTGCCTCAACAAGACAAACATCTATATTTAGGCTCTGTCCTTCAATTGTTCTCACTCATATCCTGGGGTCAATCAGCTGGGCCCTGGATTCAGTTACACCTGCCCAGCTCATAAACCTGACTCGGTTTCTGACCTCCCAACTGGGCCCTGGTTCCAGATATACCTGTCCACAAACCTGTCTGCAATTAGTGACTCTGCTCATTGTTATGCTGATCATCCCAGCACACAGTGAAATAGTCTTTCGCACGTGAACTGTCCGAGCCGAGTTCCCTTACTGCAACCTACAGTAATCCCTCAGGCCTCCCTTAACCCCCCCAAGCTGGAAACGCCAAGTCAAACCTGTCAACGGCTCCAACCCACATCCTTATGTGCAAAAAATAAATGTGTGTGCAAGTTTCTGGATCTATAAATGCCTCCCTGCTTTCTCTCTCTTGCTATGATTCAGCCTCTCATCTTCTCCTTTAGGGCGTCATTATTAGGACCTCAGTTCACCATAAGCCACCGATTGTAAAACCGCAGTTCCCACAAGTACTGTCTCACTTCTCCTTTAGGGGCCATAGGGGAAGGAGAGGCTTACTGACTTATTCTTATATCATCTGAAGCATGCGAGCGCACATGTCAATCAGCTGATCTTTGCAAAAAGATCCATATGAATATGCATCATCAGCACAATGCAGTACAGTACAATATGACACAGTATAGTACAGCCTGGAGATTCAATAGCAGTGTGTTGGAAGTCAGGGACATGGGTGAATTGAAGTCATTACTGTTCAATAGGAGATTTCACTGCCCTGGGGTCACACCCAGACATGCAGACTACAGGATCAGCAGGAGGTCTGCCATTGTGTGTGTGTGTGTGAGAGACTTCTAAGATTCTTGTTCCCATAATTGATTAATTGAAGATTGAACTTGAGTTACAGCCAGACACTATAGTCACATTGCAGGTCAGAGCACTCAACAGATTATTAAGAATAAGAACATTCTTTATTTAGTGATACAGTGAGGGAAAAAAGTATTTGATCCCCTGCTGATTTTGTACGTTTGCCCACTGACAAAGAAATGATCAGTCTATAATTTTAATGGTAGGTGTATTTTAACAGTGAGAGACAGAATAACAACAAACAAATCCAGAAAAATGCATTTCAAAAAAGTTATAAATTGATTTGCATGTTAATGAGGGAAATAAAGTATTTGATCCCCTATCAATCAGCAAGATTTCTGGCTCTCAGGTGTCTTTTATACAGGTAACAAGCTGAGATTAGGAGCTCTCTCTTAAAGGGAGTGCTCCTAATCTCAGCTCGTTACCTGTATAAAAGACACCTGTCCACAGAAGCAATCAATCAATCAGATTCCAAACTCTCCACCATGGCCAAGACCAAAGAGCTGTCCAAGGATGTCAGGGACAAGATTGTAGACCTACACAAGGCTGGAATGGGCTACAAGACCATCGCCAAGCAGCTTGGTGAGAAGGTGACAACAGAAGAAACACAAAATAATTGTCAGTCTCCCTCGGTCTGGGGCTCCATGCAAGATCTCACCTCGTGGAGTTTCAATGATCATGAGAACGGTGAGGAATCAGCCCAGAACTACATGGGAGGATCTTGTTAATGATCTCAAGGCAGCTGGGACCATAGTCACCAAGAAAACAATTGGTAACACACTACGCCGTGAAGGACTGAAATCCTGCAGCGCCCGCAAGGTCCCCCTGCTCAAGAAAGCACATGTACAGGCCCATCTGAAGTTTGCCAATGAACATCTGAATGATTCAGAGGAGAACTGGGTGAAAGTGTTGTGGTCAGATGAGACCAAAATCGAGCTCTTTGGCATCAACTTTGGAGGAGGAGGAATGACCCCAAGAACACCATCCCCACCGTCAAACATGGAGGTGGAAACATTATGCTTTGGGGGTGTTTTTCTGCTAAGGGGACAGGACAACTGCACCACATCAAAGGGACGATGGACGGGGCCATGTACCGTCAAATCTTGGTTGAGAACCTCCTTCCCTCAGCCAGGGCATTGAAAATGGGTCGTGGATGGGTATTCCAGCATGACAATGACCCAAAACACACAGCCAAGGCAACAAAGGAGTGGCTCAAGAAGAAGCACATTAAGGTCCTGGAGTGGCCTAGCCAGTCTCCAGACCTTAATCCCATAGAAAATCTGTGGAGGGAGCTGAAGGTTCGAGTTGCCAAACGTCAGCCTCGAAACCTTAATGACTTGGAGAGGATCTGCAAAGAGGAGTGGGACAAAATCCCTCCTGAGATGTGTGCAAACCTGGTGGCCAACTACAAGAAACGTCTGACCTCTGTGATTGCCAACAAGGGTTTTGCCACCAAGTACTAAGTCGAAGGGGTCAAATACTTATTTCCCTCATTAACATGTAAATCAATTTATAACCTTTTTGAAATGCGTTTTTCTGGATTTTTTTTTTGTTGTTATTCTGTCTCTCACTGTTAAAATACACCTACCATTAAAATTATAGACTGATCATTTCTTTGTCAGTGGGCAAACGTACAAAATCAGCAGGGGATCAAATACTTTTCCCCCCACTGTATCTGTTTTCTTGTATGGCCTTATATCGCCAGCTCAAGTGTCCAGCCCTGCTCCTTGAGCTGTTCATCACTGCAGGGGTCTAATTAATGACGTACATTGGTCACTTAGAGCTCAGTTGGAATGAAAACCACAAGACACAGAACTGGCAACACCAGCGGATAACGATGATACATAAAATCTATATAAAAACTAAAGTTAAGCAATTGTATTGTCAATTAAAGGCTCGGTTGGGCTGAGCTAGGGATCGTCCACAGCACACCAGCACAAGTGGGTGACGTGTGTGCAGCGCCCGGAGTTTGCCTGTGAAAATAGGTGTGAATCAAAGCTTTCTAAACAGTGGTTAGCATAAATCCATAAATGACACGAATGAATCTGATATTTAAAGAAATGATTATAATACTAATTATTCGACTTATTGAACTAGGCTATTAATGTGGTTGTAGTTATTACTACTACTACTACTACTACCAATAATAATTATTATTATTATTAAATAATTGAAATTCCAAAAATATAAAGCAATCATGCCCCAAAACGAGGCGCCTAACCGGGCCAGTGTGCTCGGCTCAGGATATTGTAGGATCCCATTGTAGTCCTGCGAGGGCCGGCGGATAACGCAATACAGGACCTTTAACAGGACATGAAAGCGGAGAGAGGCGGCCTGTGTGTTTCCTATAGCTGGTATAGAAAGCTTTCTCTCACGGACGGTAATCTACAGCGACACACGGTAAAAGCATGACCTACTTTGTGCAGCGAGAAGCGCACAGGCTCCCAGTGCCCATGAAATGTTAATGTTTTATTTATGTATTATTTATATATACATCTATCACCATCAGAGTCAGCCCATATCGATCCCCTGCTGGATGAAGGCCTGCCCGGGATGTTTCTACTTGCTTCGATCAACCGCTTCTCTTCTCCATGGCTGTACTATTTAACCTTCCCCAAATGTGACTGTCTTTATATATATATATACACAAATATATATTATAAATCGAAAAGAAACACTTACAAAAACGAAAACAACCAATGCACTGATTAATAGACACCCACACCGACGTGTGAAACTGGTTTTTATACCTTAAAACTTTTTTTCAACCTCGTTTTATGTAATTGAAGAAAAACCTGGTCGACAATGGCCCGCCGTGGTTAATTATTCATAATGCGGCTCCTCATGAATAATGCAAACGCCTAGACACGCCCCAGTCCGGGCAGCAGATTATATTCATCCATTTGACTTGAATATGCAATTAGAGGCGGAAGTAGCGCAATTTACCTTAATTTAAATGCCATTTCCAAATAATGTTCTGTCCTGCACATGTGATTTTAACCTATTTTGAAACAAACAACGAAACGAAACCAAAATATCTGTGCATGGTTGCAAGGTGTGGCCAGTGTAATGAATCTGTGCGTTTAGTACATTGTGCTGTAGCTCCCCATAGCTAGGGCTGAACTGCTGGCGCAAGCAACACGTAAGTGCATTGTTAAATTAATAACATTGATACACAAATGGAGTTAAACATTGCAGTAAGATGTCGTTTTGGTTATTTAATTTGCACTCCCACATGGGGATAGACAGATAAAAAGATCAGACGCTGAAATGTTGTTTTCTTTGACTTAAAAATGTAGATGTATTTGTTGCTGCCCATGCTGATTATTATTGCTGAAGGCGAGTATGCGGTTTATACGTGTGGCGGGGGCGTGATCTTCCGTGGGAGTCTCATTAATATTACTGCTCTTGCGTATGATCCCGCAGGCCCGCCCCCTGGCCGAGCGGCGCGGCGCGGCGGACTGGCTGACTCGGTGCTGTTCCCGGGGCGGAGAGAGACGGCTTGAGAAGCGGTTATAGAGAGCGCCTGGGCCGGACACTGCTGATCGCCGAGCGCACCGAGAGCTGCGGGAGTTGGAAAGACACAAACAAACAGCGAGTAATTTGCCGTTGCAATAGTATTTTGTGTTATACTTATTATTATTATTATTATTATTTTTTTTTTTTTTTTAAGATTGTTTTTTTTCTCCTTGTTACTTTCTGCTAAAAACTTAAAGTCATTGCGTTGTTTGAAGCCGTGGAAATGGTGGATTATCACGCTGCTAATAATAATAATCAACAGTACTCGGCGGGTGGACAACAAGTCTACATGCAGCAGGACGACGAATGGGACCGGGACATGCTTCTCGACCCGGCCTGGGAGAAGCAGCAGAGAAAGGTGAGGGGGATGGCGGGGAGGGGTGCTGGGAGAGGTCGGGGACGCGCCGGGGCCTGGCCGACCGAGTTCACGGAATGGCAGGATTTCGTAGACGGGTAAAAAAAAAGGGAGGAAAAAAAAGAAAAGGAAAGGTCGGTCACGGGGGGGAAAGTAGGATTGTGCCCGTCAGCCTGTAATGTGCATTAGACACTGGAGTGAAGTAAACAAAACGCAACGCAACCCATTCACGACTTCCAGCTTGATTAGTGCTCATTTCTGTATTAAAATCGGAAAAATATGACCTATTGAACATGTGGTCTATTCCAGTCGTAGTGAGCCGAAATGTTGCACCCGGGGAAACGGTTAGAAATGGCAGAAGACGAGCATTGATGTATTGCATAAAAAAAATAAACTTGACTTGTATATTTGTATGATTCAGAAACACGCATCTGTGTTTTCTAGTTTGCGTGGAGGTTTGTGTAGTTAGTGGTGCTGGTGTAGTAACGGCAGCTAACTTTACATTCAACCTTTTGCTCTTGATTTGAAAAAGCTTCAGTGGGTTTGAGTTGTATTATTTTTTGCGTTTGGTTATTGGGTTGAATAAGTTCAACTGTCCAACCTGAAGCATTTATTTGACCCGATCCCTTAAAAATAAACTCATGTGAAAATGAAGAAAAGGTGGCTGCATTTTAGTTGTCCCATCCCGGCTCAACCTGTATTTTCACTTGTGATGGGGGAATTATTTTGTCCCCACACGGAAATGTTAGCATTTTGATTTTAGTTTTAGCTAGGTTTGAGCTGACCCCTGTGCGTCACAAACATTGATTCACTTTGGTTTCAGGTAAATGTCAGATGTGTTGATGGAGGGGGAGCAGGCGGCTGTTGGAGGTTGTTGGTTGGTGTTGGCTGTTGGTTTTTGGGGTGTGGGACGCTGTAGGTATGTCGGGACATCTTCTGCATTTTTTCGGTGATGCAATGCATACCTGAGCATTTACTTACAACTCATACCAACCGCCACGACCATGTTTTCTATATACATCATTATTACTGTATGATTATTTCCCCAGTAAACGTTTGCATGCCAAGTCTTAATCGCGCAAACAGGATTTGGTGTATTCAATGCAAAAGGGGCGCGGTTGATATTCAGACAAACACCGTTTATTTTTTTTTCCACACACTTGGCTGAAGTAGCAACGACGCCAAAATGAGCCCGAAACTCCAAAGTCGGCCAGTACTCGTATCTATATCTGTCACCTTGCAAAGCTAGGCTAACTTATGTACCTATTTCAGGGTTCAAAGTCTGAATGATTAACAGTCACACTGCTTTAGGACACTTCAAGGGACACGGGCACAGCAGGGCGACATTTTTGCACAACCTTGACGTTTAACAATCCATGCATTTGCTAGGTTATGCTTTTTTTTTTAATAATAATTAACGCACAGCAGTTAAATCAATGTCAGACTTTGCGTGCGACCCTGTCAAGTGCGGGAGATAATAAATACGCGGTACATGTCTTTATTGTAGAGCTGTCTGCTAACATAGTGATGCACAAACTATAGAAACAAAAACGCGTCTTTAATTGGTTTATACACAGCCGCCCATTTACTATGTATTTTTGTGAAGTGTAACAAAATAGAAAATGTGCCTAAAGACTTGTTTTACAGTAGCCACACGTTTGTATGTAGTGCATTGTGTCCTGTTAGACTGGGCGTTAGTCGGGCACTGTACTGCTATTCACACAGTCAAGGCATCCTCTGTGTGCCATTCATATCAACTGCCTGGGTGTGACGTTGGTTTCAGGGAAATTAAATAAATAAATGTAGAAAAACCAAGGGCATATTTGTGTTGAGTGGAAACCCTATGGCGCGCTTCTGTGGACGCTGTTGCCAAAGAGCTCAGAAGTTAATGATCGACTCTTTTTTCTTTCCGACCCTGAAGACTCCCCTTCCTGCGGCCGGCGCGCTGTCCTGCAAACGGTTGACAGGCGGTTGTGAAATGCGGTACTTGCGGCTTTCATCGGTTCCACAATCCCCCGTGTCTTTTGTCAGTGTGTGCCTGTGTTCCTTGTTTTTGTCTAAAACCCGAGGAAGGAGTGCATTCTTCTCTTTATTACTAATCTTCACGTGTTGAAGTGATGCATTTGTCCTATAGGTGTGCATTGAAAAGCACAGCTGCATTGTTGCGCTGAAATAGCCACCGTGAGAAAGCTGAACAGCGTCTGCTTGTGCATACATTAATAAGAAAATACAGCACGGCGCAGTGCAATACCTAAAAATACAAATCGAGATACTACGCCGGGAAATGCAGTGCAGCCGTGCAAAACGCCACACTAGGCACCACGAACAGTGCAACCAAGCGTTTTAAAAAGCATGCTTGTGATAGCGGCTGTCAGGTATCGGTGCTACCCAGAGGTTCAGACATTCATTTTTAACAAGTCGCCTACATTTAGATAATGTACGTCTATACTCTCTGTGATCTTGATTCGTATTGTTGTACTTTTTATGTATCCATGTGTATGTCGTCTCGCAAGGTGTGTCTCATGCTGTAAACTTAGATTTCCTTACAGATGAAATAATGTGGAACAGTAGAGCACAGTAGCCAGCTGAACTTTAGTTTCTTAAAGCTGTTTATGACTTGCTGGAATGTGAAGAAACATACCTCATTGGCATTTAAAAAACAAAAAAATAATAAACGTTTGGTTTAAGGGGAGAGGTCAACACCCAGCATGAAACAGAGCCGGCACCAACACCTAAAACAATTCCTTGTTTCTCTGCATGTGGGTCACATATGGTGATGGACACAGGAAGTCACAGGGGCTTCTTGTCCACAAAAGTGATGGGTGTTGGAACATGATTCTTTTTATATGGTGGGAATTTGTATTTTGTTTATTGCATATTTTGTGTAATTGAATTAGAATGTAATGGTGCTGTAGTGTTTCCACCAAAACAATGCTGAGCATTGTCTCCTTTTCAGAAAAATAATAAAATGTATATATCCGCATGACCCCAGTGATCTCGGCTTGCTTTTCACATTCTTTGAATATCTGACTCATGTAAGGAAAAAAAATACAAAAAATCTTGTGCAACCTGTAATTTCTCAACCTACCCCTTCAACTTCCAATTTTAATTTCCTGAGTCTTATCTTACTTTACTCTGCAGTTTCACTAACTTGCACTGTGATGTAACCCTCCTGTTATGTTAAAACCTTTCCACAGTCATTCTCAACACCTCTTTATTGCACTGTTACTAGACTCTATCTTCAGTCATTGTGCCACAATGTAGCTTTTACTGCTGACATTTTATTGTTCTAAAATTCCTCTCTGTAAGTATACAAGGCTACTGTGTTCAATGCAAGTCATTTTATAGAAGGGCAACAGGCACATCAATTTGCAGAGTAGCAAATTCGCCACCCCAACCCCGAGGAGAAAAAAAAAAAAAAAAAGTGGAATGCATGTCCTCACATTTTCCATTGTATCTGATTTGTAAGAATTGCATACACAGGACATAGGATAAGTAAAGTGGGGGAAAAAAACATATGGGATATATATATATATATATATATATAGATATATAGATAACCCATAAGTCTTTTTTTCTTATTGTTTTCAGTTATTGGGCTCAGTTAGTTACTCAAGTGTGTGCCAGGCTTCCTCTGTTCGAAGGTTTAGAGACACCTGTAAAAGCAGCAAGCACTGCTTCTCTCCAGGAACAGGACTGGATTCCCCCTGCTTAGACTGCAGATCAGAGTAATGCATTACAATGTAATAGGGCTGGGCGATATGACTTAAAAATAATATCTCTATTTTTAGAAGTTTGGGTGATACACGATGTATATCTATTTCTTGTTTTTATCCAATCAAGCCATAAAATAAGACCAAAGACATTCAAACTACAAGTATTTCGTTAATCCTTCAATAAGCAAAACTAACAAATACTACATGCAGGCTGTCATGGTAAATATATGCAGAATGCAACACATTACAGGGCAAGTGTTGTGTGATTACTATTATGTGTGTTATGTGATCTATATATGACAAAGACATATACATATGTGTCTATATATATATACACCTACATATACATATATACACAAGTATAAAAATAGCTGGCGTTACAATAGTTTTAATAAATCTTAAATGCGGGGTGCCTTATCCCAGGGATTTTATATAGAATGGTACAGCAGCTCCCGTCTAAAAACAGTCCATATTCACCGATGTCTCGAACATTATTTATTAGAGAAAAAGTGAACATCATAATGCTTACGCGTTTCGACTTATCTTCCTCAGACCACATATATACATATACACAGTATGATTTACTGTCACATAACAATAACACAAGTAATAGTAATCACGCAACACATGCGCTGTAAAGGTACAGATTCAGGTAGATTTAGCACAGCCGGGTTTATAGTAGTGCATTAACATCTGCTGGACAGAGACATTTCTCCTCTGACTGTCGCGTCTCGATTCTACTTACAAATACAGCACGTTGTTAATACAAAATAGTTATAATAGTAATAATAATAATACAACTGTTGAACCACTTCACCATCTTAATAAAAAGAAAATGATACTTTCTGCATGTGTTTGCATTGCTTTCCAATTTATTAAAATGCAAACAAACGTTATTATTATTTTTATACAAATGATATCAGTCTAAATTAGAGGGGGTGGGGGGTGCTTGGAGATCGAGTTCAGCCCGGCGACGAGAGCGGGGCGCAACGTGTGCGCTTGCGCATTAAAGCATCTCTTGGTTGTGTTGGTTATTGTGTGTCAGTTCTCTCTCCTCATGTCTGTCTGTTTCTGATGCACATTTCTTGCCGCATCCGGCACGATATAAACGATATAGCATAATATGAAACGATACTTTTATCGTCATACGATATATATAGTCATATCGCACAGTCCTACAATGTAACTTAGTATAGAGCAATGCAGTATATTACAATACTGTACAGTGAAATACAATAAAAACCATACACGACACTGCAGTAAAGGGAGAGCTACAGTGTTAAATACTGAAGTGAGTTGATGCCTCACAGGAGTTAATGCGACAGGCTACAGGAGTTTGGGTTTATCTGGGGTTTCGGGTAATAAGACCAAGATAATCTCTTTGCTGGGTTGCATGAGAGTTTCCGCTGACATGATTGTGATTTTGTATTGAAGGGAAAACAGTTTAATTAGGCTTAGTTCATTTTTGTAATGCCAATGTCTTACCAACTGTGTGTGACCTGCTGGTTCAGGGGGACTTTACTAACGATGATGTATACTTTATTTTTTTTGTCTTGATCTGCTGCTTGATGATTAATTCAGTGATTACTTGAATTTAATCAAAACTCCAGGGCAGTTTTACACTCGCCTTTTGGTTAAAGGCCAACCAAGGTATCTTGACTGGTTCCTTTAAAAGATATATTGTCAGAAGATGTTTTGCTCCTTGACGTTATCGCGTTAAGATAAAGAAACATGGAGCCTAAATACTTCCTGCAAGGGTTACAGCATATTAGGTACACCATTTTTCTTGCTGACCACTTTGCTGTATCTATTGTTCACCCCTGAGCCATCTCTGTCCCTAGTAGTTACCATGAGTTAGTAAATAAAAAATGTACGTCTCCAAGTTACTGTTTTAGGAGAGTATCTGTGGCCTTCAAGAGCTGATCCAGGCTGTCTCTGCACCCTGTACAGAGCTCTGCCATGCTGGGACACTAAAGAGATGCACAATATGCAAGATTATACCAAAGTGCTACACGGTTGTATAGGGAATGGGCATGGAGACAGAGGGAGGGGTAGGGATTGGGTAGATGAGGAGATTAGGTGTTTTAGGGAGCAGCAGACGTGTGAGGGAATGGGCAGGAGAAGGAGGGGAGGACAGGCAGGAAGGCGGCTTTGTGCTGTGTTCTCGGCGTGTTGCTGCATGTCTGTGTGGATTGGCAGGGTGTGCGTGGTGCCGCACAGGGCAGGGCTGTGTCAGTCCGTCTCACCCTCCTTCTGTCTGTCCTGCAGGATCTTCACGCATTGCAGGGCCAGTTTCGGTCTAATCTATTGTTTCTCTCTGTGCTTATCCTGTCTATATTGTAGCCAAGTGGGGGCACACACTTGACGCACTCAGTCTCTTTCTCTCTTTCACTCTCTCGCATACTGAGAAGCGGCATTGATCACACAGTGATACAAGGTGAAATTCAGTTTCTGCTCATCTGAGTTGTGGTCAGATGGACAGAGTGCAGAAGCGAGGACAGTGCTGCAGATAGTCAGTGTGTGTGTGCGTATACTGTCACTGTCTTTGTGTAAGTATCCATGTACTTGTCATTGTGTTTGTGTACTGACGCAATGTGCGTCTCTGTATGCGTAGGTTTGCTGTGATGGGGCCTCTCTCCCCTGAGAGCTGTCAGTCGCTTGTGTGTCTGGGTGGAATGTGCTTGGGGGGAGGGGGTAGGGAGGGAGAGTGAGCAAGCGAGGGGGTTGAGAGACTGAACGAGGGAGGGAGTGGGGAGACAGGCCAGGAATGTTCATTCAGGATAGTTTTTTCTTCCCCAACAGCACGCACTTCTCTTTGTGGGGGGGGAGTAAACTGCACCTACTTTCTGGGTAAACAAAAATCTGTGTTCCGTTGTTCTGCTTCTCTATAGAGATAAAGACCTAATACTGAGGTTCCCCATTATAACCCTGATTGTGCCCTGCTGGGAGGGAGGGAGACAGGTGGGGGGAGGGGACCGAGGGGAGACATGATAGAGGGGTTGTTGGTTGTTTCTAGGGGGCAGTTCCTCTCCCAGTTTCACTAGGCTGTCAGAAATGCCACCTGACCACATTTGAAGTTTATCTTGGTTTTTTTGGTGTCTTTTTTGTTTCTGGTTGAGTGAGTTGTTTTTAGGAGGCAAAAAAAAAAGTCTGAATAAACCACTTCTCTCCAGCAACATTTATATTTTCAAATTTAAATATGAAAAACAGATAGGATCACAAAGTTAATCAATTCAATAAAATCTACATTTGTGTACAAATAGTTTTTTTTTGTGTTTTTTTCTGTTCTTGTAAACTTAGCAATTATTCTGTTACTGTAGTTACCGGTCTGGACTGGACTTTACTGCTGTAGAGTCGATCGTTGATTTCCCTGGGGTTTGCCATGCAGACGTATCGCACTATTAATGCTTTAGTGATTCAGAGTGTCATTGATGGAATTGGGAGTAGTCAGTCTGTCTGTCTGTCTGTCTTTTTTGGGAACAGGAATATATTAACTTTAATTGGAACATTAACTGTTCCTGTTTCAAATTCCCAATTCCCATGCCAAGTATCCCAATTCCAGAATAAAATATCAACTATCCTCTGGCTGTTGACTGCACTCACTCACGAGCATTAATTCTCCAACCCGGACACGACAGACAGACAACCCTTTTGCCGCCTTCATTTCACAGAGAAATAAGAAGGACCTGTATTCACACAGCCAGCGTGCCTAACGGGGCCTATCTCATTCAAAACAGTAAGATAAAAGCTGTGCCAGAAATCGGCCTCTTCAGTTTTGTCCGCTGGCTGGCTGTTGCCATGAAGGGCAGAGCCGATCGCTCCCTGGACCCTGTGATTCCTTTCCTGAAGGACACTGGGGGTCAGTTTGCTGCTTGCCCCTGGCCAGGCGCGCAGCAAGATAATGGTGTGGGGGTGAGGCTCTGCGGGCCAGAGGCTAGCTGAACATTGGCGAACCGCTTCGCCACTTGCCATTCAGTTGAACAATGTCTCTCAGCTTCCTCCACTGCCATGGGGAAGAAGGGAGCACTTCTCTTCTCGTAAAACCTCAGGGAAGGGTAGGAAAGGGCTGTTGGGGGGAGGGGGGTGTAATATAGAAAAAATAAAATGTATTTGTTATATTGTTATCGATTTGATTGTTGTAAGCATGTAGTTAATATTCCTACCATTTTAATCTCTGTATACAAAAAAATACATTTACTCTCACACTGCCTTTGCCCCCACAAAATCTAAATAAATAAAAGGCAGTTAAAATCCAGTTGAAAGTCTTTATAAATTAACTACTGGTTTACAAGGTTTATACACCTTTTTTTTACTGCATTTGCAGTTTCCTAACCTTTGTATGTCTGTCTCTGTATACACAGTGACTGGGGTGTTTATTTATTTTTTGACTGGACATTTGCCCTGTGATTTGTTGTGGCTTCACACACCTGTGCTTGGAACTGGACCTTCAACTGCCTTTGAAAAGTAACTGTATACAAGTCTCCCCCCCCCCCCCCCCCCCACACACTCATTTTGACTTTTGTCTTTTCTGAGTTTTGGAGACCAATGTAATGATTCTCACTGACTAAACGGGGTGAAGATGTTCAGAAATTAGTTCAATAGTAGGTCAATACTCTCATGCACACCAGCTTAGAGAGAATTAGAGACTGAGAGGGACGTGGAGACTAAACAAGATTGGAGTGAGGTTGACAAATACCAAAAGAAAGGGAATTTGGGATGGAAGGCTGGGCAGGAAGGAGCAAACTGCCAGGCCCTGAAAGCAGTGACGTCTGAGCAGCAGGTCTTGACAGTTAACCCTACACACCCTCCCAGGTAGGCAGGCTGGCGGCTCTGTACTGCTCTGCCTGCTAAATGTAGGACTTGGCTGTGTCTGTGCCACACAGCTGCAAACAGCTGCTTGAAATTTGACATGGGAGTAGGATGGGGACAGGAGGCTGTAGGAGTGGGGTCGGTTGGGGGAGGATACATACAGTATGGCTATTTGTCACACTTGCTGAAGTCTTCAAGATCGATATTCTGGCTGAACTCTTGAGTACAGACCGGAAGTGTGTGTTCCCGGAGTGGAGTGTGTATACATGGTTTTTATTTATATTTGTGTGTGTGTGTGTGCATGTTTCCTATATATTTAAAGGCAGGGTTGTTCATAGAGATATGAACGGGGGTTAGAGGGTTGTCTAGAAGGCCGCCCCTTTGAAACCAAGACTCTTCAGTCAGTTTCTTCATTATTAATACCTGTCAGGCTTAATAAGTGGCATGGTAAAGCAACACAAAAAATCCCTTTGATTTCACCCCCCCTGCCTGTAGGACTAATCCAGCCCAGGCACACTCAGTCTCCAGGATCAGCAGGGGGGGTGGGTTGCCACTCTTTAAATATTAACACACTGCCCAGGGGCAGCGGACACATCTGCAGCGTTGAAATTGTAATTATTTCAAACTGTATCATTGGTGCTGCTACTGCTGCCCTAACTCCTATTGTCCTGTCCATCACTGTCCTTGTCTGTCCTGTGACTCTGCAGTCCAGTGCCTGCTCGGTGTGAAGTTATCTTAGGGGAGAGGGCAATTACACCAAAAGCACATGAGAAAACAACCCCCCCTCACCACCAACACAGCAGTGGCAACTATCTTTGTCTCTTTCATCAAGGCACTCGTTTATTTTCCTTTTTTACTGCCGTTTGAGGCGACGGAGGGGGTGGGGGGTTGTTTGTGCCCCTGGCAGTTCAAATTGGTGTCCCTAGAGTTCCTCAGAGGCGGCTGCGGTGCTTCTGATTTATAGGCTGGACGGTGTAGCTGCTACTATGGAAAAACCTGCTTCCCTTTCCTGGCCAACTGCTAACCTTCTCCCAGTGACCTGTGTGTTAGTCTGTGAATGAGGTATTTAGGAGGAGGGGGTAGGGGGTTGGATTGAGTGATTGGCAGCTGAACTGAAAGGAGAACAAAATAATAAATAAAATTGAATTGGGTGTGAATTTGAGAAAAAGCTACAAGGTTTAATGAAAAGAAGATTATATTTATTTTCTTTCTCCATCAAACCCCACCTTTGCTGTCTCACTGTTTTGGTGATGAGTCTTCTAGTGAGAGAGATGGTGAGAGATAGACAGTGAGGGAACTTTACAGAGATCTGTCCTAAAACAAGACTGAGAGACGGACAGACGCAGAGTTTTATCTCGTCTCCGCGAGATGTGTGAACTGGGACAGGAAGTTCATGTTCGAGTGTGAGAGAGACTCATACAGAGACGCAGGGAAAATGCAGATGCTGGTTTTATTTGCAAACAGCCAGACTAGGCTTTAGGAGGCTGTAGGGTTCAAAGCTTAAGCAATATTTTTCCTAGAATTCTTGTGGATTTTGTACCGAGCTGCTATGCCGCTGATGGCCCTGATGCACTGGTATTTGGTTCTCAGTGATTTTGTTCCTGCATGTGTGCTCGTCTGTGCGTTTTCACTCTTTGCAGTGTGAGGCGGTCAGTGATTCACACCAGCATGTCAGGAATGTCTGAAGAATTTGGGTTGGGGGGGTAGTTGGGTGTGTCCTCAGGTCTGGGAGCATAAAGGGACACACAAAGGGACACTGAGACATGTGGATACACAGGAGAGATGCATACACACAGACAGAGGAGGCACAGCTCACACAAACCGATGCACATGCTCACACTCACTCGGAAAGACATTCCAACAAGAACACAAAGGTGAGACTCCCCCCTCCCCCTGATAAGCACTCGGGGGGTGTGGCTCGGAACAGGTGTTCCACGGGTTCTGAGACGCACCCACTGGTTCCCTTGCCATGGAGACAATTGGCTAGCTGCGTGACCTTATAAGGAGATGAGTGAGATGCAGAGTGAGAGAGGAAGGAAGAGAGAGAGACTGAGAAATGGGGGATGTGTCACTCAGTGGCTGAGCCTGTTGGTCTGGTTTGGCGACATTGTCTCAGTCACACAGTATCTCTATCGGTCTTCCTTTTATTTCTCTTACTTTATTCTACAGTGGTCAGGGTGGGGCAGAACCTGTTCCTGGAGATGTACAGTCCAGTACAGCAGGGTCTCCAGCCCTGCTCCCAACCTTGTACAAACTCTTCCCATCGAGTGCCATTAAAATAAAACGCTTTACACATAATGGGTTAGACTAAAGCAAACAAGTCATTTCTTGGTAAAAGCCCTCTGCACTGTGCTAATTATACAGCAAGAGCAGTTGTACATACTCCACTTTGTAAATTCTAAGTGTCTGAAGACTACCTGCTGCCCTGGGCTGCAGCGGTCCGCCGGGAGCAGGTCTTCGGCAGTGGTCTGGACTGGGGTTGGGCCTCTAACCAGGCCACAGCGCTGTGAAGGAGTGCTGGAGTGACACAGGGACAGGGCCAGTGTCTGGAGTTTTTTTCTATACAGAAAAAATACATTTATACATGTCTGTTTTTATATATATATATATATATAATATAACTTCTGCACAGTGCAGTATTCACTTGCCTCTAACCTTCTTACAGATGTGTAGATATTGATAACCACAACACTCTGATATAGGTGCACAAAGTACTCGCTCACACTGTATGTGTGTATATATACTCATTGTTAGAAGCTCTTGCTATCCGCTCTTTCCTGCAGTTCTGAGGCCTGTGCACTGTTCCGCTCTGCTCTGCGCTGTGCTGAGTTGAGCTGTTAGTTGAAACAAGCGCCTGCAAACCACAGCCTATTAAAATCAAGATTGCAGGGTCACACTCGACTGTGGTGTTTATTTTGTCTGTATATATATGTATTATAAGTCAGTTTTATTTCTTGCCTGTTGTGAGATTTCAGAGGTCTTGCTTTTTTTAAAAATTATTCCTGGTTTACTTTTGGTAAGGGGGGAGCTGTATGTGTTGTGGCTCAAAACTATTAATGCACCTTCATATCATTTTGTGTTGAAGTGGCGTCAGTGTTATAGCTATAGTTACAGAAATGGTAAGCAGAGTCTCTAATCTCTGTGCCAGGCAGCAGTGTGGTAGGCCAGGCTGTTTATTTGCAGGGCTTGTTTGTAATGAAAAGGTTCCTGCAGCTAATCAGAGTGGATTATAGTAGGGGATAGTAGTATGGCATGGCAGGTGTGGCCTCTGTAGAAACTCGGAAGTGATAAAGACTGCAGGAGGGTGCAGCTTTCCTTACAGGAAGGTGGAGAAAAGGGATGGCAGGTGAGCGGGAGTGCAAGAAGCATGTGGTGATGTCACCAGGGTGGGGGAGGTGCAGGGGAGGGTTGTGTGCGTGGGTGGGTGTGGCAGACAATGACATCATAGTACAATAAAAATGAAGTAATCTGAAATGATACATTCTGCAGGACTCGGTTCCTGGAATGAGTCCCTTCCTATTTGGCAGGAAGGGTGTGTGTGTGAGGGGGTGGTTGGGATAGTATGGTGGGGGGAGGGGGTCTCCAGCCCTGGTCCTTAGAAGCTGCTGTGGTACAGTACAACAGGGGTCTCCTGGAGAGCTACAGTCCAGTCCAGTATTTTTTTTGGATCATGCCACAGTTATGGGTCTGTTTTTATTTTTTATGTAGACGCAGAGCTGTGTCAGCAGTTTACTGGACTCTTGGTTGGCAGAGGGGGGGGGCAGACAGGCAGGCCCTTCGCTTTCTGGTGTATTTAGTCTGGAGCCCCTTATCTACCTTCCTGCCTCCGCCGTCTGCCCCCCCAGCAGGTCCTCTGTGAAACTCAAACTCCGGGAAAGTTTCCTTTCAGAAGCTCCTGCAACATATGTAAATAAATTTAATGAAAAGAGATTTTTCTATAAAACAAGAAATGCAGACATATTGTTTTTGTGGTTGTTTAATCGATAAACTGTTAATGGAGCTTGGTTCAGTCCTGCTGGCTGTTGACGTGCGTCCGGTCTGTTTAGCTTTCAAGGCTCCCAGTCTTTCCTGCTCCTCTCTCGGACAGGAAGCTCGTTAGTGGCCATTTGATTAACGAGGTTAAGTGGGGGTCGGGGGGGGGCTTAATTGTGCTAGTGCCTTGCCAGTGGCTCTCGCCACCTCTCTCCCTCACCACCTCTCACCGTCTTACTAAATCTCTTGCCTTCTCTTTTTCTCTACTCTTGCTCTGTCCACTATTTCTTTCCCCCTCCATCTCTCTCTCTATCTCTGAAGTTGTTGATGTTCAGGATGTGATGTCCCAGTTTAAAGCTCTCTAAAAGCAGGAAGTGCATTTTTCACATTCTTTGAAATCTCTCCGACTAAATCAGGATGACATTCATTCTTTTAATAGCCTGCTGCTCCCCCTCTTCCTACCTCCCTTGGTCACTGAATGTGTGTGTGTGTGTCAGTGTGTGAGTAAAAATGAGTATTGGAATTTGTGAGCCATAAGTGCGATGTTTAATTGGATTAGTGTTTGTGTCTGTCAGTGTGATTAAAAATGTGCGTGTCTATGTGTTTGTCAGTGTGTTTATGAACTGATGCCCTTATCCAGGCTCACTTAGCTTTCACAAGAATCATTTTCAAGCATTACTCATGTACAGTAATACAATCTGTACAAAATACCATTAGCATTCATCTTAGTACAATGAGTGTATCAATGTGTGGGCATACCTGTGTTGTCCAGTAAGCCTTCATAGTACATGCCTGGGATTCCAGGCGTATGACATTTCTGCTCTACTCACACAGCAGGTGTGTTCGGTACATATACTCCTCCACCTCCACATGTGACGCACACTCTGAGCTCAGCTCTCCTGCTTCATTTCGCAAGTAAAGTGTGTGTCAGTGTGTGCATGTACCTTTACTCTTTGTCCGCCTCGGTTTACGGTCTGTGTGAACGCTTCTGTGTTGGTGTGTGTATGTCTGTGTGCAGGTGCGTGTTGGGGTGCAAATCTGGGTGTGTGACGTGGTGTCCATTTATAATCAGTGTTCCAGTCTGTGTCCGTCTGTCCGTCCCTGCCCGTAAAAGACTGCAGTTCACTTGAGAATAGCCTGACTCCTCCTATTTCCAGTTGCTGCACTGTGCTAAACAAACTAAGAAGCAAAGTAACATCTTTGTGCACAGCTGAGAATTCCTAAAACCCTGCAGTAGGTTTTGACTGAGACACATTGAGGTGCTTGTGCTGCTGCGAGTGCAAAGGGTCCCTGGAGTGTGCATGTAGCAGAGAATGGCCAC
Source organism: Amia ocellicauda (assembly GCF_036373705.1). Taxonomy (NCBI): domain Eukaryota; kingdom Metazoa; phylum Chordata; class Actinopteri; order Amiiformes; family Amiidae; genus Amia; species Amia ocellicauda. Next base: position 12,207,486 of record NC_089854.1, on the reverse strand, counting down.
AGAGCAGTCTATTTATTTTCCTTTTTGTGTGTTTTTGTGTCCTGGTAGCAGCGGGGGGGGGGCAGAGGCTGATAATTCCAGAGCTCTGGCTAAGAATGGGTGTCCTTGCCGGAGCTTGCGTAGACGGGGAGTGATCGGGAGGCACAGAGCGAGTGGGGTGAGAGGGAGGTGGGAGGAGATGGAGAAAGAGAGGGCAGGAGGGAAGAGCATAATGTAGCGAAGTGCAGTACAGCACAGCTACAGTACATTACGGATACAGCACAGTGAGAGGGTTGCTGCAGTAGAGAGTTGACATAAAACAGCTGGTGTGGAGAGTTACACACAAACACACTGGGTTTTTCCATGCTGTGCGTGTAGTGACAGGTCTGCAGCTATGGGGAGGAGTAACACGATTGTGTATTTTTCCCCAGGTGTGTGTGTGTGTGTGTCTGATCTTGAATTTGCCAGCATGTGTCTGTGCGTTTTCACACACTTGCTGGTCTGTTTGTGTGTGTATGGGTATTTGTGTGTTCGAGTGCTTGCGTCTGTGATGGGTTGTGTGTAGTGTCTTAGTGTGTCAGTGTGTGACTGTGTCTTATGCGTGTGTGTGTGTCCTGCATCTCTCTGTGGTGTGTGGGGCAGGGTGGGGAGTGCTGTATTTTTGCTTTGGCTGCAGGGGTGAAGTTTGCTTTGGCTTGTTCAGGACCTGCCTCCTTTATTCAACTTTATAATTGCACCCCTTCCCTCCTGTAGCATTGTGTACCCCTGAGCCCTCACTAACACAGAATGGGCGTCTCATCATTGGTGGGGAAAAGGGAGCTCCTTCCACTGTGTCAGATCTGTTTTGCATAGTAGTATCCCCAGTACAGAGCGGTGCAGAGTGTCTGTCAATGGAACAAGTTCCGTTTGTCTACTGTACTGTACTGTGCAGAGCAGGGCTGTAACTGTGCTAGTGTGCATATATATTTAGTTTCTCTTGTATTTATTTTTAGGTCAGGGAAAGTTCTATGTCTGCGTTTTATTTAAGCTCTGGCAAAAGCTATTGAAATAAAAACGATCGACTCTTCTCGAATGCATGCGGTCTCTGCTATTCCTGTGTGGCAGTGTGTTTGTAGCTGTTGGTGACTGGAAGGTGTGTGTGTTGCAGTGTGTGAGGAAGGCTGGTTTGTTCTTGCATCGCATTCCTGTAACGGGAGTGGTGCCCCACTGGCAGAGAGGGACATGCCAGTGGGGGGAGACAGAGACTCGGAGAGAGACGGGGAGGGAGACATCAGTTTTCAATGTTTTAACCGATATCGGTAGTCGGCTTAAAGCAGAACTGTCTGTCTCTTTAGCTTCATGAAATTGCTGGAAGATGTCTTCCCTTTGCTGAGGGGGACAGTCATAATTCCCACTGAGTAATCCGGAATGAGGAAGCAGGCGTGCATGATTGTGTGTGTGTGAGAGAGCGAGAGAGAGTATGTGCAAATGTGTTTGAGTGTCTCTGGGAATGCGTCTCTCTGTTTTTACCTCTGTGTGTGTGTGTGTCTCTCTCTCTCTCTCTCTCTCTCGGAGCTTGACTTTGAAAGTGGCTGTGTGTCTGAAGAGTCTCTTTATACACTGGCCTCAATGGTGTCTTTGTGTGGGTGTACTGAGCTGTAGAGTGGCAGAGGGAACACCATAATGTTTTCCTATCACATCAGATAACATTGCAGTGCCAGAAGTGGGGCAGAGAGAGACAGAGGGATGAGAAAAAGCATGGGATAGGGAGAAAACTCTGATCCACTTTTAAAGAATTGAGGGAGAGGCAGAGTAAGGGAATGGCGAGAGAGAGAATTGGTGGGATAACTGGGAGGAAAGAGATGAGTAGAGGGAGGCCCAGTGTGATTCAAGTGACTGGGGTAATGAAGAGAGAGATGGGGTTTAATCCAGGTAAATACCCTGAAGTCCTATGTAAAAAGTATGAAACTATATTAAGTATTATTATGATGATGAAAATGCATCCGGTTTTACTGGAAGAGTAAAAATGTGAAAGACATGCTCCACCCAGCGAGGTGCAGCACTATTGCCGTCCACTGAATGTGACTGCAGAGCTGAGATGCACCTGGTTAAGAGGCTTTGTGAACTGAACACTACTGATTGTGATGTGTGTAGCAGTGACCTACAGTCCACTGGGACTGTGTTGTAGTGTAGTCCTGTGTGAGTGTGTAGCAGTCTAGTGCAGACCAGTGTGTAGTGCAGTGTTGATAACACTTTATAAAGCAGAGAGATGAAATTAAGTTCTCTAACGATCCTCTCCCTCTTCCTCTCCAGACCTTCACGGCCTGGTGTAACTCTCATCTGCGTAAGGCCGGCACGCAGATCGAGAACATCGAGCAGGACTTCAGAGATGGGCTCAAACTCATGCTGCTGCTCGAGGTCATTTCAGGTAATCTGCAACACTGTTTGTTGCTCTGGCTGACTGTTTGTTGCTCTGGCTGACTGTTTGTTGCTCTGGCTGACTGTTTGTTGCTCTGGCTGACTGTTTTCCTCTATCCCACCCCACAGGAGAAAGGTTACCCAAGCCCGAGAGAGGGAAGATGAGGGTCCACAAGATCAACAATGTCAACAAAGCCCTGGATTTCATCGCCAGCAAGGGCGTCAAGCTGGTGTCCATTGGGGCTGAAGGTCAGTCTGCCAGCCTGGGACACTGTATTGCACGCTGAGACACACCAAGACTGAGACACTGATGCACTGTGGGAGATAATGAGACCCACACACACACTTGCATACAGATACATGCAGTCAGACATGGGAACCAATTGACAGACTGATGAAGCTGTGCTGTACTGCAGTGCTGTAACGTAATGACTGGTCCTCTCTCTCCCTCTCAGAGATCGTGGACGGAAACGCCAAGATGACTCTGGGCATGATCTGGACCATCATCCTGCGCTTTGCCATCCAGGACATCTCTGTGGAGGGTGAGGACAACCGTTCAATGTGCCATCTGTATCCCCTCCTCCAATCCCCCGCTCTCTATTCCCCCGTCTCTTGTGTTCCTGAGATTGTGGTCATTGCTAAATTCCTGGGAATGCCAACTTCCTGAAATCCCCTATACCTCCTCCTTCCCTAAAGAGTCCGATATACATTACCTCTCTCTTTTCTCCCCTTCTATCAGAGACCTCTGCGAAGGAGGGACTGCTGCTGTGGTGTCAGAGGAAAACCGCTCCGTACAAGAACGTCAACGTGCAGAACTTCCATATAAGGTCAGGAGCTGAGTCCTGGCACGCCCGTTTCTCTCTCCTCCTCCTCCTCTCTGTGCGTTTGTTGCCACTCATCGTCCTTCTCTCTCCCCCTCTCTGTTGTCCTGCAGCTGGAAGGACGGTTTGGCGTTCAACGCGCTGATCCACCGGCACCGACCCGAGCTCATCGACTACGACAAGTTGAGAAAGGTATCGGCGGCCTGGCCCACACACCCGCAACCTGTCGGTCTCGTTTTCTGTGCTGTGTTGGTGAAATGTAACTGTTCACTCTGCTGCAGACTGAGGCAGGATGTGGCCGGTTTTGAGGAGATGTGGTCTTGTGATGGAGGCCCTGTGTGAGGTCTGACAAGGAGGTTGTTTTTCAGCCTTTGAGCTCTGACCGGTGTCTGACTCTCACTCCGCTCTATGCAGGACGACCCTATCACTAATCTGAACAATGCCTTTGAGGTGGCGGAGAAGTACTTGGACATCCCCAAGATGTTGGACGCAGAAGGTAGAAAGGACCTCTGTTCCCTGTGTGTCCTCGTGTCTTTCTCTGTCGGTCTCAGTGTGTTCTCAGTCTATTGTCTTTCTGGGTGTCTCAGTTCTCTCACTGTGGATGCTCTGTGTCTGTCTCCCCTCCCTCCCTGTCCCTTGTCTCCCCCACTCCATCTCTCTGTGTCCCTGTCTCGCCCTCTCACTCCTCTCTCTGTATAACCAGTCTTACTTCTCCCCTGCAGACATTGTGAACACAGCTCGCCCTGATGAGAAGGCTATAATGACCTATGTGTCCAGTTTCTACCATGCCTTCTCGGGAGCACAGAAGGTACCCCACTACAGCTCGGGGTCACAGGCTCAGGGCTGCGGGGCCTGGGGCGGTGGTGTAGGGGTAACCCCCCTCCCCAGCCTGCTATATGCTATCAGCACGGCTTACTCACCTGCAGAAGTATCTTGGCTAGGGTTCGATCACGACTGTATTACCCAAGCTACCCCCAAGCTGTGACATGCACACTGTCACGCACAACACAATTTTGTCCTGCTGGTTTTAACGGCACCTTTAAATTAGCATCTGATGAACATCTAGACAAAACGGGTGGTTTGAGCATAATAATGACCCCAATTAAGGCATTAAGAAATGTAATTCTCCAGTTATACTGCACAGTTGTTGAAATCTATTTTCTGCTGTCGCATTGTAATATTGTTAGTTATAGATTTTATTTTTATACTGCTGGCACATTTAATGAGCTTGCGTCCCTACATGAAGCAATTTGTTAATGAGCAGATTGTTTACCGGCCCTCTCCCTGATTGGAAAGTCTTAATGAGCTGCTGTCCTCACCTGCTCCCCAGCCCCTGAGAGAGGGAGAGCGGGGGATATAGGAAAGAGATGGAGGGGGAACTAGATTTCTCAGAATCAATTTTCATTAACTGAGCACAGCATCATTAATGTAATTATTAGCATAGTTATTTATCATTGATAAATTCAGGATCTCCGATTAGGTGTTTACACCATTCTGCACTCACACACACACACTGTGCTGTGTGTAGGACAGAAAAAAAGTAAAGGTTCAGAAGTGTTGTTGCTGAAGATGCTGATTAATGCACTGATTTGTGTCATTAAACCGACCCCCTTTTATATGCTGTTTCCCACTCTAGACTGTGTTTGTGTGGGGGCTGAGGGCACAGTCGTGATAGAGACCCTGGCTGTCTTCGTTGAGGATGCATTACTGTACTCTCCTCCTTGACTCTCCTGGGCATTTATCTCCTCTTTTCCTTGGTACTAAAAACACAACTCTTTGGCCATGGGCTGGATAGCTCTCTCTCTCTGTCCCCCTCTCTCTGTTATTAGAGAGAGAGGGTGGGGGAAGGTGCTCGGTGGTTGCAGGCTTGGCTTCACTTCACTCTCTCTCTCTTCCTCTATCGCTTCCTTTCTCCTGCGCTCGTGCTGGGCAGACATCGTGGGCACGCTGAGGCCTGATGAGAAGGCCATCATGACCTATGTGTCCTGCTTCTATCATGCCTTCTCTGGGGCACAGAAGGTGAGAGCCTTTACATACACACACACACATACATCCACTGACACACTTGAGGACACACACACCACCATAATGTGTGGGGGGACAGAGACACAATCAGCTCTTATTCTCTGATTCAGTTGCTGCTGTGATGTCTTGACTTTCCAGCCGAAAAGACCAGCCTTCTAAGCACCCCCAACACACGCGCACACTCCAGGTTTTCTGTATCATCCAACTGTAGGTTTTGAGTGTCTGTGTGTGTCTGTGCATCCCTTGACTCTCCGTTCGTGCTATACATCTCTCCTTTTCTTAGATTCTCCTTCTCTCCATCCCTTGGCAGCCAGTCTCATTCCTCTTCCCTCGGAATCCCTTCATCTGTCCTTAATTCTCTCCTTCTTTCTGCTGCCTGACAGGTATTCACTCTCCTCTCCTCTCCTCACCTCTTCTCTCCTCTCCTGGCACGCGAGTTTGTGTCCCAAGTCCTCTCTGCTTGCTGAATGTGACCCAAGCATGCCTGACTGTGATGTCTTTTGCATGGTTTGTCTTAACAATCAGTTGCTGACCAATCTAATCTTTTAAATTACATTAAACAACATAGAGATATATACTGAACACGCTAACACAACACCCAGAACGCACCAGGACACACACACACACACACACGAACACAGCCATTCTTAATCACACCAAAACAGTCCTCTCCCTCTCTCTCTCACGCTCACTGACAGTATAGGGTGGTGTTGTCTGTGTGGGGATGTGCTGTAGACTGGACTTTGTTTTATACCAGACATTGGGGGGGGTGGGTTGGAGATATAGGGAGAAGGAAAGAGGGTGCATTATCAAAACAAAGCTGTGTTTTTGTCTCTTAAGAAGAAGAAAAAAATGCAACAGATTGGAAAAAACATAGAAAATGGTGGGTTCAACCCTGGAGATTTAACATTCAGTTTCAGAAGCTCCTCGGTTTACACATTTGTGTTGATTTTAGTTAGTGAGGTATTTAGTTTTGTGTCTTGGTTTGGTCCCCACTGTTCACACAGCTGTCCCACCTGGGTGCAAGACATTTTAGTGATATTTTCTAATATATATTTGGTCTCCAGTCTGGGCTCTATACTATACTATAGTCCACACAGCGCTGGCTCCAGTCTGGGCTCTGTACTATACTACACACAGAACATTATAGACATGTAGTATTGCACTTGCAATTTCAAGTGTAAGTGTGTTCAACTACAGTGTTTTGCTCTAATGGTGGACAGGGCTGTGTGAGTTCATTCCCCCAGTGATGCACACAGATGATTGGCGCCCTGCTCACCTCGCTTTTCTCCAATAGGCTGAGACTGCTGCCAATCGTATCTGCAAGGTCCTGGCTGTAAACCAGGAGAATGAGCACCTGATGGAAGATTACGAGAAACTTGCCAGTGATGTAAGTGCTGATCCCCGTCTCTGTCTATCCCTGTCTCTGTCCATCCTTCTCTTTCTTATTGCATTAACTTACACCTCTGTCTTTCTCTCCCCCTCTCTCTGTAGCTGTTGGAGTGGATCAGGCGCACTATCCCCTGGCTGGAGAACCGGGCCCCGGAGCGCACCATGCATGAGATGCAGCAGAAGCTGGAGGATTTCCGTGGGTACCGGCGGGTCCACAAGCCACCCAAGGTCCAGGAGAAGTGCCAGCTGGAGATCAACTTCAACACTCTGCAGACCAAACTGCGGCTTAGTAACCGGCCCGCCTTCATGCCCTCAGAAGGGCGCATGGTGTCGGTGAGAGACTCGCGTTTGTACCTCTGTGTGCCTCTTTCTCTCTGAGGAATACCACTAGTGCACTGTGGACCCCATCTCATGCCCCCATCTCTCTGCAGGACATCAATGGCGCATGGCACAGTCTGGAGCATGCAGAGAAGGGCTACGAGGAGTGGCTGCTGACTGAGATCCGCCGACTCGAGAGGCTCGACCACCTGGCAGAGAAATTCCGCCAGAAAGCAGCCATCCATGAGGCCTGGACTGAAGGTACAGCACGGCGTACATAACACTGCAGCACTGACCATAACACCAGAGAGCCCCTATCTAAACAAGATAGTCAACTCTGCCTATTTCACATGGGAACTTCCATCTCTGTAGAAGCAAGTGCATTGTGTGATTGCAAGGCATATCTATATAATGGAAAACTTGCTTAATTTCCATTTCAAAGCTTTCTCTTAAAAACAATTGCATTTTTTAATTCATTTTTGTATTCGATACGCCCCTCCTTATCGTAGGCATCATTTCAATGAGCAATGTTTTTCAAAGCGCCATGATAGCACTGTCGGTCTCTGCAGGTAAGGAGGCGATGCTGACTCAGAAGGACTATGAGACGGCCTCCCTGTCCGAGGTCAAGGCCCTGCTGAAGAAGCACGAGGCCTTTGAGAGCGATCTGGCGGCCCACCAGGACAGAGTGGAGCAGATCGCAGCCATCGCTCAGGAGCTCAAGTGAGGAAGGGTTGAAGGGGGTTGGGGACTGGGGGTGTTTTTAAAAGTCTCTTGTGCAATCTCTCTTGCTCTTAACTTGCAGTAGTAATGAATGTGCTGATCCCCCTCTTTCCTGTGTGTCAGTGAGCTGGATTACTACGACAGCCCCAGTGTGAACGCTCGCTGCCAGAAGATCTGTGAGCAGTGGGACCGGCTGGGCTCCCTGACGCAGAGCCGCCGGGAGTCCCTGGAGGTAGGCACTTGCCGCCACGCTCATTGATGGATGCACGGGCTGGTGCACTGGCTCTCACACTTGTCACACACACACACACACACACTCTCTCTCTCTCTCTCTCTCTCTCTCGACGCAGCGGACAGAGAAGCAGCTGGAGTCCATTGATGGGCTGTACTTGGAGTATGCCAAGAGGGCGGCACCCTTCAACAACTGGATGGAGGGAGCGATGGAGGACCTGCAGGACATGTTCATCGTGCACAACATCGAGGAGATCCAGGTATGAGAGGGACAGTAGGAGAGGGAGGGAAGGAGGAATGTGACACAGATTGTAGTTAATATTCATGTGCTAACACTCGCTCTCTCTTGCCAGGGTCTGATCTCTGCCCACGAGCAGTTCAAGTCCACTCTACCCGAGGCTGATAAGGAGCGGCAGGGCATCCAGGGTATCCAGTCCGGCGTCCAGTCCATCGCCCAGCAGCATGGCATCCGGCTGGCCGTGGGCAACCCCTACACCTCCATCACCCCCCAGGCCATTGACAGCAAGTGGGAAAAGGTGCAGTGCATGTCTGTCTGTGCCCGTCGCTGTTTCGGGCTCTGCTCAGTGTATGTATGTCAGTGTCTGGATGGCAGCATGTGATCTGTGCTGACGGTGTCTCCCTCTGCTGGTCTCTGCAGGTACAGCAGTTGGTCCCCCAGAGAGACCAGGCACTGCAGGAGGAGTTGTCACGGCAACAGTCCAACGACCATCTCCGCCGGAAGTTTGCCACCCAGGCCAACATGGTGGGACCCTGGATCCAGAACAAGATGGAGGTGAGAGATGCTGATTGACTCCCTTCTCTTTCACGTTCACATCGCAGCCTCTTTCTTTCCCCCCAATCTCTCTGTGATTCCCTCCACTCTCTCACACACTCGCGCTCTCTCTCTCTCTCCGCGGCAGGAGATCGGGCGGATATCGATCGAGATGAACGGCACGCTGGAGGACCAGCTGAGCCACCTGCGGCAGTACGAGCAGACCATCATCGACTACAAGCCACACATCGACACTCTGGAGGGAGACCACCAGCTCATCCAGGAGGCCCTTATCTTCGACAACAAATACACCACCTACACCATGGAGGTACTGAGGCTGGGGGTTTTAGGGGACAGGTGTGGAGGCGTCTGTCCCCTTGGCTGTCAGTCTGTCCGTCCCTGCCTTCGTGTGGAATACGACTGTGCAAATCTCATTCAATCCGTTAACGTCTTGCTTTCCTTTCCCCTCCACAGCACCTGCGTGTGGGCTGGGAGCAGCTGCTGACCACCATTGCTCGCACCATCAACGAGATCGAGAACCAGATCCTCACCCGCGACGCCAAGGGCATCAGCCAGGAGCAGCTGCATGAGTACAGAGCCTCCTTCAACCACTTCGACAAGGTGCAGGGCGGGGGGAGTGGGAAAGAGGGAGGGGAGAGAGTGTCGGGGGGCAGGGGTGGGTGAGGAAGGGATGGGGTGAATGGGTGAGGGAGGGAAGAATGGGAGAGAGTACAGATGGTAAAGGATTATATGGCAAATATGTACACCACCCTGTTCATGATTTCACCCAAGTTATTTATATTTAATTTATATTATGTATTTAGTGTCTTAAATCTATCATGCATTTGTTTAATATTTATTTCACGTTAATTAGTATTTCATCTATTGAATGCATGTATTCATTGATTTTATTTTTTCACCCATTTAATTTTGTTCATCTGTTTTTGTCCCTCTTGGGAGGGTCAGACAGTTAATCTGACTCCCGATTTCAGTTGCCCACAGCAATCCTGACCATTCTGCGTTTTGTCTGTTTCCATTCTTGTTTTCTGCATGCCTACTGTCCTCCCTCCATCCCTCCATCGCACGTTGTCATCACGCCACAACCTCCAACCCTTGATCCCTCTCACCCCATGGCGCTGCATTGTGATTGGTTGATTGCCACCCCTGCCCCACTCAGGATCACAGTGGGGGTCTGATGGCGGAAGAGTTTAAAGCCTGTCTCATTAGCTTGGGCTACGATGTGGAAAGCAACAAGCAGGTATGGACAGAGTGAGTGTGCCGGCAGACGAGTGTGGGAGGAGTGAGTGAGGGACAGGGAGGAGGTTGGCCCCAGAGCCTCTTTCTCCCTCCCCCCCCCCCCCCACTTCTGTCACCCTCTGTCTGTCTGCATGCTTTTTTTTTTGTTGTTTTTTTTATCGTTTAATAACCGCTGTCTGCTTCTTGTTGCTTTTTTTTTTTCCCTCTCCTCTTCCTCCTTTTCCCTCCAAACATTCTCTTGTTCTTACTTTCTCCATCTCCACCTGCTTGTCTATCTCTCTCTCTCTCTCCCACCTCTTCTACTCCTCTGTCCTCGTTCCCTCCCTCCGTCTCTCAGAAGCGAACAGGGATGATGGACTCCGATGATTTTCGTGCTCTGCTTATTTCCACTGGCTACAGCCTGGTATGCGTCTCTTTTGCTGTGCTGTCTGTCTCTGTGCTGTGTCTGGTTGTCTCTTTCTCACTGTGCCGTCTCTTGCTGTTCTTTTGCTGTACTGTAAAACTTCTACATGTGTAATTATTGTCATAGTCAATTACACACTGTTAAGGAGTAGTTCTTAATATGATTAAATGCTTAATTAGTCCCCATACTACAGTCCCCACAGCGCTGGCTCCAGTCTGGGCTCTATACTATACTATAATCCCCACAGCGCTGGCTCCAGTCTGGACTCTATACTATACTATAGTCCCCACAGCGCTGGCTCCAGTCTGGACTCTATACTATACTATAGTCCCCACAGCGCTGGCTCCAGTCTGGACTCTATACTATACTATAGTCCCCACAGCGCTGGCTCCAGTCTGGGCTCTATACTATACTATAGTCCCCACAGCGCTGGCTCCAGTCTGGGCTCTATACTATACTATAGTCCCCGCAGCGCTGGCTCCAGTCTGGGCTCTATACTATACTATAGTCCACACAGCGCTGGCTCCAGTCTGGGCTCTATACTATACTATAGTCCACACAGCGCTGGCTCCAGTCTGGGCTCTATACTATACTATAGTCCACACAGCGCTGGCTCCAGTCTGGGCTCTATACTATACTATAGTCCACACAGCGCTGGCTCCAGTCTGGGCTCTATACTATACTATAGTCCACACAGCGCTGGCTCCAAAACGGATAAATATTTCTGTAAATATTGCCTCCATTTGACTACTCCTACATTGATCTTCTCTTACCCCCCTCTTGCCCATCTCCTAGGGTGACGCGGAGTTTGCACGCATCATGGGCGTTGTTGACCCCAACAACAGTGGGGTTGTGACCTTCCAGGCGTTCATCGACTTCATGTCCCGAGAAACGACCGACACGGACACCGCAGACCAGGTCATCGCCTCCTTCAAGATCCTGGCCGGAGACAAGGTGAGGCACAGGAGGGGCTTGAGGTGGAGGGGTGGGAAGAGAAGGGGAGGAGTTGGGACATGAGGGGTTGGAGAGATCGGGAGGGCCTGAGTTAGACTAAGGGGAGCAGGAGGGTCTGGGAGAAAGACGATCAGAGAGAGAGGCTGGGAGATGCAGGCAGAGAGTCGGAGAAACTTCAGAACTCGGTGAGAGAGACAAAACACTAACAACTGACCCCCAACGCGCTCCCCTCCCTCTCCTCTCAGAACTACATCACGGCGGAGGAGCTGCGCAGAGAGCTGCCCCCGGACCAGGCGGAGTACTGCATCGCCCGCATGGCACCCTACACTGGCCCCGACGCTGCCCCCGGAGCCCTGGACTACATGTCCTTCTCCACCGCCCTGTATGGCGAGAGTGACCTCTAAGCCCCACCCACGACCCCTGACCTTTCCCATCTACCCCGACACCCCAATCTCAGTCCCCAGCTTGACTCTGCCTGTGCTGTTTGGTTCAAGGTTAGTGGCTAGGCCTGGTCTGGGTTAAAGGTCAAGGGTTACGGATTTTGACTGAGTTGGCAAGGGGCTTTTGGTCCTTTGACCTCCGACCTCCAACTTCAATGCTCACCTCTGAGTCAACTTTGACACCCCAGACCCTCTTAATTACACAACATGACACCCTTTCTCTTACCCTAATTGAATTTTTGTCCTAGTATATATTGGGAGCCTGACCTATGAGCTCAGACCTGATCTATTGTAGTTGTAGAGCTAGTCTGTTCTTGTGGATGAGGTTATCCAGACCCTATGACCAGATCTAGTCCAGGTCTCGCCCTGGTCTGTGTTTTAGGAGTATGGGGTTGTTTGTGGGTGGGGGGTGGTGTGGTGAAGTGTGTAGGGGTTGTATGGGCCATTTGGGCTTTGGAGAGAGTGAGTGAGTTTAGTTTTGCATTGTGTGTGTGTGTGTGTGTGTGAGAGAAATGGGAGGGGGGTGGGGTGGGGCTGGGCTTCGGTTGTGGGGAGCTCTGACTGTCTGGGATGATGCTATATTTTTGAAGGGGGGAAAGGGGTGGGTTAGAACCCGTACCTGGCCCGGTCCCAGGGAGGAGGCAAAGTAGGTTTTGCAGTCTTACTCCCTGAGAGAAGGAGCAAAGGGAGGGAAGGGGAAGGGGGAGGGAGAGAGAGAGAGAGAGAGACACACACACATTTCTAACCCTGCTCTTCTGTCTGGACACTGTCTGGACACTGCTGACCTCTCTCTCTCTGTCCAGTCACTGACCCCGACCTGAATTCTGCAGGAGGGGGTTTTCATACACACACACGCACACACACACACTCTCACTCTCATACTCGTCCGCACATACCGCCAGCCTTGTCCACTGTAGTAGACTCCTCCCTTCACAGCAATGAAATCTTACTCCGGCTCCTCCTCTTCCTACCCTCTCTTTTGCCTCCTCCAGCGACCTATAGCTGTATCGAAGCCTTAATTATTTAAAAAATCTATATAAAAAAAATTATATTAAAAAGCGCAATTTAAAATGAAATTGCTCAGTTACCTTAAATAAATAGTTGGCTAAAAAAATAAGTTAATTGTTTGGCACGCAGTCACCCGACCGTCCACAGCAACTTAAACTGTTTGACAAGACTCTTAAGAAATAATGGGTTAATGATAATTTAAGAAATCTTAAGGGATTCTGTAAGGGAATATTTCTATGTACTGTATTTACACAGGAGGACTGCAGTGTGCGTTTCAGGGGGCTGCGCAATAGGCGATCAACTCTCGGATAGAGTATTTACTAACAATAGACTGGCTGCACAGATATTTATAAGTATGTATATTTTTAATAAAATTACAATAATCACATATTCTAATGTACGGATAACAAAATCTGGTCTGAGCTATACATTCCTGTGTTTATCTCGCTCTCTCTTTCTCCATGCTTCTCTTGCTTTCTCCATCTATCTCCTTCTCTCTCTGGGTTAGAGGGACTGTGTCCAATATAATTCGAGAGGGTTGGGGGGAGCGGGCACATGACCGCTGAGGAGAGAATCTTATTAAACATTCCATTATTGTCTTAATTACATAAGAAAAATTACTTCCTTTGATCTATGCAAACAACTTATTTTCCAGTTTGGTATATTCTATATATATTCTATATGACTTCAGAAGATGGAATTAACATGTGGGTTGGTTTTCAGTTTAAATAAATAAACAAGAGAAAATTAAGAAACAGAAGTACTCATTTCTACAATATTTTGTGAGGGGGGGGGGGGGGACTGTCTGGGACCAGAACCTTGATCTGTTTTTTGTTTCATTTTATTTTTCCTCTTTGCAACTTTGCAAAAGCCTGATTTGTGATCTTTTTGTACTCTGCAATATAAAGCATATCTGCTGTACTGGAATGCCGTGAGCAGCCTTCTGTCTTTACAGGTTAATCGCAAAGCACAACACACACTGACACGCGTACATAATGAGACACACTGATGTGCACACACTCGCACACTGACACGAACCCATACTGATGTACACACTCTCTCACACACACACATACACATGTACACTGACACAATTATACACGTACGCATCGACTCCTACGTACATTGACACACTGATACAACCTGATGCACACGCTGACACACGCACTGAAGCTGATTCACACTTGACCCTCTGATGCAACAGTGAGAAACACAGACACACGGACACTGGTATCGGTCACATTCGCACACTGACACTCCTCCATCAAATCTTGGAATCCTTCATTTTTTATCAAGTTTATGAATATTAATAAATGTTCTACTGACACACTCATGCCTGTTTCAAATGTAATCTCTAATATTTAAGACCTCGACAGTGTTCTGATCTCTGCTTTACTGGGTTTGCAGGTGGAGATGAGGATTTCATATCTGTATGCATGAAGTTAGCATGAAATAATCAGCGGATTCTATTCTGGATTTTGGGTTGGGGGGGGGAGGTTGAAGGAGGTGGTGGAATAGTTGACCCTGCCTATTATGAGAAGTCTAATGTAATGGTCTATTCTTGCCATTAGAGGGCAGCAAGGCTCCAGAGAAACCAATCTCAGAAAAGCAGTGAATTACTATGTTTATTGTTTTGGTGCTTTTTGTAGACCCTGCAGTTCAAAGGCAAATGTGTATGACTCACTGGGTACCACAGCAGCTCCTGAATACGAGAGCTGAGCTGTGGCATAGTACTGGATTATCTGTAAGAAGGAAGGAAGGAAAATAAACCAGAAGGGAGAAGAGGTGAGTGTTTGTCTGCTCTTTGTTCAGTAGAATTAAGGTCTGGGGTAGAGTAGTGGTGTTTAAAGGGCATTTTTGCACTGCGTGGCACTAGACCATACTTCACTGCCCGTATGGCTCAGCAGTGTGGTGGTTGTACCCCGGGGATGTTTGCTGTTGTATACAAAGTCGTTTTGTGTAGAAACTCTGGTTACTGTAGTGAAACAGTAGAAGCAAAAATTTAATTACATTTAAAATGTGTGTGGGGGGGGAGCAGAAGCCCCATAGACTAATCGTACAGACTAACTGATTTAGAAAAGAGCTCCTACAATATTTACCGATTTTAATTAGGAATGGTGTCTCTGGCATGGTCCTAGCGTTGTCAGCAGCATCCGTTTGGCCGGTGGCAGGGCTGGTGTGCGAGCGCGGGGAGGGTCTGGCACAGCTGCAGGCAGCGACGGCGCCGGTGTGATCTGCTCCTCTCAGCTGAGCTTGCAGAACGATCATTGTCTTGGCTGAATTAGTCACAGCGGGCGGGTTGAACAGGATGCAGCTGCTGAAACGGGCAAAGAGCGCAAATGAATGGGTTTCACAAGTGACATGATTCATGCGATTTGTCACCTGCCTGGATTGTGTATTTTTAATGAATACCAGTTCTACATAATTTGGGTTGCCTGCATGAAAATGCCAATTTTACAACAGTTGCCTAGGCCACATAATTTGCATAACCTACATGAATTTGTGTAACCTAGGCAACTTATTTAATCTGTGCACCTCACTTCATTTTATGCAGTGATGAACTTCAGGACCTTGCAAGGGCCATCAACAACACGGGTTATTAATTCAAAAAGTCCCTATTAACTGGCACAGTGCTGTACACTCCAGGCACAGCCCCCCTCCCCTCCTCAGTGACGCACAGAACCAGAACTACAGCCGACGGAACCATTGCTTCTGCTCCTCCCTGAACTCAACCAACCCTCCCTGGTCTTATTCCCAGTCATAACTGGTGGGAAATTCTGCCCTAGTCCCACTCCCAACCCTAGGCATAGTTAAAGGTCAGAGTTCACCAGGACTCCCCCCCCCCCCCCCCCCAGTGCTGCACTGGACACTCCCTAAGAAGTCGTCCTCGGCCATTGAACTGTACACGGAGGGAGCAGTTACTTGCGATCGCCACTTGAGGGCAGTCTCTCAGCAGGGCTGTTCTGAATTTGTTACTTTGCAGTGTGAGGTGTAGACCGGCCCCAGCGCCTAGTCACTTTACCCTCAGCTGGAAAACCTTCAATCAGATGGCAAATTTATACTTCTTTAATTTAAAAAAAAAAGAGGGCACCGATTTTTATTCGTGGTCTTTTCAGTATAAAATATTTTTGTTCTCCCATTTCTGTTAATCTCTAGCTATCTGTCGGTTTCGTTCTCCCGTTTCTCTCGCTTTCTCTGAGCTTCTCTCTCTGTCTCTCTCAGACCAATTAAAATTACAAATGCCTGTGCTGGTTTGACATAATTAATAATTTTGCCAGAGCAGATTAAATTAAAAACCTCAATGCACATGTTAGTTTCTCATCTCTCTCAATTCATTTCAAGGGGAAGTATTACAAAAGATATAAATCATGGATAGAATCACAAATAAATGTGACTACAGATTTGCACAAGTGTATACAATGAATATAATCTTGTAATTACTGGAACAATCCTAAATGTTTTTAAATTATGGTGGTGCAATTTCCTCTCCCAAGCTGTCCCCCTATAGACAGAGCACACTGGTGCCCCCTCTGTCTGTGGCAGGCAGCTATATAGTGGGCAGCTAGGGGCCTCAATCAATCAGTCAGTCTCTGGCTCAAGCACTGGTGTGAAGCGTGGGAGGGACCTGCTGATTTTATAAAGTGCGTTTCCCTTTTTAGAGACTACTTTGTGGGCTTCCCTCTTCCTCTGTCTCTCTTGGACTCTCTCCACACGCTGTCTTTTGTCAGTGCAGTAGTAATGACTGTAACCCTGTATTCTCTCTCCTTTTACACACCGGACCTCAGGGACCCATAGTTTACTGCTGTTGTCTTTATTACCTCCCCCCCCCCCCTTGGTCTGTCTGTCTTCTCTCTCGTCATCTACCTGGGCAGGGGATGACAGCCAGGGCTCTTAGTGAAATGAAAAGGAGTTTTGATTTATTTATTTTGTAATTGGCACTGTTATATACACTGTATTGCAACACACCACAGATATACTCTACTGTAGTGTGTTGCACTATACTATATTGCTCTACACTATTTTGTATTCTACAGAGCGGGAGGAGATGAAGGGGGGACAGAGTGCGGTGGCTCAGGACAGTGTTGTCAGGTTGTGTGCCACCGGAGTGAAATGTCACTCAACTGACCGCCTGCCTTGTAACCATGGTAAACTGGACTGAAAGGTCACGGCAGTGGTGGTGAAAGAGTGGGAGGGGTAGGGAGAGAGAGAAAAGGAGAGCAGTGCACCTCCAGGCTTCCATTAGTCATTCATATAAGTTTTTATGTATTCATTAGTTTCTTCAGCTCGCTCTCTCCTACCTTCTATGAAGCTGAAACACAGAAAGAAAGGGGGGGATGACAAACCAAGAGGGAGCGAGCAAATTGTCACTCCTTGTGTGAATAATTCAGACAAGGAGAGTGTGAAACTCACTGACACGCACACCACCACACTGATCTATACTCGCAATACTACACATGCACACTCGCAGAGCTGCACACACACACTCCTGTGTCTCTCTCTCACTCTCTCTCTCTCTCTCACACACACTCTTTTAGACTCATATACACACTGTTACCTACTCCTAACACACACAATGAAATGCTGGCACCCAATTAATAGTTCCCCGGCTTCCTTCTCTCCATGGCGGCGCAATTATGCCGCTATGCTCGCTCCCTCCCTCCTGATAGGCTGTGTGTGTGAGAGAGAGGGAGTGAGTGAGTGGCTGTGTGTGTGTGTGTGTGTGAGAGAGTGAGTGAGTGGCTGTGTGTGTGTGTGTGTGAGAGAGAGAGAGAGAGTGAGTGAGTGAGTGGCTGTGTGTGTGTGTGTGTGTGAGAGAGAGAGAGAGAGAGTGGCTGTGTGTGTGTGTGAGAGAGAGAGAGAGAGAGAGAGAGTGGCTCTGTGTGTGTGTGGCTGGCAGATACGCTTACCGGAGCGCACAGAGAGGGAGATTTCTCCAGCGCTGCTTCCTCGCATCTCTGCCCACTATGCGCGTCTGTGAAGGCTGTGCCGAAAGGGACGACACCGAATAGCAACGCAAACGAGGTGAATACGGCGTTTTAAACTAGAATAAAGCAATGGCATTTATATTGCATTACATTATTCCTATTATTATTGCAATGCAATTAAAAGCACGGAGAGGTAACCTAACAAGCGGACAAGCCAAAGTAACGGCATGTCTGGACCGCCGTCACCAGTGGACACCCGAATAACAGAACTTAATATTACGGAGAGAAGTGGACGGGGGAGGAGAGGCGCACAGCTGCGGGCTGGCGCTGATGCTTAGTGGCTCAGTACATATTAATCACAATGTCGCGCTGCTGTCACGGCTGTCTGCCTCTGTGTCGAGGCGGCTGCCGGGCTGTCGTGCGATGACCGGTGCATGGCTTTATATAGTTGGGGTCGAGGTTATTTTACGTTCATTTTAAGCATGTAGGGTGTGTGAATATTGAGCTTATGCAGTGATAAGGGTGTTTACTTACTTGTGAGGGTAAACGGTGGTAGTAGTAGTATCCTTGTAGTAACGGAGGCGGGGGTCCCGTGTGTTTCGTTGGTTTTTTGAGGAGTCCGGGGCTCGTGTGGCGCCGCTGATTGACGTTGTTGTTGTTGTTGTACAGCACACAAACAAATGCGCTGCCTCGAAAAAGACTTCCGTGGAGTGTGAGTGTGCGAGAGAGAGAGAGACAGCGAGAGAGTGAGTGAGATGTGTGTGAGAGAGAGTGAGAGTGTGAGGGACTGTGTGTGAGAGAGATTGTGTGTGTGAGAGAGATTGTGTGTGCGTGTGTGAGAGAGATTGTGTGTGTGCGTGTGTGAGAGAGATTGTGTGTGTGTGCGTGTGTGAGAGAGATTGTGTGTGTGTGTGAGAGTGAGAGATTGTGTGAGAGTGAGAGATTGTGTGTGTGCGTGTGTGTGTATGCGTGTGAGAGAGAGATTGTGTGTGTGTGTGAGAGAGAGATTGTGTGTGTGTGTGAGAGAGAGATTGTGTGTGTGCGTGTGTGTGTGCGTGTGTGAGAGAGATTGTGTGTGTGTGCGTGTGTGTGTGTGCGTGTGAGAGAGAGATTGTGTGTGTGTGTGTGTGTGTATGCGTGTGAGAGAGAGATTGTGTGTGTGTGTGAGAGAGAGATTGTGTGTGTGTGTGAGAGAGAGATTGTGTGTGTGCGTGTGTGTGTGCGTGTGTGAGAGAGATTGTGTGTGTGTGCGTGTGTGTGTGTGCGTGTGAGAGAGAGATTGTGTGTGTGTGTGTGTGTGAGAGAGTGAGAGATTGTGAGAGTGAGAGATTGTGTGTGTGTGTGTGTGCGTGTGTCTATGTGCGTGTGTGTGCGGGGCGCTGCGGGGCTGGGGCTCAGTGAGCAGAGGGGAAGCACGGTTTTCCCGACTGCAGCGTCACTTTACTGATGTCTCAGCAAGAAACGCCGGGAAAATAATAATCTGCCAGAATGGCGCAGCGAGTGGGAGATGAAACGGGCAGGCTGGCGGCTCAGACGGTGGGATTCTCCTAGTTCGCTGGAATTAAACACACAGACAATTCCCCTGTCTCCCACACACACTCACACACACTGCCCTCTCCACAAAACGCTCACACTATCCATGCACTCCCATGCAATGCCCCTTCTCAGCAACACACTCACAATATCCGCACAGACTGCACCCACTCGCACACATTAATTACTAATTCCAACTTCCACAACACACACTTTCACACACAAACTCCACATACACTCTCTCTCTCTCTCTCACGTGCACACACAGATTTATTCATCCCTTTTTATGAATCCCTGTTCTCTCTGCCTGGGCTTCGCTCTTCACTTTTCCTCACTTGCACACACAGTCGAGCACACCCAATACAGCTGATCTTGCACCTTCCGCGTTTGACGCAGAACCCCGGCCGACAGGACATTCACAAGCGCTTCATCTTCTGTAAATTAATAACGCGCCCTGTGCCTGTCCTGCCCGGGCATTAACTGACAGATGAGTGAAATTTGATCCCGTCTGTTTTATTAATACTATTAATAAGGTTTTCTTCATTTAGAACCTGCATTATAGATGGATGGGTGTGTGTGTGTATATATGGGAAATAGAGAAAGATATCTGGTGAAATGGAATATGAACGCTTTGATTTGATTTCTGTTAATGCCATATTGTTGTAATATCACAAACACTGTAGGCCTATATATCAATGGACACAGATAGGATCAGAGCCCTGAAATAATAATATATAGTGCTCTTCATTTAAGTCCTAGACACACATACATAGAGATTTCTGATTATTATTATTTTGCATCTTTGTGTGTGTTTTTGTGCAACTCAGCGGAAACCTTGAGTAGATGAACACACGCGGGTGGTCGGTCGGCCGGTTCAATGTTGCGGTTTTTACTTAAGAGAAAACCTTGTAGACGTCGTCATTATACGCACTACTTCCCAGTTTGTTTCACTCCTGCAATCTATTATACTCCAAAATACTATATTACTCTTAAATTATACTATTCTGTATTATACTATACTACAATACACCAGATTACATTTTACGTAAATCTATACTATTCTGTACTATACTGTATTACGCAATGCTATATAGTATTGCATAGAATATAGCGCCATGTTAATAAGGACAATGAAAGTGCGTATAATGGGACATTAAGCGCATCCCCAGCCACAGCGTAACATGGCACACAAGTCCCACTGACCGCTGTGTTATTATGATTATGATGATGATTATGTATTTATAAATGTATTTGTATTTGAGGAACAAAACAATACTCTACTTTGTAATACTATTTCAATGGTGTGATTGAAGAAGGGGTTGTGAATGATACAATTAGCAGTTTCATTACAGGCTGTGGGCTCCTCATGCAGCACACTATGGTGGAGTCTTTGTTAAGAGTTTTGTATTTCTTTCCCTATTGCTCTTCCTCCCTCTCCCAGTTTTCTCTCTCGTTCTCTCCTTTGATGTGCAGTGAAAAAGGGCTTTCCTCAAATGGGATTTACTCTGTCTGGGTTTCCTCTGCCTCCATCCATTTCTCTCTCTGGATCCTTCGGTCTCCCTTCATTTTTTCCTTTCCACTTTTTTTTTTTTAAATAACCTCTCCCCCCCCTCTCCCAGTCCATCCATCCCTTACATTTCCATCCCCTCTCCTGTATCCCATCTCTCTAACACTATCTCTATCTCTCTACCTCTCACTCCCTCTTCTCTCTCTCCTTCTTATTCTCCCCCCTCCCTCTTAGTCTCTATCTTTAACACTACTCTGACGGGCAGAGAGAGACGGTGCTTACAGTGTAATTCCATTTACAGCTATCGATTTGCCGAAGTCTTTGTGTGGGACACTGTGGGTCTCTATGTGCCTGTGTCTTTCTCTGTGCGTCACACAGCACACCACTACACCACAGGGTGTAACACAGTGTATTCCAGGAATATAACGGTCAGCATTGCCCCTCTGTGTCCTGAACACTTTCCATGATATTCAGTCAACATCCAATTGGGGCCCTGTGGAGCACCCCACCCCATGGCCTCACCCCTCATCTCTCCATCTCACCTACACGGGCTCTCTGCTGGTCTCTGTTGTTAGCTTGGTGTCCCAGTGCATCCCAGAGCTGTTCTTTCTATAGGATTGAGGTCAGGACTCTTAGCAGGGTCCTCAGAGGTTTACTGCACTGATTCACACTGCTCTACACTGACTGTATTGCAACACACTATTATATACTGTTGTAAGACTCTCTATTTAGTTCCTTCTTTCTCCCTCCTGCTTTCCTCTTCCCAGTCTCATTTTTTTACCTCCCCCTCCATCTCTTCTTTCCCTTGCTCCACCACAGAGCAGACAGTGAATGCCATTTACAGTGAGGTGTAACTGTGCCACCAATTATAGCTTTAAATTTGAAAGGTTTGTTCCTGGAGTTATTAGTTTAACCTAAGATTTGCATTTCCACTCGGCTAAGTGATTAAAAACCAATGAACAATAATTTCACCTGAAGTACCCTTTCTTGACACACTGTGGAAAACATGCTGTTCCTGAAGAAGAGACACCATAGCCTAAGGATGAGCTAATGTCGGCAAACACTCACACACAACACCTTTCATGGTAACATTTTTCTTGTACTGAATCCCCATCCTAGCTGATATCGTAGTGAGTTTCCTAGCTGTATCCCCCTGCTACATAGTAGGACCGGAAAGTCAAAAGCAGCTCCTAATGAATAAAACCACATCTAACATGACACAAAGACCACAGGATTTTATTATCATTCAATAATAACAAATAAATAAAATTGTGTTCTAATGGGTTCAATGCCCTGTTATTGTTGGCATCATATGGCATGAGCTGTTTTTGTCTAGGCTGTCATAGGAGGCGCGGTGATGTCATTGCAGTCTTCATTTCCCTGTAAGGTTATGTAACCCTGGAAAAAAAATCCCAGTGGTGTGGTATAAACTGACTGACTGACTGACACACTGTCTGACTGACAGACTGCAATCCTTCATTTAAGAAATAGCCGGATTAGATATGATTCTGGAAGCAGTGAGAGAAAAAGGGGGAGAGGGAGACTGAGAGAGATGAATGCAGCTCCTCTTCACTCTTCGCTCTTCCTGATGGCCTTGTGATTTTATCTGAAGGACCTCGTCTGTCTGTACTCGCATAATTGGATTGGAGCACTCCTCCCACAGATTACTAACAGCCTCCGTGTGTGTTTGTGTGCGTCTATGTATATCTATTATATTAGAATATATATATTACAGGGCTTAAAAAAAAAACTATACATTTGCTTCCAACCGAACAAAACAGTTTTTAGGATCGTTTTAATTAAGTAATAAAACCCAGCGTTTTCACTCCAGAGACCTACCTACCTCAACAGCGTCTCTGCTCTGCTCTTCCGTTACCAAACAAGCATCATTATCACTCGTTCTCTCTCTCTCTCTCTCTCTCTCTCTCTCTCTTGCTCTCTCAGTCTCTCTCCACCTCCCTCCCTCTCTCTTTAGAAACTTGACTCATCTTTGCACAATAGTGGTGTGTTGCTGTGCCTCTCTCTAGAACCTTCTTGTACATTTTTTCCACAAAAAAGAGATGTCGTGTCAATTTGTGTACACCCCCCTGCCCTGCCACCTCCCCAGTACTGCTTTGGCTTACTAATAATTGAAGTGAGCATCTACATCACACCTATGGTCCTTTTCTGAAGACCTTCTGAACACACACATGGATGCACGCACATGCACATACACACACGCAAGCGCCTATACACACTTGCTGTACAAACTCAACACTCAGTGGCCACTTTATTAGGTATACCTGCTCATTAACGCAAATAGCCAAACAACTAATCAGGTGTCTGCAACTCAATATGTAACATGGTCAAGAGGTTTAGTTGTTGTTAGATCAAACATTAGAATGGGGAAGACACATGATCTAAGCGACTTTGACCGTGGTATGATTGCTGGTGCCAGACATGGTGTTTCTGGGATCTCAGAAACCGCTGACCTCCTGGGATTTTCATGCTCTACGGTCTCTGGAGTTTACAGAGAATGGTGTGATTAAAAACATAGAGAGAGGTCAGAGGAGAATGGCCACAAATACTCAAATAACCACTCTTTACAACAGTGGTGTACAGAAGTGCATCTCTGAATGCAAAACGTATCGATGGCAGATGGGCTACAGCAGCAGAATACCATGCTGGGTTCCACTCCTGTCAGCTAAGAACAGGAAGATGAGGCTACAGTGGGCACGTGATCACCTGGACAATTGAAGATTGGAAAAATGTCGCCTGGTCTGATGAATCTCGACTTCTTTTGCGATATACAGAGGTAGGGTCAGAAGTTGGCGTAAACTGCATGGATCCATCCTGCCTTGTGTCAACTGTACAGACTGGTGGTTGTGGTGTAATGGTGTGGGGAATGTTTTCTTAGCGCACACTGGGCCCCTTAATCCCAACTGAGCATCATTTCAGTGCCACAGCGTACCTAAGCATTGTTGCTGACCATGTGCATTCCTTTATGGCCACAGTCTACCCATTTTCAAATGGATACTTCCAGATAATGCTCCATGTCACAAAGCACACATCATCTCAAGCTGGTAACACAAACAGAGTGATTTCAGTTTATTCCAATGGCCGGTATGGTCCCAGATCTCAATCCAGTAGAGCACCTTTGGGATGAGGTAGAATGGGAGGTTCGCAGCATTAATGTGTGGCCACAAAATCTGCAGGAACTGCATGATGCTATCAAGTCAGCATAGACTAAAATCCCTTAGGAATGTTTCCAGCACCTTGTTGAATCCATGCCACGAAGAATGCAGGCTGTTCTAGAAGCAAAAAGGAGTCCTACCAGGCACTAAATAGGTGTAAATTATAAAGTGGCTACTTAGTACATACTGCATTGAAATGACCTTCAGAATTATACACTCAAAAACACACGCACATGCAATGTAAATGCAAGAATTACACACTGACTCACACTTTTTCTCTCTCCCCCGCTGACAGCCACATAGCAGCCAATCCCCTACCCACACGCCTCTCCCATTGACTGGCCTCCAGCCACAGAGCGGCCAGCTGTCCCACCAATTGGCCAGTTCATCTGTCCGCGTGGTCGGGAGCCCGCCTCCGCTGAGATGGAGGGAAAGCATTCCAAGCTCTGCCAACTCAGGGCTTGCGAAGAAAATAGCCAATGAAACGCTGCATGGTATAAATTGGAATGGGCAGCACCATATGGCCAGTCAGTCACTGGGCCGCCCTCAAAACTGAATTGGTAATCCTTAGGTATGTTTTCCCTGGTATACATATCCTCTTCCTATAGAGCTCCCACTCTTGCCCCCCCTAGTGGTTGGATGACCTACCCACAACATTTAGCCCCGCCCACTCCCTCAGCACTTTCATATCTTCTCAAGAATACAAGTTCAAACTGTACCTATAGTGGCTCAGTCCCATCCTCAGCAATACACCACTTCAACATTAAAGCACTTAAAGTTTGCACCAGTATGCTTCTTTCTATTGCTCTCTGCTATTATTCAGACATCTCTGTTGCTCGCTGTCTCTGTCTGTTTCTCTCTTTCTGTCCTCATGTAACCCTGAGTGAATAACCTTGTGTACAGTTTACTCCCTCTCCTCTCTTCTCCAATCCCTCACCCTGCTCTCAATTTCTCGCTCTACCTCTCTTCCTCCCCTCCCTCCTTCACCCTTCCACCTGTCTAACTCTCCACTTCATTCTACTCCATATAAATCAACCCAGACGGAGCACACACTAATACAACTGTCAGTAACTCTAAAGCAGTACAGTACCAGTCCAGTGAGGATCCATCTACCCGTGTCATTATCAACATTATTATAGATCATATCTGGTATTCCAAACAACACATTCTACATTTAAACCTCACTTTGCTTAAGGAGCTTCTGTTAATCGCTTAATTATGCAGAACAGAAGCAGGCTGCTGTAGCAGGTCTTTAGCATGGGGGTTGGGGGGGTGGGACCTCTTGGTTTTGCAAGAAGTTCTGGACTGTTGTCATGTGAGTAAATTGTGCTGAAGTGGAGAAATACACAGTGATCTAATCCAGATTTGTGTGTCTGTGAAAGGAGGCATTCTCAGAGGGCAGACTATGTTGTGTGTGCTGTTTTATTAACAGGGTTGTGTGTTTTTATTTCAACTAGCTGTATTATGCTGTACTGTTCTATAGTGCTTTATCCTATACTATACTATACTACATTATACTATATAATAATGCACAGTACTATACTATACTATACTATCATTTCTCCTCTAATGCACCATGTTTCACTGCCAGCTCTGTGAATGGGTGTGTTGTCTGGTTGTGTTGGGTTTTGTTGTATTGTGCAGATTCAATAAAGCTTGATCAGTGCTTCCCAGTACAGCTCATCCACCAAAAAGAGAGAGACGGACAAAGAGAGACGCTGAGGCAGAGAGACAGAGACCCATAACAGCACCGACGCAGAGAGAGAGTCAGGGAGAGAAGCGATTCAGGTTGTGTTTATAAACACAGCCACGGCTACCAGTAACTGCTATTGACACGAGCCCAGTGTGAGCCGCTTTGTTGTTAATTGAATCCTCGGCCCTAGGAGTTGGATATAGCCTTCTGCTCCAGGTCCTCTTGAAAAGGATCAGTGTGAGTACAGCACCGCTCCTGCTGTGCCCGGCGGTGGGTCCGCTGTGCTGTTGCCGTTGTTTGCGTGTTCGTTATTGATATGTCCCGTGTTGTGTGTATAAGTGCGAAATCCGAACTGAATGGCGGTGTAACCTCTCACAGGGCTCTACTCCACGCCTCGGCATGTGGTGAAAAAGTTTGTGTGAGCGGGTGAGCGAGAGTGACTGAATGAGTGAGAGTGTACATGTTTGTGTGTGTGTGAGTGAGTGAGAGTCAGCATGTGTGCATGTAAAATGTGTGTCTGAACAAGTCAGTGTTTGTGTGCAGGGTCAGACACAACGGGCACCCTATCCACCCCAGGGAGCTGGTGATGTAATCCCCCTCTCTGCCCCCTCTCTTTACACACTGTAATTGACTCTCAGTTCCCCAAGCCTCAGCAATTAAACCAAATGGAGCTTAATACCCCAGGTAACAGTGTCCGCTGTCCTGCCCTGCCCCGCCACTGCTGTCGCGTGCGAGGTATAAGTGCGCTACAATGAAGAGCCTCTGAATTAGTAATGGCTTCCTTTTCAGTCCTGGAAAGAGTCGAGTAAATAAATATATAAGTGAAAGTTCGCCCCCATGAGAGACAGAGTAGTTAAATGGCCTCTTAGCTCTGGGGCTGCAAGAGCTGGCAGGAAAATACCACCGTCACAACCAGAACCAGACTTGCTCTCGGACCCTGACTCGGAGGCAGAGTCATACTCGGGATGATAGTCAGAACCATGGTCAGGTCTAGAGTCAAACTTGGAATCGTAATCGGGACCATAGTCATTACCAGATTCAGAATCAGAGTCAGAGTCAGACCCAGACTTGCTTAACAAAAGAGACCTGTGTCTAAAATCCCAGTGTACTCTCTCTGTTATTCATCTAGCACTCCTATTCCTATAAGATGAGTTTTCCAGACCTATTAGTATTTCAGTTTCACAAGGAAACAACAGACTGAATTAAAGATGAGGGTCATTTCCTCTCTCTCTCCCCCACTCCCTCTGTCTCTCTCAGCTGCTCTCTCTGTATCTCTCTATCTCTCTTGGTCTCTCTATTAATGTCTGTCTCTCTCTCTGTCCCTCTGAGCCTCTCTCTGTCTCTCTTGGTCTCTCTGTTTCTGTTTGCTTCTCTGTCTCTGTGAGCCTCTCTTGGGCTCTCGCTGTCTCTCTCACCCTCTCGCTCTCTCTCTCTTTATATTCATGCAGTACTGAGTTTGTGGCCTTCCCTTCTCAATAGTGACTGATTTTCTGTGTCGGAGAGTCCAGGGAAATGCTTGCTCCTGTTTTTTTTGCCTGTTCCTATTTGATAGTTTACTGTCCAGACTTATTGATTATAAGTGTTAGGAGCTGGCTGTATGACAGGAGGAGAGAGTTGGGGGAAGGGGGAAATGTCTATCCAAGAGTGTGTGTGTGTGTGCCTGTGTGAGTCAGTGTTTGTGTGTGTGAGAGTCCTCTCTGTGCGGGGGTGGCGACAGGTGGGGGGGCAGTTTGTGGCAATAAGAGGGAGTGTTGGCAGAAAGAGGGCTGAGAGCAGGCTTGCCAGGCTACAGCTCCCCTGGCACAGGACCGGGGGACAGATGGTACTGCCACCCTCCCCAATGTGTGTGACTGTGTGTACTGCTGCGGGGTGGAGCTTCGCAGGTACAGACACACACTGAATATTGAACATGGTGTGTTAAAGTGTGTTAGACTGTAGCACAGTGCAGTACAGTCAGTGTCTCTACAGTAGTCCAGTTGTCCAGTCAGTGACTCTGCAGCAGTCCAGTCCAGTCCAGTTAGTGTACTTAAATATATTGTGACAGATTACTATTGATGTGGGCTATGCTTCACTCCATCATCTTCCCTCTGTGTTGAATCTGCACTGCACCTCTGTTCTGTGTTCAGATTCTGATTGATTGATGGAGCTCAGAGGTTAAGCAGTAAAAAACGATTTTCAGGGTACTGGAGTACAGACACATACTCCCCCACTCCCCACTCCACACTCCCACAGCACTATTGAATCTCTCATTATCATGACAGAGCATCCCCCTGGGAGAGAGCGAGCGAGCGAGAGAAGAGGAGAGGAGAGGTTGGGGATAGAGTAGGAAAATAGAAGGTGAGAGAGAGGGAAATAGACAGGAGGTGAGAGAGGAAAATAGAGGAGGTGGGGAGAGACCTTGAAAGAGGCTACGATGGGAGGGAGGGAATATAGGGAAAAGTAGATGGGTTGCTATGTATACAAAACATGGTATGTTGTGTGTGTATAGGCATAGCCATGCCCCCTTGTGAAAGTTGTGTGTGGAGGAAGCCAGTGGGCTAAATACGAAAGCTATAATATTTACTAACACAAGAATACAATATAATACAACCTTCTAGAGCTCTACAAGTGTGACACCCAAACACCCAAACTCAGAATCAAAATCAGACCCAGACTTGCTTAACAAGTGACATCTGTGTCTAAAATCCCAGTGTACCGTCTCTGTTATTCATCTTGTGCTCCCATTCCTAAGGTGAGTTTTCCAGGCCTTTATTAGTGTTTCAATTTCACATGGGATTGACAGACTGAATTAAAGATGAGTGTCAGTTCCTCTCTCTCTCTCTTTCTCTCCCCCACTCTCTCACTCACTG
The DNA here is from genome assembly GCF_036373705.1 of Amia ocellicauda. Lineage (NCBI taxonomy): Eukaryota > Metazoa > Chordata > Actinopteri > Amiiformes > Amiidae > Amia > Amia ocellicauda. The sequence goes on along the minus strand of NC_089854.1, from coordinate 12,179,089 downwards.
TGCATTTTTTACTCGGATTCGGAATACCAAATATTCCGAATATACACACTCCGCCGTGTAAAACAACGCGTTTGGAATATGAAACAGAATATTCCAGCTACGAATAGTGCGAATATTAAGGGTGGGATATTCCTCTAGTATTCAGGATACGGAGGGAATTCTGAGCCATGTAAATTACATATTCCGAATATGAGGTGACACCGACAAAAACGTGGGCGTGAAAGGAGAGCCAGGTGACGTCAAACATGACCACCAGCTCAAAGAAGATCAGCTACCTTTGGTCAAACTTTGCTTTTGTTCCGGATTGTAAAAGTATTCAAAATTACATAGCAGCTCTGTGGAAAAACGAGTCATCAAGCTGTTGTTATTGGCTTTTTCTTTCTTTTATTATTTTGTGAATTATGATTGTTATTGTTCCAATGTGTTTCTAATCCACTTTGCCGAACAGAAGGGCAATGGGACTCTCTGTGCTGTGATCCGACTGTAGCTGTGAATTGTATTGTGCTCTGAATAATAATCACAGTGCAGGACCGAGATATCACAGTAGAGAGAGCAAAAGAGGGGAGGGAAAGAGGGATGGAGGGAGGGGAGGGGAGGGGAGGGGAGTGGGTGGGAGAGGGAAAGAGTGGGAGAGGGGGAGAGAGAGAGAGAGTCAGGTCTGACTGACTGCTAGCTGGTGTTTCTCTCCCTGTCTTGATTAATTCATGCATATAAAATCTTTCCAGGGCCCATTTCTCCAGGCTGGCAGGCGGTGTGTGCAGTGTGATGTATAGCCCATACAGCACAGGCCCAGGATTTACTGCATCCTGCCAGTCTACATCTGTGAGCATGTTATAATATACTGTCTGTCATTCCGCCCTGTATTCTCAATGCAGCCATTACCACTTTGACTGTAATTGATTTATTACAAGCAAATCATGTTAATTGTGATGCCTGTTTGCTTTTCTTTAGTATAACATTTTAGTTGAATTTTTAAATATTTGTTTTGCTACTTTTCTATACCTCTTTTTGCTGCCTTAATCTGTTACAGTGGTGCACAAAAATAAATAAACAGTGATTCTCTGTGCTGAACCCAGGAAACCGTGCTTACAATCAGAAATCCGGTTTAGATGAGTACACGTTAGGGATAGGGTAGGCATCAGAAGATCCCTTGTAATCTCTCTCTATGAGTTCTGTCACTACATCAGTTTATTTTGTGTGTGTGTGTGTGTGTGTGTGTGTGCTGTACTGTATTGTGGCTCGCCAGGGCTGGAGACCCTGCTGTACCGTATTGTACCTTAACTCTCAAGGACCAGGGCTTTGTATCAGCCCTTTCCTTGGGTGTGTCTTATCTGCAGTGTTCATTAGTTAACGAGCTTTCAGGACAGCCAGTTAACGACTAAAACTGTGCTGGAACTGGAGCGTGATCTATCAGGCTGATAAACCGACGTGTGATAGTGTGACACTATCTTCGTCTTTACACCATTGTGCTGTATTGTATTCTATTGTATTCTGTTCTAATGAGTTCCATACCCTGAGCTCTCCTCGGTGCTTTGTGCTACACCCTAACTAAGAGACAGCTGAAAACAGACCTTTAAGCACAGGGCATGAGGTGAAGTGAGTGTGCGAGTGTGAGTGTGTCTCTGTGATTGTGTCTCTCTCTCTCTATCTGTGAGTGTGTGTCTCTGTGTCTCTGTGAGTATGTGTCTCTGTGTGTGTATCTCTGGGAGTGTGTGTCTCTGTGTTTCTGTGAGTGTTTTTCTGTGCATTTCTGGTACTGCGTGTCTCTGTGTTTCTGTGAGTGTGTGTGCGAGTGAGTATGTGCATGTGCATATCTCCGTATTTGTCTGTCTGTGTGTGTGTCTGGTGTCTAGGCAGGCAGGGAGTTAGCGCAGGCTGCTGCCCAGGTCCCAGAGTAACAGTAGCAGGCTGTGGAAAGTGAAACTGGAGCCTTGTGCTACTGCAAGCCATTTGAATCACAACACCACAATGAGCGTCTTGTCAGAAAGGCCCATTAAAGATGCAGGGAGCAGGTGTAGCGTTACTGCGCAGAGGTAAAGCAATGTAGCAGAGTCGCGCAGGGAGCCGTACTGTAGGTGGGGGGGAGTCGGGGGTTGGGGGATGCGGGGGGAAGATGGGAGGTCACCTGTCTTGACCTGACAGAAGGTGTCCTGCCAAGGTCCCCTAGTGTGTAACTAACAATGGGTTGTAGAAGAGAGAGAGAGCTTCATTCTGCCCTGCATCCCAGACTCATTAAACTCAGCTGATTCTTAGAATAAGAATCAGTGTATCAGTCTGTCAGTCTATCAGTCAGTCAGTTGTCAGTGTATCAGTCAGGGAATGTATCAGTGTATCAGTCAGCCATTCTGTCAGTCTGTGAGTCAGTCACCGTATCAGTCAGACTGTCAGTCAGTCCATCTGTCACCGTATCAGTCAGTCAGTCAGTCAATCTGTCAGTCAGGGAATGTATCAGTGTGTCAGTTAGTCCGTCAATCAGTCAGTCAGTCAGTTGTAAGTGTTTCACTCAGGGAATGTGTCATTCATGGAATGTATCGGTGTATCAGTCGGTTAGGCAGCGGCGTCTGCATTCAGTAACTCAGTTTTATTATGTTAACTGTAGCTCTGCTTTAAGTCACAGTTGATTACATTTATTACATTTTATCACACGTCGCTGCTGCTACCTTGTGAAATTTAAGAGCTACTACTGCACTACAGTGTGCTGTCATTTTAATGTTGTGTTATGTCTAAAGGTATTATTCTTATATATATGTAAGCACTCACACAAAAAAACACGCAGAGACTCACTTATACACACACAGCACAATCAGCACAATGTCATTGACAGTACTGTGTGCACAGGGTGGCTGGGAAGGGGACTGAAGAGTGTGTGTCGGGCGGGGGGGCAGTTTTGTGTCTGTAAGCTCCTCAGACCATTGGCTGTAGCAGCTGTTGCCTCTGTATCACAACTCCGATTGAGCAGGCAGGGAATGGAGCTGTGGCTGGGGAGGGGGGGTTGTGGTTAGAATAACTCTTGCTCTAATACCTTTAGAGGCTTTGAGAAATAAAACCAGGGAATAAAGAGAGTGCACATATTTGTGTGCCATTTTGTGTGATTTTGTTTGACCGTATAAAGCAGGATTCTTCAAATCCACAGTTCAGCACAGTGTAGCTAATTACAATGTGATACTGTACTCGCACTTGTCACTCTGTACAGTGTGTGAGTCTCCCTCTGTGACAGCAATACCTGCATAGCTTCTTAACAACAGGGTCCTAAAGCTAAGTGTGAATGAGTTTGTGAGTGAGTGTGTCTGTGTGTCCATGTGTCTGATCTGGCATCTTTGTGTGCGTTTGTGTTTGGGCTATTTGTGTGTGGGATGTGGAATTAGGGGAGGGTGGGGGATTAGTGTATGCACAGAAGGCATACAAAGTAATGAGGAGGTGCTGGTGGGGGTCAGTGGATGTCAAAGCTGAAATCCAGATTTAATCCTCTACACTGGATATATCTGCCTCAGAGCATTTACAGCAGTGGTTGTTGCTCACAGGGGCAGGCAGTTGTAAATGTAAATGTGCATTTCAGTATATTTATTTTCAGACTATATATCCCTTAACAGTATGTGTGTGAATGTGTGTGTGTCCCTCTGCGTCTTTCAATCTGGGCCTGTGTCTCTGTCTGTCCCTCTGTGACCCTGTTTATCAGTGTGTGTGTGTATATAACACTGTGTGTTGATTTCAGTCTAAGTGCGTATTCAGTATTTGAGCTCTGGTGTTTTGTCTCCATAAAGCTTTCCTGGGCTGTTTAATGCTGTCATTAGTTGATTGCATTAATCCAGAATCTAAAGAGTTTGCCTGTTGATTTACGGTTTAAATGTCAGTCAAATTAAAATATTGATCTCACTTTGTTAAACAAATGCTCTCTGTAATAAATGAGGGGACATGATTCAATAGAGTCATATATTGTTTCTATCAAGCCTTATTTCACCAGTCCAGACTAGTAAAGCTCAGACTGGAGCCAGCGCTGTGGGGACTATAGTATAGTATAGAGTCCAGACTGGAGCCAGTGCTGTGGGGACTATAGTATAGTATAGAGTCCAGACTGGAGCCAGCGCTGTGGGGACTATAGTATAGTATAGAGTCCAGACTGGAGCCAGCGCTGTGGGGACTATAGTATAGTACAGAGCCCAGACTGGAGCCAGCGCTGTGGGGACTATAGTATAGTATAGAGCCCAGACTGGAGCCAGCGCTGTGGGGATTATAGTATAGTATAGAGCCCAGACTGGTGCCAGCGCTGTGGGGACTATAGTATAGTATAGAGCCCAGACTGGAGCCAGTGCTGTGGGGACTATAGTATAGTATAGAGTCCAGACTGGAGCCAGCGCTGTGTGGACTATAGTATAGAGTCCAGACTGGAGCCAGCGCTGTGTGGACTATAGTATAGTATAGAGCCCAGACTGGAGCCAGAGGTGCTGTGTATTATATTATTTTGCAGTGTAATGTATTTTATTGTATTATAGTGTACCGTCTTGTGCTATTGTGCAGTGTAATTGTATGGTTTTGTATCCTACAATTTTGTTACATATCATATTGGGTTGGTCTGAGAAAGCTGCCACCTGCTCCTCAGTGTGTAGAGCTCTCCCTCCTTCCCTTCTTCTCTTCTTCCCTCTTTCTCTCTATCTCTCAGTGATATATGGGGCTCTCATACCGCTCGCGACGTTGTCATGGAAACTTTGGAACGTGTGTGGAATAACTGTCCGATCAGGACTTCCCCCTCTCTCTCTTTTTCTCTCTCTCCCCGTGTTTCCCTCTCTCACTCCTCCTGCTTTCTCTCTGAGTCTGCGCTGTCCTGCCCAGTTGCTCCGCTGGTGGCTGTGTGTGTATGGCGCTGTGTTACTGTGTCTCTGTGAGACCTCTCTACACAATTTTCTATAGTTCCTTGTTGAGTGGCATTGGACACAAATGTGAACATAATGTAGTAGTAGTAATAATAGTAATAATAATATTGGATTTACCTACCTTAGCTTATTATAAAATGATTTCCTTCTCCCCTCTTCCTGCTCCCCTCTCTCTCACCCCCCTCTCCTTCTCTCTCCTCCTCTCCACCTACCTTTATCACGCCCACGCACTCTCTTGTGTCCTGCCCTGCTTCTCTTCTCCCTTCTTTCCCTCCCTTCCTCTCCCCTCTCTCTCCTTCCTTCTTCCCCACTATTATCTTACATTCCCTCCCTACGTCTCTCTTTCTCTCTCTCTCTTTCCCTCTCTGTCTTCCTGTCCTGCTCTGCTCTACTTCCCCCCTCTCCATCCTTCCTCTCTCTTCACATCTCTGCACATCTCCATGGCAACAGTGTTAATGGGATCTCTAGGTAGTCCTATTAGGGAGAGGGACATCTGGGGGGTGTTCTGATGGAGGGAGGGAGCGGGGGGGCGGGATTGGGTTGTGGCTCAAAACCTGGGCCAGAACATGATTTTATGTGACATACTCTAACTCCTGATTGTTCTTTCCTATCTCTATATTTCTCCCCACTCTCTCCTTTTCACTCTCCCTCTCCCTCTCTCTCTGTGTCTCTGTGTACAGGTGCCCTGGGTCTGACCCACTGCTCTGCTCTTCCAGTGTGTTTCCCCCACTGACCCTTGACCCCTGACCCCTACCACACTGTGAGCTGTGCCAATGGCATTGTCACGATCCCCTCTCCCCCTCCTTCTCCTCCTCCTCTTGTCTGTTCTACCCCCCTGTGCCCCAGAGTCCCAGAGAGAGCCCACCGGGGGCCGCACATCCCCCACTGTCCTCGCTGAGCCCCCCAATGGTACGGGAGGAACTGGGGGAGGTGGGGGCGGAGGCGGGGGTTCAGGGCGTACCTGCTTGGACAAAGTGGAGTGTAAAAGTGGAATCCTGCTGCCGGTGTGGGAGCCAGCCAGCCCTTCACTGGGGGACCAGGTGGCCAGGGCAGTGGTGTACTTTGTGTCACTCATGTACATGTTCCTGGGTGTGTCCATCATCGCTGACCGCTTCATGGCATCCATCGAGGTCATCACCTCACAGGTACGGGCAAGTGTGCAAGTGTGTGTCTGCAGACATGTTTTTGTGTTCTGTAAAGTACAGTGCAGTGTCATGCAGGACTGCGTAGTACAGTACAGTACAGTACAGTATAGTGCAGCAGACTATAATGCAGTGCAGGACAGTGTAGTTATCTAATCATATTAATGCTATTTCTCCCTCTCTCTTAGGAGAAGGAGGTAACGATCACGCTGGCAAACGGAGAGACGTCAGTGGCGACAGTGCGGATCTGGAACGAGACAGTGTCCAATCTCACGCTCATGGCCCTGGGCTCCTCCGCCCCCGAGATCCTGCTGTCCGTCATCGAGGTACCCCCCCCCCCTTCCTCACTGCCTCTCCTCTTTCACAACTTCTCCTTTTTCATTCCCTCTCCTCTCTCCTGTCTAACTCCCTCTCTCATATCTCTCTCCTTTCTTCCCCTTCCCTCCATCATCAAGGTACCCCCACACTTTCTCTCTCTCCGCTCTTCTTTCTGCGTCTTTCTCCTCTCTCTTTGCTCCTCTCTCACTCTCTTTTCTGTGTCTCTCTCTCCACTCTGTATCTCTCTGTGTGTCTGTACCTGTTCACACCTGTCTGTACCTGACTGTACTTCTCCTCCAGGTGTGTGGGCATCACTTCGAGGCAGGAGAACTGGGCCCTGGGACCATCGTGGGCAGTGCGGCCTTCAACATGTTTGTGATCATCGGTGTGTGCGTGTGGGTGATCCCGGACGGCGAGTCCCGGCGCATCAAGCACCTGCGTGTGTTCTTCATCACTGCCTTCTGGAGCGTCTTCGCCTACATCTGGCTCTACCTCATCCTTGCTGTCATCTCCCCAGGGGTCGTGCAGGTCAGGGGCAGGAGGTGTGGGGGGATGTGTGAGGGTATTGTGGGGTTTGTACAGACATAGCACTCAAAACTGTATCCGTGTGTGTTTAGTGTGTTAACCCTGTGTGTGTGTGCATGTACATGTGCATGCAGTATGTTATTCCTGTCTGTACATGTGTGCGCGTGGGCGTGCATGCGTGGTGTGTTAACACTGTGTGCGTCTACCCAGGTGTGGGAGGCCCTGGTGACTCTGCTGTTCTTCCCGGTGTGTGTGCTGCTGGCCTGGGTCGCAGACAAGCGGCTGCTCTTCTACAAGTACATGCACAAGCGATACCGTGCCGACAAGCGGCGCGGCATCATCGTGGAGACGGAGGGCGAGCTCACACCCAAGGGCATTGAAATGATCATGGACGGCAAGTTCCCTCCCCGTGGGGCCATAGCCATGCCAACCGAAACCGGCCAGGACGGAATCCCTGGCAGTGCCCTTACCACCACCGTCACCATGGAGAGCAACAAGGAGCTGGAGGAGAGCCGGAAGGAGGTGAGGGACTGCCCTGGTGATGCCAGGAGGGAAGGGTTAGTAAATTAGATTAATTGGTTAATTGGTGTTTTTCATTATTATTATTATTTCTCTCTCCCCCCATCCCCCTTCCCTCCATTTCCTATTCCTCTCTCCTAAAACTTTCCATCCCTCCCCCACCCCTCTCTCACCCACTTTGTTTCCCTCCCCTCTTCTTCATCTCTCCCCTTCCCCTTTCCCTCCACCCCCTGTTCCCTCTATCACCCCAATCCCCTCCAATCCCATCCCCCCATCCCCAGGTGATCCGCATCCTGAAGGACCTGAAGCAGAAGCACCCAGAGAAGGAGCTGGAGCAGCTGGTGGAACTGGCCAACTACTACGCTCTCCTGCACCAGCAGAAGAGCCGCGCCTTCTACCGCATCCAGGCCACGCGCCTCATGATTGGTGCCGGCAATGTGCTCAAGAAGCACGCCACTGACCACGCCCGCCGTGCTGCAGCCGCCGCTGCCGCCGCCGCTGCCGGGGAGGGCCTTGCCAGTCCTGAGGACGACCCCACTCTGTGCAGCCGCATCGGGTTCGAGAGCCAGCAGTTCCAGTGCATGGAGAACTGCGGCACAGTCAGCCTGGGGGTCTCCTGCGAGGGCGGCCAGGGCCTCAACACCTTCTACGTGGACTACTGCACTGAGGACGGGTCGGCACGCGCTGGCTCCGACTACGAGTACAGCGAGGGCACATTGGTGTTCAAACCTGGGGAGACCAGGAAAGAGATACAGGTGAGAGAGTGGGAGGGGGTGGGACTAGGAAAGTAATACAGGGGAGAGAGAGGCAGGGGGAGGGACCAGGAAAGAGATACACAATAGAGGAGTAGGAGTGAGATGTGGAGAAGGAGCAGATGATGAGGAGGGGGAAGAAAGAGATCCATTTGTAATCTCCTCTCTCCCCCTTCACTTTCCCCTCCCTCTCTCTCTCTCAGGTGGGCATCATTGATGACGACATCTTTGAAGAGGACGAGCACTTCTTCGTGCGTCTGCTCAACCTGCGCGTGGGTGACTCCGAGGGTCTGTTCCAGAGTGACCCGCCCCCCGGATCTCCACCCTCCGCCCGCCTGGCCACGCCCCCGGTCACCACAGTCACCATCCTGGATGACGACCATGCGGGAGTGTTCTCCTTTACGGAGCGCAGCATGCGGGTCAGCGAGAGCGTGGGAGTCATGGAGGTCATTGTCCAGCGCAACTCAGGGGCCAGGGGCACGGTCATCGTGCCCTACCACACTGAGGACGGGAGTGCCAAGGGAGGGGGCGTGGACTACGAGGACTCCCATGGAGAACTGGAGTTCACTAACGACCAAACATCGTGAGTGCCTGGGCTGGGTGAGGAGTTGAGAGACTGTGAGAGAAACAGTGAGTAGGAGAGAGGACAGGAAGAGGGCAGAGAAGAGAGGAGTAAGTCTTATGAGTCACTGTTTTATTAGGAGGGAGAGAGGGGAGACAGAGGGGAGACGGAGCGAGTGATAGAGTGACAGTGAGAACGGAGAAGGAAAGGGAAGAGGAGAGAGAGGGAGACTCACGCACGCTCAGGCAGTCACTCACTCACACGCTCTCCCCCTCTCTCCCCCACACACGCGATTAATTGCTTACAAAATTTGAAGCAGCAGGAAGTGAGCGACGGTGCTAATGGAAACGCATGACTGGACAGGGCAGCACAGTGATAATGACCAGACTAATACAACATGACAGGGCTGGAGCACAAAGAGAGAGGGAGGGAGGGAGAGGGGGCAAGGATTCCTTCTGATTGAAGCTCATATACAGTAGTGTATAATAGTATACTCTACTGTAGTGTACGGTTCAAGTATCCTGTTCTATAGTGTCCCGTAATATCGTGTGATGTGGCGCAATGTAGTGTACTGCACTATACTGTTTAATGCACAATCCCACAGTGTAGTCTAATAAAGAAGAGTACAAACTAGTATATCTTGCTACGGTCCAACAGAGTGCAATAGACTCAGATTTCCGTTTGTTAGAAAGGTAAATCAGAATAGTGTATAATGATATTCTATTGTATTGACAGAGACTTATAGCGTATTGAGTAGTTTGTGAGTAGTTATTGATCAGGTATGGCAGGTTATTGACTGAGTATTGACCGGCTGGCTGTGATCAGTAAGGGTGGGCAGAGAGACACCGGTCGAGATGAGAATGGATGGTGGCTTATTGATAGGTGGGGGTGAGGACGAGGCGGAGAGAGAGAGAGAGGGAGAGGGCGAGAGAAAGCAAGTCACTATAAAATGTGAACATGACTGTATTGACTCTTAGAGGGATAGAGGGGTGGAGAATGGGGAGATCCCTCCCTGATGCACTCCCTCCATCTCTCTCACCTCACCTCTCTCTCTCCCACTGCCTCGCTCCTCTCCTGCTCTTTCTCTCTGTCTGGGTTGTGTTATTGTGTTTCTGTGGGGGGCTGTGTTGCCGTGACGATGCCCACAGTCCCCCAGGGTTCCGTCTGACAGGAAGACGAATGGAGCCGACAGGAAACTGCTGCCTGTGCACACGCTCATTCCATCACATCCCCCTCCCTCCCCTCTCTCGCTCTCTCTCTATCTTTTCTTTCCCTCTATCCGCCTTTCTGTGCTTCTCTCTCAAGTCATTTCAGTTCAATTCAGAAAAAGCTTTATTGGCACAACGAAGCTGCATCATTGTTGCCAAAGCATTGACAGACAGGTCCAGTGTTCAGGGACAGGGCAATTGAGGGACAGTAAATACAGTAAATACACATTTAAGATTTTAACATATTTACAGGCATTTTTCCTTAAAATGTATTTAGAAATTAATTGTGTATACATAGTGTCAGTATACATTATGTCTCTCTCAATTCAATTTCCATTTAAGGTGCTTTGACTTACAACTTAGTAGTGTTACCAAAGTAATAACACACTACATACATACATGGAAATCACAGATGATGTTTAATAAAATTCAGGACTAAATAAAATAAAGTACAATAAAGATATATCTCTCTCTGCCTTCTCTCTCTTTCTCAATGTGTCTCTGTCCTTCTCTTCCTCTTCCCACATCCTGTCTCTTGTCCACTCTGTCCCTCTCTCTGTGCTTTCCTGTCAAGTGTAATATATTTCTCCAACCTTTCCTCTCTCTCTCTCTCTCTCTCTCTCTCTCTCTCTCTCTCTTTCCCTCTCTATCTCTACACCGTGCACATGTTTTAGACAGTATTAGTCAATCTGCACTGGGCAGTCAGTCATACCATACGGGGGCAAGGGCAAAAGGATGGAGGGGGATCGGCTCTGGTGGGGGGGCTAGAAGGCAGCCATGGTTCCTCAGCCTGATGGACAACAGATGTTTGACTGCATCTCTAAGCTCCTCCCCTCTCTCTGTCTAACTGTCTAACTTTTCTCTCTCTCTGTGTGTGTCCGACTGTCTCTCTAATCCTGTATATGTGAGTATGTCTTTCTACCACCCCCCCCATCCACCTGTGTCTATTTCTGTCTTGCTAACCCTGTGTGTGTGTCTGTCTGTCTGCAGTCAGAAGCTGAAAGTGCGAATTGTGGACGATGAAGAGTATGAGAAGCACGAGAACTTCTTTATCGTACTGGAGGAGCCGCGCTGGATGAAGAGGGGCATCTCAGGTTAGCATCTCCACCTGAGAATGGGGGTGACACAGTGCAGCAACACTATGCCAACACAGACAGGCAAACAGGCAGAAAGGAGATGATGGGGCAAGCACAGGGCAGAGTGCTGACAGGGGGCAAGCACAGGTGCAGTGCATACACAGCGGGCCGCACAGAATGACGTCAGTGCAATCAACGTGACGTCTCAGTGCAAACAGATTGCTACAAAGGTGCAAAATAGTGTAAAAAAGGGGAATATAGAAAATGTGCAAACAAAAACAAATCACTGAATCACTGATCAGTTATAATCAATTCATAATCAATGAGCTGTGCCCTCAATGTTTCATGGATGAAATGAGTCTGCTCACAGTGACCAGCACTCAGTCACAGTATATCATATCCCCTCTGTTTGGACTCAGAGGGGGGACACATAGCCAGGCTGTACCAATGTGTGTGTTCTACAGAGAAGGGGGGGGGCTTAGACTGACTTGTTATTCATTTTTCTCTCCCCAGCTCTGCTGCTGAATGAGGGTAAGAGGACTGCCAACCCAATCCCTCCTTCTCATTCTCTGTCTCCCCTTGTCTCTCTCTCTCTCTCTCATTGGGGAAAAAATAAGGCCAAACACGATAGTCAGTGAAACAAGAACATTTATTCAAAACAAACAATTACAAAGCCCCGGAGCTCTCAACATCCAGAACTGGGCATTCGTGATTATTTAGAGCTTTTTATAGACTAAATAAGGTCAAATATAAAGACAGGGGATGGGAAGTACATATGAAAGCGAGGAATACACTGTTTTGTGCATCTGATTACACTTTCTGGTACATTATGTACCTTAAGAACAGTGATGAGTTCTCACCCTTCAGAGATTCTCCATCTGTCAGTAGTGTTAACCCCTCCTGTTAGCAAATGCAAAAATGCGTTTACTAAATATCAAGAACTCTATTAAAAATGAGGTATACATTTATACAAACCTAAATATTATCATCCTTACACACACCCTTGAACTCCATATACCTTGACAATATATATATCTTTGACCTGGATTATACTAGCAAGCCCTGGTTCCATGTGTCTGTATATATTAGTAGTTAATGTATTGTATTTTACCCCCAGACTGAGAGCAGTGTGGTTATCATCCTGCGGTGTGTGTAGTGTGTGTTACAGCCATTCAGACCCTAATGCCTGTCCATTACAGCCCCACGCAGAGCAAACTGAATTATTAAGTTAGCAGTTAAGCATCACCCACACAGGGAACAGTGCGCACAAGGGCTTTGTAAATAGACACTGTATCCAGTCTGGTTTAAAGCAAGCATTTAGCGTCAGACTAACAGCCTGTTAAAAGCGAAAACACAGCACATCCGGCTCTTACGGGATTACTCATAAATAATATATTTAGAAATAAAACTGAAAAGTAAGTAAGTAAGTAAATAAATAAAGAATTAGAAGTGCATTGTTGGTGTTGTGTGTGAGTGTGTGTGTTTGTGTGTTAATTGCTGTTCTGTGAGTCGTGATTGAGACAGTGAGGTTTGCACTGCTTCCCTCTCTCCATATCTATCTCTTCTCTTTATCTCCCATATTTTCCCCCCTTGCCCTCCAGTCCCTCGCTTCCTCTCCTCTTCTCCTTCTCCCCATCTCTCCCCCTCCCATTCTCCTTGACCCCTTCTCTCATGTATTTCCCTCTGCCACATCCATATCCCTGTCCCTCCCCCTCTCCTCCTCCTCCTGTTCCCCATCTCTCTCCATTTCCCTTTTCCCTCCCTCCCTCCTCCTCGCTTCCCTCTTTCCCTCCCCTCTCCCCAATTCCCCCTCCCTCGCTCTTCATTTCAATTAAATTCAAATTGAATTTATAAAAGCTTCCTTGACCTCACTAAGTTACATCAGTATTGCCAAAGCATTGACCTCTTACCCTCGCTCTGTCAGAGGGGGTGGAGGGCTGTCTGAGCGCAGAGCTGGAGGAGGCCAAGAGGATCGCAGAGATGGGCAAGCCAGTGCTGGGGGAGAACTGCCGCATGGAGGTCACCATCGAGGAATCCTATGAGTTCAAGGTCAGAGGTCACACTCCACTCTGCACACTGTACACAGAACATCTAGGGACACACACTGCCCTCCCCTGTCCCCTACCATGGAGAAGCACACTAATATTGTTACAGCTATCTCTCTGGTGGTGAAGTCATGTACTCACAAAAAGGCTATGCGGTGCTGTGTAAGGGTTGTGTAGACAGCACTGCATTGTCCTTTTATTGTCAATGAGGGGCTACCTAAACTAACACCGCCCCCCTTACACTCCCCCCGGTCCATATTGCCTGTCAGATTCGTCAAGGCATGACACCCAATGGGCTGCTGAATCCGGTAGGTCCCACCCACTATGCATGCAACAAGCTCCCTGACTGAACAGGCTTTCAACACTTACTATCTGATTGGAGCATGAGCCAATGTCACTCGTATCCATTCGGAGGTGGGCTGTGTCTCTGCTTAGCCAAGCCAGACAAACATTTTCATGACATGTCTGTTGAATGTGTCCTGAGGAACACCCCCATTGTCCAGTGTTTATTATTATTATTATTATTATTATTATTATTATTATTATTATTATTATTATGTATTTATTAGCAGAGGCAACTTACAAAATATAAGAGCAATACAAAGTTCAATAATACAGTGCAGTTCAAGGCATAATGCATTTTACAAATTCAAAATGTACACAAGTGTATACAAGATAAACAGTAAAAAATATATAAGGTCTTACATCCTAGAATGAAAATGCTGCAGACAAGATGTTAAGTCGAAGTTAAGAGCTAAGAGAAATGGAGCATAGGGGAAAACAAAATAAACAATACAAGTGCTAGTAATGCAAAGGCAAGTGGAGTAGCGTGTGTGAATCGGGGCAGAGAGAATAGCTAGAGTGGGCAGGTAGTAGATGCAGGCAGGCCGGCCAGGAGGGAGTCACAGTAGTCCAGGCGGGAGAGGACCAGGAACTAGACGAGCAGCTGAGTCGGGTAGTTGGTGAGGAAGGGTTGGATTCAGCATATGTTGCTCAGGAAGCATCTGCAGGTGCGTGTCAGCGTGGTGATGTGCTGGGTGTAGGAGAGCGCAGGATCGAGGGAGACTCCTAGGTTCTTAGCAGAAGAAGAGGGAGAGAGTGTCGTAGATTCCAAGCGGATTGAGAAGGAGAGATCAGCAGAAGGTGAGGAAGAGGGGGAAAAAGAGAAGATCAGATTTGGAGAGGCTGAGCCTGAGGCGGTGTGAGTGCACCCAGGCAGATATAGCAGACAGACAGGAAGAGGTGCGAGAGGGTGTGAGAGGGTCAGAGGAGGGAAAAGACCAGAAGATCTGGGCATCATCAGCATAAAAACAGTAAGAGGTGATGAAGGGGATAATATTTGTGTTAGCTGTTCTGATTGGACAGTGTTCTCTGCAGCTTAGCCAATGGTACTGTCCCACTCTATTGTGATTCCTCCTCCTGGATATGATTGGGGCCTGTCATTTCACCTCTCAGTTTGTGATTGGACATTTTTGGTTGATTGAGGATGAAGTGGACTTGTAGTGGTTTGGAGTTAATAGATACATGTGTGTTTGTTTGAGTCTGTGTCAATGTGTGTGTGTGTAACTCTGTTTGGCAGAGTGTGTGTGTGTCTTTTGTGTGTCTGTGTCTCTGTGTTCCTTTGCGTGTATATGTGTTTGTGTATCAGTGTGTGTGTTTCTCTATGTGTGTCAGGTGACCCAGACATGTCACCCCTCCCAGAAAAACAGGTAAAAAGAGTGTGCTTCTGTCACTGATGGGGGGGGCGTGGCCCTTGTTTTCATGAAGGGGGGTTCTATGACTGATTGGCTGCTCACCATCCCGGTCTCCCCTGTGATTGGCAGAGCACGGTGGACAAGCTGATCAAGAAGACCAACCTGGCGCTGGTGATCGGGACACACTCCTGGCGGGAGCAGTTCGTTGAGGCCGTGACCGTCAGTGCTGGTGAGAGCAGTGCATTGTGGGGGTGGTTTCACTACTGTGCAATGCAATATTTTTTTTACAGTAGTTTTGCCTCACCTCGGCCTCACAGCAATAATGTCTCTGTCAGCAGATACCAGAGCACAGACTGGGACAGGCTGTAAGGAGACCATGATTATATTGGCTAAAATGCAATCAACACTACATATAGGCTGATTGAAAAGTCCCTGTGCACCTGCAGTACTCAAAGGTACAGTTGTGTTCATCTTGCTTTACGTATATGAACAAAATAGGACGAGTGGATCGACGTCTGCGAGTTCACGGAGACCATTTCCAACATTTACTGGAAGCAGAAGGTCAATAAGCTGCATTGTTAATTATTGCAGGCACACAGGGATGCTTCAATCAGCTTATATAACTGATAGACAACTCTACTGCGCCCGCATGGTACACTTCCAGACTGCAGACTCTGTAACCTTATAGGCAAGTCCCACAGGCACCAGGAGACCGATACAGTGCTAGGCCACATTAGACCAGATTTGTGGTTTGATTGATTTTTCAGGAGCACCTTTTTACTGCTTAAAAGTCAAATTGGGACAGGGTAGAGGTTTGTGGTTTGTGAATCGTGGGCAGCTTGACATATTGATTGGATGTGGGCCATAAGCTCAGGGGACACCAGTCTACATGTTGCAAGAAAAATGAAGAAAAGCCGTTTTTAGCTTTAGTATTGTTCACTCCCCACTGGTTGTGTCCAACCAGAGATATGGCCCAGTTTTGAGCAGCGCTGCGACAGGGTGTCTGTGCTGCAGTTTGCATTGTGTAAAATAACCTTCGCGTCTTTGCTGCTTTCATTGCATCACCTTAATGAGGAGTTGAATGCCTGATAGACCCTGCTAGGTATTAATGTTGGTATATATGGAGGCTCGCTGTGAGACTGTCTTTAGGGGCTGAGATATTGCAGGAGGAAAAAGCATTCTCCACACCGTTCCAATTAATCCGGGTTAAAGTGCCCACTCTGAAATAGCGCTTCCTCTGTAGTCTGTATTCATCTGTATTTCACATTGTTGGGTTCAAATGTATAGCCCTGCAGTGGCTTGTGGGACGTAACACGATAGTATCCCAGCATGCTCTAGCTAACATTGACAAACGAGAAAACACAGATTCTTTTGTCGGCAGAACAAATTGCATTTTTTATTTCCTGGAGAAAAACGATGAGGCTGTTACAGTTGAACAGGCTCTGCAGCGTGGACCCAAACTGTATGAAGTGCTTTTATATCGGTTTTAAAGCAGCCAACATGGCTGAAATGCAGACAGGGCCTCTGTGTACCTATCAAGTCTGGATTCCCACTCTCTTGCTCTCTCTCTTTGTCTTTTGCCTTCAGGATACAAAACAAAAAACAACAAAAATACATTAAAAGTCTGCAAAATCCAGCAGTGGTTTATTAACTCGGGTGCCGGAGGCGGGTGGTGCTGTTCTGTTCTGCCTGTTAATCCATACTGCGGTACAATATTTCCCCCTGGTGGAGAAAGTGGCTCAACGTAGCTTGACATTAATTAAATGAAAGAATTTAAAAAATATATATATATTAATATATTTCTTAATATTGAAGATTACATTGAATAAAACTGCCACTTTCTCTTCTCCTCTATCAACCCTCTCCCAATCTCTTCTCCCTCACTTTCCCTTTTCCCCAACCCATCCCTCCCTCCCTCCCCTTTTTCCTTTACTACCTCATCTCTCACCCTTCCTCTTCCTCTCCCTCCTTCCTTACCCCCTACCCCTTCTATTCTCCTCCTGTCCCAGGCGATGGTGACGAGGAAGGGGCGGAGGGGGAGGGGAGGGAGGAGCGCCTACCATCCTGCTTCGACTACGTGATGCACTTCCTGACGGTGTTCTGGAAGGTTCTGTTCGCCTGCGTGCCACCCACCGAGTACTGGAATGGCTGGGCCTGCTTCTGTGTGTGCATCCTGGTCATTGGGCTGCTGACCGCGGTCATCGGCGACCTGGCCTCGCACTTTGGCTGCACTGTGGGGCTGCGGGACACCGTCACTGCCGTGGTGTTCGTTGCACTGGGTACCTCCATCCCTGGTGAGCACCTTCCTCTCTCTCTCTCTCCCTCCCTCCCTCCCTCCCGTATACTGACTCCTTTTACTCCTTCCCTGTCTTTCTCAGGCACCTTCACCAATCAGGGCCCGTAAAATAACGTCCCCCAACCTCTCCAGTCTACCAACCCCTTCTCTCCCTCAGGACCGATACAATAACCTCTCTCTTTCTCCCTCCTGCTCTCTCTCAGACACCTTCGCCAGTAAGGTGGCAGCCCAGCAGGACCAGTACGCAGATGCCTCCGTGGGCAATGTGACGGGCAGCAACGCGGTCAACGTGTTCCTGGGCATCGGAGTGGCCTGGTCTGTGGCAGCCATCTACTGGAACGCCCAGGGGAAGGACTTCCGGGTCGACCCGGGGTCACTGGCCTTCTCAGTCACCCTGTTCACTATCTTTGCCTTCGTCAGCATCGGTGTGCTGATGTTTCGCCGCCGCCCCTCCATCGGGGGTGAGCTGGGGGGGACGCGCACCTCCAGGATCCTCACCACTCTGCTCTTCTTTGGGTTGTGGTTCCTCTACATCCTCTTCTCCAGTCTGGAGGCCTACTGCCACATACAGGGCTTCTAGGGAGGGAAGGAAGGAGAAGGATGGAGGGGCAGAGCAGGAGGAGGAAGAGGTAGAAGTGGAGGTGGTGGAGTGGACTTGTATTCTGCACACACACAGATACACGCACACACACATGTACACACAGAGACAGAGACATGCACACACACACACACACACACACAGACACACACATGTACACACAGAGACAGAGACACACACACACACACAAAGAAAGGCAGTCAGGTATACACAGATTCACAGACCAGACAGCTTGACAGTTCTGACCCTGTGATTCTGATACTGATACAGACACACTGACACAGAAATACACACATACACAAACACTGATGTAGATTTTCAGACACACGCTGGCGGTTGACACACTCACACACGGATATTACAGACAAACACGTAGCCACTGACACAAAGATGCAGAAAGAGACAGTCACACAGACAGATGTACTGCCACTGACACACACACACAGATATACCAACACAGATACAGACAGTGACATGAACCCCTCTACCCCAGTCAGGACGGTGTCCTACCTCACTTTCAACAAAGCGAGTTACATCTGCAGGAGGGACACGGGTTGTTCCTGATCGGGGTCGACCAGCTTTCTACCCCTGTCCGTGCTTTCATACAATCGTAAACCAGTACCCAGGTCAAAACCCAGACTGGTGTGCCAGTGTGAAAGTGGCTACACAGACCCTGACTCGGATCCACAGTCCCCTCTGCTGGCCGAGATACTGAACTGCACCCCTTGCCCTCCAGCCTGTCCCGCCGACCCTTTATTCAACCCCCGCCCGCCCTCTCTCTCCTATTCCTCTGCTTCTCCCGTTTGCTTTCCAGCTCCTTCCATCCAAAACCTGGGATCTTTAAAATAAAAACACCCTGTCACACAGAAAGAGGGAGAGGCACAGAGAGAAAGAAAAGGAGGGAGGAAGGGAAGAAGGGATCAAAACAGGGAAGGAGATGGGGATGGAGGGAGGTGGGGGGGTCTTGTGAGAAAGAGGGAGGGGGGGAGAGAGCAAGGGAAGGAAGGACAGGAAGAAGGCCACAGTAGCTGCTGCAGTGTTGTAAAGGTTGTTGAATGTAGGGATCTTTCAGAACGCTGCAGGTGAGATCCTGCAATGCTGTGTTTAATCATGGTATGAACTGGTGGTTCTGTGTGTGTATATATATATATATTTATACACTCAGAATAACGAGACAGGTGTGCGACTCGCTGCGGAGAGAGGGAAGATGATTAAGTGTCGACGGGAGCCTGAGAGAAACCGACCACAGACAGATTGAAGGAGCGGATAAATGGAGCTGAAAAATGACAATAGAAGAAGAAGAGCAGGTGGTGATGGAAGGACGAGATCAGAAGCTATGCTGGAGAGAGATCGGGGGGGAAAGACTGGGGAGACTTTCATCCAGCAGTGGGGCGACAGAGACTGAGGAGGAGGAGGAGGAGGAGGAGGGTGATGTCGATTTATAAATGTATATAGCTTTAGTGGAAAGTATTCACACACACAGCTCCCATTGCAAGACAGTTCTCTTCAGTGGTTTGTTTCAGGTAACAAATCCTTGTACCTGAATCTGGTCGTTGGCAGAAACTCCCATGCAGACCTCCGCTCCTGCTGCTGTTCGACACACTGGCTGTGGGAATGCAGCTCCATATTTCTCTATAAAACGAAGGTTGTGAAAGTGTTTGAATGATCTTAAACCTGTTCTTATCTGCCCATCGCACACACACACAACTCCCCAGGGTGGGTGCTCTGGCTGGTGCTGGTTGATGACATCACTGTGACACTGGGGTTACATTGTCTTTAATCAGCTGTCCGTGTCATTCACAGTTGCCGCTCATATTCTACAGGCGTGTTCAGGCTTGTCTGAGGACACCCAGTCAAACACGTGTGATCGTGATTCTTTTAATAACAGCCATGGGAGCGGTGGTCAGCCAGGGCAGTTGTGTACACTGGGAGCTGTTGTGTCCTACATTGGTTCACTGAGCTTTTCTGAGGAGGTATCAAAGGTCAGTGTGTGAGGTGTTTGTGGTTTGTGCTCCTGAGTTAGGGGGCAATTCAGACTCAGTGGCTGTGACCCTAAATGCTCCCTTGCTCCCATATAACTTTCCCTTGAGGGGCAGATTTAGTATGCTTGCCATCTTAAGTGGTGTTCCAGTTCCTTAGGGAATGAGTTAAGGGGCTTAATGTGTACAGAAAAGTGTACTTCTGCAGAAGAGTTTTGTTCAGAGGTCCCAGAATTCCTTCCGTTAAAGGCAGAGACAAGTGGGAAAATAGGCAGACACTCAAATTACATTGACATTGTTAGGTTATTTAACAAGGACATTTTTAGCCAAATGTATGTTGTATGGAGTTGCATAGCTAATAAAATTATTCTAATTCACGATTTCAATGTATGATTAGGAGACTACACCAAATAAGTGTTTCAATACCTAGCTGTCAAGGATTTTGTATGTATTTATTTATTTATTTATCTATCTATTTATTAGCTTATTTATTTTCTCACCCTTACCAAGGGTGGCTTACAGTTGTTACGGGAAACGATTTTTTAAAAGCATTGCAAAATACAAGATAAGCATTTGTCCTGGAATATACAAGCTAAAACAACTACACAAAACAGGAAAAACATGCTTTTAAATTGAACAATATATTTGAAGTTTTTATTTTTACAAAAAACGGAGGGAGGCAAGGGAGTGGTTTGGAAAGCAGCCAGTGAAGTTTGTTAGGGAGAGAAACCCCTCCAGTGTAAATTAGTCCATGCTTTCTGTTCCGTTTCTTTCAGTTGTAATTAGTGTAATTGAGAAAAAATAATACAAAGGCTATAATTAATTACAGAGTATATTAAGGATGTAAATATTTATTTATGTATTTATTTAATTACCGGTTGAGTATTTTTATTTCTGTGCGCTATGTTGCAGGTTGTATCTTGTGTGCAGCAGGTGACAGGTGTTCAGGGGATTGATCCGTTGGGAACAGGTACTTGAAAGGGGAGAAAGGGAATTGGCCTGATTGACATAGGACTGGCAGAGGGGAGACAGGTGATTGGTCAATTTGAAAAAGGGGTGGCACAGGAGAGAGAGAGCGAGAGAGAGAGAGAGAGAGAGAGAGAGGCTCAGCCCATGGGCCTATGGGGAATGGATGTCACCAAAACTAAAATAAAACAATAAAATGAAATAATTATATTTTATTCCTGATGATGGCATCTGTGGTCTGTGAAAACCTGTACAGAACTTGTATTACTTGAGGGACCCTAGAGTAATGTTGCCGTTTTAATAAGTATGCTGTCTGGTCTCTCTGTGTGTGGGGGGGGGGGAGGCGGGGAGATAGGGGCCTCCATATATACCCTTATAGAGTCCTCAAACAGCACACACTGGATCACATCCCACTGAGACTAGTTTAAAACAGACTTTGATAGCCCCTGTGTGGGGAAGCACTGAGGGACAAGCCAGAAAAGACTATGAAATAAGATTATTATTGGTATTGTTGTAATTATTATTATTATTATGTTCATATATATAATTCAACCTATATATTGAAATGGAAATGTTTTTTTTATGAGCTAGGGAAATTTTTGAATGAAGCATGTTCAACAGCATAATACACCATTCAAAAATATATACAATTATTATTAATAATAATAATAATAATAATGATAAAATAATATTTACCTGTTCATATATAAATGTACAGTATGCACATCTATATATATGTGTGGATGTCCTATTGTTTGTGTACATCTCAGCTTGATGCTGGCAGGTTGTCTGTCAGATCTTTGTTAATGTAGTTAATGTTGACCAATTTGTGTCGTTATGCCTGTTTGTATAGGATATGTCTTGATCCTTTTAAAAGAAAAAATAATAGAAGTTTTGTTACATACAGTGTCTTTCTGCCGAGCCCGGGTTCGAACCCATTTGAATTTTTGGGGTTTGGGCATGCACATTTTTTTTAAAGCACTTCTTTCCTAGAGTCTTTCTCCTCCTAGACAAGGTTTTCTTTGTCTGTTTATATACGTGTGTTTAGAAAATGATAACAATTTAAAAAAGTCTTTGTAGCACTTTTGCTTTGGCTACAGGACTTGACACTTTAATAAGATGCACTGAAACAGCTGAGAGAAGGAGGAGATTTTTGTAGGTTTTTATGTCTGCAGAGACTTTTGCTGAACTGCTAATTTGGGCAGAGATTTTTTGCAGCGTCATTTTGCATTCAGTCCCTTATAGGAGTTAATTGTAGTCATATGCCATAGGGAAATACAGTGTAGCAAAGCAAAGTGAAATCATGTTAAAAGCATGAAGAGGTATAGTATAGTATAGCATATTATAGTATAGTAGTGGGGGAAACAAACTTTTTGGCAGAACTAAACACTTTTAATTTTCACCCACTACTGTCAAAGTCTTTAAAAATGAAGCTTTGAACATATTGGTTTATTTACATTAGTATTTATTTGTTTATGTGTTTGTTTGCTTGTTTACATGTGTGTATTTCTGTTCGTGTGACCAGCCCTCCTTAGTCCGGCTCTTTGCAGTCACTTTCCAAAGACCTTTCATTCTGAGATGCTGGCAATGTTTTGATTGATTTTCCATTCTTGCTGCTCCTGTATCCTGACTCTAGAGCAGTTCAGCCAGCCAGACGGACTGAGACACTATGGAAGATAAGATCACAACAATGCATTACACTGCACTACTGTATACTACACTACACTAGGGACAACACATTACACTGCACTGCACTACACTATACTACACTACAGTACACTACACTATTACACTCCACTATACTGCACTGAACTAAACTGCTCTGCACTACAGCACACTGCACTGCTCTGCACTGCCCTGCCCGTTTCCTTATTCAACTGCTGTAATCTTGCATCTAACTGACTGCAGCTCTTGTACTGTACTGTATGTTACACTGCGTCTCTGGTCACCCTGATACAGGTACACACTCAGCATCTAATATCTCCACTGCACCACAAAACAACTTAACAACTAAAACAAAAACAATAATAATAATAATAATAATAATAATAATAATAATAATAATAATAATAATAATAAACAAGAGCCTGATTTAAGACGTGCAGGTCCATTTAATCAATTTTGTTATTGGTTATATGATAATGGCTGTTTGTACAGAGTTACGTGTTTACACTCACTGAAGACTGTTATGTAAATGTTGGAACTATAATGTTTTATGTCCTTTGTTTCCTGTTCCTGTATCTCACTTCCTGTGTCGGGGCATGGGAGTTGCTCCAGGTCTTGCTGTCTATGACAATTCTTTTTTTGGGGGTATGACTTTTCTGTGACTTTTCCTCTTTGCCTGCTTTCATAGGGAAAAAATAATAGTAATAGATTTAAAATATTATAATAATTACTATATATATATATATATATATATATATATATATATATATATATAAAAGTGAAAGAAGAACAAGGATGATTGTTCTGTTGTGAGATTTTAGCATGACTTGTACTGTAACCCTGGTTGACATGTACATCTCCACTGGCTTTACGGAATATAGTTTATTTATTTTGATGCCTTGTCTCTGTGTCTTCATTTACTGGAATGCACTGCTGTAGAGTCACTGGTGGGACCAAAAGCCCCCCCCCCAGCCCAGAGGAAGGTGCTGAAACCCCCCTGTACCAACACCGCTGCACCACACAGGCAGTTTGTCTCCGACAAGACTGTGCAGGAGTGGTAGTGACAAGGAGAGGGGGAAGGAGAGTAAGAGGGAGAGAGTCAATCTAGGTCTTTCATCTCTTTCATTCGAGAAGCTACTTTTGTATCTTTTTTTCTCCCACATTATTGTATTGTAACATCATAACAATAAATACAGCAACAGTGTGAATGAAACACTGCTTTCTGTGGCAACTACAGGGTCATGGTTTTTGAGATAATTTAATCATTTCAGTTACTCATAAAATAAAAATTGTCTGTTTACTAGAAGTGCCAGGACATATGGGAAATGCAGTCCTCCTCTGTGTGAAATGATGGGCTCAAATCAAATAATAAAACTCCACAGAACAGAAGGCAGAGTTTCTGTTGAGATTAAAAACTGAATCTCTTGCTCTGCTGCCTCTTTCACATCAGCTGTGTTTTGATGCCTTGTCTCTGTGTCTTCATTTACTGGACTGCACTGCTGTAGAGTCACTGACTATACTGCTGAGTCACTGTGCAGAGGGGCTGATGTGATTGGTCTAGCTTCCATCTATGGGGAAAGCAGGGCACCTGACAATCCTTTAACAATGCTTTAAATCTACAGATATCATTGAATACACAAGACTCGTCAACTTCCCCCTATGACACATTTCGGCACATTGTATTCCTTATTTAACTAGTATTTGTATGGTAAATGTGTCACGATTTAAAAATAAATACATTTGTGGTGGACACTATTTCCATTTTATGGTCAGTTCGTTCAGTTTGAGACTGGAATTATCTGATCAGTTCACAGTTTTTGTGGGAAGGGTCCTGTGATGAAAAGACAAAACACCAAGGGCATGCCCCAGGTCTCGTCATTTGAATTCCCAGGACAGTCGATTCCTTACCCTTCTGTAATATGTAAAATCAGCTGTTAGAGATGACAGCAGCTCGGTTAAGTGTGCCAACGTGAATCCTTACGAAACCCCTGTCTCGTATCTCCCCAAAGGTTTGCTATTAACACTGCGCCTGCAAGCCCTGCCCCTCACTTCTATAACCTGAACATGACTGCGCTTTTTCTTCTTTCACCCTTGGCACACTGAGCAGACCTGTGCACTATTTAAACCGAGACCAGCAGCTTCTCACAGCGCATCGCAGCCTGTTGCTTAGACAGAGACGCATTACTGCACGCATTTTCTATACGGTATTTTATTGTAGATTTTGCACTGTACTGCCATGTCGACCAAGAAAGTAGCCGTGGTTACCGGAGGCAATAAGGGGATCGGCCTGTCCATCGTCACGGGGCTGTGTAGGGCTGGCTACCCGGGGGACGTGGTGCTCACGGCCCGGGACGAGGCGAGGGGGCAGGCGGCCGTGGCGGCGCTCAAGGCGGAGGGACACACCGCTCTGTTCCAGCAGCTGGACATCTGCGACCAGGCCAGCGTAGAGCGCCTGCGCGACTTCCTGGCCCAGAAGTACGGCGGACTGGATGTTCTGGTGAACAACGCTGGTATCGCATTCAAAGGTACCAGTCCAGAAAATAGCACATATATATATATTGCTCAACGTAGCTCAGCTATACAGTAATGATAAGAAAATATGCATTTGTATACATGCATGTTGCTTTTGTTGTAAATATTATTGTATAGTACCTATAGCAGCAGTAGTATTTAATAAACAATACATCTATAAAAGTTAGTTTATTCTTACCTCCACACACTCTCCATTCCTCCCTACCACTTTCTTCCCTTTCCTCTCCATTCCCACTTTCCCCCTATCTCTATCTATCTTCCCCCTCCTTCTTACCTTTATCCCCTTACACCCACTCCCCTGCCGCTGTCTCCTCTCTCTCTCTCCACTTGACCCCTTCCCTCTTTCTCTTTGCTTCAAACTATTTCTCACTCTCCCTTTCTCTCTCTCTTTCTCTCTCCCTATCCCCCTCCATCACTATCTCTTTCTCTCTCCTCCTTCTCCACATTGCTCCCCTTTCCTATGCCCATCTCTCCCCATCTCTCCCCATCTCTCCCCTTTTCAGTGGACGCAGTGGAGCCATTTGGGGAGCAGGCAGCCATTACCATGGAGACCAATTTCTGGGGCACCGTGCGTGTGAGCCGAGCCCTGCTGCCCCTGATCCGGCCCCAGGGACGTGTCGTCAACGTATCCTCATTCGTCAGCCTCAGGGCACTGAAACAGTGCAGCCCGGAGAAACAGCAGAGGTACACAGAGAGAGAGAGAGAGAGAGAGTATACTGAGCTGTTTCTGTTTTTGTTGTTGTTGTTCTTCTCCTCCCTCCATTCTGTAACTGATCTCTGATTTTCTGATCTTCCACATCTTCCTCATTTCTACTTTCCCTATTTTTCCTGTTCTTCTTGTCCCTCTGGTTATTCCCTATTCTTAATCCTCCTCCTCCTCGTCCCTCAGGTGGACACTAAATCAGAGACCAGCTGGGTACTCCCTCCTCACTCCTGTAAGTCTCCTCTTCCTTCTTTCTCCCTTCCTTTTCTTCTTTTCCTCCTCCTCAGCATTCTAACCCCTTTTCCCTCTCTCTCCCATTCTTTCTTACTTTCCCATTCTCTCTCCTACTCTCTCCCTCCCCTTCCCTCCCTCTCTGCAGGTTTCGTGATGAGCAGCTGTCAGAGGAGGAGCTGGGCTCTCTGATGAAGGAGTTTGTGTCGGCGGCGCAGCAAGGAGATCACCAGGCCCAGGGTTGGCCCAACACAGCCTATGGCACCAGCAAGGTACTGCAGTCCTGTGCAATTATGTGCTGTACTGTGCAGTGCTGTGCTGTGCTGTGCTGTACTATGCTGTTGCACAGTCCTGTTCTTTGCTGTCCTGTGCTCTACTATGCTGTAACACTGTACTGTGCTGTAACACTATGCTGTTCTTCGCTGTAACACTGTGCTGTTTCACCATTCTCTCCTGTCCTGTGTCTGTGCAGATCGGGGTGACGGTTCTGTCCCGGATCCAGGCCTGCTCCCTGACCCAGACCCGGCCAGGTGACGGCATTCTGTTGAACGCGTGCTGCCCCGGCTGGGTGCGGACTGATATGGCCGGACCAAAAGCCCCCCGCAGCCCAGAGGAAGGTGCTGAAACCCCCCTGTACCTGGCCCTGCTGCCCCCCAACACCGCTGCACCACACGGGCAGTTTGTCTCCGACAAGACTGTTAAGGAGTGGTAGGGAGAAGGAGAGGGAGAGGGGGAAGGAGAGTAGGAGGGAGAGAGTCAATCTAGGTCTTTCATCTCTTTCATTCCAGAAGCTATATTTGTATCTCTTTTTCTCCCACATTATTGTATTGTAACATCATAACAATAAATACAGCAACAGTGTGAATGAAACACTGCTTTCTGTGGCAACTACAGGGTCATGGTTTTTGTGTTTTGTGTTTTGTGAATCATTTCAGTTACTCATAAGATAAAAACTATCAGTATCACATTATCTGTTTACTAGAAGTGGCAGGACATACGCGACACACAGTCCTCCTCTGTGTGAAATGACGGGCTGAAGTCAAATAATGAAACTCCACAGAACAGCTGGCAGAGTTTCTGTTGAGATTAAAAACTGAACCCCTTGCTCTACTGGCTCTTTCTAATATTTCACTCCCAGCCTTAGAGAACTTGAGATTAACCAGAAATAAGCCTCAATGATTTAAAAAAGAAAAAAGAGAGGGGAGACCTCCTCATTCGTGTGTCTTTGCAGCTGTCTCTATTTTGTGCTTGGTGCTGTGTTTGAGGAGGGGGGGCGTGCAAAGTAAACTCTAGTACGAGGTTGTGGTTGGTGGTGGAATATGTCTATCTAAATCACTTTGCACAAAAAAAACAAAGTTTGTTTATAGCAGTTAATTCATTACAAACAACAAACAGCACATAACACAGGTAAATGAACGCACGCACAATTTCAATGGTAAATAAATAGTACCTGAAAAAAGAAACAAGTAAGGTGCAGTCATTTGATTCATGGGTGATTTATGCAAGTGATTAATTCTCTATAGAGGAATGTCTTGGGTTAATAAGTATCACCATTTAATGGCCGGCCATTCGCACTGTCTGGACTGAGGGCCTCAACACAATGCAGTGGATGAGTGGGGGGCTACACTACACCCTCCCATTCGATACAATACAATAGACTATACACGATATCACGATAGATTAAAGATTTAAAAAATGATCACGTATTCAGCTGAAAGCAACGGGGGCGTTATTAGTAACACGGTTTTATATTTGATTGATATTATTATTATTTTTACAGTGGATTTTAAAAATAGAACCACGCGTGGGAGCTTAATGGTGCTCTCTTATCCAGTAATAATAAAACTTTTAACAGTTTTGAAATTACGCACTTAAAGACGTTATTGGATAAGTGGTGTGTTGAGTTTTTATGATTGACGGGGGTGTATCCAATCTGGGATGTAGTTCAGATCCTTTGTAGTTTGTACCAATTGATCGACGTAGGTAACCATCCAATCGTCTCATTTCTTTCGACCATCCTGTCCAATGGCACAGTTTCGTGGGCGTTGTCTTTGCCAAATTCCGGTATTGCACACGCCCCATATTTTGATAGACAGGCGCTGGTTACCAATCAGGAACAGGTCGGGTGAATACTTAGCGTTTCATTGGCCCTGGCCTGTGTCGTACCCGAATTGACAAGGCCTTTTCGCCAATCCCAGGCCGAGTTTCGGCATCAGTGGGCGGGCTTTGGTAGGTTTCTTTTTGTTCCGCTTGTCCCGCCGTCTCATTTCATCGACGACAACGTTACCGAGGCTTTTTAACGGGTACAAAATGGCTGCTCAGGCTGGACGCTACTACAACGAGGGCGGTAGAGCGACAAAGAGACAGAAGACCGAAAACAGCGACGGAAGCATGGCGACGGTAACGAAAAAATACGCGTTGAAATGTGTTTTTCTATGTGGTTTTATTGGATGTTTTCCGAGTAGTGAAGAACTGACGTAAAGACGTAAATACAATTCTGCACAAAGAGAGCAGTAGGGTACGTGTGCGCTTGCAAACACACGCAAAACCACCATTACTTCAATGACATGAACGAATGTGAGACTAAGTGTGGATTGTATTTCTCACTTCCTCGGTTTAATGTTTTTAAATGCGCCATCTGTTACAGCACTGGAGGATCAAGCGGTTCAAGTAATAAGGTTATGATGGTAGATTAGGAGTTGTGGGGCATAAGGCATGAATACGCGAAGCCATTGTTGTTTGATTAACGGCACACGCCTGCTAAGAGCTGGATTGATCGATTGATATTTGTATTGCGTTGTGTGAAACGTGGCAAAATAACTTGCCGTTTTATAAATCCGCCGTGTATTGACAATGTCCAGAATGAATGGACCTAAAATACTCGTCGTTGTACTACCAGGCCCTATTGTTAGATGTCGCTTTGTTGGAGAAAATGTTACTTCAGATCCTCACATGCAACATGATCCCATAATGTCTGTTGTAACACAACGGTGCTGTAGACTTTTATATAGTTTTTGAATATTTTTGTATATGTTGCGTTTTATACACGTTTGATCACGTTAATGCCATATGCTGTATTGTAAGTATTGCGTTGGTCTGGGTAAGCTATGTTTATATGTACACAATTGCATACGCGATTGTTTTTTCCAACGCTCTTCAGTACATATTTGAAATGTAAAGTTTCTACTTTCGTTTGTATTACTTCACCACGTGAAACAGATATGATTGGGTCAATTCAAGTTTTTCTTCAGATCTAGTGTCTTGATTTTTTTCTTTTCTCCACAACATGTGAAAGCATCGTTACTGCTTATTCATGTAAAACCTTATCTAAGCGAGTTTGGAACCATTTTGCTTTTTGTCACCAGCTGTGCTGTTGGTGCGTCCTCCCTCATGTGCTCGGCGTTTTGTCGCGCAGGGGGTGTTCTGGGTAATAGGCAGCGTTAGGGTGGGTGGTAATGAACGTTATGGGACATCGTTCTGTGGTCAGTGTTGACGCTGTCCGGTCACAGACTTCGTTTCCCGTTACAATGGCACATAATGCAGCGGCCATTCATCTGAGATTTGTTCAGCCGTTAACAAAAACAACCCTGCTACATACCATCTGTCCATCCATATTCATTAGCCTCTGCAACAAATTGGGAGAATATGAACGTTTGATCTTGGATAAGTAAATAGTCTATAGTATTCATATTTAATGTGGTAACATCAAACCACTTTTCACATGAGTTTTCACAAACTGGGTTTTGTTTCCAGACATTTTATTAAAATGCAGAGTGTTTTGTTTATTAATGAGATTACCTGGAACACTGCAGGCACATTAATAAACACAATGAAGCCTCTGTAGTGTTTGTACTTTGTGTGGTATGCAACTTTTTGATGCTTTGGCCTTAGTTGATGTTCTTTGCCAGGGCAACTCAGTTTTCTGAATGGTACACATTAATCACCAGTCACATCAGGACTGAGAGATTTCTAAAACAAGCATCACACAGACTAATGATAATACTTGGGTCTGTTTGTTGGGCCATCGCATGCTGTTGTACTTGTGATCCCAGGCTATGCATTCTCTCTCGGCCACATTCAGGGTTCCTTGCTGGCCTGAAACTTGCCAACCTACAGTTTCCGGTTTCTGTAACTCGATTGTCTTTTTGAAATGGTCTGTTTGACTCTTCACTATGTATGGGAATCTGTGATTATGAAAAATGTCTCTGAAAAGAATGAATTTATGCAGAAAAATAAATGCATCCTAAAGCCAAGTCATGTTTATGCATTCATTTTAGTCACACCCACAGAACCAGCAGTCGTGGAATATAATTGACAACAAGTAGGTTGTGCTGTGGGAGTGGGACTTGTGAATTTATAATGAAGTAAATTCCTGTGTTTGAATTTACCAAGACACAGTTTGTGGTCACAGTTTGAAGGTTTTAATCCACTGTTTTATACAAAGTGATCAAAAGATTAAAAAGCTTGGGCCAGTAATGCTTCATGCCAGATCTTGCATGCGTGTGTATGCTTGCACCCATCTGCCCGTTCTACTGATGAGTGATTTGTATCACACGGGTGGGTGTGCGGGTTGTTTTCTTGGAAGTTAGACCTGTTCCTGTGAATGCTAGTCCTCTGCAGCAGGCAGGCAGCCATCTTTCAGGACAAACCCACAGCATTGCAGGAATTTAGATTCTAATCTAAATCTGATAGGTTGTGGTTTTCCCTTACACTACCCCCTTCTATTGCTATGGTTTAAACCTCTGCCACTAAATTGTTTAACTTGTTTGAGTCAGAGGAGGAAGCTGTGAGTAGTTCTGTGCAACTCCTCCATTACTTCTCAAGCTAGTCCAGTCTAGGCAGTGACTGCAGTAGCACAGTACACTTTGTGCATTAAAGCATTTAATAAGTTACTACTTTTAATAACGATAATAGTGAAGATGTAGTCATATGATTTTTACACTGTTCCCCCTCCCCCTCTCTTTCCAGGAGGGGTACGAAGACCCACACAAGACCCTGCCATCCCCGGTGGTGCACGTGCGTGGGCTGGTGGACGGCATTATGGAGGCTGACCTGGTGGAGGCACTGCAGGAGTTCGGCCCAATCAGGTGAGATACTGAGGGATACTGGACTTGATGCGTCTGTCTGTCTTCCCCATGTTTGTCTGCTCTTGCTCTCCATCACGGCTGTCGGTCTCCAGTGTCTGCTGGTTTTTGCCCTAACAGGAACTCGCAATAACTCAAATAAATCTTCTCACTCGGTCCCATTTAAATTATCAGATTGTTTTTATTGTGGAAGTCTTAATTTGTTGATCACTTGAGACAGTCCCCACAATTAATTTTGGAGTCTGGAAAGAAGGGTTCAATTCATCCAGTTAAGCCTTTAATTAGACCAAATTAGAAACAAAGTGCTGGCCTGTAACAGGACTGGAGTCTGACACCCTGCTCTACAGCCTGACTTCATGAAGTCCCTGTTTTAACTCTCCTTCTCTACTGCATTTATTCATAAATAGTACAATCGATACTGCCCCTTGGTAATCATGTTCTTTAATTGTATCCCTCTCCTTTCTCTCCTCAGTTATGTGGTGGTCATGCCCAAGAAGCGCCAGGCCCTGGTGGAGTACGAGGACATCAATGGCTCCTGCAACGCTGTGAACTACGCCTCTGACAACCAGATCTACATCGCTGGCCACCCTGCCTTCGTCAACTACTCCACCAGCCAGAAGATCTCGCGGCCCGGGGACCCCGACGACTCCCG
Source organism: Amia ocellicauda (assembly GCF_036373705.1). Classification (NCBI taxonomy): domain Eukaryota; kingdom Metazoa; phylum Chordata; class Actinopteri; order Amiiformes; family Amiidae; genus Amia; species Amia ocellicauda. The sequence continues at coordinate 12,147,674 of NC_089854.1, read as the reverse complement.
CAGCGTCAACAATGTCCTCCTCCTCACCGTCATGAACCCCATCTATCCCATCACCACGGTAAGGGACCAACCCCTTTGCGTGTACATGCATGCTTATACATGCGCACATGGTTCTGTGCTACCAGTGACAACTTTGACAAATTCCCTGGCCACAGCTTCTGCATTTCATTGGAAATTAACATGTTAACTGGCTTATCTTGTACAGTTGTGTACTTGCTGCCTGTTTTTATTAAGTAACTCCTTGGAGATGCCCCTAATTCAGTTTATTTTTTTTGTTTTGTGCAAATCCGTCTGTAGATTGTCTGTTTTTAACATGTGTGCTCTCTTTCTCCCCCCAACCCCCCCCCCCCCTCCCCCCCCGATCTGTGTGTGCAGGACGTGCTATACACCATCTGTAACCCCTGCGGTCCAGTTCAGAGGATTGTCATCTTCCGCAAGAACGGAGTGCAGGCCATGGTGGAATATCCTTTCATTATAGCGCCTGTCTAATGTGGCTCCGGTCTGTGTGTGATCTGCTTGACATCCCAGTATTTTGGGGCGGGTCATAGGACATCCCTTTTAACATTTGTAATGTTAGTGTTCTTTTGTGTTTCCACACACCCCTAAATCTCCCCTTTGCTCAACATTTTCACCCCCACTCCATCATTACCTGAGTGTCTTGCACTGTTTTGGGGGGAGCGGTGTTGTCTGTGCCCTGGTTTCCTTGACTCTTCTGCTCCCACATTCGACTCGGTCCAGAGCGCACAGAGAGCCAAGGCCTCTCTCAACGGTGCAGACATCTACTCCGGCTGCTGCACTCTGAAGATCGAGTACGCTAAGGTGAGTGCGCCACTGTTGCTAGATTTGATTCTCCAGGGAGTGCACATCTGTTGCCATTGTCTGAAAAGAGGAACCACGCAAATACAGAGCAGTAGCGTGTTCAGATATTGTTTAACCTCTTTCAATGCCCCCCTCTCATTTTTTTTTTTCCAGCCCACGCGCCTCAATGTCTTCAAGAATGACCAGGACACCTGGGACTACACCAACCCCAACCTGAGTGGCCAAGGTAAGGGCTGCAGCCCTCCGTCTCCCTCTGCACAGCACCTTCCACTACCACTGGGGTGGCGGAGCGGGGCGGGCCGGGGGTGCGGGGCAAACCTTCACACTAGAATGCCACTGAGCACTGGTCACCCTTTGTTGAGCCCAGTGTAATTGCCAGTCTAAATGTCTTGTGCACTTCTGATTGACTGACTGCTTTCACAGTCGCAGGGTCTCTGGAATCGTCGCTAGAGATCTTATATATATATATATTTTTTTTTAATTCCAGTAGAACATTTTTAAGGGACTTTTTTTAAGGGTTTTATTCTGCTAATATACCATTCAACAGCTTTATTGAGGTATCTTAGCCCCTCCCAGTAATAGAGTGAAGCTAATATGAGGTATATAGGCATTTTTGCTCAACTTGGTGGAAATCCTGTAATCTGGATTTAAATGTAAACTTTCAGACCTCATGTTCCTCTCACTGAGTCTCAGCCTTTTTTCAATGTCCAGGGTTTTAAAGCACTCTGTTGGCAGACTGGACTTCTAGGATGTGTACCTCAGGGTTATCTATTTACATACACTCCCAATAAGAGTAGTATAATAGTGTCATGCTTTTAGTCTAGTTTTTTTCTGAGCATTAAACCTATGTACTTATTTTAATTTGTACCTTTTTAAAGTTTTCTGATCTCTAGCGCTGGTTAGGGAGCCCTGATTGCCCTGCCCTGGCCCTGGCGCCCAGTGATGCTTTGTCTCAGTGGTGTTCTAGTGCCAATTCCTCACCTCTCCACACGGTGTGCGGTCCTGTTCTGTCCTCACACGGCAGCTTCCTGTTTGGGTGCGAAGACACGCGTGTTTGAGTGGGTGCAGGGGGGGGGGCGGGGGGGTGTGAAGAGCATCCACAGTGCAGCTGGTCTCCCACACATGCACCCGTGAACGCGCGCACACGCACACTCGCGCACACGCGTGCTCTCTCTCCCCCATACAGGCACTGCACTGCAACACTGGTCTGATAGACGCACCTTCACAATCCTTTCATTTCCCATTGAATTTAGTCTGTTCTGTTGGCATGACTTAGATTACCAAAAGCACAATGCAATCGGTATACCGTACTGTATTTCACTGTACTGTATTTATGCTCCAGTTTAGATCTGTGAGTCACATGCTTTGATGCTGCTTTTTTAAATTGCCCTTAATTTTATTTCCCAACACCATTGATGTAACTGTCAACTTTGGAACGGTCAGTGGAAAGGTAAAATGCCTGGAGTATATAGGTTGATCTGTACAGACAGTGTGGGTAGCCGTCCCCACAGAAGGCTGTGTGCCATTAGTCGAGAGCCAGAGAATATTTTCCTTCAGTGTATGATCACGTGCTGTTTGGATGCACTTCCTTCTTGAAACAGACCTGGGCAATGTCCATCTCCAGTCTTGACTAGTAATCCCTGGGATGGATCGTTGCATCGGTAACTTTTTATGCGCAGTATTGACGGAGTAAGTATAGCACATTAGTCAACTGTAGACGTGTATGATAGGTGGCACACAAAGCAGGCTGCAGCCTGCTTTTGCATGATGACGTTTGTGGTGAGACTTGCTTTGACCTTTGAGATTAGAGTTAAATCAGAAAGTGAATGCTGAGTCACCACAGGAAATGTCCTGACTGGGTATCTGTGCAGGCTGGCTGTGATGTAGTTTTTTCTCTCTGGCCTGAAATAGACTTGAGTTATCCTTGAAGTTACTCTTATTATTAATCCGATTTGACCTGGAAGCTACAGGCGCTCAGACACGCATGACCGTGAGATGGACAACAGCTCCCAAACAGCTTGCAAAACCCCTCTGGCTGACTTTGTCCCATGCTTATTGAAAGAATTATGATCTCGCGTTTGACTGGGGTGTCCTCTTACCAGACAAGTCCGGACACCCCTGTAGAATATGGACAACTGTGAATGACATGGGCAGGTGATTGATGCTGCTGTGAGGTCATCAGCCAATGCCAGAGTTATGACAACCATACTATGTAGCTGTGTTAGTGGTACTGTGTTCCCTATTAGTCTGTATATGTGATTGTCTAAAAACACTGGTTTAAACTAGTTCTTCCGGTTGTGTTAACCAATTTTAGAAGACGCATGTCTGTACATCTGTAATGACACCTCATTGTCAACCAGTCCTCTGCAGGAAAAGGAAGCTAGTTGTTTACCTCCAGGCCATCTCACTCGTTTCCATACCTGCCCTGCTAGAATGGCCAACACCAACCCCGTTTTAGGGATTGCCTTTTACCCTTGCGGGTCGGTCGCTGCTTCCCAGAAACATACACACACACTCTTGACACGCTATTCTGAAAGGCCAGGGGTATGAGCTGGCCGCAGTAAAGCGAGATGTGCTACAGCAGCAGAGTAGGATGTCTGGGCTTAATATCTGATGGAGACATCGCCACCTCTGCCCTGTGTACAGCAGTGATACAGAATTCACTGATGCCTAGGCTACTTCCAGGGGCACATATATTGCAGTGAATTCCAAGAAGTGTGTGTGAATTGATGTATGGATATGTGTGTGTATGTATATATACGTGTGTATGTGTGTGTATTATATACATATAATTAAAAAAAAAAAAAAAATCACTATTCCTCCAGCCTCTCTTTACATTGGAGGTGGTTTACATTTGAATCTGCAACCCTGGTGTTAATCTGCACCGTACTCCAAATAGACCCCTTATTTGTAAGTAAAATAGGCCTATATGTACACACACATACACTTACTGTCAAGAGCCAATAAAAGGTGCATCTGCGTTCGGGTCAGTGGCTCATTGGCGATGCCACATTGAGACGGGTACGGTACATCTGTACCCTGGCTGACCACAGCTGCAGGGGAGAGGGGGCAATTCAGTTTGGCTAAAATCAAATCCGGTGTTGATTACAGTTCTTTAACTCTTGATGGGTTTTAAAAATATGTATATAAATTTATATTTTATATACTGAATTTAAATTCAAAATCATGGAATTTTGAATTTTTCAAATGAAAATTTGCCCCCATAACTCTGCTGCTGGACATGTATTTCCTCCCCCAACTGACAGCTGCCCGTCGGCCATTTTGTGCTCTTCACACTCCTTGGCGCGTCCTATATATCTTTCTCTCTCTATGTATATATATATATATATATGTGTGTGTGTGTATATATATATATATATATATATCAATCAGTCACATATACAGGCTACTTGAGCACCGCAAAACTGCAGAACAACATCAACCAAACAACAAAGCAGTACATCCGCCGCTACGCCTCCCTACAACAGACTGCACTGCAATCGCACAACTGACTGGAACACAAGAGGGGACATGTTTGCATTTATACTTGCACCACCAGAGATCACCACGGACAAAAGACACGCTGGGAAAACAAGACACAGAGAGACACGAGAGTGAGTGAGAGATAGAGGGGAGACATGGGACGACCACGGCACTGAAACCAAAAACTGAGACACCCCTGCCTGCCATTCCTACTGCAGGAACATGTCACTTGTTTGCTGACAAGACACTAGCAATGCTACTCCTGCTACTGCAGCTCCCATTCCCGCTCACAGCTCCAAACTTGAAAGGAAGATGCCTATTAAAGTGGTCCTGCCTTCTGTTATATATAGCACCACATCTCCACAGAGAGAGGCAGAGAGGAAAAGGCACTGACTGAGACCCACATATATCTGATCAGTGCCCATTGAGAAGCACGGCTGATCACACATTACAGCCAACATTTTTTTTTTTTTCCCCCTCCTTTTTCTGTCTTCACACACGAGAGGACCCCATGACACTTTTGCACCATCTCAAGGATAACAAAGAAATCTGAAAAAACCCAATAAACAATCCAAAACAAAGACACAGTGAGAGAGAGAGAGATCCTGAGACACATTCAACACTTCCTCTGGGCTTTATACTGTTTTGGTGAGGGTGTGTGGCTTCCAACTTCTCTTTTTCCCTGCTCAGTCATTTCTTGTGCTTGACACACACAACGGCACACTCCGGCAGTGAGCTCTCATACTGAACTGGGTGGCAGCAGGGGGGTTGGGAGGGTGGACAGGGAACATCCCAGCAACAGCAGCCACAATCACACGCTTTTTCCACACGGGAAGGAATCGGAACATTGACACGGAAGAGACCTGTACACTCCATACAAGCTATACCACACCTTCGCAGACAGACCAAAGCAGACAAAAACAGACACAACAACCACGCCTTGCGATCATCTTGTTTCACAAACGTCATCAGGATTTTTTTTTTTTCCTCCCCACCCCCCCTTTCAGTTTTTTTTTTTTTTCCTCCCTCTTCCTCCCCCTTTTTTTATTTTTTTATTTAAAGCTGCTTTCTGCCTATCCCCCCCCTTCCCCTTTTTATTTTTTAAATATACATCCTTGTGTCCCTGTTGAAAAAGCCTTATTGACGTCTCTAACACCTCCCATGTGATGCAGGTTTGGAGTTGTGTGTCTCTTGACGACATCCGTCTCTGAACTGCGAAAAAAATCGCGTCTGCTTGCTGTCAGGACACGGTAAGCAGATTTTATTTATCCAAACAAACGCACCTCAACAACTGCAACAACTACAATCAAAATAACAAAATAAACCTCAACAACACCACAAAACGAAAAGCCATAACAAAAAAATGGCAGCTACAGAACTACGCAACTGCAGGAGCTGGGATGAGAACGCAAAGCACACACACCACCACAACATCAACAACAGCAGCAGCAGCAGCAGCAACAACAAATTAATAAAACAGAAATACGGTACTCTTTCTGGTAAGAGGATGGAGACGGTAAAAAGAATAGGAGTGTGTGAGAGTGAGGGAGGGAGGGGTGGAAGTGATGGCTGTAACCCAGAAGATGATCTCTCCCTCCCTCTCTCTCTGACCCTTGACTCTCTCCTTTTCCATCTACAGATCCTCTCGACAGTGGCTGTAAGTAAATCTTCATTATAATTCTCATCTTTCAATGTTTTTCATACATGTTTAATTACATGTCTTAGTTTTTGCTTTTTTTTATATATATATATTGGATATATATTTATTTATTTATTTATTTTGGGGGTGGAGGGGGGGGGTTGTGGTTGCTTGTAAATGAACTTGTAAAACTTGTGGAGCTCTTATGGGAGTCTGCCAAACTGAACTAAAAACTAGTGCTCAGTCAGTTCAAGACTGGTTTTACACTTAGTGAATTAAATTCTGCTGAATCATTTGAATATTCCCAAACTTTCCAATCTGGATACCTACAGCAACAAAGTCCATCACTGGGGTTGTGGGAAGCAGATGCACAATTTGAATGCTGTGCTGATTTTTAAATTAGACTGTCTCAGGGTCTCAAAACACAAGGTTCTCTGGTCCCCCCCAATCCAGAGGTGCAGTGATCACTTTGTTCAGAATGGATAAGGACAGGGTTCCTCTCCTTAGGCTGACCAATCAGATTGGGGCTCGATTATAAAGCACAGCTGTGTAACCAGTAGGGTGGGTGTTGCCTGGCAACAGACTCCCATTCAAGGCTCCTGCTCCGGTTTGCAAAGACCGCTCAGTAAAGCTGGTATACTTCCTTACCCCTCTCTCGCCCAAAAGGTGTTGATGCTCTATTTTCTCTTTGTCCTCTCTCATCGGGGGGTGGGTTGGGCAGTAGAGAAGCTGGTAGAGGCTCCTCTGTAGGCTGGCTCCTCAGTAAGCGATGCTGCCCTCAGACTGTAGGAGCTTGTTTTTCGGTGCTGTGATTTGGTGTATTTGCCTGCTTGCTTTTCCCTGACTTGTCCAAACTGCCCTTCCTGGGAGCTATTCTGTTGCTCAATAAGGTTAGGGTGCAGCATCGTCACCCACCCTGAAGCCCTTTTTCAGGTTGATTGGGTGCCCCAGCCCGGTGCTGGATGACTCCCTGTACTGATTGGGTGGTTTTCACTCCAACTACAGACTATCATAGTAAGTCCAGTTAAGGACTCTCACAAGTTCGGCTGGCATGAAAGTCAGTGACACCGGGGCCCCTCCTGGGCCGGTGCTGGGAGGCACTGCCCTCACCCATCAGGGCTCCTCAGCTTTGGGCCTTTAGGGGTGCAGTCCAGCCTGGTCCACCGCAGTCCACTCTCTTTAGTGTTTCATTCCTCTGAGCTCCTAGTGACCTAATTTAGCTTGTTAGAGGCATAATTGGAACAATCAAAACATTTTCCCTATGGCTGACCATAGAGAAATTTTGAAGCCCTACTGGACTGTGGTGCATTTTCCCAGCCCACCCAAACCCTCCCCCTAGGTGCCCCACTGGTCCCCTAAGAATTTGTTTTTAATGCTTATAAATTGCATTTGAAAAGCTTGTTCTCGCCCCTGGGTTGAATGAGTGTGTCTGTGGGTGTGAGTGCTTTTGTCTGGTCCTGGTGAGACCCAGTCCAGCTGGCTCTGGCACTTGATCTTCAGTCTAGACATCACTGGGAGCAAGTGCCTCTTGGGCCCTAGAGCACAGTGCCCGTAACTCCAAACTGAGTGAGGGACTGAGTTCATTTCACTCAGTTCCCAGTGTTTAGAAATCTGTGATTGTTGATGGTCAGCTGGAAAACTGAGTAGTCTGGTGCTCTCCAGGACCAGGCAGGAGACTGGTTGGTGGTTGTAAGGCCCTCTGCCTCGAGCCTGTCCTGTCTCCTGGTATTTCCTGCAGCTAAACTGTCAGTTACTTAAATGAAGCCTGTTCTATCAATCTATTTTAAACTTCAAAATTAATGTATTCTCACCTTCTTGAATAAAGTGAAATCTGTGACTTTCTCTGTGGGAATTGTGCAAGCGTTTCATTTTCTTGCTGATCATTAAAATCACTTAAAAATATATATACTGTAATGTAGAGTTTGAACACCAGGTAGAGCTGTTCACTGTAAATCTGATAGTCTGCTTGTGAGATGTGGTAGTACATAGTAGTAATGGTAATAGTGGCCGATTGTGTAAAAGGATTTAGCGTTTCTCCTGTTTTTTTTTTTTTTTGGCACAAAGCACCTTAACCAATATGAAAGAATTGCATTGACTACTATGTAAGTTAGTCGCTACTGACAGTGTCTTGTGCAGTTGACCCCTATTGCTGTTTGACTCCTGGTGTTACTGAGCTGAGAGGACTCTTGATGATGTAGCCCTGAGCTGGGTGGTGGGGGTGGTGCTTGTGTGTACAGTTGGTGTGCGCTGTCCCTCTCTACTGCGGTCTCCTAGGAGCCTGGTTTGTGCAGCAGTAGTATGTAATGCAGAGTAGACTAGAGATAGGGAGGATTTATTGTGCAATAACCGTGGTGTCTCTCTCTCTTTTTCTCTCCCTCCCATTTCCCTTCCTTCCCTCCCATCAATCTTTGTGCTCTGTTAATTTCTGCCTTGCCTGGCACTCTTAATTTTCCTCCCTCTGTTACTGTCACTGCTCCCCCTTTTTCCAATTCTCCTTGTTCTCTTCCTCTCTGAATTTCTTGTTTTCTGCCCCCCCTGTCCTCTATTTGTGTGCATTTCTCCTCCTCCCCCATTTCCCTACCTCCACTCTGTTCACAGTAGACATGAACGCTAATCCAAACAAGCGTCAGAGACAGCCGGCCCTGCTGGGAGATCACCCCCCCGAGTATGGTAAGACATCCACCACCACCACCCCCCCCCCCCAGTCAATCTTTTATGGCCTCAAGAGCTGCAGCCTTGATTTCTACCTGTTATAGTAGTACAGAGGGACAGTGTTGTACAATAGTTATACAGTACAGTGAAACGGTACGGTATAGCACTCACAGCAGTACAATATGGTATAGTGCACTTACAGTAGTATGGCATGGTATAGCAGTTACAGCAGTACAGTACGGTATGCTTTAGCTCTCAGCAGTGCAGTATGGCATGGTACAGTACAGTGGAACAGTGTGGTCCAGGACTGTTACTGCCGGACAGACCCTGCGATTATTCACTGAGGTACTCTGTGCACTGGTGACTGCAGAACAACACAGCAGCACACTATTGTACAGTGCCAATATTCCTGCAGGGACTGTGCACTCTGATAAATCTCTTCCTTTCTCACCTCTCCCTCCCCACACTTCTCTCTCTCAGGCGGTCCCCAAGGTGGCTACCACGGCCACTACCACGATGAGAGCTACGGGCCTCCCCCACCCCCCCACTACGAGGGCCGCCGCATGGGGCCGCCCATGGGTGGGCCTCGGCGAGGAGGCCACAGCCAGCGCTACGGGGGTCCCCAGTACGGCCACCCTCCGCCACCCCCACCACCACCTCCGGAGTACAGCCCTCATGCTGACTCCCCCGTGGTCATGGTGTACGGTCTGGAGCCGTCCAAGATGAACGCCGACAGAGTTTTCAACGTGTTCTGTCTTTATGGCAACGTGGAGAGGGTAAGGGACATGGGGAGGTGGGCACTTAAGAGATTTAATCTGTCCTACTTTTTATCGTAATTTTTGTACAGTTGGTAACTGCCAGCTCTGAGTCTACTGTGCAGATCACACTACAGCGCTGTTTTCTGGGACTTTGTCCAAGCTAATTCTCCTCTCCCTCAGGTGAAGTTTATGAAGAGTAAGCCGGGAGCAGCTATGGTGGAGATGGGCGACTGCTATGCGGTGGACCGCGCCATCACCCATCTCAACAACAACTTCCTGTTTGGTCAAAAGCTCAACGTCTGGTGAGGACACAGTACGCCCTGCAGACACACCCTTTCCCTCCTCGGTCTCTCTCTGCAGTGTGTATTAACCCTCTCTCTCCCTCCGCAGTGTGTCCAAGCAGCAAGCCATCATGCCTGGCCAGTCGTACGAGCTGGAGGACGGCAGCAGCTCCTTCAAGGACTTCCACGGCACGCGGAACAACCGCTTCACCTCCCCCGAGCAGGCGGCCAAGAACCGCATCCAGCACCCCAGCAACGTGCTGCACTTCTTCAACGCACAGCCCGACGTCTCCGTGGACATCTTCAACCAGGTCAGAAAAAGGGAGACGTGGGGGAGGGTATGGGTACAGGGTTTGAATGGAGGGGAATGTAGGGGGTAAGGGCATTCAGAGTGCATGATGGGTGGAGAAAATAGGGGGAGGAGGAGGGGAGGGCTGTAGGGTGAATAGAGGGAAGCAGAAAAATGTGAGGTGGAGGAGAGGCGAGTCTTGGCATGTCTGTATATTGAATGCTGATTTCAGTGTGTGTTTCAGATCTGCGAGGAGCTCGGTGTCAAGAGTCCTTCAAACATCAAGCTGTTCACAGGGAAAAGTAAGTGTACTCTCTGACTGGGCACTGATCGGTGTGGAGCACGGTCTCTGCTGTGTGAATTGGATGGTCTTGTGTAGTGCACTGGGTCTTCCTGTGCAGTGTAAATAAATTGGACTGTCTTCTCTCTACTCGCATGCGGGGGTCCAGGCGAGCGCAGCTCTTCCGGGCTACTGGAGTGGGAGTCGATCAACGATGCCATGGAGGCGCTGGCCATGATGAACCACTTCCAGATGAAGAACCCCAGTAAGTACCAGCACTGGGAGCCCTGGGACTGATCTTATACTGGCTAACACTGATATACAAGTATTAATATTAGTACAGTTTAATACTAGCACTGATACTGTACTGCTGTTGATTTTATTAATGATGTGCGCAGGTATTGTTGATGCTCTTATTCCTGCTGTTGTATTGGCACAGAGACACTAGTACCTCTGTACTGGTATTGATTCCTCCGTTTTCCTGTGCAATGGCTTACTAATTCACTTTCTCTATCCCTGTAGATGGTCCCTACCCATACACCCTGAAGTTGTGCTTCTCCACAGCCCAGCATGCCAACTAACGGCCGATCGTCGCTACAGAGACCAACCTTTTAGATGACATCTCCCTCCCAGTCCTCACTGCCCCACACCCCCCACCCCTGCTTTGCTCTGTCTAAACGCCAGACCTCACAGTTGAGCTGGTTTTTTTTTTTTTTTTTAATATATATATCTATATAGATATATATAAATGATAGAGCTCCCGATATGAGGGAGACCTGAGTATTAATGACACAAGTGAAAGGATAACATTTGTTTTTAGTGGGTTTTTTTTTTTTTGTACCAGTATTTTGTTCTGTTTTTTATATATATATCACTTATCTTTTGGAACATTTGCTATGCTGTCTGTTCCATCAGCACTACACCTCCATTTGAACAAAAAAAGTTAAATTAAAATAAGCTTTATTCTGTTAGTTTTTTTTCTTTTTTTGGTTCAGACCTGAATAAAGACTGAAAAGTATTGCTGGGTGTGGGCTGTGCTTCGTTAAGCAGAGAACTGAAACATGTGGTCACTCATTATTCCTCTTACACAATAGTTGTGCACCTTTTGAAGTAGAAATTGAATTTGAAGTTGGGCCCAATAAATCTATTTTTAATTCAAACCATGTCTTCCTATTTATTTTGTCTGATTTGGGCTCAGCTGCATGTGCAGTGTCCCTTCAATTTACTTTAAAACTCCCCGTTTGAATAGGATGGTGGGAGGGGAGCTGGCAGAGCAGCGATGGGGAGGAAATCCTTTTGCAGCACACAGGGCTTACCCTGCTATACAGTGCAGATGAGTGGGTGTACAGCAAGTCTTTAGGGTCCTTTGATTTGCATGATTGTCTGCTAAAAAAGGGGAGTACTGATAGGTTTTATTGAAGTGATTCAAAAGGATATAGTGCGGTATACATCGAATAAGTTATTTATTTTAAGTTTATGAAATCCATGAAGAAACCTATGGTCACTTTCACCTTTGCTGTGGTCAATTCCCCAAACTATGCACAGCAGATCTTATCAACTGAACCCTATTACTGTAAAGGTTTACAGTGAGGGAAAGTATTTGATCCCCTGCTGATTTTGTACGTTTGCCCACTGACAAAGAAATGATCAGACTATAATTTTAATGGTAGGTGTATTTTAACAGTGAGAGACAGAATAACAACAACACAAATCCAGAAAAACGCATTTCAAAAAGGTTATAAATTGATTTGCATGTTAATGAGGGAAATAAGTATTTGACCCCTTCGACTTAGTACTTGGTGGCAAAACCCTTGTTGGCAATCACAGAGGTCAGACGTTTCTTGTAGTTGGCCACCAGGTTTGCACACATCTCAGGAGGGATTTTGTCCCACTCCTCTTTGCAGATCCTCTCCAAGTCATTAAGGTTTCGAGGCTGACGTTTGGCAACTCGAACCTTCAGCTCCTTCCACAGATTTTCTATGGGATTAAGGTCTGGAGACTGGCTAGGCCACTCCAGGACCTTAATGTGCTTCTTCTTGAGCCACTCCTTTGTTGCCTTGGCTGTGTGTTTTGGGTCATTGTCATGCTGGAATCCCCATCCACGACCCATTTTCAATGCCCTGGCTGAGGGAAGGAGGTTCTCACCCAAGATTTGACGGTACATGGCCCCGTCCATCGTCCCTTTAATGCGGTGCAGTTGTCCTGTCCCCTTAGCAGAAAAACACCCCCAAAGCATCATGTTTCCACCTCCATGTTTGACAGTGGGGATGGTGTTCTTGGGGTCATTCCTCCTCCTCCAAACACGGCGAGTTGAGTTGATGCCAAAGAGCTCGATTTTGGTCTCATCTGACCACAACACTTTCACCCAGTTCTCCTCTGAATCATTCAGATGTTCATTGGCAAACTTCAGATGGGCCTGTACATGTGCTTTCTTGAGCAGGGGGACCTTGCGGGCGCTGCAGGATTTCAGTCCTTCACGGCGTAGTGTGTTACCAATTGTTTTCTTGGTGACTATGGTCCCAGCTACCTTGAGATCATTAACAAGATCCTCCCGTGTAGTTCTGGGCTGATTCCTCACCGTTCTCATGATCATTGAAACTCCACGAGGTGAGATCTTGCATGGAGCCCCAGACCGAGGGAGACTGACAGTTATTTTGTGTTTCTTCCATTTGTGAATAATCGCACCAACTGTTGTCACCTTCTCACCAAGCTGCTTGGCGATGGTCTTGTAGCCCATTCCAGCCTTGTGTAGGTCTACAATCTTGTCCCTGACATCCTTGGACAGCTCTTTGGTCTTGACCATGGTGGAGAGTTTGGAATCTGATTGATTGATTGCTTCTGTGGACAGGTGTCTTTTATACAGGTAACGAGCTGAGATTAGGAGCACTCTCTTAAAGGGACTGCTCCTAATCTCAGCTCGTTACCTGTATAAAAGACACCTGGGAGCCAGAAATCTTGCTGATTGATAGGGGATCAAATACTTTATTTCCCTCATTAACATGCAAATCAATTTATAACTTTTTTGAAATGCGTTTTTCTGGATTTTTTTTGTTGTTATTCTGTCTCTCACTGTTAAAATACACCTACCATTAAAATTATAGACTGATCATTTCTTTGTCAGTGGGCAAACGTACATAATCAGCAGGGGATCAAATACTTTTTTCCCTCACTATAAATAGGCTGTGATTGCCTTACTGAAATTGATTTTGACTTATTTAAAATGTATATTCTGAGACTACATGGTTCCCTACTCAACACGGGTGAGTTATTTCAATAGTTAGTTCACACAGAGAGGCATCACAATCTGAACAAACTCCCCAGCGATGTGGTAGAAGCTGAAAGTTTGGAAACATTTAAAAATAGACTGGATAGGATCCTTGTATCACTCAGTTGTTAATAGACACCAAATGAGCACGATGGGTCGAATGGCCTCCTCTCGTTTGTAAACTTTCTTATGTTCTATGTTCTATATGTAAATCAAGACGATTTCCATTCTTGTATACTAAACCATGTGTTTTCAGTGTACCACAGTGTAGTGCGTTCACCCTGAGAAAATGTCCATATGAAATGAAGTACACTAAATGTACTCAATTTGTGCAAAAATTGAAGTGTGCTCTCTCTCTTAATAAAAATTAAAGCCTAACTGGGCAGTACCTAAAGATGTCAAATAAACGTAACGCATTGAAGACAATTTTGTACCTGCATAATTATGAATTTCTCGGTGTCTCCTGTGTGACAAGCAGCGCGATGCATCATTAGTATGTATTTAACGGTGTTTTTTTAGGTAGTATGCTAAGTAAACCGTATACTAGGACGATTAGTATACAATCCACAGTTAAGTGCATAGTCTGTAGTAAGCGATTTGATACTCGTCTTTACACTACAATTAAATCCGCTTCCAATATTCTCCGACAGCTTGAGCCTCCTCGGCCGCCGTACTCAGGTGCATGACCTCCGTGAAGTTGGCACCCCAAGTGTTAAGAATATGAAAAAAAATACATGCATTCGTTTTTGCAGCAAAAATCATTGTTTGTGCCGGTATGGTTCCCGAGATATTAAAGATTATATTTTATGAGCTGTGACGTCCAAATCGTTGAAACGCGTATTCTGCTTCAACATAATTCTGCTCGTAGGTTGCAGTGCAATTAAACAACAGCGTCTTTATTCGGCTGCCAACAGCAGAGCAGGAGAGTCGGGTTTGGACTGAGACAACACCAGTCAAGCCATGTTTTGCTTTAATAATAATTAAACACATCATGAGTGCATACACGTCTCCATGTCTCGTTTTCGTAGGTTAGGACTACATAATTTCGTATAGGCTTAAGCCTAAACCCCTAAAATCGCAAACACTGGAAACCAGCACAACAAGAATACACTTTCAGTTCACAAATTGTTGCATGTTATCAGCAGGTTCACCGCTCCATTCTAGGTACAGGGAAGTAGCCTATAACTCCATGCGAACCCTATACAATTGAAAAGGTATTTCTTTGCACCAGACATCAGTTATCCAGGACAACTTTCATACGAGACGGTCGATGCTATTCACGCATTGTAAGTTATTTCAATCGCATTGCATTAAAAACGGTCTCCTTAATAAAAAGCTGAGCCATGTACCCTAATAAAACTGATCAGCATAGCACGCAGACCCGTGAGAATGAAAGAAGCTGATTTACACATTCCAGAATTAATGATTCGATTGAAATCGATGTTTTTTTTTTTACTAAAATAAATATAATAGACTTTTTGTTATTGAAAGCTTTACTCCTAACTGAGCTCACCCTAGTTTGCATTAGATAAGTTGGGTACATTGCCGTTTTTAATTCTGTTACATATGAGCCAATCTGTACCAAAAACATTCCCCTGCAGCCCACAGCGCGACACCACAGCTCATACAATATCATGTTTTATAAAACAAACAGCGACAATTAAAGCCATAACGCTTTTGACATGGAAACAAATACAACACAACTAAAAGCAGACGTTACACTAAAAAAAGTCACTGAGTGACGTCACAGCTCATAAAATATAATCTTTAATATCTCGGGAACCAAACCGGCACAAACGATGATGTTTGGGGCACAAACCAGCACAAATGCAGCACAAACGAATGCATGTATTGTATTCATATTGTGAACACTTGGGGTGCCAACTTCACGTGTGTCTACGGACCCAGCTCCAGTAAGGGGTTAAAGAGAGGAGCGCACTGGGATGAAAAACAATCGCAGTTGGCGGCGTGCTCAACCATCTTGTGCACAGACAACTGTGCGCCGTAACTGTTTCAGCCTCTGAACAAAATGACGTCTGACGTGTATGGTTTACGTGCTTCAAATTCCTAACCGACGTGACGCCTTGTGTTTGCAATGTGTAGACGGCTGGTCCGCTGCTGTGGGACGGGGCTGTAGGTCGAGGTTGCGCGATGACGTCTGTAGCGCTGCGGCTTGTGTTCAGTAAAAGTAAGTAACAATGCATTATTCATATTTATAATAATAATCATAATAATACGATACTATACGCCTGTTTGCACCGCATGTGGAGGGGTATTTACATACAAATAGTATATACTGTACACGCACTATTGTACAAATGCTTTGAATGAATGATGTAGACATAAGATAGGTGCATAAGCTAATTGCCCCCAGTATGCAGTGTAAGTAGGATGTATTGCACTAAAGTATTTGAAACGCATTGAAGTCAACACGGCTAGGTCAAGAGAAAGTCGCTACTGACTGTGCACCCTGTACTTCGGACGGTTCTGGGACAACTGCCGTAAGTCCCGATATTAAATACATAATCATAATACTAGTAATGCATTCAGTTTGGTTCATGAATAGGAGTAAAAGAGACGCATGATTATTAATATCGCGCTATGAACGTACAGGGCGCTGAGCAGCCAGACTGCAGCGCAATGATCTGGGTGAAAGGTCACGCAAATTCAAATTCAAATTCAAAGGAGCTTTATTGGCAGGACTTACATAACAGAAACAGAAGTATTTACAAGTTGCCACAGAGAGAGACGGGAGAGTACAGGTGAGAGGTAGCCATCTTGTTGTTTGACTAGTTTCAGAATAGTCTTAGCATTGCTCATTTTGTTTTAAGTTTGCCTTAAATTGACGTTAGCATTGTCTGTAGTTTGCCTAAATTGAAGTCAATTCAGTTCAGCTGCTGAGTTGGTGAAAGTAAACAGGTTGTAGAAGGGAGTTGCTGTCTAGGACTTGCAGGAATTCTGTTGCAGGAGGAGCCAGGTGGGGCCAGTTAGGTGTGAATTGGGGGCAGGTAGACAAAAGCTACTTAAAGCAACTTGAGAAAGAGCTGTACTGTTTCTCGCTGACAAAAGTTAGGCAGTTGACTAGCAGCAGGAACCAAGAGAAGTATAAACAAACAAACAAACAAACAAACAAACAAGTAACATTTAGAAGAATTTGGCCACTACAGTGTCAGGTTTGCAGAATGATTGCCTTCCTGGATGAACTCATCCAAGAAGGCTTCATTTGTGAATGCCGTCGGCAGGTTGAAATCCTAGAGATCAAGGTTCGTGATCTTGAGGGTCAGCTTGTCGATCTGCGCTGTATTAGGGATATAGAAGAATTGGTCAATCAGCCCATGAGAGAGATGGTGTGCACACCAAAACCTAGAGAGAGTTGAGACCTTAGAGCAGGACAGTGTAGAGAACTGCTGGGTTACAGTAGGTCGTAACCGCAGAAAAGGGTGTGCACAACCCCTAGAGACACCCCAAGAGCTAGAATTGCCCAACAGGTTCCAACTGCTGGACACCGAGTTGGACCGTGACAGCTCAGAGGGTGATGGGGGGGCAGTTGAGCACCAGAGCACCATGGTGCCCACTCCCCCCCAGAAGAAGGAGGTAGTTATAGTAGGAGACTCAATTCTTAGAGGTGTAGATCACACAGTGTGTTCTAGTGACAAGGAGACCCGCATGGTATCTTGCCTGCCTGGTGCTCAGGTTGCAGATTACCTAAACTAGGTATGAGACGGCACTTAGAAGAGGTAGACTGGAGCACACTGGATACAGAGTTAGTTGAAAATGGATGGGTATATTTTAAGAATATACTACTTGAGGCTCAGGAGCAATTTGTACCAAAACTGATCAAATTGAGGAACAAAAAACACTGGCCAAAATGGTTTAATAGAGGTATGCAAAAAAATATAAAGAGGAAGAAAATGTTGTATAGCGCATACAAAAGGGATAGAGATTAAACAAAATACATAGAATATGTTGAGCTGCAAAGAGATCTTAAGAAAGGGATCAGGAAAGCAAAGAGGGAAATAGAAAGAAACATAGCTCTTGGAGCTAAAACTAATGCAAAGAGCTTTTTTCAATATTACAACAGCAAGCGGTCAATAAAGGAGGAGGTGAAACAGATAAAGGGCAAAAATGGAGGTATCTTGGAAAAGGAACAAGATGTGGCAAATGTTCTAAATGAGTATTTCACAGAGGTTTTTACAAAAAAAAAAAAACAGATGACATGCCACAGGTTGACAATCAGTCCAGTCAAACCCTAAGAGAGATCAGGATAAATGAGGAGGAGGTACTGAAGGGACTAGCAGAATTAAAAACAAACAAATCACCTGGGCCAGATGGGATATTTCAAACAGTACTTAAAGAAATTAGGGAAATTATTTATAGGCCGCCAACTCGATTATTCCAAATGACACTTAGAACAGGGGATGTGCCAACTGACTGGAAGACAGCAAATGTCATACCAATCCACAAGAAAAGGGACAAAACTGAGCCAGGAAATTACAGACCAATCAGTCTCACCTGCATCACCTGTAAGATGTTGGAAAAAATGATTAGACAGAAAATAGAGGAGCATCTTAATGAAAACCATATTCTTGGAGATAGTCAATGTAGCGTAAGGTACACTTATAAATTTCAATTAAAGAAGTGAATTTATAGTATCACCTTATCACGAATCCTGGAATCTTGTAGAACTCAATTTCTGTAATAATTGGACGCAGACACCAATTCCAAAGATATAAATTGTCAAATTTATTCAAAAACAAAGACTAAATGTAGCACTACACTAGTTATACAAAAGGGAAAAACTAATTAAAATTCAACTCTAGATCAACAAATCAAAGACAAATCACTTCCGTGACCAAATCAAAGACCATGGGATCGCATATGATAACACAAATATAAACACATTGACTACAATACCGGTTAGTAAGACGAAGGTGAGTATTATTAGTCAGACATTAAATAACTACGCAGGTTAGTATTTATGTCTGGTAACTTCTCGTTATATATATATCAGTCTCATTCACGTTTAGGTGCCGAGAAAGATCCTATCATTACTTGTTTCCACAATTTCCCTTAACTGATTATTATTCAATGATTAAGGATAGGCAGGGCCACCTATAATCTGGTGTCTATTAACTTGTGTCAATTTCAGACTAAACAGTTACACAGGAATGAGAAGATATGTCTCGGCGTTGACAGATTTTATTTCTAAAATTATCAACAAAACAGTTTAATGCAACACACATTTATATTTAAGAAAACTAAATGATATTACACATTCTAGAGTTATGAGTCACAGATTAACATTTCTAATTGATTTCTCAAATGTCACGAATCATGAACTCCAAACTGTTAAACTTATCTGAACTTCGTCGCAGAGAGGCCTCTCTGTCTTCGGGCTCAGATAACAGCACACGGCACGAGGTCCGTGTGGTTTGGAACAAAGGCAGTCCGGTTCGGCTTTGTCCAAGAACTTCCACTCAGTCGATGCACTTGGAAGTTGGGGTTTCGCGAATGTAGAGTCGTTTCCAAACAGATTTTCCACTGGTTTGAAGGCTCCAAGGTTGTGCACAAAATCTTCTTTGTAAGCAGGATTTCCACCGTAGTTACTTGAAGACAAAGTCTTTGAGGAAAGCAGGGCCCTGTTCGTTCCAAGGGTCAAGTTTCTTAAGACTCAATAGCTATTTAAATGACTGACACTTTCGTATACAGTCGACTTAGTCAATTGTCCAGCTGTAAAACTCCACTGATCAGGTGGGCACGGGCGGGCAGCGCAGTCTGTAAAGTTCTTTATTTAATAAAGTCCTTTAAAAGAATTCTTCGTACGGCTCAATCTCCTTTTCCCAGTTTAACTCTTCTGTTGCCGGCAAAGACTTGGTTGGTTTCTGGTTCCGGTTCTGGCAACAGAGCTACAGGTTGAGCTGTGGCAGCGAGTTACTGGTTCAGGTGAGAGAGAGAGAGAGAAAGACTGTCCGCTGTTCCTTATAGTCTGTCAGATCAATAGGTGATTGGTTCTTGAGTTTTTGAGATTGGATTTCGGTTTCAGCCCCCAGTGTCCTATTGGAGGGGGGCTTGATTTATGACTGATGTCAATCCATGCCATCTTTTGGAAATGCCGGTTGGCCCGGGTTTGTAGCTCTATGTCGGGATTTCGGCTCTCGTCCACTTCAAAGAGTTTTTATCACCTACAGGCCCCTTTCTCCAGACATTTCATAGCAGGATTCCAACCTATTTGGCCTCTTCTTGGTGCCATCCTCCCCAAAACTGTCACTTTGATGCAAACCAGTTCCAAGCTGATGAGCTAAGGAAATCTGATAACTTTGGGGGGGGAGAGGTCTTCTTTAGATCAGTGCTTCAGCTCAGAGCCCAAATGCTCTTATCAAAATACACCCAACATAACGCTACATCAACATGGGTTTAGACGAGGCAGATCATGTCTTACTAATTTATTAAAAAAATTTGAACATGCAACTGCAGCTGTAGATCATGTGAAAGCATATGATATGATATACTTTGATATTCAAAAAGCTTTTGATAAGGTTCCACACCAAAGACTGATCCTCAGATTGGAAGCTGTAGGCATTCAGGGTAATGTAAGTAGATGGATTATGAACTGGTTGATGTTTAGGAAACAGAGGGTGTCGATTAGAGGAGTCTCTTCTAACTGAAGTGAGGTTGTTAGTGGAGTTCCACAGGGATCAGTACTAGGGCCTGTGCTTTTTCTAATCTATATTAATGATCTGGACTCTGGGATAGTTAGCAAACTTGTCAAATTTGCTGATACTAAAATAGGTGGCTCAGCAGATACAATTTCGGCAGCACAGGTTATTCAAAGGGACTTGGATAATATTCAGTTGTGGGCTGACACCTGGCAAATGAAATTCAATGTGGACAAGTGCAAGGTACTACATGCAGGTAACAAAAATGTCCACTATAATTACACTATGAGAGGTACAGATCTAGATGAAATAACGCATGAGAAAGACCTAGGAGTCTATGTGGACTCCTCACTTTCTCCATCCAAGCAATGTGGGGAAGCAATAAAAAAGGCAAACAGAATGCTAGGGTATATTGTCAAAAGTGTAGAATTGAGAACAAGGGCAGTGATGTTCAGACTGTACAATGCACTAGTTAGAGCTCATCTGGATACTGTGTGCAGTTCTGGGCTCCACACTTCAAGAAAGATATCGCTGCTCTAGAGGCAGTTCAGAGGAGAGCAACCAGACGTATTCCAGGTCTGAAGGGAATGTCCTACTGAGAGATTGAGGAACTGAACCTTTTCACCCTGGAACAGAGGAGACTACGTGGGGACTTGAGCCAAGTCTTCAAAATCATGAAAGGCACCGACCACATCAAACCAGAGGAGCTTTTCCAGATCAGCAGGGACACACGGACCCGGGGACACAAATGGAAATTGGGCTTCAAGGCATTCAAAACAGAAAACAGGAGACACTTCTTTACACAGAGAGTCATCACAATCTGGAACAAACTCCCCAGCGATGTGGTTGAAGCTGAAAGTTTGGGAACATTTGAAAATAGTCTGGATAGGATCCTTGGATCACTTCGATATTAATGAACACCAAATGAGCACGATGGGGCAAATGGCCCCCTCTCGTTTGTAAACTTTCTTATGTTCTAACAGTATTGCCAAAGCAGGTACAATATAACCAATCAACATCAGTTTTACATAGTGTAACACTCGTGTCTTTGCATATCAGCGCTGTCACTACAAGTTCAGGAACAGATTTGGTTGTAGATTGTCAAGTTATTATTATTATTATTATTATTATTATTATTATTATTATTATTGTCCAATCTCACTCTCCCTCTTTACTTTATTTTCTCCTTTTTCTCGCTATACCCGTCTCCTCCTTTTCTTCCCCCCCTCCATCCATATCTCTCTCTCCATATATCACCCATCTCTTCCCATTCCCCTCTTTTCCCAATTCTCCTTTCCCTTACTCCCCTCTCTGTAAACCCTTCCTCCAATGCCCCCTCACCCCCCCTTTCTCTCTTTCCACTCATCCTCCGCACTCTCCCTCTTTCTCCAGATCGTGCAGTGTGGACACCCAGACTGGCCATGGTCAGGGCGATGTCGGGCTCGGAACAAGCCCCCCCACCTCCCCCCACCTTCGAGACGCTGCGTGTTACCCAGTTAACCGATGCCGTGACCCACGTGGAGCTGAACCGGCCTGCGAAGAGGAACGCCATGAACAAAGCATTCTGGAGGTAACACCCCCCCCATTTCCCCAGACCTTTTATTTATTATCATATTTTTATTTTATTTCTTGGCAGACGCCCTTATCCAGGGCGACTTACAACATACACTCACCTAAAGGATTATTAGGAACACCATACTAATACTGTGTTTGACCCCCTTTCGCCTTCAGAACTGCCTTAATTCTACGTGGCATTGATTCAACAAGGTGCTGAAAGCATTCTTTAGAAATGTTGGCCCATATTGATAGGATAGCATCTTGCAGTTGATGGAGATTTGTGGGATGCACATCCAGGGCACGAAGCTCCCGTTCCACCACATCCCAAAGATGCTCTATTGGGTTGAGATCTGGTGACTGTGGGGGCCAGTTTAGTACAGTGAACTCATTGTCATGTTCAAGAAACCAATTTGAAATGATTCGACCTTTGTGACATGGTGCATTATCCTGCTGGAAGTAGCCATCAGAGGATGGGTACATGGTGGTCATAAAGGGATGGACATGGTCAGAAACAATGCTCAGGTAGGCCGTGGCATTTAAACGATGCCCAATTGGCACTAAGGGGCCTAAAGTGTGCCAAGAAAACATCCCCCACACCATTACACCACCACCACCAGCCTGCACAGTGGTAACAAGGCATGATGGATCCATGTTCTCATTCTGTTTACGCCAAATTCTGACTCTACCATCTGAATGTCTCAACAGAAATTGAGACTCATCAGACCAGGCAACATTT